>NC_042623.1:98138367-98875033 GCF_901001135.1 Rhinatrema bivittatum
CAATCGCTCAACACCTCACACACGCACCCTCGGGCCCTCAGCCTCTCTCTTACCTCTGGGCCTCCTCTTCACGGGTCGCTGCAGGATGGGCTCTGCAGTGGCCCTGATCTTCTCGGGCCAATCCGCGGTGGGGACCCTGCTACCGGGCCTCCTCCTCTTCTCTCCCCGCTGCAACAACGCTGCTGCTCCTCTTCTGCACGCGGCTGACGCTCCTCCCCCTTTCTGCCCGTGTGGCTCCGGCAACATTTTTCTTCCGGGACCGCATGGGCAGGAAGGAGGAGGAGCACCTGCACGTTTAGACGTGACCTTTTTCTTCTTCGGGCCGTGGTGAGGTGAGCTCCACCACGGCCATGCCGATCTTCCTGCTGTGTGTCCGCGGCACACAGCACAGTGATTCTTTACTGCTCAGCCGCCAGTGGGATGAGGTCCACCGGCGGCTGCATTGGCTCCCACTTGCCGGTGTGTCACGTGCACCGGGCTTGCGCGACACACCGGCACACCTCAGGCGACACACCAAAGTGTCGCGACACACACTTTGGAAAGCTCTGCTCTAGAGAGCTGCTTAAAAAACCTCCCAGGGGGGTATGGCCATTCCAGACTCTTCAAAGGGAGGGGCTGCATCTGAATGGAAACCTCCCCCTTACAGAACTGCTCTGACTAGCTAGAAACATGACTCACCCAGGGCTTATTAGTAACCAAAAATGGGTATCAATTACACTTGCATGTGTATCCTCTGTCCTGCTGGACAAAGGGGTACACTGGGAGGGTCAAGGGCCAGAAGAGATTCCATGTCTCCCGGGTTCTGGGGAAAAATCAATTTTTCAAGGCCCTTAGTGGTTCTCTCCCCTCTGGAATAACTCTGTACACCAGCCTCTTAAAAGCAAAAGACTGCACAGTACACAGTAGATGTTTTACAAAATTATAATCTTTTTACTAGTCACTGATTGCAGATGACAAAAATCCACAAATACACCAGCGGTTTAGGGCACCAAACAGCATAAAACGCCAAAAGCATAAAACATATTTAAGTCTCTCACATTGAGAGGCTGCACAGGTAAACTGTCTGGGGAAAGGAACCTTCCTCTGTTGGGCAGCTTCCTCTCTGAACTCCCACAAAGGCAAAATCTACTTTTTTGCTAACCTCTGAAGTACACTTTGAACAGATAAGGAGTAGCAACTTAACTCTTCCTCTGTGTCTTCTCAGCTCAGGAATGTCATTCTTATCTGCAGACGTCTTTCTTACATGGCTCTTTAGGAAACTATAGGAATCCTCTTCTAGACTCCTCAGCCACAAACCTCTCTAATTCTAGAGTGTGCGAATGTCCCGATTTTGGGCCCCAGCCACCCTCCTAGGACAAGCTGTTTCTTCAAGCACTGTTCTGGCAGTCAGGCTATATACTAAGGACCCATTGTCATTGGCATAACATTACAACTGGATTTCCTTCTGATATCCTCTCACGATTAAGTTAATTATTGAAGGTTAGAGAGGGAGGGTCATGAGGAAAGCAGAAATATTGGGAGGCCTCCATTGGTGAACAGAGGCAGAGCAGAGAAAAGAACATGCTTAAGAATACACCGGGGAAAGTCATGCAAAGGAGGCGTTAGGTGGGGTCTGGAATCCTCGGAATGCTTATATTTCTAAATGCAGAATGCTAAACTTCTGAGCTGTACAAAAATACTAGACCCAAACTTTTATAACATGAAACTAAATACATTTAATAAAGACCTGTTATATATGATGTGTGATTGAGTGTGCCTTCATACGATGCGAACTAAATGTGTTCAGCTATCGTGTATGTGAGCCTGTTGTGGCTTCTAAATCATTAGGCACCTCAATATTGGTTGTTAAATTTTATGTTGATGTCCACGGGTTTGCGTGCTCTTCAAATTATTTTGTATAACTTTGAATGTTATAACGCATTGGCCTTAGCCATCACTTATCATGTACTTGCGTGTGTAGTCAATCTTCAAGATTGACTACACACGCAAGTACATGATAAGTGATGGCTAAGGCCAATGCGTTATAACATTCAAAGCCAATCTTCAAGATTGACTACACACGCAAGTACATGATAAGTGATGGCTAAGGCCAATGCGTTATAACATTCAAAGCCAATCTTCAAGATTGACTACACACGCAAGTACATGATAAGTGATGGCTAAGGCCAATGCGTTATAACATTCAAAGTTATACAAAATAATTTGAAGAGCACGCAAACCCGTGGACATCAACATAAAATTTAACAACCAATATTGAGGTGCCTAATGATTTAGAAGCCACAACAGGCTCACATACACGATAGCTGAACACATTTAGTTCGCATCGTATGAAGGCACACTCAATCACATATCATATATAACAGGTCTTTATTAAATATAAACTTCTGAGCTGAGCATAATTGTTACGTCAATGGTGTCACTGGTAATTTCTTGACGGCACGAAGGATTATTGAGATTTCCATACTGGCCGTTGCACTACTTCCTGACTTTTGTGTGATGGATTTATAACGTTCCCTTGATGTAGTATCATTCATATACACAGCACTGTGCAGCATAGTCAAGTCAGTAGTCTGCGACTGCTGTAGGAAATGTACATTTGTAGTGGAGGGTCTAAAAGGAGGCATCTGTCCTTGAAATTACTTCAGACGTCCCTTGCTTGAACCTTCTCTCCAAAACCAGGTTTTCATCGCATTAACTAAAATTGGCATGCCATTTCCCACAGCACATATATATTGACAGCAAAGATCGATCTGCTCACACTCATCCCCGCAGACTGTGACAAATCCTTTACATGCCTTGGGTTTTAGCACAGTGTCATTTCTAAACTTCATTGCTGTTAATATCATTCTGTCATCTTACATGCGGCAACATTCTTACATTGCTTCTGTTATATGTAAAATTATAATTCGGAAAGCACATCTCATCTGTTACATTGTTCTTTTGAAATACTTACTGTCTAGCAAAGTGGGTTAATATATTACTGAAAGAGGTTTTCCTCCCTCAGTTAATGAAGTTTCTCATTTCAGTCTTACGTGTAATCAGTCAATTTGGTAATTTGTTTTTACTTGTTTCTTTAATAAGCTGTCTTGTGAAATGTATTCCTTGTTTCATTTCCTTGAAATTCAAATGGAATATGGAATAGGCTGATTTTAGGAATTGCTGTTAATTGAAGTTGTGTTCTCTCTTTCAGTAATTGCCACTTTTCGAGGAACCATCCCCCATGGCTTGTCCTTAGAGATCGGAGACACAGTTCAAATATTAGAAAAATGTGACGGTAAGTTCAGGGGTTGAGCACTCTTAATATAATGAAAGTGGTCCTGAGGAGATGTAGATATAAAACCTCAGATTCTTTTTCTGGTTTTATTTTGTCATTTTTTAAAAAACTGTTTTTATCCTACTTTCCAAAGGGAAAAATCTCTTATGAGATTGCTGTGTGTGTGTCTCCCCCCCCCCCCCCCCCCCCCCCCCCACACACACACACGCATGTTCTCCCCACTCACAAAAAATAACTTTTCTCTTTGATACCCCTCTGGACACAAAATTTGGAGTACATGTCGGGGGACACACGAGGATTCTGACTAGGATGCTTTTTGTTTGGATCCTCTCATTTGGTACATACTACGGGGAAACATGCAGACGTCTCATGAAGTAAAGTGCATTATTTCTGGGAGGGGCTTCTTGTTCTGTAATAACGCCAGAGTTTTTGTCATTGTGTTCCCGTGCATTTGCTTGTATTCATGCATTTTCAAGGCTGTAGTAGAATTTCACACTGAATTGTTTTGTGGCTGCAAAAGTGCCCGATGGCTGTAGAAACTCCATGCCAGGTTTGGATAGGGCTAGATCATTCATCCTGGCTTAGAATTTGCTGGCCTTTTATTTAGGTTAAGCTCCAGTATACATGACACACAGTGCTGGGGTTAGCACACCCTAGCATCTTTGTATTGATAGATAGAGGGGAACGGGTCTTTTTGGCTGAGGAGAGAAGGTAGTTTGTTCTAATGTGTTGTGACAAATTCCGTGAATAACTGTGCCACTCTGCCAAAGGCTTTATTGGATTCCTGCTCGATGGCATTATCTTGCTTGGTCCCACTTATACAGAAAGTACATAATTTCACCAACTTCTCCAGAAGCGCTTGTAATAAACTCCTACTTTATTGTATTTTTATCTCATCTCCCTTATCTATTTTGGAAATAATCTTTCAGTGTACTTTATTAAAACTTAAACCATTTTTCCTGAGCAATAAAGCTGATTCACGATAGTTTGTTGGGAGAAAAAGAAATGAAGAGATGCTGCTGTTTTACTGTTTATGTAACACACAGGACAAAGATGATAGCCTGTTTTTCCCCCTCCACAGGGTGGTACAGAGGATTTGCCTTAAAGAGCCCAAATACCAAGGTAAGAATAGTTTTGACACTGTGTGAATTATGAGATACATGCAGAACCCATCAGAAGTTTAGCTTTCTCTAGAAACAGAAGGCATAGG
Source organism: Rhinatrema bivittatum (assembly GCF_901001135.1). Taxonomy (NCBI): domain Eukaryota; kingdom Metazoa; phylum Chordata; class Amphibia; order Gymnophiona; family Rhinatrematidae; genus Rhinatrema; species Rhinatrema bivittatum. The sequence goes on from NC_042623.1 coordinate 98,142,852, forward strand.
CTGAAACTGATCAAGCATACATTCACTTTAAAATGAAAGAACCAGCATAGTTCTGGTGATGAGGCTGGGAATGGTTTTACTGTCAGCACTAATTGAGGCAGCTTTGATAGAGGTGTTGAAAAATAAAGTGAACATGTTTTTCGCTGCTGTTCATGGTAACGCAGCCAAGAGTGTATGATCAGAACCAGATATGGATTAATTCATAATCCTGGTTTCTACTTCTTTGGCCAGGCAGGAGTGGGAAAGCACAATGGAGGGGTAGCACTCACTGCCCTCCTCGAGAGGAAAGAAAGCCTTAGCCATTAAAGCCAATATCTAGACAAAGGTTGCACATTCACTGGATTTTGGAGGAATCTACAGTGGATGGCCACTGTCTGAGGACAGTTACTTCAGTGGCTGGACTACATGGAAGATGGGAGAGGGTTAAAAATGTGTGGGGGAAAAAACTTAACTGCCTGATTCATAAAGGCTTTTGTCCTGTTCTGCGTCTATGGGAAAATACCTTGATTAATCAGGCCCTTAGGTAGTTATAAGTAAAGGCTCACGGTACCATAGTCCCAGTGGAGGCTGGTTCAGACTGAGATGGAAGCTTCCAAGAATGTTCTGGAAAGCCCATAAAACATTTCTATTCAATAGCTCTTACAGTGAATTAATGGCATCCAGTCCAACCACTTAAGTCGCAATTTTTCTTTACAATGGGCACACAATCTCCCAGATAGTTCGGACCTAGACCCCTGTATTAGTATATTTTGAATGTTTGTATACGCAATTTTTATGACTGTTTTATGTTGCTCACCCTGAACCTTGGAGGTGTGGGATGCAAATAATTTTTAAATAAAATAAAGCTTTCACTCCTTCTATCTTCATTTCATATCCCCACCACTTATATCTCCCAGCCTGTCTAACTTCTCTTTCTCATACCCCCCAACCCATCCCTCAGTCCCTGTTCTCCCCCCGATTTCCAAGTCCTCTCTCTCCCACCGAATCTTTGAGTAACTGCTTTTCACACCCATCCTTGAGTCCCCTACTATCCCTACCCAATCTGAGAGTCCCTTACTCGCTCTTCCTCTCTCTCCCCCTGCCCACCCACTCCCAAACCTGGGAGACCCTGCTCTGACCCTCATTCCAGAGTTTGTGTTCTCCCAAAGGGAATTACCCAAGCTTTAACCTTGTTCCTTCTTCGCCTGTCCTGCCTCTCCCCCCCCCCCTCCCTTAACCCTCTTCCATGTCCCTGGGCTGACACTTGTAACCCCATCTCGGACATTCTTGCTGCCGCAGTAGCAGTGCTGACACCTCTTCACTTCCTCTGGTGCCAGCATGGTTCTGTTTAAAGGGCTTATGTACTTATGTATGGCTAGAGTTCCCAAACCACTTCTGATGTTAAAGGCCTCAGTGCTGTGGCAAGTGGAGCAGAATTTGCCTCTAGTTGTAGAATCACTGCAAATTGCCCACGCTACTGCAACCACCACCACCATTTTCTCCTCACTTCCCCTTGCAGTTGCTACCACCACTCTCTTTCTTGCCCACCTGCAACTACTACCACTCCTCCGACTCATTTCTGCCCCATAGATACTGCTACCTTCACTCACACTCTGCCCCATGGTATTGTCACCATTGCCGCCCCCCCCCCCCTCGTGCAGATGCCACTGCTCTTTGCTCTCTCCCCTGCATGCTGCTGTCATCACTGCTTTTTCTCCCTGCCCTCTTCACATATGCTGCGGCATCTGTTGCTGCTATCTCTTTCTGCTCCACCCTCAGATGCCACCACTACCACTGATACTTGCTGCCTCACCTCCTACCACACCACTGCTGCACTCCTGCTGCTTGACTGTGTTTAGTATATTGGTGCCATTTGAGCAGGGGGTTACAGGAGTGGGGGTGAAGATTGGTAGATGGATAGATGGGGGGGACAGAGGGAGAGGAGACATAGTGCTGGGCAGGAAAGTTGAGAGGAGACTTAGAGAGTAGGGGAGAGACATGATTGGATGGAAGAGGAAGATTGGAAGGATGAGGGAAATGCGGAGAAGATGCTTGATGGGAGGGGAAGGAGAGGACACAGTTGGAGAAATAGGGGGATTACTGGAGGGGAGAGAAATGAGCAGAGATCCTAGATAAGGAGACTAAGAAAGGGAGGGAGATGAAAGAAGAGGTAGGAGGAGAAGAGGACCCCTGTTGTGAGGCATCTCACAGGTAGTGAGATAAGCGGATAGGAGGTGAGAGAGAGAAGAAAGAAATGAAAGTGAGAAAAGTTAAACAAGAAAAGAAAGAATAAATAAGTGTGTTCAGTACGTGCACACAACAGTTTCAAATCTATGCAGTTAGATTAAAAAAAATCTTTACAAAATGAAATAATTTTTAATAAAAATGTGACCTTTGTACATATTAAGTAATTTACAACTTATACCAGTTTATGCAAATATACTGCAGAATCTTAAAATCTGTGCCACAGAATTTCCTAATTCTTGCCACAGAATCTATGCAGGAGCTGCAGTAGGAAAATAGGGGCCTTGTAAATCAATATCAAGTATCAATATGCCCAGCACTGGACAGCATACTTGAGTTAATAATTTGCAACCCTATGGCTTGATTTACTAAGGCTTTTCTCTCATTCTGTGTGTATGGGAAAAAATACTTAATAAATGATGCTCATTGAAACTTATTTTAGCAGTGATTAATGTATATAAGAGCTACTTCGACTTCCCTTGCTTGAACCTGCTTCCCCAAGCCCTGTTTGTATTGCATTTGCTAAAACTGGCACTCCATTCCCAAAAGAAAAATCTGCATCCTGTGTCCCCTATCTCTCCACCCTGTAAATTGACAAATCCAGGGTGTTAGCACTATCATTTAAACTAGAACAGCCAACATTTTTTGCACCCTAGAACAGCTGCTAGCATGTTTTTATGCCACTTCTATTTTAGGCTGTATCAGTGAAAGAAAGCAAATTTTTATAATGAATGAATTGGTGATCTGTTAAATACAAGTATCAGAGTGCAGACAGAATTCAAAGCACCTCAAAAGATGAATCAAGATGAGCGGAAACTGAGAAAATTCACTGGCATGAAAACATGCCACTGGCTATTCTAGTGTTGCGAGCGTGGATGGACGGTCAAGAGCATGAGCCCCTGTGCTGCGATGCGACCTGCACAACCCCAGGGCTGGCCATGGTCCATGCCACTGGTGGGTGAATGCATCCAGACATGGGCTGACTGAAACAGGAATACTCTTGGCTTGGAATCGGAAGACTCAATTTGGACATCCAACACATACCAGAAACTGACTCAGCAATGCAATGCTAGTCTTTGGGGTAGCAATCTGGCCACTCAAAAGTCCTTTCGTACTGCTGCTGAGAAGCTGTTTTGTGTGAGGACACAAGACAAAGACCCTGACAAGATGAAGGCTCTGAGGAGGTCTGGCATCGCTGCGCACCCTAAACAACCCGTGGGCTGGTCGCTGACCATGACAATAGTGGTGCAGGCACTGGATCCAGGAACAAGGCAGAAATTGGAACAAGACTCCAAAGACTGGAGGCTGGACTCAGGAGCTCAGATTCAGGAACTTGGACTCAGACTCAGAAACTCGGAACTCAGACTTAAAAAAACAAGGAAGGTCTTCCAAAGGCTTGAACCAGCAACAAATACTCTGGACAGGACACAGACCAGGATCCAGATTCAGGAGACTCAGGAAAATGATGAGACCAGGAATGAAGATGTGGATTTCATAACAAGGCGAAGACTTGGATACCAGGAACAAGATGAAGACTTGGATTTAGGGACAAGGGCAAAGACGTAGGCTCAGGAACAAGACAATGAGACCAATGAAGCCCAGAGACCAAGAACATAGACCAAGAAACATGGAGGACCTTGAAGGTGCTAGCAAACCATGACAAAGGCCAGGAGTAAAGACTGAAGAGCCCTTTTATAAGGCTGCAGGAAAGACATCATTAGAAAGTGTCGAGGGGCTTTTCTCACCACAGTCCTTTTAAAGCTGAGGCTGAAGCGTGCGGGTGCATCTAAGGAGATGATGGAGTGCACTGATGTTGGTGGCAATCCAGGCCACAAGAAGACCAGTGGTTGCGGTGTCTTTCCTCCGCATGGACCAATGACATCTCTCCTGCTGCGGAAGCAGCTGCAGGGGCCTGGCGGCAACTGCAGTGATAGCAGCAGCTCAAGGCCACTCAGGACAGAAGTGGCACCTGCCAGCATCAGGGGTCTGTGAAGTCGGGTGGTGAGTAAGTCACTCATGAGCCTGTCCCCTTAGCAGAATCACAACATCTAGGGTGTTCAATTTGTGCACCATTCATTTATGCCGCTATTTTATTAGGCTCTATCAGTGAAAGAAAACACATTTTTTGGTGAATGAATTGGTTCTCTGTTAAGCACGTATCAGAGTGCAAATAGAAATAAAAGCACCTTAAAAGATAGAAATTGAGAAAATCATTTGGTGGCACATTTTCGTGCCAGTGGTTTTAGGTTTATGACGTGGAGCAAAAACTGAAGGGGGTGGGTGGAGGTGTAACATTTTTGGGACTCAAAGATCATCATAAGTGAAGAAATGTCACTGAATTGCAACCCACTGCGATCATGTACACTGATTGTGCAAGACTTTAAAAGCTTCACTGGAATGTTTTTATGCCGCTATATAATAAGCTCTATCAGTAAAAGAAAACATGTTTTTATGGTGAATGGATGCTCTATTGGACACAATTTGAGTGCAGATAGAAATCAAAGCTCCTCAACATACGAATCAGGATGAGCAGAAATTGAGAAAATTCACCGGCATGAAAATGTCGCCAGCTAATCTAGGGTGTATGAATTGTGGAGCAAAACCCAAAGGGAAGGGGGGGGGCAGGGGGCTAACATTTTCAGGAATTAAAGATAATAAAAAATGATAAAAAGTCACCAAATTTCAACCTGTTACGATCATGTACATGGGTTATGCAAACTATAAAATTTTCACCACACAAAAACATACCGTTGACTGTTCAATCTTCTGTTTTTGTTAATAGCAGAGAATTCTATTCAAAAGACAGTAACTAAAATAAACTTACTTACATTTATGCTTGGACAGGAAATACTAATCTGGAAAGGCCTATGTGAAGAGGAAGGTTTTAAGAAGCTTCCTGAGTTTAAGATAGTCTTTCTCAAGGTGCAGTCCTAAATGAAAAGAATTCTAAGGACTGGGATCCAGAAAAGAGAAATACATTTCTTGGGTGTGTTCAAGTCTGATCATCTTTGGTAAAGGGAGAACTAACATTGTTGTAAAGAACGTAAGTTGTGTGTAGGTATGGTGGAATATTCCAGCAGAAAGCTTTAAATGTTAAACAATCAGTCTTGAATTGAATCCTAAAAGAAATTGGAAGCCAGTGAAGTTCAGTGTGTATTGGTGTATGTAACATGATCACATTTTTTTCTTACAAAAAATTATCTGAAGTCAGCAAACGATTAGAAGAGACACCATGCAAAATGGCATTGCAGTAGTCTAACCTGCTGAATATGAGAGAGTGAAGTCAGTGTCTTCAAATTGTTAGTATCTAAAAACGGTCTAAGTCTTTGGATGAAGCATAAAAAAATGTAGGAACACTGCAACAAATGAGAAAGTAAATAGGAAGAAAATGTCAATGATGAATTGAGTTGAACCCCTAAAGAAGTGACTGTATTCTTCAGAAGTCTTGGAGCTCCAATCATAATAAGAGAGGGTTAATCCGAAGAGACTGTTTCTGGTGAACCATATGGCATCAGATTTCTCAGGATTAACTTTGTTTTACAGACCGAAGCTAGGTAGCTATATGGGAAAGACATTGAATTTGGTAAGAGACTCACCATTTTTTAGATCAATACTAACAAGTACTATGAATGTCATCAGCATAAATGTAACTGCTGAAACCTAGACTTTGTATCAGCGTAGAAAGTGGGGAGAGAAACAAATTGAAAAGGATAGGAGAAATGGAAGATCCCTGAGATACACCACAAATTAGTTGATGATTGGGCGAAATTGAAGAATTCCAATGTACCTGATAGGTTATCTCTTCCAAAAAAGATTTGAATCAAAGAAGAGAAGACTCTTGAATTCCAGTGTCAAAAATGCAATTGAGAAGGAGCTGGTGGTCAATCATATTGAAGGCACCAGCATGCATATCAAGAAAATAACACAGACAGCCAAATCTTTATGCAGATTTAAACTGATTTCTGAAATCAGTGCAGGAACAACAAGGAAACAGCTCTTACTTCTGTGATCCTTGTTGCTATATCTGGGAAAAAAAATCATTAATGATGGATATTTTAAATTAAATGTCCTTAAAAGATTGAAGCCTCTTTTATTTCCAAAATATTTTAGAACAGTTTTACAAGCTCTTGTTTTGTCAAAATTAGATTACTGTAATTCGATCTTTTTAGGCCTACCAGCGAATGTTACAAGACCATTACAATTATTACAGAACTCAGCGGCTAGATTTTTGACTGGAACTAGAAGATCTGATCATATTATATCAATATTAAAGGAATTTCATTGGTTGCCTGTTAAATACAGGGCACAGCATAAAGTCATATCGCTAATTCATAAAATCCTCTACAGTGAAAAGATAGAATGGTTAACATAAACATTACATTTTCATTTCCCATCAAGAATTACAAGATCAGCAGGCACAGGGATGTTACCCATACCTTCCCCTAAAATTGCTCATCTAAATAATGTTAGAGAATGGGCTATTTCCATTGCTGGGCCCCAACTGTGGAACTCTCTACTACAGGAATTAAGGATGGAATCAGACATTAAAATATTTAAAAAAGGCATTAAAGCATGGCTATTCAAAGAAGCCTTCCAAGAGTTTTAACCTAATGATTATATATCCCCTGTAATATAAATATTTAGTTGATTGTATTATCTCTGCTCTTACTGTTCTGCTCTTTCCCTGTTTAAATTTTATGATTTATTAGTTTACTGTTTTATTTGTTATTAGTCTATTATTAAACTTTGTGTTTTCCTCTCTTCTTTTTGGAAATGCAAATATTTTTAAATGAATATTTGTTAGCTAATGTAAACCGATTTGATATGTTCTCATCGGTAAATAAAAATTAATAAATAAATAAAATAAGAGGTCCGTGTGATCTCAGAAGCTCGTGAACATCATCTATGTATCGGTCATTTGGTGATCCAGGAAAAGGTAGTGCAACCTGTAAAGAATCTCATGTTCTCTAGAACCAATAAGGCAAATAAGTCATTGCTAGAGGGGAAGTTGAATGAGCACTGTATTTTAGCTGGTCAGTTTGCCAGAGAAAATAGAAAAACTATTAAAGGTCAAACAATTGAGGGGGTTTTTTTTGTAAATAGTTTGAAAGTCCTATACAAATATATATATTTCAGTCCTTTAAAGCTGAAATCTTCAAAAATCAACCTGCTTGCTTGTTCCGTCGTGTCTCTTTTTTTGGTTTTATTCCAGCTTATCCTTTTCTATTGCTCCTTATGTATAATTTTTGTAATAGAACACTTTCACCTTTTGTTAACACAACACCTACTTTTTTTTTCCTTCCAAGTCCACCACGTGTCTTAGTGAGGCACTCATTTGAAAATCAGCACAGTAGCATCTTATTTTAATAGAAGACATTTTGGAAAACTTTAATATCTCCTCAGAAATGTAAGTTTAAATCAGAATAAAAAGAGGGAATCTTATTGATCGCTTGTCACTGACAAATGAGGATTCAGCTTGTTTTGTTTTGCTAGTTCTGCTGTTTAAAGAAATGTTTTGGGTAGAAATGTTAATTTAGTTCCCCCACCCCATTCTTTCCATTCCCTAAGCCTTTTACTTTTTTTTTTTTAAATTAGTACTCAGTGCTGGCATTGTCTATACTATTTTCTAGCTTGCCAACTGAAGCTAGTCTTGGCATAGCCCATTGGTTCCTTCTTGCTTGAGATCTGAGAGAAACATTTCGGGATGCTGCCAACTTCCTTCTTCAAAGAAGTGCTATTGGATTCCTGAGCTGAACCAAGGACTTGAATTTCTCCGTTGACAACATGTTGTTTTGCTGCTATTCCACCAAAATACTGCTTTGCATAAAATGCTGCCTGCTTGAACAGTGACCTAAAATTAACAGGAAATGAAATACAATGCTGGTTATTACATATAAATATGGTGTTAGCCTCAGACCTTTCAGTTCTCAGCTCTGAGTAGGTTATCTTCCTTTCTGATTATTTAAACTGTTTAATAATTTGTGTTTGTGTTCCACATTATATCATATATTGAAAGTTTTCATGGAAGCACTTGCTTCCTTGGGGGAATACATGATGGGCAACAGGTTTGTAATTATTATTCACTTGAATAAACCTGTCTCTGTGCGCCGTCCAAAACCATTTGTAGCTCCCTGATGCTTTTTTCTAACACTTTTACAAAATTCCCATTCACGTGTTTTCTCATGTAGACTTAGGGAGGGACTAAGTATTGAGCAAGGAAGGTACATGCAGGGCTGACCTCAGGAGGAGGTGGGGCCCAGGAACACTGAAATTATAGTGTTGTGGATAGTGCTATTATGGCAATGCAGGACTCAGGGTGGTTTCCCTTCTTTGTCCCCTCCTACAAGGACAGCTTTGGCTACATTTAGCTCCTGACAGCTGTTCTAAGGTTACAAATTTTGATTCATCCACATTTTTTATGGCCACAGGAGAGCAGTGTAATAATTTTTTTTTTTTTTTTGCTTAATAGCATCTATTATAAAAGCAGATATATAGCAAGAAAAGGGAAAGTAAATATTGGTCACTGCAGAAAACTGTATTGAGAGCATGCAGGAGGAAGAAGAACCATCGTGGACACTTCATTAATGCCCTACATGGCCAGACCGTCGCCGAAGCATGTTGCCAGATAAACCTTCTGGAGCTGTGGGCATTCAAAGATCTGGACAGACAATCAGGTCGCGATGTGGTACATCAACAAACAGGGCAACACAGGCTCACTCCTCCCATGCCAAGAGGCAGTGCAGGTCTGGAATGGGGCCCTCTCTCAAGGGATGTATCCATGGGCGACCTACCTTCCAGGTCACCTCAATGTGCTGGCAGACCGCCTCAGCCGGTCCTTCCAACCACACGAGTGGTCCCTCAACCCAGCGGTGGTGGCTGATCTATTCCGCCGATGGGGTACGATTTGGACCTGTTTGCCTCCCACCCCCCCTCAATCACATGGTGAGCAGAATCTGCTCCCTAGTAGCAGGGAATGGCCATCCAGCCTGTGATGCCTTCACAGGGGGGGGGGGGCAGGACCTCCTATATGCATACCCCCCCGCTTCCGCTCCTCTAGAAGACTCCTTAGAGGAAGAAGGTCTCATGATCATAGAGCATCAACCTAGTGCAGCAGGAAAGGATCCTGTAGCAAGGACCTGCTCTCCAGATGCTGCATTGTCCTTTCGCACCGAGGATGTATTTCCCAGGGCTACTGCCCAGGAAGGAAAGGCTAGGTCGCCCGTCATAGTTGGTGATTCGAATATTAGGAATGTAGACAGCCGGGTGGCTGGTGGGCGTGAGGATCGCCTGGTAACATGGCTACCTGGTGCGAAGGTAGTGGATCTCACGCATCACCTAGATGCACTGTCTAAAATCCTAGATAGGATTTTAAACAGTGCTGGGGAGGAGCTGATTGTCATGGTACATGTGGGCACCAACGACATAGGAAAATGTGGGAGGGAGGTTCTGGAAGCCAAATTTAGGCTCTTAGGTAGAAAGCTGAAATCCAGAACCTCCAGAGTAGCATTCTCTGAAATACTAATATTAATACTCCCATGCACAGGTCCCCAGAGGCAGGCAGAGCTCCAGAGTCTCAGTGCAAGGAAGAGGGATTCAGTTTTATAAGGAACTGGGGAACCTTGTGTGGAAGGGGGAGTCTTTTCCGAAGGGATGGCTCCACCTTAATCAGGGTGGAACCAGATTGCTGGTGCTAACCTTTACAAAGGAGATAGAGCAGCTTTTAAACTAGAACAAAGCCGACAGTCGCTCAGCAGCGCATGGTTTGGAGGGAGGTATCTTCAAAGGATACTAATGCTTTAGAATTAGGGCATTCCGACAGTGAGGTTCCAATAATAAGAAAAGTAGTCCAAGTGCCTGTAACTAAAAACTCACCTGAGCTAAAAAATTCAAATTTATCCCTATCAATTAAAAAGCAGAATGAAAATACAAACAAAAAACACTTTGAAATGTTTGTATGCTAATGCCAGAAGTCTAAGAAGTAAGATGGGAGAATTAGAATGTATAGCAGTGAATGATGACATAGACTTAATTGCCATCTCAGAGACATGGTGGAAGGAGGACAACCAATGGGACAGTGCTATACCGGGGTACAAATTATATCGCAATGACAGAGAGGAGCATCTGGGAGGCGGGGGTGGTGCTTTATGTCCGAGATGACACAGAGTCCAACAGGATAAAGATCCTGCATGAGCCTAAATGTACAATCAAATCTTTATGGGTAGAAATCCCTTGTTTGTTGGGGAAGAGTATAGTGATAACAGTATACTACCGTCTACCTGGCCAAGTTGGTAAAATGGACAGTGAAATGCTAAGAGAAATAAGGGAAGTTAACCAAATTGGTAGTGCAGTAATAATGGGAGATTTCAATTACCCCAATATTGACTGGGTAAATGTATCATTGGAACATGCTAGAGAGATAAAGTTCCTGGATAGAATAAATGACAGTTTTATGGAGCAATTGGTTCAGGAACTGATGAGAAAGGGAGCAATTTTAGGTCTAATTCTCAATGGAGCACAGGATTTGGTGAGAGAGGTAACAGTGGAGGGGTTGCTTGGCAATAGTGATCATAATATGATGAAATTTGAATTAATGACTGGAAGGGAGACAGTAAGCAAATCCACAGCGCTAAACTTTCAAAAGGGAAACTTTGATAAAATGAGAAAAATAGAAAAAAATTGAAAGGAAAAGCTACAAAGGTAAAAAGTGTGCAAGAGACGTGGACATTGTTAAAAAATACAATCCTAGAAGCACAGTCCAGATGTATTCCACACATTAAGAAAGGTGGGGAAGGAAGGCAAAACAATTACCAGCATGGTTAAAAGGTGAGGTGAACAAGGCTATTTTAGCCGAAAGATCTTCACTCAAAAATTGGAAGAAGGATCCAACAGAAAAAAATAGGATAAAGCATAAGTGTTGGCAAGTTAAATGTAAGACATTGATAAGACAGGCTAAGAGAGAATTTGAAAAGATGTTGGCCATAGAGGCAAAAACTCACAGTAAAAACTTTAAAAAATATATCTGAAGCAGAAAGCCTGGAAGATGTAGAAGGCCAGATTGACAAACTAAAGAGTATCAAATCACCTGGACTGGATGGTATGCATCCTAGGGTACTGAAGGAACTAAAAAATGAAATTTCTGATCTATTAGTTAAAATTGGTAACCTATCATTAAAATCATCCATTGTACTTGAAGAATGGAGGATGGCCAATGTAACTCCAATATTTAAAAAGGGCTCCAGGGGCGATCCGGGTAACTATAAACCAGTGAGCCTGATTTCAGTGCTGGGAAAAATAGTGGAAATTATTCTCAGGATCAAAATCGCAGAGCTTATAGAAAGACATGGTTTAATGGAACACAGTCAACATGGACTTACCCAAGGGAAGTCTTGCCTAACAAATCTGCTTCATTTTTTTGAAGGGGTTAATAAACATGTAGATAAAGGTGAACTGGTAGATGTAGTGTATTTGGATTTTCAGAAGGTGTTTGACAAAGTTCCTCATGAGAGGCTTCTAAGAAAACTAAAAAGTCATGGGATAGGAATCGATGTCCTTTCATGGATTACAAACTGGTTAAAAGACAGGAAACAGAGAGTAGGATTAAATGGTCAATTTTCTCAGTGGAAAAGGGTAAACAGTGGAGTGCCTCAGGGATCTGTACTGGGACCCATGCTTTTGAATCTACTAGATAAGGGAGCCCGGACCGACGTGCCGCAAATGCGCAGTAGAGAGCAGCTCTACCGCGCATGCGAGCACGTCGGCCAGAGCAGAGCGTGCCCGGAAAAAAAAAATGGCGCCTGCTCCTTAGGAGCAGGAGCGGCGGCGGCACCAGCAGCAACCATCAGGAGCGGCGGCGGCGGCAAGCAGGAGCAGTAGTGGCGGCGGCGGCGGCGCGCGAGGGAGGGAGGGAGGAGCAGTAGTAGCGGCGGCGGCGCGCACGAGGCAGGGAGGAGCAATAGCGGTGGCGACGCGCATGCGGGAGGGATGGATACACCCTGTCTGTCGGTTGTGGATGAGCTGGGAGGGGAGTGAGTCAGGGGAGGGAGGAGAGTGAGCTGAGGTGGGAGAGAGTGAGGGAGGGAGGGAGGAGAGAGGGAGGGGGGGAGAGAGTGAGAGAGGGAGGGGGAGGGAGGAAAGAGTGAGGGGGAGGGGGGAGGGAGGAGAGAGTGAGGTGGGGGGAGGGAGGAGAGGGAGAATAGAGGAGGGAGGGAGGAGAGGGAGAATAGAGGGGGGAGGTGGGAGGAGAGAGTGAGGGGAGGGAGAATAGAGGAGGAAGGGAGGAGAGGGAGAATATATGGGGGAGGTGGGAGGGAGGAGAGAGTGGGGGGAGGGAGACTAGAGGGGGGAGGTGAGGGGGGGAAGGAAATGGACCGAACATTTTTCTTTAAATGTAGCCCGTTGTTACGGGCTTAACGGCTAGTATATTTATAAATGATGTGAAAGGAATACGACAAGTGAGGTAATCAAATTTGGAGATGATACAAAATTATTTAGAGTAGTTAAATAATAAGCGGATTGTGATAAATTGCAGGAGGACTTGTGAGACTGGAAGAGTGGGCATCCAAATGGCAGATGAAATTTAATGTGGATAAGTGCAAGGTGATGCATATAGGGAAAAATAACCCTTGCTGTAGTTACACAATGTTAGGTTCTATCTTAGGAGTTACCACCCAGGAAAGAGATCCAGGCATCATAGTGGATAATCCATTGAAATCGTCGGCTCAGTGTGCTGCGGCAGTCAAAAAAGCAAACAGAATGTTAGGAATTATTAGAAAGGGAATGGTGAATAAAACAGAAAATGTCATAATGCCTCTGTATTGCTCCATGGTGAGAATGCACCTTGAATACTGTGTACAATTCTGGTCGCCGCATCTCAAAAAAGATATAGTTGCGATGGAGAAGGTACAGAGAAGGACGACCAAAATGATAAAAGGGATGTACATTCAATGGGAGATGCAGCCTTTGGGACAGGAATTCTTAGGGCAGCCATATTTTATTATTTATTGGGGGCTGTGACCCTGCTGGTTGGAGGTGGCATGAGGGGAAGGGAGTAAGAGCAGTGGAAGAGAGAGGCAGAGGGGCAAGATAGGGACAAAGGGGAAGTGCAAGTGGGAGAGTGTACCCCTCACACCCACAGTCAGACAGATTCCCTCTATCTTGCCTGACCCACAAACACAACACCAACCTTTTCATCACTCACACACTCCTCTTAAACACACACACACATGCATACGTCCCAACACCACTTACAGCTACCTTTCCATAAAACACCCCCCAAAACATACACATTCACCCTGACACTACAACTTCCAGCTCCCCTACATACACTGAGCCCCTCATACCACCATCACCACCCCTAAACAGAGACACACACACATCCACTCCATACTCTCCAAACACATGCACAGCCCCATTCTCCACCTCCACACACCCACCACCTCCCAACTCTATCACTTAAACACTTCCAACTCTTACACACACTCAAACACTAGCTACAACTAACCTCCCTAAAATACTCCCAAAACACCCCTGTAAACCCTCTTGCCACCAACCTCCACCTCCACTTGTACACTCAGCCCCCTCACACCAAATCACATTCCCACACACCCTACACCAGTGCTTCTCAACCTAGTCCTTGGGGCATACCTACCAATCAGATTTTCAGGATATCTACAATGAGTATGAATGAGATAGATTTGAATGCACCTTGACCAACACCACCACCACTGGCCCTACACACACATCCTTCTACTTACACATACCCCTAATTCCCCAATTCTGTATACAGAAATACCCCTAAACCCCAAATCTACACATATACAAGTGAGAGAAGGAGTAGAGGCAGGGGGAGATGGCTGGGTTGGGACATTTCCCCCCCCCCCCCCCCCCCCCAGCCAACTCCCTTCCTCCCCAAGATACCTCCCACTCCATCTTCACAGTATGTACACACCATCAACCCATACCCCACCTATATCTGTGCCCCCACCCACACAGGAGGGGGACAGTGTATGGGAGAGGGGGAGAGTACATGGACTCTTTCACACACACATATACACCCTCAGTCATTCCCAAACACCTATACACCCCTAAAAATCACTCACACCAATCCTACAGCACACACATGCACCCCACACCAATCTCATAACTCATGCACTCACAAACACACATGCATGTGGGAGAGGGAAAGGGAGGAATGTGGAGAGCACAAGGGGGAAGGCTTGCATCACTGACACACACCTTCACTATCACCTACCCACAAACCCTCACAAGGGGGAGTAGAAGGTGGAATAGGAAAGGAGAACATCTCCTCTTTGAGCTTTGAAGGCCAATGTATTCTTGTCACGCAGGTAATATTTCTTGGGGTCATTTTGGACCAAAAGTGGTCTATGCATTCACATATAAAAGCTGCAACAAGAGTTGTGTTTTTCAAATTGCGAGTGCTATGGAGATTAAAACCTCTATTGAATCCATTAGATTTGTGCACTACTGCAAGCCCTGGTGATTTTGAGTCTTGATTATTATAACTCCATCTTTCTTGGTCTGGCTGTAAAGATCTTAAGGGCACTTCAACTTGTACAGAATTCTGCAGCGCAAGTTTTGACTGGCGTGAGACTCTCAGCCCTATTACACCTCTTCTACATAAGCGTTGTTGGTTGTCAGTTGCATAGAGGGTGAAGTATAATATAATTATGCTAACATATAAATTAAGTAACAATTCATTTCCATGGATTCATGTTATGCTGAGAATTTACAATCCAAATAACTTGCTTAGGTCAGCACATGGTGCTTTGCTTAGATATTCCATCTGTGAAGGTAGCACGTCTTGCAGAAACTAGAACACGGTCTTTCTCAGCGGCAGCCCCTATATTGTAGAACTCTCTTCCCAAGCATTTGTGCCTGTAACATGTACACAAACATTTCGGAAGAGTCTGAAAACATTTATTTTCACAAACATATGCTGAAATATAAGGATGCAAATGAAAGAAGAAAGGAGTATTTCAGTTTTCAGAAATTGTTATACAGTTGTATTTTACTTAATTTTTTGTTTGTCTTTTTTACTTAAATATTTAATTAGTTTTTTATTGTACACCACCTTGAGCATTGGACAAGTGCGGATTATACATTTTCTAAATACATATTTATATATTACTTGCCTGTTACCAGGCTCTAGGCGATGAACAAATGTTCATACATAAATAAAAGAAATAAAACACAGCCAGCCACCAAAATCAATAAACATAGAAAGACAATCCTGACATAAAATACCTAATGAAAATGTCTGTGGAAAAAGAAACATTAAGCAAAGACTTGAAGGTTTTAGTACAAGTCATAAGTTGAAGGCATGCGGGTACCAATTTCCAGAATTTTGGTGCGGGAAGACATTCCATACATACGGAAGGAATGTCCAGTAGACTTCTTTGGGACAAGTGCAGTGCATGGGTGGAATTATAGATATAGAGCTTTGCAATAGCCCAAGATAAAGATTCAAGAGAGAGAGATTTTTGTACTAATAATGCCATCTTATATTTTATCCCACCAAGCTTCAGGCAGCCATTGAAAATCAAAAAGGACTGGCACAATGTGCTCTCCAATACTTCCCACAGAAATAAGCCAGTCAGCAGCATTTTGCCCTCAAAACAGATGCCGGGAGTCCAATGTACATGAAGTAGCAATAGTCTAACAGAGGTAAAATAAACCACTGAGCGAAACTCAGCTTGCTCTAGGGCCACATAATATGTGCAGTTTAAAGAAACCGACTGTCACTATGGCCTTAATTTGCAGGAGAAATGCTGTTTAGAATCATTCAGAACATCCAAACCTATATGGATTCAACTACATGTAAAACTGTATTTTCAATGGTTATAGTACATGAGGTATTTCTTACGCCATCACATCAGACTAAAATTTCAGTCTTAGCTAAATTTAAGATAAGCTTGTTATGCTTAAGCCAACGTCTAATGGCTCTGGACTCTATGCATAATTAAGCTCTGGAATTCATTGCCAGAGGATGTGGTGAAAACTATTAGTGTAGCTGCATTTAAAAAAAGGTTTGGACAAGTTCCTGGAGGAAAAGTCCATTAACCATTATTAAGGTAGAGTTGCAGAAATCCAGTGCTTTTTCTTGGGAAAGCAGCTTGGAATCTATCTACCCCTTGGGATCCTGCCAGGTACTTGTGAAGTGGTTTGGTCACTGTTGGAAACGGATACTGGGCTTGATGGATCTTTGGTCTGACTCAGTATGGCAAGTTGTTGTGAATGTGGACCCTTAGGCCGAGGGGGAGTTGGCACTACCTGCAGGGAGGAGCCCTGCAGGTCCCTAACATCGACAGACTGAGCTGGCAGAAGCAGAGGCCTAACTGCAGCTTTGCCAAAACTAGCCGGGCCAGTTGGTCTTAGGTGTGGGCTTCTGTGGATGTGAAGAGTCGTCCAAATGAAGTTGTTGCAGGCCAGCTTGGAGAAGGAAGCAGCATCTGGACAAGCACCAGTCAGGTCAGGTTCAGGCTGTGGTAAGAGGCAGGCAGTGTACTCCGAGACGTGGTTCAGGCAGTGGTTTGGGCAGGCAGCATTTGGTCAGAAACAGCAACAGGCAGCGCCAAGGTCCAATCTGAGGTCAAGCCAGAGGTCCAATCTGAAGAGATGAGGAATGAGGAGAAGGAAGGAAGACGAGGGACTACTGGGGCAAGAGGCGACACTGAGGGCAGATGAAGGAAAGACTGATCACGAAGACACGAACTCAGGAGCTGACCAGATTGCCAAGGAACTAAGAACAGAACCCAGGAACAACAAACAGCAGAAATAAGGATCTAAGAATGCAGGCAAAGCACTACTCCAGGAGGAGTCGACCTGTTACCAAGGCACTGGAGGGGTCTTGGTGTCTGCCCTTTATAGAGCTGGAATGAAGATGTCATCAGGAGGTGCCTCTGAGAATTTCCTACCATTGGCCCTTTAAATATAGTGCAGTTAGTGTGCACGCTCTAGGGCAGGGAGGGCTCTAGGCCAGGGAGGGCCCCGAGGTCTCGGCGGCATCCTGCTGTATAGGAAAGTGTAAAAACTCTCTATTCCACACATTCACACCATACTAAAAACATTTCAAATATAAATCTTGTAAACATAGTGACCCCTAATACATTTCACCAGTTTATCCCTAACACATTTCACCAATGTTTACAAGATTTATGTTTTAAATGTTTTTAGTATGGTGTGAATGTGTATGGATATGTGGAATAGAGAGTTTTTATTGTCTAGATAGAGTGAGGATTGTGATACGATTTAATAAAGTTTGCACATTATTTGGTATTGTTTAATATATTCTCTGGGTATTGTATTATTAATGTGTGAGGGGATATTGTGATAAATTACCCTGTGTATTATATACCTGTATAGGAGAGTGGCCAGCTGGAGCAGCATGGCACAGTTTCCTACTGCGTAGTAAGGAGGGCCCGACATTGGAGCCTAACAGGAGTCTGGAGGCAGCATGGCAGATGGCCGCGTCTTGCTGGGGAGGCACGATGTCAGAGGCCACAAGAACGGGCCTGGGCTGAAGGGAAGAGCAGCAGGCCCGGGGACGGGCCCACGGACTGCCAATTGTAACCCAAGTCTTATAGTCTTATGTTCTTATATTCTCCCAGACAGAAATATCAGCAGTAGTTTCTGCCCAGGTTGAATGCGCAGGAAGAAAATACTGTATATCATCTACATATAATCTGTAGACTGCAAAGCTCTGTCAGTAGCTTGCAAATGGATGTCATATAGTTATTAAAAAAAAGCAAAGTTGACATGGCGGAGCCTTGTGGGACTCCAGCCCATATCTGATGCCTTTGAGAACTCCAATTATAGGATGCTAACTTTTTGAGATCTTCCAGAGAGATAGCATTCAAACTTTAATATTGTTCCTGAGATCCCATTCTCTCTAGTCGGAAAAGGCAAATCTTATGGTCCAGTGTGTCGAAAACTGCTGTGATATCAAGTAAAATCAGCACGTATTGTCAAGGCCTCTTCTAATTGTCTCCAAGCTTGAAAGTAGGAGGATCTCTGTATTAAGGACTTTTTTTCTGAATCCAAATAGGAAAGAATCGAGAATCTCATAGGTCTCAACACAATCAGTTAGCTGCTGCAAAACAATAGCCTCAATGACCTTTGAAATAGGCCAATAGTTGAAGAGAACCATAGGATCTAGGCTAGACTTTTTCAGTAGAAACCTGATAGAAGCAGAGACGGATTTAGGAGTTTGCCACCCTTAGGCACTGTTGCTGCTATTGCGCCCCCCTCTTCCACCCCCCCGCCCCCCACTCCCGGGTAAAGTCAGACAACAGTGAACAGGAAGTATAAGAGAGTTTCACAGTTTGCTGTGGCAGCTCAGGCATAAATTCTGTGATAAAATCTGAGACATATTAGCAAACATTTCCATATTATAAAAATTAAGCAATTTTTTCAACCTTGCTTGTGTCTGTATCATTTTTTTTTATTGGGTTAAGAAAAGGGATCTTAAGTATCAGTACAGGGATGAGATCTCAGGCATGAGCAGAAGAGAAGGGGAGGTTAGAGGACCAGGGATGGGGAGAAGAAAGGAGGATTAGGAATGGGTTGAGTAGAAGGTGAAAGGACTGGAGATAGGAGGAAGGAGTATGAGAAGAAAAGAGGAATGGGGATGGGGGGAGGACAGGTAGAAAGGACTGGGAATGGGGAGGATGGGAAACAGGGAAGATAGAGAAAAGAGAGAAATCAAGAATCTGAGATGGGAGGAAAAGAGGGAGAGAGAGAGAAGTTCTGGGATGGGGGAGTAGGACATGTTGGATGGGTGCAGGATCTGGAGAGAAGGGAGAAGAAAGAAGAGAGGTTCTGGGTGATTGAATCTGAGATCAAGAAGGGGGAGAGAGAACCTGAATTGCATTGGGTGGGGGAGAGGAGGGGAGGTATCACTAATGTACTCTGGTCCTGCTCCCTCTTAAAATTCCTGTCTAATCTCTGTCTGGCACACACAAACACACACCACCATCAGTCTCTTCTCTCTTACACACACAAACACTGCTCCCTTTTCCCCATCTGATCCACTCTCATTCCTCAGCCTCTCTTTTCACCCCATTCAGCCCCTCCTAATCTTACCAAAATGATCTTTCTTTGCTGTCTGTGCTCCAGCCTCACCCCGCTCCCATTTTGTTCTCTGCATGCTGCCTGGGAAGGCTGGATCAGGAAGCAGAGGACTATTCTCTGCTGAGTGAGATTCAGTACAGCTGGAAGGCAATAACTCTTAAGCCAGCCTGCTGCCACCCCCCCCCCCCCCCCCCCCCCCCCCAAACACACACACAGATTTTTGTTGCCCTAGGCATATGCCTAATGTGCCTATTGAGAAATCCAGGCCTGGATAGAAACCCGCTTAAGATAAAAGGCCTTCCACCAAAGACCTGTTCATCATCGTTGTTAGAAAAGGAACAAAGTCATCTTTCATGTCCTTTAATACGGATACACTGCAAGGATTTAGTAGGCAAAACGCCGGGCTCAATAAAGAGAGAACCTGAGAAATGTCACTCTGAGCCACCATTTCAAAAGAAGACCACCTGGACTGAGCATTGTCAGGTAATTCTAAAAAAACAAGATGTCATAGATATTAAACTGAGATATTAGCAAGCTTGTTACTGAAAATGTCCATGAAGTTGTCACAACTGAAATTCCCACAGGAGCCCTTTAGATCTGAGGCAGAAGTATCAGGAGTTTTTGTTAAATTTTGCACAATGCGAAACAGGACTGTAGGATTATTAAAGTCAGACTAGTTGGTGAATAATAGAAGATTTTTTTAAATTCATTAACTAACTTTTCATAAGCAGCCAGCTAAGCCTTATACACAACTGCACTAGATGAGTGTGTATGATGCCACATTCATTCCTGGCTTCAGAGACCTCTGCATTGACCCAGTTTTCATATTTCTTTCCTTGATTATTACAAACCTTAAAATGAGCAATAGTATCCAAAGCATCATTAATAGCAAAATTCTGCATGGTAATAGCTGAATCAATATTGAACGGATGTGATTCCATAAATATAGTAGTTAATTGATCACTCATACTTCAAGATCAGTGTGATCCCTTTTTAATACAAAATTGATAAACGGATTCACATTACCCTTATTAGAATCTTGCACTGAAAAGGAAAGGATATTAATGCATGGTCAGACCACGGAATGAATCTCGAATCACAATCAATGATGTTTACAGCTAAAATTGAGGAATATAGAAACACTAAGGGGGTCATTTTCAAAAGTGATCGCACATGAAAAGGGACTTTTTGAACACGAAAAGTCCCTTGTCACGTGTGATCACTAAATGGGGGCGGAGTTGGGGAGGAGTCAACTCCGGAAGAGGAGGCGTCGGGACGGTACCGGGTCCGACTCTGCGGAGACATCACTGGCGGCGAAAGGTAAGGACCCTTATCACTGCCAGTTTCACACCGAATAGCTACACCTCGTTGTGCTGCCACCCCCATTAGGAGGCGCAAGCCATGTGGTGCTGCAGTGGCAAGGAGGAGTGCCACCCTCTCTGGTCACCCCGCCACCCCCAATAGGGGGTGTGAGCCATTGGGGCCGCCATGAGCAACGGCACCAAAGAGGAGTGACTCGCACCCCCCCCCTAATGGTCGGCACCCTAGAGCCAGGCCTAGTTTGCTTCCGCCTGACCTGCTTAGATTTTATTAATTTTGTTGGCTTAGGGATCAAATCAGTAGTTCTGTGACTGCTTTAATTGCTTTACTAAAATCTCTTTTCTTTGCCCTTTTCAGCTCAGATTTATAATGCTCAATAGCAGAGTTACATGCCAAACCATTATATTCTGTTTTATTCTTCCATCACCTTCTCTCACAATGATGTACTTGTCTTTAGAAGGGTCAGTCCTGAATGATACCAGATTTGATTGGTGTTATTCCTTGTCTCATGAAATTTTAATGGGGCTACCTTATCTAAATTTAATTTAAAATATTTATATGCTGCCAATCCATAGTCCTATGTTGCTTATAAATTTAAACTTCAAAACAGCACCAAAATCTTCTGGGGAATTGACAATATGATAATCTAATATATAAATAACCCCCCAGTGAATTTTAATTTTTACAAATTATAAAAAATAATTCTCTGCTCACAATCAAGTCTCTGCTTAAATATCAATTATTTTGAAAGGTAAACTGCAATGTGTGGTGAGACACTTGCAAGTTACCTAGTTTGATTCAACAACGAAATTTTTGAGAAAGTAGAGGAAGGGTTTCATATATAGATTTTTCAGCCCAACACAAGGTCTGCTCGGTTTTCATGTATAATCATCAACCAATCCTCCTCCACCTATGTGTTATTTTTGATTCCGTGCAACCCTAGTGAAAACTGCAACACATTTTTTTTATCCCATTTAAACCATAAACCCATTTTACCATAAAACCAATTTTTTAAACTGTTATATATTAAATTCAAATTCCTTAGTAGACGTAACTTTCAAAGTCCCGACTTATCTGATGATGTAACATCATGAAAACCGAGCAGACCTTGTGTTGGGCTGAAAAATCTATATATGAAACCCTTCCTCTACTTTCTCAAAAATTTCGTTGTTGAATCAAACTAGGTAACTTGCAAGTGTCTCACCACACATTGGGGTAGATTTTCAGATGAGCGCGAATAGCCTACTTTTGTTTGCGCTCCAGGCGCAAACAAAAGTACGCTGGATTTTAGTAGATACGCGCGTAGTCGCGCGTATCGGCTAAAATCCTGGATCGGCGCGCGCAAGGCTATCGATTTCGTATAGCCTGCGCGCGCCGAGCCGCGCAGCCTACCCCCGTTCCCTTCTAGGCCGCTCCGAAATCGGAGCGGCCTAGAAGGGAACTTTCCTTTGCCCTCCCCTCACCTTCCCCTACCTAACCCACCCGCCCGGCCCTGTCTAAACCCCCATCCTACCTTTGTCGGGGGATTTACGCCTCCCAGAGGGAGGCGTAAATCCCCGCGCGCAAGCGGGACTCCTGCGCGCCGGGCCGCGACCTGGGGGCGGGTACGGAGGGCGCGGCCACGCCCCCGGGCCGTAGCCACGCCCCCCGTACCCGCCCCCAAAACGCTGCCGACACTCCCCCGCAACGCCGCGCGCTCCGGCCCCGCCCCCCGACACGCCCCCGACACGCCCCCCTCCGAGAACCCCGGGACGTACGCGAGTCCCGGGGCTCTGCGCGCGCCGGGAGGCCTATGTAAAATAGGCTTCCCGGCGCGCAGGGCCCTGCTCGCGTAAATCCGCCCGGTTTTGGGCGGATTTACGCGAGCAGGGCTCTGAAAATCCGCCCCATTGCAGTTTACCTTTCAAAATAATTGATATTTAAGCAGAGACTTGATTGTGAGCAGAGAATTATTTTTTATAATTTGTAAAAATTAAAATTCACTGGGGGGTTATTTATATATTAGCTTATAAATTTAAAACATTCATATTTACAAGAAAACCAAAGATACAGTTTAAACAATTTAATAATACTTGCTACACTAATTCTTAGAGATTGATTGTGATTTACAAAAAGCAAATCACATCTGAATCGGACACCAGCTACTGCTTCAAAAAAAAAAAGTCTTTAAATGTTTTAAAATATTTAAAATGTGGTTCCTGCCATAAACATTCGGGTAATGAATTCCACCTAAGAGCACCTGCTACAGAAAATAATCTGCCCTGATTTTTTAGCTTATCTGATGTTTTCACAGTGGGAACATCAAGAAGACATTTACCAGCTGATCACAAAGCTGCACTTAACACCAAATCCCATACTACAACTTGAGCACTAGGCAATATTTCATCAAATTTCAGGGGAAATTTCTGAAGTTCATCTGCTAAAAGTTCCATGTTGATGTCATGTGTGTTCTTATAAGAAATAACCCATATTTATTTATTCATTAAAATTATTTATATATCATCTAGTAATAAAATATTGATCAAAACGGTGTACAATATGCATAAACAAATTAAAAAAGCATGAAGAAAGATCAATTGATTCTGATCATGATGGCTTAATCAAATCTGGTGGATTATAAATCAGTACTCAACAAGTAACCCTCAGTTCAATTTTAATCAAAAATGCCTCCGTATATCCCAGGCGTGGCCAACTCTGGTCCTCGAGAGCCACAAGCAGGCCAGTTTTTCAGGATATCCACAATAAATATGCATGAGATAGATTTAAAAGCATTTAAAATGATCAGGTTTGTACTGTTATGTGTGTGATTAGGATGTGAATGTGAGCAAATGGTTTATTTTATAGGTATTTTTAAGTAAAGGAAACCCTGCAAGACAAGACATAGTGGGGTTCAATCATTAGTGAATTGGAGTGTATCTAGTTTTATTGTCCTATTTCTAAATATTTGTGTGTCAGAAGCATTATTATCTATCTATATACACACACACACACACATACACACATGCACATACACATATATAAACCAAAATCTATACTCTCCAAAATCTCCTTGTTGGTGCTACTATAGAGCACACAAAGGGGCAGGATTCTTTGCCTTAGCCTTCAGCGATGCCTACCTAGAGACTGCCCCTCCTGTGTTGGGACAACCTAGGCACAATCTGATGATGCTTCCATGAAGAAGACAGGGCTAAGGATGCCACGGGCAGTAGGGTGAGTAAGAGTCAATACAGGATTCTAGAATCAGCACCAGAAGACTTTCTCATATGGTGCATCAATGGAGGAGCAGATGAAAGGGTTGACTCAGCTCCCTCCTGAGGGGACAATGTAGGCACAGACTGACACTTCCACTAAAAGAGCAGGGCTAAGTTTGAGCAAACATTTTGGCTTACTTGAATATATCTCAGTCAGAAATTTTTCTGTCTCAAAATTGGACAAATCATGCCCAAACTGTTTTGAAGACAACTGTCTTATACTTTTTTTTTTTTTTTTTTGAATGGATGAATCATGGACTATGTGTTCTCTGTAAAGACGCAATTTAATTTCAATTAAAACTTTTGAGTTTTAGATGCTGTTCTAGCCCTGTTCCATAGTGTACTGCACTTGTAATAGAGAAATATTTATATTAATATTATCACAGTTTCTTTTTCTTTCACCTTTGGAAGCTTACTAGCAGTCTATTCCAAGAAATTTGCTTCCAGGTCATCAACTGAGGTGTTTACTTGGGTTTCTGCAGTACAAAAAAATTAATGTACACTGTGACTCAGTTTGGATGAAAATCCTTGTCTAAATCAAAATTATTATGAGGTACCCTCCTTATCCCCCATTAAGCCAACAGAATTGTATGTCGTACTTCAAATTTTTGTATGTAGGTTATGTTTATTTGTAGGCATATATTGTTTGCATAGAGTTCATAGTCTCATATTATCCATTGAGATCCTTTAAATGACAATGATAGTAAAGATATACTGGTCCGTTAGCAGAGCTGTGGTTTACCATGATAATTATCTGATTAAAATAGAGGAAGAAAACTCAAATTACCATCAAACATTTAGTGACTGCAAGTACAAAACCCATGTATAAGATCATCATGTCTATCTCTGTTTCCCCTTAATAACCTATAAATTGTTCATCCAGTTTCATTCAGATTTCTTCCACACTTTTCATGTGTCCCTCCCAGCTCCTAAATTTAGAATCCCTGCCTCTCTTTCTGTTCTTTAGAGTAATAAGCCAATTCAGTTACAGGCCAATACAATATCGTGCACTGAGCCTAGCGCATAGATTAATGAGCACTTTGATGCGCGTTTTGGACATGCTAGGCTAACACCCGATGCAATAAGGGGATTAGCACATCCCAAAACGTGCATCCAAACCAGCGCATAGCTAATAGCGCTCATCACATGTAAATGCATGTAGCTGAGGCTATTAGCTATTACCCCGATGCAAAAAATCACCATGCACCTGACGTGCATGTTTTAACACGGAAAGCTTAACGCCAGCTCCAGGGCTGACTTTGTCTTTATGCGCTCCAAGCCATCTGTAAAATACCCCATAAAGCCACAAAAAAAGCTCAAAATACAGCTTTTCAGTGGTTCCTTTGATACTAAGTAGGAGGAACCACAGGAAGCAGCATGAAAAAAAAAATCTTGCCACCGGACAGGTTAGAAAACAGACGCCCATTAATTGAACGTCTGTTTTCCTAACCGGCACACATTTGCATCTTCTGGGCACCCGATACCATGGATGCGCTAGGGACATACAATTTATCCCTAGCGCGGCGACTCATTTCCCTATTGCATCGAGTGCCCAGGAGAGGTGATTGTGCGCGCTTTGAAAAAAAGAGCATCCAATTTGGATGCACTTTTTTTGCATGCACTTTATTGCATCGGCCTGTTAATTTGTAATCTTGGGGAAGCCAGAGCACATGATGCTGCCACTGAGCAATTTGTAAAGCTTCCCCTGTCATTGGTTATTCAAGAGTTTCCTCAAAACTGTCCTGAGGGACAGCCAGTCAGATTTTCAGGATATCCCCAATTAATATCATGAGATAACTTTGCATTCATTGGAAACCCAGGATGTGCTAATTTATCATTGCGGATATTGTAAAAATGTGGCTGGCTCTGGGTTCCTCAGGGATTAACTAGTTAACCAAACAAGAAGGCTTCGGCCTTCTTGTTTTGTTAACTAGTTAATCACTAAGTTCCATGTAAACCGGTCTAATATGAATCCCTTCATGAAGACAGGTATAGAAATATGTTAAATAAATAAATAAATAAGAAAGACAGGTTTGGGATGCCCTGGGCTAGTGCCTATTAGTACCTGATAGCATATTTTGAAATACAGCAACATGCCACAAAGTTAGCTATCTCTAAAGAAGAAAAAAATATGTTTGAGGGTGTGCATGGTTTTTCTTGTTTGTAGGGGCTGTTACTCATTTTTTTTCTTTAGGAATACAAAAATTAAAAAGGTGTGTGAATATGCTTACTTTTGTGCCAATATGGTTGTTCTGGCTGTTACTTATATGCTGTTGTATACTGTTCTGCTTTAAATGACCCAATAAAAACAAACAAAAAGGAGCATGTTTATGGAAATTTGTAAGTTACCGCACTACATGGAAATTTACTGCTACTTACTGCTTCGCAACTTAGCGTGGACTTCGATAATGTCTATTTTTCACATCCTGCGCAGAGAGAGAGAGCGAGAGCCTATCTACAAGGCCCTCATAATAGTTAAGTATTTATATCTGTATAGGAGGGCCACCTGATAGGTCGTGGTGAGGTATTAGTGATGGTTTACGGGCCAGTTTCGCATGAGAGTGAGACATGCGAACAGCACAGTACACCTCAGTGAAGATTTGATGACATTTGGAGTGAGGAAAGTCTCACAAAGAAGAAATTTCTACTATTTTCTCTCACCCTAGCTTTTTCCCTGTCGTTAAGCTGTGCGATATGTCTGAAATGGCCATAATGCTGTTACAATGCCATTTGCGATAAATTTTTGGAATTGCATTTTGGCCATTTCTGGCTTGGGGAGGGAGAAAGGAGGAGTGGAGTGGAGTAGACTCTGGGTCCATCAAGCTAGGGTGAGAGAATATAGTAAAAATTTAATTTTTGTGAGACTTTCCTCACTCCAAATGATGTCAAATCTTCTCTGAGGTGTACTATGCTGTTTGTAAGTCTCACTCTACATGCGAAACTGGCCCCAAACCCTAAACCACTACTAACATCTCACCTTGACCTATCAGGTGGCCCTCCTATAGAGATATAAATAGGTGCACACAGTGAAGCCCTCCCCAGAGGCTCTCTCTCTCTCCTCCATTCCACTCCTTCTCCTCTCTCCCTTCCCAAGCCCAGAAATGGTTAAAATGCAATTCCAAACATTTATCACAAATTGCGTTATGGCCATTTTGGACATATTGCACAGCTTAACGCCAGGGAAAAAGCTGTAGTTATTTCTGGCGTTAAAACCATGCAGTAGCACGTGTTATGCTATCTCCTGGTGCAATATGGCCCCTGATTTAACTAAAACCCACCCAAATTCCTCCCCCAATCCCGCCCCCTGAAAAATTTGCATTTGCGACATGCGCTACTATATTTTTCGCATGCATTATGATGTTAATGTGTTATCACACACGTTAACGCCATAACGCATTTTGATAAATGATCCTATTAGTGAGATCATTGAGCATATTTAGCTTATTTTTCTACAGGGAGACAGACATTATAAAATTGTCAGGTCTGTATGTATGCTTCTCCATTCTTTCAGCCACATTTTGATCCAGTTTCATTCAAATTTCTTCCACAGATGGTATCGCACCCAGTGATACTTTTCATATGACTGCCTACATTTAAAATTGTTGTCTGTTTTTTACCCTAGTTTCCTAAGGAAAACAAGCCAGCTTAGTTCCCCTGCAATCACAGGGAGTGTGGAATCACCGAGCTGCCCCTTCCCTTGCTTTGTGCCTGATCACATACGGATCGATACTGTAAAACCGCGGGAGAGCAGACGAACGCCCGCTCTCCCGGCGCACGCACCGGCCCTTTGCCGGTGCGAGCTATACAGTATTCAAATGAGGTGACGCGGTGCAAACGAGGGAAAGGAGGCGCTAGGGACACTAGCGCGTCCCTAGCGCCTCCTTTTGGCCTGGAGCGGCGGCTGTCAGCGGGTTTGACAGCCGACGCTCAATTTTGCCGGCGTCTGTTCTCAAGCCCGCTGACAGCCACGGGCTCGGAAACCGGACGCCGGCAAAATTGAGCGTCCGGTTTTCGGCCCAACAGCCGCGGGCCGAATTCAAACTTTTTTTTTTTTTTTTTTTTTACTTTTGGGGACCTCCGACTTAATATCGCCATGATATTAAGTCGGAGGGTGCACAGAAAAGCAGTTTTTACTGCTTTTCTGTGCACTTTCCTGGCGCCGGAAGAAATTAGCGCCAACCTTTGAGTCGGCGCTAATTTCTTAGAGTAAAATGTGCGGCTTGGCTGCACATTTTACTTACTGGATCCCGCGCGCATACCTAATAGGGCCATCAACATGCATTTGCATGTTGAGGGCGCTATTAGGTGCTGTGGGTGGGCCGCGTGTTTTCCTCCCCTTACTGAATAAGGGGTAAGGGAAAACACGCGTCCAGAGCAGGCTGACAGTGCGCTCCGACGGAGCACACTTTACTGTATCGACCTGCTAGTTTGAAATATAGCAACATGCTACACAAGTCAGCTCTGTTTAAACAAGAAAGAGAGAAGTTGAAATCTCAGGGAGGTCAGAACACATTGTTATATCAAGGTTTTTGAAAACTTTCCTGCCATTTGCTAGTAGTCATAACCATTTACAGATTTTTGTACCAAAGAAGGAAATTGAAATGATGAAATGTTCACTCATCTCCTTTTTGTAGGGATAAGGTTACTATAAGAAAGTTGTTGATACCATTTTATTTTGGATTTTACCTATTGTGTTTCTTTCAGGGAATTTTTCCATCCAGCTATGTTCACTTGAAAAACGCATCTGTTAAGAACAAAGGGTAGGTGTTGTAGAAGTCTGTATCTTTTCTTGTTAGAATATGTTTTTTTGAGAAGTTTGTTGAGTGCATTGTATTTTCTGCATTCTTTAACTGCTTTGGGTGATTCTGATTAAAGAGCAGGGAAGAGGTTAATACGAATATTAAATACAAAATGCATGCAACATACTTTTGCATTATTATATTGGAGGTTAAATACCTAATTCTCTTGACTATGTTACTTAAAGTTGCATAAATGTTCATTGTTTCATGTAATGCCATCAGGCAAGTTTCTTTTTGTTCTATGTAAACCGGTTTGATTTGCATCTAATGTAGGAAGATCGGTATATAAAAACAAAAAATAAATAAATAAATTATGTTAGAAGGCTTGCTTGGGCATGGGTCTCTAGTTTACTTCAGTTCCATTGAAACACATGAGATTTACATGGCAGATTTATATTCCATCCCTGCAGTATTACTGGAAGAAAAGTGCTCTTATCACAAACAGCAGTTCTCCAGCAGGAACTATTCTCAGAAGAGTGGCTGCTGGCATAAGGGTCATTTCCCCTCTTTCTTCCAAGTTAGCAATTTAGCTGATGTTTAACATTCACCTCTGCTGATCACGGAAACAAGAAAATTAGGTCTTACCTTAGTTAATTTTCGTTCCTGTAGTACCACGGATCAGTCCAGACTCCTGGGTTTTGCCCCCCCCCTCTAGCAGATGGAGACAGAAGTTTACAAACAAAACTCCGCCTATATCTAGGCTGGTGCCACCTACAGTCTGGCAGTCTTACTTAATGTCAAAGCAGATGAAGCCCCAAAATCACTACAAACGAACTATATACAGGAACCTACCAACCAAACTAACTGCTCAACTATCCCCCAAATGGGACCAGAACCAGAGCCATCGATAACGAAGAAAAGAGACAACAGAGACAGAATGGACAGAAAGAAACCATACCGTCCACAGACCGGATTCTCATACCGAACAGTAGACTCGCCGGGCGGGATTCTGGACTGATCCGTGGTACTACAGGAACGAAAATTAACTAAGGTAAGACCTAATTTTCTTTTCCCTGTACGTACCCGGATCAGTCCAGACTCCTGGGATGTACCAGAGCTACCTTAACTAGGGTGGGATCCGGAGAGTCCCGCTCTGAGCACCCCTGCCCCGAAACCGCCGGTACCTGGTGCACGCACATCAAGGCGATAATGACGAGCAAAGGTATGCAACGACTTCCAGGTTGCCGCTTTACAAATGTCTTCCGCCGAAACCTGACTGCACTCCGCCCAGGAGGCAGCCTGAGAACGCGTAGAATGAGCCTTAAGCCCCACCGGAACAGACTTGCCCTGCAGCAGATATGCGAAACCAATGGCCTCCTTCAACCAGCGCGCAATGGTAGTCTTGGAAGCCGCCTGACCGCGTCGAGGACCGCCCCACAAGACAAAAAGATGATCCGATCTCCGAAAGGGGTTCGTCACCTCTAGATAACCTAAAAGGGCTCTCCTCACGTCTAGCCGCCGCAAATCTCGATAATTCGGAAGCGACTTATCGGCCTCAGAAAACGCAGGCAACTCCACAGACTGGTTGAGATGAAAAGCCGAGACCACCTTAGGCAAGAAGGAAGGCACCGTACGAAGCGACACCCCCGAATCCGTAATCCTCAAGAAAGGTTCCCGACAAGACAAGGCTTGAAGCTCCGACACCCTCCTTGCCGACGCCACAGCCACCAGAAAAACCACCTTCAGTGTCAAGTCTTTCACTGTAGCTCCGCGGATAGGCTCGAAGGGAGCGGAACATAAGGCCTTCAGCACCAGATTCAAACTCCACGAAGGACACGGAGAACGGAACGGAGGACGTAAAAGCTTAGCGCCCCGGAGGAAACGAACGACGTCCTGGTGCGCAGACAATGCCACCCCGTGGACCTGCCCGCGCAGCAAGGCAAGTGCCGCCACTTGCACCCTAAGCGAACTGCAAGACAAGCCTTTCGCCAAACCATCCTGGAGGAAAAGCAACACCTCTGGCACCGAGGCCCGCGTAGGCCGAATAGCCTGTGCCAGGCACCATGTCTCAAAGATCGTCCATACTCGCACATACGCCAGAGATGTGGAAGGCTTGCGCGACCGTAACAGCGTTGTGACCACCGCATCAGAATAACCCCGTTTCTTCAACCTACGCCTCTCAAAAGCCATGCCGCTAGACAGAAGCATTCGACCTGGTCGAAACAAACGGGCCCCTGATGTAGCAGGTCCGGCACATACGGAAACTGCAGGGGAGGCCCCAGCGCCAAGTTCTGAAGATCCGCGAACCACGGCCGCCGCGGCCACTCGGGTGCGACTAGAATCACGGGCGACGGATGAAGTTCGATGCGCCTCAGCGTCCGACCGATGAGGGGCCACGGAGGAAACACATAGAGGAGCACCCCTGTCGGCCAAGGCAACGCGAGGGCGTCGACTCCCTCCGCCCCCGTCTCCCGGCGACGGGCAAAAAACCACGGCGCTTTGGCATTTTTGAACGTCGCCATCAGGTCTAGCACAGGTGTTCCCCACCTGGCACAAATGCTTCGAAACGCCACGTCCGCGAGTTCCCATTCGCCTGGATCCAGCCGATGTCGACTCAGAAAGTCCGCCTGGACGTTTTCCACGCCCGCAATATGCGACGCCGCAAGGCATCGCAGATGCCGCTCGGCCCAAGCCATCAACTGCTGCGCCTCGGCGGCCACCGGCAGGCTTCTGGTGCCGCCCTGCCGGTTGATGTACGCTACCGTTGTCGCATTGTCCGACAGAATCCTGACCGCCTGACCGCGAACCAACGGCAGGAACTCCCGCAGGGCGAACCTCACCGCCCTGGTCTCCAGCCGATTGATGGACCACGCCGCCTCCGTCGAGGACCATATGCCCTGCACCGAGCTCCGGAGACACACCGCGCCCCAGCCGTACAGACTGGCGTCCGTGGTGACCACCGTCCACGAGGGCAGAGCCAGCGAAATGCCCTTGGTCAAGTTGTTGTGACAGAGCCACCAGGCTATGCTGGCACGGGCCGAACGTGGCAGCGGTAACGGCAGCTGAAACTGTTCCGACACCGGGTTCCAGCGGGAGAGTAAGGCCAATTGTAACGGTCGCATATGCGCGAACGCCCAAGGAACCAATTCCCGCGTGGACGTCATAGACCCTACCATCTGTAGATAGTCCCAGACAACCGGCATGGGCTTGTTCAACAAACGCCTGGCTTGACACTGCAGCTTGATTCTGCGCTCCTGCGTCAAATAAACCATGCCCTGACGCGTGTCGAACAAAGCCCCCAAAAACTCCAGGGATTGCGACGGTTCTAGCCGGCTCTTGGCTCGATTGATCACCCAGCCGAGACTCTCCAACAACTCGATCACTCGTCGAACCGCCAACCGACAGAGACGCTCGGACTTCGCCCGAATCAACCAATCGTCCAGATACGGATGAACCAGACACCCCTCCTTGCGAAGATGAGCAGCCACCACAACCATGATCTTTGTAAAGGTCCGCGGGGCTGTCGCCAGCCCGAATGGTAGTGCTTGAAACTGAAAATGCTGTCCCAACACCGCAAATCGAAGGTAGCGCTGGTGATCCGCGCAGATCCCGATGTGAAGATACGCCTCCGTGAGATCCAGAGAAGCGAGGAACTCCCCTTGCCTCACGGACGCGATGACCGACCGTAGAGTCTCCATGCGAAACCTGGGGATCCGCAAGCACCTGTTGACGCCCTTGAGGTCGAGAATCGGACGAAACGTGCCCTCTTTTTTTGGTACCAGAAAGTAAATGGAATACCTGCCGCTGCGTAGCTCGTGGAACGGTACGGGTACGATCGCGCCCAGGGCTAACAGATGTCGGATCGTGCCCCGCAACGCCAGCCGCTTCTCGGAAAAACCGCCGGGCGACACCATGAAACAAGGCGGGGGCAGCCGTGCAAAATCTAACGCGTAGCCGCGATTTATCACATCCAGCACCCACTGATCCGACGTGATTTTGGCCCACTCCCCTGCAAACTGCATCAGCCTGCCGCCGATCACCGGCACCGGGGCGTGGGCCGGCAGCCCATCATTGTGGCAGTTTCCCGCCCGGCGTTCCGGACCCGGTCCCGGGTCTACCGAACCGGCGCCCTCGAAAGGACTGCGTGTACGCCTGCTGCCTAGCCGCATTGTGGCGAAAAGACGAGACCGCCCCTCGCGCATTACGGGGCCGCCGACCCCCCACGGAATCTACCCCGCGTGGCCGGCGTCCCCCGACGCGGCCTGTCCTCCGGCAAACGATGGATCTTGTTCTCGCCCAAAGACTCAATCAAATCCTCCAGCTCCTTACCAAAGAGTAACTTCCCCTTAAATGGCAGTGAGCCTAACCGAGCCTTTGACGAAACGTCCGCCGCCCAATGGCGGAGCCATAACAAACGCCGAGCCGAAACCGCCGATACCATCGCCCGTGCCGAAGAACGGAGCAAATCATGAAAGGCATCCGCGCTATAGGCAATCACTGCCTCCAAACGAGCCGCCTGCTGCGCTTCCTCCGGCGACAAACCTTCGTTAGCAGAAAGCTGCTGGGCCCACCTGAGCCCCGCACGGAGAGAGAAACCGCTACAGATCGCTGCTCGTACTCCAAGCGCGGAGACTTCAAAAATTTTCTTAAGCTGCACCTCCAGCTTACGATCCTGCAAATCCTTGAGTGCCGTCCCTCCCGTTACCGGGATGGTAGTCCTCTTGGTGACCGCCGCCACCGCAGAGTCCAGCTTCGGAATCTTAAGGAGCTCGAGCGCGTCCTCCGTCAGGGGATAAAGCTTGTCCATGGCCTTAGCCACCTTCAACCCCAAATCAGGAGTGTCCCACTCCTTAAAAAGCAAATCGGACACCGAAAAATGCAATGGGAAAGCCGTCGGTGGTCCCCTCAGCCCCAACACGACGGGGTCTGTGCGTCCGAGGCGCGACTCCGGTCGTGGCAAGTCTATCGTCAACTCACCGAGGATCGCCGGGATCAGCGGCGCTAATTCGTCGCGCCTAAATAAACGCACCACCTTAGGGTCATCGCCATCCGACGCGCGGAGACCACTCGACTCACTAGCTCCCTGATCCCCCTCCCCGTCAACGCCACGCGGTTGCGCTTGTGGATCCGGCTCCTCCGGATCCCCAAATTCGGAGTCCGTCTCGGCATCCCCCCGCGGAGCCCCCAAACGGAGCGGGCGTGCTCCCCCCGGGGGATCCGAGACAGGAGAGGGCCTGGTGCTCCGTTTAGGCTCCGGCCCCCGCCCCGAATCCGGCGCTCCCCGCGATCTTTTTCTGGCCTACCTGCTTGCTTTAAAAGCCCTATGCATTACCAGAACAAACTCCAAGGAGAAGGAGTCAGAAGAGCTGCGATCCGGATCTTTCTCCGGATCGCTCACCGCCGGAGACTGGTCCCCCTCGGAAACCCTCCGCTGTGGGGACAGTGCAGGAGGAGCGTCCTCCGCTCCCCCCGGCGACGGTGGCGCCGCGCAGCCAGGCCCCGCCGAGCCCAAGATGGCGGATTTTCCCGCCGAAATCGCTGCCTCCAAAATGGCGCCCGTTCCCGCGCTCCGCGGGAACGGACCTACTGCCCCCGATCTGTGTCCCGAAGCCTCCGGCTGCCGCGAACCGGGTCCCGCCGAAACGCCCTCGCCGCCCGTGACACAGCCGGAGCAAAGGCTGTCCCGGGAAAGGCGACGGGCCGCCCCGCAGGCCCTGCACACTGGACGCCGCGGCATGCTCCACAGAGGAGCCGAAACAAGACAGAAAAAACAAATCAATCACCACCCGCGGCGCCGCTCCCCCTCCCCCGCAAGCAAACGAGCCCGAACCGGGAGAGAAAAGAGAGACAGGCAAGAAAAGACAAACAAAAGTTTGTTTTTTTTTTTTGTTTTTTTTATCGTTCGCCGCCGGCTCCGGGACCACCTGGGGGGAGTGAACCGAGCTCCCCGGTTTCACCCCCAGGCTAGAACGCTGGCAAGGGCCCTCAGCCCACCCTCAGCGCGCTCCACTCCCCGGAGGAAAAGCCCCTGCGGGACCTCACCCCCCAGGAGGAGACAGGCTCGGACCTGCAGGCACCCCACTGCGGTCCCAGCGTCAAGGAAAGAACAACCTAAAAACACCCTATCTAACCAATCACTTTTTTTTTTTTTTTTTAACTAGGCCTCAGCTCAGACTGCAGGTTTTGCACCCTCTCCACCTGCTAGGAGACAGAAGAAGACTGCCAGACTGTAGGTGGCACCAGCCTAGATATAGGCGGAGTTTTGTTTGTAAACTTCTGTCTCCATCTGCTAGAGGGGGGGCAAAACCCAGGAGTCTGGACTGATCCGGGTACGTACAGGGAACAGCTTTGTAGGTGCAATAGATACTCAAGCACTCCCATTATCTAGCAGACTCCTTCACTGTGTCTAGGGAGGAGTAATTGGTGTTGAGTTTAGCACCCCCAATCATTTTGAAGCATTCGCACCTATGGTGTTGATCATTTTCCTACTACTTTTCTTTCTTAGTCATGCTGCAAGATGTTTGTGGTATACGTGCTATTTCACAAAAAGGTCAAGCAGGATGAGGTTTTGAAACAAATCTTTTTGTGCCTCAAAAAGTTAATTGAAATCATAAAGGAAAAATAGTATAGGAAATGCTGGCATTCAGATTTATTTCAAATGTCTGAATTATTAAATAAAATAAAATAGATGTACTGTGGCTGTAAACAGTTGCACATGTCCTTGCTGTTTAATTGGCTGCTCAGTTTCCAACCAACTAGCTTTGCCTTTTCTGAATGAACGAAGGTTAAAGCGCAGTCCATTGAATCTGTGATCTGGCAGTGCTTCATCTACAGCAGAGTTTGTGGCAACACTCTGCCAGTATGGAAGTGCTGGGTGTTTTAGAGTCATTGCAGTAAATCTGAAGGCCACACTAATTCACAATCAACTAATTGTTCTAGTTTTAATAATAATTCAGTAAAAACAATTACACTGAAATTTTTCCCATATCTGTCTAGGACCTGAGGTTTTGGCACAATATCAGCAAAGTCTGTAGTTGAAAGGCATATGAGTTTTAAGCAAACCTATAGAAAAATAGGTAGATAATTGAGTTTGCATAAGATTGCTTTTTTTTTTTTTTTTTTTAAGTGTGAATGTGTGTATAGTGGTGATCTTTTGAACCACAAGTAGGAATGGTTTGTGTTCCTCTGAGATGTATACATGTTGAGAGAAAGAGGAATGTTTTGGTAGTATTTAGCATTACTGTGTAATAAAGACAAAGAAAATCCTATACAAGTTGACTCAAGGCTTAATTTTTAGGCAAAAAAGAAGAGGAACTGTGGAGTGGGTGTGAGGGAGTTTGGCTAGGGCTCAGTGGGGGGGGGGGGGGGCGGGCAAGAGGTTGGGTATGAAAGCTTTCCTACATGCACACCCACCCGCGTGAACACACCCGCGCGCATGAACACATTCAGCAGCAGAAGAGCAGAAGCCGTGCCCTTTCCCATCCTCTGTCATGGCCTGCCTGTCACCTGTGCTAGGAAACTGCACAGAAATCAAGTCGTGTCTCTGGATAAGCAGCTCCAACACTCTCTGATTTGCTTTCTCTGGGACATGGGAGGCTAGAAATGATCTGTCACAACTAGCTCTGCTCCATTTCTGCAGGGAGCTGGAACTGATTTCCACCAACAGCTCTGCTCCACTTCTGTGGGGGAGCCAGAACTGATTTCCACTGCCAACTCTATTCAGAATGGCCAACTTTTCCACAGACATAAACTGGACCTTGAGGATTGGGGTAAGGTGGGGTCAGGGTCAAAAGGTACCCCTCCCGCTCATTTGGATAAATGTGATGCCCCTGGCCCTTCAGTTCCTGTTATTCATGCTCTGTCCCTCACACATGTCCATATTGGTTTTCTCACACATACCTGCGCGCGCACTCAGACACACACACACACACACACACTCACTCTCACTCTCCTCACTCACACACACACTCTCCTCACTCACATAGGGGCAGATTTAAAAAAAATACGCGAGCGCGTACTTTTGTTCGCACACCCGGTGCAAACAAGAGTACGCCGGATTTTAATAGATACGCGCCTAGCCCCGCGTATCTTTTAAAATCCGGGGTCGGCACACGCAAGGGGGTGAACATTTGTGCACCTTCCAGGTGCCGAGCCCTGTGCGCGCGCTGCCCGTTCCCTCCGAGGCCGCTTCGAAATTGGAGTGGCTTTGGAGGGAACTTTCCTTCCACCTTCCCCCTCCCTTCCCCACCCCCTAGCCCTATCTAACCCCCCCTACCTTTATTATAAAAGTTACGCCTGTCCACCAGCTGCCGGTTTGCGATTCCCCGGCCCGGGAGCAGTTTCGGAGGCCTTGGCCATGCCCCCGGGCCGGAACCATGCCTGCGGCCCCGCCCCCGGATGACTCGCTGCCGCGACACGCCCCCTAGGAAAGCCCCGGGACTTACACGCGTCCTGGGGCTTGCGTGTGCCGCCGAGCCTATTCACCATAGGCTCGGCGCACGCAGGGGGAGCTTGGGGCAGGTTTTTGGGGGTACGTGTGTACCCCTTTGAAAATCTGCCCCATAATGTTCTCATATGCTCTGTCATGCAGATATACTCTCCCTTTCTCATACACACATTTCTCTCTCTTTCACTCACATGTATGCTCTCACACACACAAATATACTCATGCATTCTCTCATTCAGTCTCTCCCATTCACTTGCATACTCTCTCACATACACACACAGCCTTCCCTCTTCATTTTTTTCCTGACTGGAGCACTGCCTATGTCCCAACAAACAAACATTTGGAGAGAGGGGCAGGGGAAGCTGAAGAACAGAAGCATTAGAAATCCTCCCCCTCCCCTCCCCAAATAACCCGGGAAACTTTACCTGGAGATAGGCTGCTGCTAGATTTGCGAGGAGGACAGCAGCACACAGGCTGAGTGTAGCACAGCAAGGCAGTATGTGTAAGGTAATAGTGCAGGCAGCCACAGCTGTGGCACCAGCATCACCAGCAAGGACTTACATGGCCAGAGGGGATTCTCTGTCTGTCTGATCTCCCACTCTCTTCAGTCCTGGCCCAGCTGCACGCGGCCAGCAGCATACCCCGGGCAGGCAAAAATGAGGCAGGCAGGTGGGTTATAGATAGGCTTTGCAGTCCAGTTGCCGGAGTCTCTGGATCAATTAAGCCAGGCAAGCCATCAGCCAGGGAGGAGATGGGATGCGGCAGGGTTGGTGAATAAAGGAATGGAGATGATGTGGCAGGCTGGCAACAGAGGTTGAGTTGAATTGAGAGAGGAGGAAAAATGGAAAATACATGTGCTTAGGGCAGGCAAGGCATGTGACTCTCCTCACCGCTGACTGGCTACTGGGGTGGCTCAATATAAACCAGGCCTTGCTGACTGGGTTTTACAGTCTCTTGTTTCTGTGGTAACTGGACACTGTTCAACAGGCTTGTAAAACCGGGCTGTCTGTTTCTAAACTGGTCAGTTGGTCACCCTAACTCTACTGTCTCCTTGTGTCCCAGAAAAAAGGTAGCAGAACGCCATTCTGGCCCATCAGAAATTAAGCCCTGGGCCACAGAAGCAAAGGAAAATGTTGAATGAGTGCAAGTTTGAAACTTGTGAGCTGTAGTGCTTATCAAGACTAATGCAGCCTTGATGATTGGCACTATAGCACATAAGTTTCAAAATTGTGCTCAATCAATCTCTTTTTGTGTCTGTTCTTTTTGCTTTGCATCTGCTTCATATCACTTCTTTTCCTCCTGTTCCCTGTAGAAGCAGTGGGGAGGATGAATTGGGGGGGAGGGGGGTGAACAGGAGAGAAGGGTCTGCATTAGGGAGTAGAGTGGCTGTTCTCTGCTCTGTCTGCTCCAGCCTCACCTCTGTTCTCCTCTTCCCTGCAGGCTGCCTGAAGGGGAGGGGCTGAGCAGAGCACACCTGCTGCTCTACCTCTCTTGTCTGAAAAGAAGTGATGGTACTGTGTTCTAACCATTCCCCCCCTCCCCCCCCCCAGTTAATATGTTGACTACTTATTAAAATAATAAATAGAAGATTTAAATAGTGAACATCTGTAGTATGGTTTGTTTTGTGTGTGTAATTTCATTTTGCTTTTCATATCGCAGACAATTTGAAATGGTAGTCCCAACAGAAGATTCTGTTATCACAGAGATGACAACAACGTTAAGAGACTGGGGAACAATGTGGAAACAGCTCTATGTGGTAAACAATTCATATTGGATGCTTTTCATTATTAATTTTACATGCTTCCAAATGTTTTTAACATGGAACCTTGCAAAAGTGTGTGATCCCAGGTTATTCTCAGGCTGCTATGCCATGTCTGGTAGGGTTATGTTAGGGTTACTTGTAAACAGTGTATGAAAATCTTCAAAGCGGAAAGAGTGAAAGTGATTGACCACGTTCAGGGATATAGTCCCTTAAATTTTGCTGTGAGTAGGACAGATAGATGCCTTAGAAGGTAAGTCCCCAGCTGCCCTGGTTGTGGCATGTTGGGCATGTACATGGGTATACAAATGTGTACTTCCATAATCTTTAAGTGGAATCATGTTTAAATATGCCTGCTTTAGCTTTTGGCTGCAACCTGATTTTCAGGTTTATCATTGTGAAATGAACCCAATATGAGATTTAAGGAGCAATATACAAACGATTTTATGCAGGTAAATAAATGTGTGTGTACAAACACAAAAATTCTGTTCGATTCCCTCCTCCTCTATGGAGGTAAAAGTATGTGCACAGTTTCGCAGCACATGTACTTTTACCCAAACAAAAAAAGTGGCAGGGTTAAGGCCGGGGAAAAGAAAGCATGCCCAGTGATTGCATTTTCAAATCCCATGCAGGTTCAAACTATGGGGCCGATGCAATCAGTGCGCGCAGGAAACGGGCGCTCACTTTCCTCACGCGTGCCCAGGCACCTTTCCTGGTATTGAGCCATCAAGGAAGTGCTAGGGTCAAATGTGTGCACCTTTTATTTTATTTTATTTAATGTTTTTCTTAACCGACATTCATCGGAGATATCATGCCGGTTTACATGTAACAGGGGAAAATGAAGTAGGAGAATAGCAGTTACAAAAAACAGGGTAAAGAGGAACTGGGAAGTGCATAAGAAGAATGCACGGCAGAAGGAGAGCATTAGGCATGTAGGAAGTAAAGAAAACTTATATACACAATGGGGCGGATTTTAAAAGGAGCGCGAATAGCCTACTTTTGTTTGCGCTCCAGGCGCAAACAAAAGTACGCTGGATTTTAGTAGATACGCGCGGAGCCGCGCGTATCTGCTAAAAACCTGGATCGGCGCGCGCAAGGCTATGGATTTTGTATAGCCGGCGCGCGCCGAGCCGCGCAGCCTACCCCCGTTCCCTCCAAGGCCGCTCCGAAATCGGAGCGGCCTCGGAGGGAACTTTCCTTTGCCCTCCCCTCACCTTCCCCTCCCTTCCCCTACCTAACCCACCCGCCCGGCCCTGTCTAAACCCCCCCCTTACCTTTGTCGGGGGATTTACGCCTCCCTCTGGGAGGCGTAAATCCCCGCGCGTCAGCGGGCCTCCTGCGCGCCGGGCCGCGACCTGGGGGCGGGTCCGGAGGGCGCGGCCACGCCCCCGGGCCGCCCGGGCCGTAGCCACGCCCCCAGACCCGCCCCCGGAACGCTCCCGACACGCCCCGAAAACGCCACGCGGTTCGGGCCCGCCCCCCAACACGCCCCCCGACACGCCCCCTCCGAAAACCCCGGGACTTACGCGAGTCCCGGGGCTCTGCGCGCGCCGGTAGGCCTATGTAAAATAGGCTTCCCGGCGCGCAGGGCCCTGCTCGCGTAAATCCGCCCGGTTTTGGGCGTATTTACGCGAGCAGGGCTCTTAAAATCCGCCCCATAATGTGTCCCAAACTTAGGTTGGGCTGTAAAAGCACAAGTAGCCAGGGGCATGTAAAATGTATAGAAAAATTATATACACAATGGGGCGGATTTTCAGAGCCCTGCTCGCGTAAATCCGCCCAAAACCGGGCGGATTTACGCGAGCAGGGCCCTGCGCGCCGGGAAGCCTATTTTACATAGGCCTCCCGGCGCGCGCAGAGCCCCGGGACTCGCGTAAGTCCCGGGGTTCTC
The DNA here is from genome assembly GCF_901001135.1 of Rhinatrema bivittatum. NCBI lineage: Eukaryota > Metazoa > Chordata > Amphibia > Gymnophiona > Rhinatrematidae > Rhinatrema > Rhinatrema bivittatum. The sequence continues at coordinate 98,183,569 of NC_042623.1, forward strand.
CGAGGGGGGCGTGTCGGGGGCGTGTCGGGGGGCGGGCCCGGTCGTCGCGGCGTTTCGGGGGCGTGTTGGCAGCGTTTTGGGGGCGGGTACGGGGGCGTGGCTACGGCCCGGGGCGGTCCGGGGGCGTGGCCGCGCCCTCCGTACCCGCCCCCAAGTCGCGGCCCGGCGCGCAGGAGGCCTGCTGGCGTGCGGGGATTTACGCCTCCCTCTGGGAGGCGTAAATCCCCCGACAAAGGTAAGGGGGGGGTTTAGACAGGGCCGGGCGGGTGGGTTAGGTAGGGGAAGGGAGGGGAAGGTGAGGGGAGGGCAAAGGAAAGTTCCCTCCGAGGCCGCTCCGATTTCGGAGCGGCCTTGGAGGGAACGGGGGTAGGCTGCGCGGCTCGGCGCGCGCCGGCTATACAAAATCCATAGCCTTGCGCGCGCCGATCCAGGTTTTTAGCAGATACGCGCGGCTCCGCGCGTATCTACTAAAATCCAGCGTACTTTTGTTTGCGCCTGGAGCGCAAACAAAAGTAGGCTGTTCGCGCGCCTTTTAAAATCCGCCCCAAAATGTTTCCCAAGTTAAGGTTTGAATGTAGCAGCACAGAAAGCACAGTTAATGCTTTACACAAGTGAATGTATCCAGGATTATCTGAGTGGGGGTGGGGGGGGGGGGGAGTGAGAGGACTCTGTGTAGAGCAGGTTAGGTATACAGAAGGAGTTAGATTGGTAGGTTCAAGAATAACGAGGTTAAGGGTAGGCTTGCTTAAATAGCCATGTCTTGAGTTTTATTTTGAATGTCTGCACCCACTGCTCTAGTCTGAGTTTGGGTGGCATAGTGTTCCAAGCATAAGGGCTGGCGGGCGCCCAGGAAAGGTGGCTCTCAGTGGGTTAGGAAAATGGACACTCGTTAATTGTCTGTTTCCCTAACCTGACTGCTGTCACTTCAAAAAAAATTTTTAAACCTTTCGGTTCCTCTGACTTAATATTGCCACGATATTAAACCAGAGGGTGTACAGAAAAGCAGTATTTTCTGCTTTTCTGTACACGTTTTTTGACTGTTAAGCAAAAAATGTGCGGGTCGGGTGCACATTTTTTTTTTTTTTTAGATCTGGGGAGAATAACTGATAGCCTCATCAGCATGTGATGAGCGCTATTAGTTTTGCGGGGGGGTTGGATGCGCATTTTGAACACGTTAATCCCCTTATAGCTTAAGGGGCTGTGGACACGCGTCCTAATCACACGTTCAGCCACGGGTTAAATAGTGCACTTGGCTGAGCGCACTGTTTGCATCGGCCCCCATGTGGATAGAAAAGTGCCTATCTTGTGCATGCCGCCCCAGTTTTCAAAGGGGAACGCAGCAGATAGTTTTGCTTTGAAAATTTGCGTGCAGGCCCATGGGTACAAATTTTCCCATCGGATTTCACATTGCTCTCTTAAATTGAAAATTGTGACATCGCTCACCTTAAGTTAGTGTACTAAAGAGTAAAGGCGAAGGATAATTTGATGAATATATAAAGATATTAAGAAAATTATATTGCATGAAATGTGATTGGATTGGGAAAGGGTTTAGTAATCATAGTTTTTGAAAAGATGTCCAGCACAAAAAGAAAAAAAGTATATTTTTTGGCAGTAAATAATTTTAATTGACTTGTGGATCAAAGTCACTTCAAATTCCCTTTGTGACCATAGTGTATGTTACGTTTCCCCAAAAGGAGCGAAAGCTGTGTAAGAAATTCTTGAGACATTAAGGGCTTTAGTTTAGTTTATTGACTTAATGAGCGCATTTCTTACAGTAAATCAATGCTTTTCTACCATTCTGTGTCCACAGGGAGAAAATAAAGCCTTAGGTTTTTTGTTTTTTTTTAAATCTTTATTTTCAAGTTTTCAAATATGCAAATACACGATCAAATCTTCAAACCTAACAATTACATTCTCTGAAATCACATTCAATATACAGTTACACAAAGTTGTAACTAAAACCAAAATTATCATGCTTAACATAATTGACCTTAGTAAATGAAGCCCTAAGTATAATACCTGATTATACATTTCAAAACAGGACTCCCAATAAATGAAATAGACTTGGTCATTTTTAATCATAAGCTGTTATGAGCATTCATTAGGGTTGCTATGATGGCAGTGGGCACTCGTCCTTGAGTATTATACTTTTGCAATGCTGTGGGGCACATTTCTAAATATACGAATGCATTTCAAGCCAAGTATTAAAAAAACATTTGGTTTAAGAGTCTGGAACCCCCACTACGGTCAGTGCATCAATCGTAGCAGATGGCTAATGAGAAAACTGCTTTCAGTGCACATGAAGCTTAACTAGTCTAATTCTTGCACATTGTGGAATAATTCATAAACATTAGGAGCCTTGCAGGGACTGGAGTGACTGGGTGTGAACCTACTGCCAGAGATCAATTAAGCAACCCCCCCCCCCCCCCCCCCCCCGGTACCATGCAGTATTTTAGGACTGCATGGGGCAAGTATTAAAACTTGCTCCTTATAAATTGAATTGAAATGAATTTTTATGGCAAACTGAAACTCTTTAATCTGCTCCCCATCCATTTCCTTGAACTGTTGGGAGCAGCCTTGTTGGGCGCAACGTCACAGATCACTTCACACGAAATGAGATCTGCTTGATTTATGCAGGATATGATATTTACTTATAATGAAATAATTGGTATGGAGCAATAAACCAACAGTAGGTAAATCATAACTTTTCAGCTAACATGGAAGCTGTTAGAGGTTCAGGAAACTTACCGGGCAGCTGCTGAAAAACATTACAAATAAATGACCGCGTAGTAATGTCTGTAATATAAACAAGGTGTTTAATACCACTTTTGAAGTAGTACAGAGTACACAGATAGTATTGCTCTTGCCTAGTAAATGTGGAATACTTAATGAAATGTAGGCATTTTTTTTACAAATATCCAGTGTGGGGAATCCCTTGGAGTCTCCACTAAGTGACCAGAGTAAATAACCTGGGTAGAGAGTGCAGCATTGCACTTTGCTACAGCACACCTGTTTGGTGGCTGCAGGGGTAGGCTCCTGCCTGTTAAGTGTGGGCAGACTTGGAGATCTGTGTGGCACTGAGTTGCAGTTTGGAGGTTGTAAAAGAGTTATTTTATTTTTGTCTTCCCTTTTTCCTAGATGCTAGGTCTCACTGTCCTGGTTACCCAAAATAGGAAGAAAACCTATTACCCTTCTGGTACACAGCCTGTCTGGTGAGGTTGTCTCAGATTTGAATTAAGCACTTTTTGGAGTTCAGTTTTGGAGTTGTCTTCTGAATCTGTAGTCCTGTCTCAGTGAGGGAAATTCCTTGCATCTCACACCCAGCAGATGGGCAGTGGTAACTCAGTTCAGGGGAGCCCCACTTTTCTGTTTGTAAAGTTTTTGACTTTTGATTTGGGAGAAAGTTATGATGCCACTCATCCTGCTCAGAAATGGGGAAAGAAAGGAGTGTTTTCCCCACTGAGTGGCGAATTGGAGATGCTTGCCTTTTTATTCGCAGCTCAAAGCAAATTATATTCAGGTACATTGGATATTGTCCCTGTCCCCAAAAAGCTTACAGTCTAAGGACCCTATTTATTAAGCATTTTTCCCATAGAGACAAAATGTGAGAGAACCTAAAGTAAATAGGCCCCTAAGTTTGTACCTGATGTAATGGAGGGTGAAGTGACATGCCTAAGGTCACAAGGAGCGTCAGTGGAATTTGAATTCTGGCTTCCGTGGTTCAGTTTGCTGCTCTAACCACTACTCTTCCACACCACCTCTACTGATAAGATCTCTTGTTGCCATCTGGATAGGAGAATTAAAAGTGAGAGTATTTTCATCTGGAGACCCCCACAGGAGTCTTCACCCTGGGATGAGAAAAGAAGCTTTGGAGCTGTGAAGTGTTGGAGAATCTTTGTGATCTAAAGTATTTGTGGGAAGGGGATTCTGACAGTATTAGCTATCCTGTCATAACTACTATTCTATGCCTTGGAGGGTATGGCATCCCCAAACCAAAATACTAAGGGGCACATTCACAGATACAGAGAATTATGGGAATCGAAATTGAGAAACAGATGCAGCAAAGAACAAGTGTGTATGGTGCCAAATGATTACTATTGAAGAGCTGTAGTGGAAACGTTCAAGTTGGCACAAAACCACAAATGAAGAGAGAAAAGAATGTGCATATACAATCAAAAAATAAAAACCATATACAAAATATTCTCTATAAATCTCAACAGAAAACCAAAAGATAATATGACCATTACAAACAATATCCTTGCTTTACCAAATAATATTAAATTAATACTTTCCGACTCAAAGATTTGGGGATTACTATTGACTGTCATTTAAACTTTAAAAAACATATTTCTGTTAAATTATGAGAAGGGTACTATAAACTGTTGGTATTGAAAAAATTGAAGCCGCTATTAGATGTTAATGATTTCCGATTGGTGTTGCAAGCCCTGATTTTTTCGTCACTGGACTACTAAACTCTCTTCTTTTGGGCCTTCCACAATCTACTTTGCGCCCTTTGAAGGTGCTTCAGAACTCTGTAGCAAGAGTATTAACAAACTGTAAGAAACGTGAACATATTACTCCAGTTTTAATCAACTTGCATTGGTTGCCGATATCACAAAGAATATAGTATAAGGCATGCTGTATTTTACACAAAGCTATATACGGACAAAAAAACAGATTGGTTGAACTTTTAAATTCGTTTACATATTCCACAAAGATCTTTGAGATTAGCGAGCAAAGGACTGCTACAAATTCCATCAGTAAACTCAGCCCACCTTATACTAGTCCAAGATAGGTCCATTTCGATTGCTGGTCCCTGTATCTGGAACACAATGCCGGTCGAATTGCATCTAGAATCAGAGTTTAAAGCTTTTAAGAAAGCATTGAAGACATGGCTCTTCGAGCAGGCCTATGCTGATCATCTTAAGAAAAGGAATAGCTAGTACGAGGAAATGCAATTTTATTTTCTTTTACTTTGTTTTATTAACTAATTTTATTTGATACTAGAAACATTAATGTATTTTAATTTTTTTATTTTGACTATTGTTTTTATGATTTCGTGTGATGTAAACCGTCATGATGTGTTCCACGAATGATGGTATACAAAACCCTTAAATAAAAAAATAAATAATATCTTGTATACAAGTGAGGAGAGTGGTATCAGAGAAGCTATATATGGTGTAAGAGATGTAATCCACTGTCTCCTACCCGCAATGGGCCTCAGACGGTATCAGAACTGTACACAGTCAATTCAAATCATCTACCGCAAACCTCTTTTATTGTATGCATTCAAAAAAGGTTCTCAAAGACTTCATTCCAAAAATAAAAATATTTCACACTCAATCAAAAATATAATCAACAGACTAAGGCACCAATACATTTTCAAAATGGAACTAGCCACCATATACTTAGCTTAAATACTCATGTTCAGGTTGATTTTATTTAAAGTTAAAGTTGGAACATCCTATCAGAGTATCCCATCTGATTATTGACAATTATTTCCGTCCACACTATACTTATTGAGAGTTACACCAACAGAAAGTTTACCCCCTGAGCCTTGGGTCCTGGAGATTTAACCTCCCTTTCAGAGAGGGAGAGACTGGGCCAGGAGTTAGCCCCAGAATTGAGCGTGACCCTTACATTCAAGGATAAATATTAGAAGAGGGGCTGCAATAGCAACCCTCCCTACCTCCCAAAAGTGTGCATGCACAGTTGTGCAGCGTATACATGGTGTGAACCTGTTTGCCCTGTTTTCTCATTTCAATCTCTCTGTTTTGCTGAAGTAAATGGGTTTCAGCACAGCTTTCTATGATTGATCACCTGCACCCCCAAGAGTTAATATTACTTGTTCCATACATAGAAACAGAGACTGTTATAGCAGATAAAGGCCGTAAATCCCATCTAGTCCATTTCCATTCCTGTGCAATCCCACAGAATCTACTTAATTTCCATCTTTAACATCACATCTTCATAACTAGTGATCCTTTGTGCTTATCCTATATCTTCCTAAATTTGGTTAATAATTTTCTTGCTGCCATCTCACCTGGGAGACTATTTCATGCATCTATTACCCTTCCTATGAAGAAATAATACTAGATATTGCAACTTTTGATCTGGTTAAAACTACAATACTGTGAGATCCTCCTTGGTTGGGATGAGGTTTACAGTTCAGTGTACTACTGCATGTACATGTTGTGTTTCATTGAGTAAAACAATATTCAAAAGATTCTTTCATTTTGAAAGTTCTCTTTCATTATTAATGTAACTTAATTGCTGGTTATTACATTAGTTAAATTTAAATTATGAATATTCAGAGGACAGGTGCTATCAACTGGATATTAATATAGAAAAATGCTCATGCTGTGATTCTAGGATGCCGTTGATTAAACAGTTTTGTTGGACACTAACATGTAAGAATAAGAGAAACTGAAGAAGGCTTTACTTGGAAAATAATCCTAATGCAACTGTTTTGGTTTTCTTTTTCCCCAGTATGAGTCAGTGATGGTATGACATGTAGCACTCTGCCATTTTTTGTTGTTGTATGGAGGCTCAATTTCATATCACACTATTGGGTGCTCTAAGTTTTTCCAAATGCTATTTGTGTAAAATTGCTTTTTCTAAAATTGATTGCCTGAGGAAGAGATCTCTGTAGTCTTATTTATTTTTTTCTTTTGAAGTTCATCAGACTGAGCGTATAAGGAGCTTTCTCATACAGCTGATTGTGTTAAAATACTCTGACCTGGGTGAGCAGTACATATCTGATTGGCTTCAGCAACACATCCAAACTCCAAACTTTAGCAGAACTCTGACAGATCTGCGGCACTGTGCAATGGTGCTAAACACCCAGAAGTTGACATTTCAGAATAGTTGCCCTTTGGGCTATGCTGTCAAAATATTATTTTAACTAGTGTTCTGTTTTTAAGAATAGGTAAATGTTGGAGTATTGTTGCAGATGTGATGAAACAGATTGTTCCAATCATGAAAACAAATGAAAAAGAAGACATGAGACATGAAGGCATCTTCTCAGCATTAGATTTTCAAATGAAGATAAAATATGCTATGTAGAAAGACATCAAATGAAAACAAATTAATTTTTTTTTGTTTTTTTTTGTGGAAAACAAAATGTGCTCTTTACAGACACTTAGGGGCGGATTTTCAGAGCCCTGCTCGCGTAAATCCGCCCAAAACCGGGCGGATTTATGCGAGCAGGGCCCTGCGCGCCGGTAAGCCTATTTTACATAGGCCTACCGGCGCGCGCAGAGCCCCGGGACTCGCGTAAGTCCCGGGGTTTTCGGAGGGGGCGTGTCGGGGGGCAGTCCCGGTCGTCGCGGCGTTTTCAGGGCGTGTCGGCAGCGTTTTGGGGGCGGGTACGGGGGCGTGGCTACGGCCCGGGGCGGTTCGGGGGCGTGGCCGCGCCCTCCGTTGTTGGGGGATTTACGCCTCCCAACAAAGGTAAGGGGGGGGTATGTAGAGGAAGGGAGGGGAAGGTGAGGGGAGGGTGTTAGAGGATTCCCTCCGAGGCCGCTCCGATTTCGGAGCGGCCTCGGAGGGAACGGGGGTAGGCTGCGCGGCTCGGCGCGCGCCGGCTATACAAAATCCATAGCCTTGCGCGCGCCGATCCAGGTTTTTTAGTAGATACGCACGGCTCCGCGCGTATCTACTAAAATCCAGCGTACTTTTGTTTGCGCCTGAGCGCAAACAAAAGTAGGCCTATTCGCGCTCCTTTTAAAATCCGCCCCTTAATTCGGAAAGGAAAATTCCTTAAGGCAAAAACCCAGATGATGGTTAAATAGGAAACCATTTAATCTGAATGTCTCAGTTAAATCTGTAAAACATTGTTGACAAAGATATTATATATGAAATGTCAGCTATACTTATTTTGCTGAACAGAAAAGCAGCACAGAATATGTATAAAAAGTAGATATTTAAATGAAAACTAATTGCTTGCATTACTGACTGTTTAATATTTCACTGCTGTTTTTGTGTATTTCATAGAAGAATGAAGGGGATCTCTTCCACCGACTTTGGCACATCATGAATGAAATACTGGACCTGCGTAGGCAGGTACTTGTGGGACATCTGACTCATGATCGGATGAAGGACGTAAAACGGCACATCACAGCACGACTGGATTGGGGCAATGAGTGAGTAACAGTTTAGTATCAGAACAACATATTTTATATAGTAAAATGTCATGCGTCTGTACACACAAGGATAGCATTGCACTTATCTCTGGACAGCTTACCCTTCATGGTGAATCCTAAAGTTAGACCATGAATTCTACAGTGAATCAAGTCATTTGGTTCTATACTGTCTTTCATCAAAAGTCAATCTGGAGTTTCATTGCATCTATTGCATGCCAGAAACAGAGCAAAAAGAGAAGTTGCAAAAAGATTTCAGGTGAGCGACGTATTTATTTTTGAAGTTCTGCAAGTAGTTAGACTCCTGCATTGGCATTTGTTTGAGAAATAAACATACATGCTATGCCGCATCAGTTTTAAATAACTGGATTATTTATTGCATTTCATTGTATGTTCTTTAAATTTATATTGCTCAGGTTGATACCTTCTCAGTCTCTAAAATCTGTAAAAGCAATATGTATCTGCAAGATTAAAATGAGAAGGAAGTACTTTTATATTGTATTTCATCTTTCCTTTGCAGGATTAGGGTTAAGCTGATTTTGACCATATGTTGAGTAGTTGGGAAGGCTAACCTGCCCATTGCTCTTCCAGACACTCTGGCAGTCAGAGGAGTGAACACAACAAGGTTGATAGTCAAAAGATTAGGCTCAGCCAAAATTTGGTGATAACTGGATAAATCTACCTGTTTACAAATTTGGCCTGTTGAACTGGATAAAGTTATACAGTTAAAACTGCAAGTCACATAAATTTAGCCAGGAAGAAAGGGATTGGTTGGAGACCTTCTTTGGGTACATTTTTAACTTTAGTCAGTTGATGCGATATTTAGGGCTAACCAGATAAATTTACCTGAGTAACCCTGGCCATGCAAATGCCAGTCCTAAATCTATCCACTCAAATTTTGAGCAGGTAGATTTAGCTGGATATTCAGCCACACAACTAGCCAAGATAGTTACCCGGTTCTGTTAACCCTTCAGTTTTCTGAATATTGACCCACTCTTATATTTACATAATATTAAATTTTAAATATTTGCCAAAATTTTACTCTCTAACATCAGGGCAAATCAAAATCAAATGGACACTTTCATGTAAATTTGAAGATTTATTTGGCATGATGTGTTCCTGTACTTTACAGAGGAGCACAAGGCATTCTTTTCTTCTTCAGGAACTAACTATCTTGGCCAGATTTGACTTTTTAATAACACACAAAACCAAGCAGTGACATCTGCATATGCATTTTTTTCTACTTCTGATTCTGCTGTATATTGCCTGCTAACAATCGGGCCGATACAGTACAGTGCGTTTCGACGGAGCGCACTGTTAACCCTCTATTGGACGCGCGTTTTCGATGCGCTAGCGTTACCCCTTATTCAGTAAGGGGCTGAAAACGCATGTCCAACCCCCCGAACCTAATAGCGCCCGCAACATGCAAATGCATGTTGATGGCCCTATTAGGTAGTCCCGCGCGATTCAGAAAACAAAATGTGCTTTTCTGTGCACCCTCCGACTTAATATCATGGTGATCACCTCACTCATTCCTTTTTCCAGATCATTTATGAATGTTAAACAGCACAGTTCCCAGTACTGATCCCGGGATATTCTACTAACAACCTTTTTCCTTTTAGAAAACTGACCATTTAATGCTACCTTCTGTTTCCAGACTTTTAATCAGTTACCAGTCCACAGTAGACTACTATCTCCTATCCCATGACTTTGTAACTTTCTTAGGAATCTTTCATGGGAGACTTTGACAAATACGTTCTGAAAATCCAAATATATTATGTCAATCAGCTCTCCTTTATTTATATATTTGATTACATCTCCAAAAATAATCTAAAAGATTGATAAGACAAGACTTTTTCTTGCTAAAACCATGTTGATTTTAATTCATTAAGCCATGCTGTCAGTATGGCCAGTGTTTTTGTTTTAAGAATCGATTCTACCATTTTTCCCAGCACTGACATCAGACTTACAGTTCTATAGTTTCCCGTATCTCCTTTGGAGCCCCTTTAAAAATTCAGCATCATGCTGACCACCTTCCAGAATTGTAGCTGTTTTAAATGGTAGGTGTAAGGATCCATTGCTGAGTGCTTTTCTGGAACTGTATGTTGTCCTTCCAGCTCTGTTCTCCTCCCCCTCGCTGGAAGCAATCTTATTTCTTGTATAGGCCTAAACTTCTACTGAGGCAGTCTTAGCAGTCAGTTGCCAGAGGTTGGCCCTACCATTTGATTGTCGTACTCTGGCTCTGCTTCTGATTCCAGAACACTTCAATTTCGTCATTCTGCTTCTACATCTAATGTTGTGTTCCTATCTGGCCTCCTGAATTTCTGGTTAGTTCTCTTCCCTATCCTGTGTGCAGCTTCTCGCTTCTTGTCCATGTCAGATCTACCCCTGTTTCTCTTGCCTCCCTGGCCCCCAGCACCAGAGGCCTCAACCTGAAGGGAAGGTGACTGACCTAAGCAGAAGTTCATCTACTGACAATGGCCAGGATTCAATTCTCCTAGGCCTAGGATGCTCACTTCTGGGGAAATCCACAGACTATAAATGTTACAACAGGTTGCAGATTATGAGTAACAGATTAGAAATTTCATGTTTTAGTTCTTTTAGATCTCATGTGGATGCCATCCAGTTCTGGTGATTTGTTTCACTTTAGTTTGTCAATTCTGATTTATTACATTCTCTTTTGTTGCAAGTATTTGTTTTAGTTGCTCAGAATCTCTACTATTAAAGAATGTTTCAGGTGTGGGTATTTTCCCAATACACTTCTTCATAAAGACCATGGCAAATAATTCATTCAGCTTTTCTGCTATTTCATTGTCATTCCTGAGCTCCTCAGTCATCTAGCAGCCCAACTGACTCCTTCACATGCTTTTTGTTTCAGATGTACTTGAAAAAGTTTTTTCTTTTTGCTCCACAGGCAAGCTTTTTTCTCAAAGTCTCTCTTGACCTAACTACTGTTTTACATGTAACTTGCTAGTGCTTATGCTATTGCCTATTTTCTTCATTATTGTCTGTTTTCTATTTTTTGAACAATGCCCTTTTAGGTTTAACTTCCTCCCTTACCTCACCATTAAATCACATTGGCAGTTGTTTCGTCTTTCTTCAGCCTTTTTTTAATGCATATTATACATTTTATCTGGGCTTCCAAAATTGTATTTTTAAACAATGTCCATGCATCATACCAACTTTTAAGCCATGCAGCAATGCCTTTTAGTTTTTTCTAACAAATTTATTCATTTTATCATAGTTTCTCTTTTTAAAGTTTTATGCTACTTCATTAATTTTACTTAATGTCTTCCCTACAGTGATTATGTCAAAATTGATTACATTATGATCACTGTTGCTTAGAGACCCCCCCCACCACAGTAACTGTTGAACCAGTTCATGCATTTTGCTTCTTGTCAGTTCTAGGATTGGCTGCTCAATGAAGCAGTTATTTATGACATTTACAAATTTAACCTCTCTAGCATATCCCAATGAGATATTGGCCCAGTCAGTATATTGGAATAATTGAAATCTCCCATTATTATTGTGTTGCCAGATGTATTTGCTTTTTTAATTTCAGCTAGCATTTCTCAATCTTTCTTCATTTTGGCCAGGTGGTTGCTAATATACAACTACTGCTGTACTCTTACATGTCACATATGTAATTTCTATCCATAAGGATTCTACAGTGCATTTTATTTTTGCAGGAGTTTTATTATACTCACTTGATTTTTATCATCTAGAATGTAATGTCTTACTCTTTAATTTATTATGATCTGCTCTGAAGTGGCTGCCTAGCCATAAAAGGTGGAATAGAAATTCAAAAATTGAATTAAATTGCTGATTACCAACATTGTATGGAAAACAAATAGCAGATGAAAGACAGCAGAATTTACTTATTCATCCTCTCAGCACATTTGGTTGTACTCCCTGTGGTCAAGAGTAGATAAGTTATCTCTGCCCCTCAATCTAATGTCCCCTTTTTCCTATCATTCTTTTCCCTAGTTCCTGTGGTTGATTCCTCTGGGAAATTAGGCATTAATTGGAGAAGGAAGTTACTACTTCTTTCTGTGCTTTTTAGGTCTGTCCTGTATACCAGAGCGCTTTGTATTCTATTCCCTTGGATGATAAAAGTAAAGATCTGCAAAGCAAGTACAGAACAATTGTAATATCAGACAGGAATAATTTCTTTTTGAATTGTTGTGGGTACCCTTCTGGGTTACTCTGGATTGTTCATTCTGCATTAAAGGTCCATTTGCGATCATTGGCTTCTGATATAATTGAAGATTAACTACAAAATTTTGTCTGGTTCATTATTTTTGTAAATTTTTTTTCCATTTCTCGCATCCCTATAGATTTAAAACTCCATTATTCTATAAGAACCCTAAAATCTCTCAAAAATTCCTTTTGGAGGCTCCTTCTATTCATCAGATACAATTAGTGGAATTCCATAAACATGCCTTTTCTGTTGCTGCAGTAGAATATTGGAATCGCTTACCACATGATTTATGTCTGATTCTATGCTCCAAAAGTTTTAGAAAGCAATTAAAAACCTTTTCTTTGTTCTTGTTTTTTTTTATAAAAAATTATTAAAAAAAAAAAAAAATTATTCTTTTTAACTGCCCAATTTTGTTTGAATCCCTCAATGTTCATGTATGGTAGCTTTAATGCTATGTTATTTTATTTATTTATTTATTTATTTATTTATTTATTTAAGTTCTTTTAATATACCGATGCTCAAGACAAGGTCTTATCGTACCGGTTTACAATAAACAAGGGGGAAAACCAGTTAATACAGGAAGCGAAAGTTACATTAAAACAGGGAAGTCGAACATGGTTGTTTGAAGACAAAGGGATAGATTAACAATTTCTATTCTAAATGTATAGAAGAGCTGCTAAGCAAGGCACGGATGCTTCTATGGTAAACTTAAATACAAATTTACGAAGTGGAGATTCAATTGAAAAGTTAAATATACGCTAGCTGTTCTAGAATAGCAGATCCTTAGTGAAGCTAGAAGAGGGCCCAACCGAGGGGTGGCGGTCCTTGCGGATACCATGAATTTCTTCAGTGATAAGCTTGGGCGAAGAGCCACGTTTTCAATTTTTTTCTAAATGTGAGATGGCAATGTTCCTGGCGTAGGTCTGGTGGGAGAGAGTTCCAGTGATGTGGTCCTGCGGTGGATAGCGCTCGTTTTTTGATGGAGTTAAGTTTAACAGGATCCAGCAGCTTTCAATAACTGAGCTTCTTTAGCATGAGCACTGCAGTCAGGGATGCCTTTCCCAAGATCAGTCACCAGTGCTAGTCTGAAATGCACAGGCTTGCACTCTAAGGGTTAAGGATACTTAAACATTTGCTACTATTCTACAATATGAAGAGCAATTTATGCCTTCCCTAGAAACTGATTTCAGCAGCCCCCTTTCCCATCATCTAGAAACAGTTTGAGACAGTGTCTAGCTTGTTCATGGATTAAAGAATAGCTGGATCTCCTACAGAGTCAACACAATCTCAATACAAATAAAAGATTTGGTACCAGGGAGCAATTTTCTCAATATTGCATTGCTAAAACCAAAGACAATCTCTAAGCCAGTATAAGTGACTTTAGTGAAAAAAAAAAGTTTAATTCTGTGATTCTTCTCTGGCAATAATATAGCTGCCTGCAAAAATTACTAGCCAAAAGCATACAGATCAATAATATCTGAAGAATCAGGCTCATTTCTTTTTTTTACCTTCTATTGTAAGTGGAAGAAGCAAAAACAGTAACTGATTTCATGGTGGCATGGGATAAATGCAGAGGATTCCTAGTTGCAAGGAAGCCAAAGAAAAGCCAGTGTGGGCTATGTTTGTCATTGCAAAAGGAAACAAATTAGGCAGACTAGATGAGCTTGTACAGTCCTTAACTACCATTAGTTTGTTTGTTTCTATTATGACCTATTATGGTCTGCTGGGACAATATCCTGAGTGAACATGGTATAGAATGATGTTATAACCAAGGGTCTTAGCTAATGTGATGGTGTGTCAACTGCTGCAGAATTCACTTCATGCTGTGTAATTGTGTTAAACAATATTATCTGCCCCAGGTTCATATTCATGATTTTTATTTATTTATTTATTTATTTATTTATTTATTTATTTATAGATTTTTCTATACCGGGGTACGTAAATAACATCACCTCGGTTTACATACAAACAGTAATTCAGCATTGCGCTTTACACTATAACATGGTAACTTGAATACAATACAGTATATAACTTTGTATTAATAGCATATAAACAATATATGATAGATTGTGGAAGTTAGGAAGAGTAGTTGAGGATTCAGATTATTGATAGTAGGCTTTTTTAAATAGCCAGGTTTTAAGGTTTTGTTTAAATTTTTTGTGACAGAGTTCCTGGCGTAATTCAGAGGGCATGGTGTTCCATATTGTTGATCCAGCAATGATGAAAGATCGTTCTTTTGTACTAGAGAGTTTAGTCAGATTGGGTGCAGGGATGTTTAATTTAGCTAAATTCTGGAATCTCGTTGGGCGGGAAGACGTTTTGAATTGTAGTTGATCTGTGAACCAATGCATTTCTCTGTTTTGAATGGCTTTGTGTATCAGCGACATAGATTTATAAATTATCCTGTAAGCCACGGGTAGCCAGTGCAAAGACTGAAGAGCTGGAGTGATGTGATCATGGCGGCTTGTGTCTGTGATAATACGGGCAGCTGCATTTTGCAGCATTTGTAAAGGTTGAATGGTGGCTTTAGGAAGACCCAGTAACAGAGCATTGCAGTAATCAATCTTTGATAAAATAGTTGCTTGTAATACTGTGCGGAAATCATATTGGTGTAATAGAGATTTAATACGTTTAAGCGTGAGTAGCTTAAAGAAACCGTTTTTTACCGTATCCGCGATGAATTTTTTAAACGTGAGATTGCTGTCAATGATGATACCAAGGCTGCGTACTTGTTGTGAAATAGGGTAGTTGTTTTGAGAAATATGATGCTACCTCTATTCCACTCTTTCACTGAAGCTAGCTACTGCCAATATCACTCATGCCATTGCTGCTCCACTTAATCATTTCCCCCACAAAACCATCTGCTATTATGTTGTTTTTCCACCTTTCCATCTTCCTAAACTGTGTGGGACAACTTAACTCTTCCACTCTTCCTTTCCTCAATAAATTCAGCTGTTGTGAGTCCTCTGCATTGCTTTGCCACAAAGCCGATCACTGCCTGCACTGCTCATGGTGCACCCATATCCCACCGACCAGTCTTCCTTCATGTAGAGGTTCTGCTCCTTGCTGATGCCCAGCTCTGCCTGTGCTGCCTTGCTCTGTTTGTTAGGCCATACGATACTGGCAAAAACTGTTTGCATGCTGAAGTGCATGAAGACAGTCACTACCAGCACACATGTGGCCTAGTAAATAGAGTTTCATAGTCGCATGACAGATTTAAAAAGTATAACTAGCTGTAGATGTAATTGAAACTGCAGGGTTCTGGGAAAGAGGATATAGGTGGTGGGAGTGTACAAAAATATGAGCTAACCATAGATTTTTCCACAGAATATTTAACACTTGCTGCAGCACCTATTCCTAAGCTGGCATAGAAAACCAGGGCCCTTGGGTATAAGCATTGCATTGGCTATATATATGACCATAGATTTTAGGGAGAAGGTATGGTTTAGTCCAGTGTGCTTTACTATTTTTTTTAAGCAGTGGCCACTTGGGATCTAATGGGGATGGAGGAGGAGTCAAGTATGTGTGGGAGAAAGGGGTCCCATCTCCAATACTGTGGTCAATGGGGAGGATATCATCGCCATGTATGACTAGTATCAGTCTCTCCCTCCTTCTCAACCCACCATTTTCCCATGTAATTAAAACCAACTCAAAATCAAAACAATAATTTGGATTTAAGGAAATAAGGCACTTACGCGCGCGTGTGCTCTCAGGCAGGACAGCATGTGGCATGGTGCAAAGAACATGCACTGTACATTTTATGGATTGACTGGGGCCTGAACTTCCTGGTGGATCTACGAACGGGGTGGGATGCCAGCTGAGACAAAACCTTAAAGACAGAGGCAGCAGGCTGCATGTAACATGGTGGTGGTGCAACGTGCACTGTGCACTTTTGATTTGGCTGAGGCAAAGATATGAAACTGTAGCAAAATTCATTTCAGAACACAAGGCGCAGGAAGTATGCAGGTGGGAAGGATGGAGTCAATGTGCGCTCCTCTTCCAGACCTCTTCCAGACCCCACTTCCCGCCAACAGGAGTGGGGCCTGGTAGAAGAGCCAGTGCAAACTCTATCCCTGTCCATGCATGCCTGCTGTCCTTGCCTTCTATTTTGAAACTGATTTGCAGCTGCACGCTGCTGAACCATTGAGCATTGACTCGATTAAGAGAATTGGGAAGTTTTGGAGCAGTTGGTTGGAGAGGGAGTGCTAACCATTACTGCTAATACAGCACCACCTCAGTGGCTCACCTGACAAGCTTGTCCCGTTCCTAGGGATTCCCTCAGCTCCCACAGCTTGATTTCTGCTAGTAAAAATAAAATTTACAGGACTTGTTCACCTGCTGCAGGGGAGAAGGAGAGCACACCAACAAGGGGAAAGGGTCATACATTACATAGGTGGTGCCATTAGTATTCGGTAACAAAAAGGCAATTATTTGTGAGATTAAGTGTTTCATGGCAATGTGTCCTGAAGGTTGCCTACAGTTAAAAAGGTTGAATTAATTCAGTAAGGAGTATTAAATTAGGCATTCGGTGCTTTATGCCGCATATCCTTGCTTAATTGCCTGCATCAGTTTTCTTTCTCGAAGGCTTGTATGAAAAGCCAGGTTTTGAGTTGTGTTTTGAAAAGTTTATGATTGCTCTGGAGTCTAAGGTCAAGGGGCATGGAGTTCCATAATATGGGACCGGCTAGGGACAAAGCTCGCTCCCTCACTTGGGTAAGTCTTGCGGTTTTCACAGAAGGAATGGGAAGGAGTGCTCTGTTTGCTGACCTTAAATTTCTCTGTGGGACATGTACTCTAAGTGCTGTGTTCAACCATTCTGCTTTATCGTCGTGGATAAGTTTGTGTATTAAGCACAGTGCTTTGAACTGTATTCTTTGTTCTATGGGAAGCCAATGTAGTGTACCTGTTATGTGATCTCTTTTGTTTTTTCCAGTGAGAATTCTAGCTGCAGCATTTTGTAAAATCTGTAGGGGTCTTACTGTAGTGTTGGGTAGGCCTAGTAGCAAGGCATTACAATAGTCTGTGCTGGTGAAAATCAGAGATTGCAGTACAGTACGGAAGTTTGGTAAGGATAGTAATGGTTTCAGTTTTCTTAGTATCATGAGTTTAGCATATCCTTCCTTAACTTTTAATGATATGTGTTGTTTCATTGTCAATTATTACCCCGAGATTGCGAACTTTCTTTGCTAAGTCAATTTGTTGGTTGCTCTTGAGAAATATTGGGATTTGTGAATTCCAGTGCCAGTTTTAACATAGACTCAATGACCATGGATGTAAGGCAGATCAGCATGTGCAGGGATTTATTTCCCCTTCTCCTTCTCCGCACACAGTCCCGTTGTAGTCCTGACTTCTCCCTCCTCTGTCCAGCAGGATAAGAGCAGACCCTTTAACTAGAATCTGCCTGCTCCTCTGTCAGCTTCAATTTGAAGTTTAATTTTGCTGAACCTGAGAGATTTGCAGGACCCACCTGCACTGCTCATTCATATTGAAATCATCAAAGACTCAGGTAAGAAGTGCTGCTCTCTCCTGCTGGATGGAAAGATGGAGAGAGGATCAAAGATGGCTTCTCTCCCCCCAAAGGGAAGTGCTTGAGTCAGTTGCCTCAATTCCCCTCCCCCACCAAGGATGGTCCTGTTTGAGTGATATACTTTACTGTGCCTTAGTTGTAATTGTTCCTTCTCTGTAGAATGTTCTGGTTTAGTATAATAATTATTAATTTGATTTGTATAGCGTATTATCAGATATATGAAGAGAGAGACAATGGACAGTCCTTACTCTCTAGAGCTTACAGTCTAGTCAAGACAGACGAGATACACTGCAAAAAAACCCAAAACCCAAATAAGAGGCTTTTAGTTAAGAAGACCAAAATGAAGAAGATTTAAAGTGAGTGGGATTGAATCAAGGAGGAGCAATTTTTTAACTGAGTATCCTCAAATAAGATGTTTAGAATCTGGAAATGTTTTAAGAACTCTTGTAATGTAAGTTGTCGCTAATCAGTCTCTTCTTACTTAATATGACGTAGGTATGGAATATTAGAAGACACAAAGACAAAAGCAAACAAGAAACTTTGAGTTAAAACAGTGAAGCCATGATTGAGAAGAACAAAACCAGGAGGTTTGAAAACTAAATGATGCATTAGAACTGATGGCACTAGGCAAGGAGACCCAGACTCAATGTCCAGACTTCTGATACTTGGGCAGGTCAGGGCTGGAAATACTGGGGCCAGCATTCATAGCCCTTGAATACTTATATTCACCAAACCCGACCAGTTAGGTGTGCCTCCAGGACAGGGATGGGAAACACTGGCATGGGGTAACTTCTGCAGGCCATTCATAGCACACAATTTCACCAGGCTCTGAAGGGAAGTCTTCCTGGCAGAAAGTAATTGTTGTGATGGTAAGGTTAGGGGATGGAAGAGAAGGGAAAAAGTCTTGCAGTCGTAAATTAAGGCTCATGGCACCAAGACACTGCCTGAGCTGGAAAAGCTTAGAATTGAACAACAGTGATACTGTTAGGTTAAAAAAAAAAAAACCAAAAAAACTTTGATTGCATCAAAGGTGAAATATATTTTATGACATATACAGCATATTAAAATTATGGAATCCAAATTATCTGTTCAAGAGTAATTTATGGAAGACTATATTAAAAGCCTTTCAGTTTATTAGGGAGTGATAGCTACTTTACAGAAGATGAATAGTGGGATTATAAAGGATAATGTTATCCTCCAATGGAAAAATGAGTCTTTGTAAAATATAATTAAAGAAGAGAATCTTAGATTTATCATTTTTTCCAAGGTTTCAAATGTCTCTGCTACAGATCATCTTAAAACCAATATCATGGAGACTTTTCTGTGTCCCTCAAGGGACATGTAGTAGATAATTTTAAAATGTATTTATGCAGGTAAAACTGTATTTTACCTGCATAAATAATCTCTTCTAAAATTGTGCACTTGATATATGGGTAAAAAATACATGCATATTTGTACCCACGTATTAAAGAGATGTTCTGAGACAGGATTTGAGCTGGTTTAGCATTTAGATACACATCTACATTTTAAAAAGTATGTACATTAATTTTTCTGAGAAAACTACTTATACACAATAGCATATGTAAATGTATGCAAGTAGATTTTCTTCAGTAATTTTCGAAGCTAAAGCATGGGCGTACTTTGTCTTTGAAAAGTAGCGTGACGTCTGTTGATAAGAGGTACCTGCAGATTTTACACTCGTAAGAAAATTAACCCATAAAAGTACATTATTTGATGGCATCTAAACAGCCAAATATAGAACATTGCTTGGATATTGCAGATGCTTCACTCGTGGAGACGGTGAATGTTTGTCTTGGTTGATAGAATTTTCACTAGGGATTGGGATTGTAGTATTTGCATCATGAATTTATCACAGCAACTTGAGCAACAAGACATGGTCCCTGTGAGTGCTACATTGAACAAGATTGGAATTGGATTCTAAAATTATTTTCAGAAAAAGGATTGAATTTTTTTCTTATGGATCCAAAGATTGATATTATCCTGATGTGTCACCATCTATTCAGGCTGAATGTAAGGGGCGCAAAGTTGAAAAATGGCCGTTCAAGTAACTTAGCCAGATATGAGTTATCTGGCTAAGTTACAAGGGATAGTCAGCGGCATGGCTCTGCTGTTGAATATCGGTGATCAAGCTGCTACTTAGCCAGATAAGTTATCCCCAGCTAAGTTAAACCTGATCCACTCACTGCCCGTCCACTATCATGCTGGCTAAGAGATAGCTGGATAAGTGACTTATCCAGCTGGCTAGTGGCTGCTGATTTTCAGCAGACTGGTAGATAGCTGGATAAGTCCTATTTATCCAGCTATCGAGTGCTGAACCAGGGGTGGTTCTATCATTAGGCAGGGTGAGGCGGCCGCCTCAGGCAGCAACATTTTAAGGTGGCAAAATATGTCCCCCAAAACATCTCTGCAGTGGTTGCCTCACCTTGATCCAAATTCAAAAGACCTGCAGGCAGAAAGAAGGCACCAGCAGCTCAGAGGTATGGCAAATACAGCGGGAGCGGTGCATATTTATGATGTAACTGAGGGGATCCCAGGCCATGTGGGTAGGAAGAAGACATAGGCATTGGCACTGATTTATGACGTACTCAAGGGGATCCAGCCCCTGCAAAAAGATGGTGGTGGCGACATGGGTTTATGATGTGCCCGTGGGGATCACAGCCCCACCAGCAGAAAGAAGATGGCAGCGGCACAGATTTATGATGTCCAGTGGGGATCCCAGGTGCCACAGGCAAGAAGACAGCAGCAACTAAACATGCCTGTGGGGATCCTGGGCCAGCACTGGACTTTGATATGCCTGCGGGGATCCCAATATCCTGCTGGCTGGAAGAAAGAAATGACCTGGTGTGTGGGGTGTAAGGGGAAGGGGGTGGGTGAGTGAGATGCAATGGAGGAGAGAATATGAGTGAGAGGGAATGGAAGGGAAAGGGTGGAGAGAAGAGGGGAGGGAAGGGAGGAGGTAAGGAGTGTTTGAGAAGTGGGAGAGAAAGAAAGCAAAGGGGGCTGAAAGTGAGGGGATGAAAGGGAACAGGAGGAGGTGAGTGAGAAGGAAGGGAAAGGGGAGCATGTCAAGTACTCTGTGTGTGTGTGTGTGTGTGCGCGTGAGAGAGTATGTGGAGAATAAGCATGTGAGTGAGCTTGTGTGTGAACGAGCTTATATGAGTGAGTGTATGTATATGTGAAATGTGAGCAAGCTTGTGTGTGAGAGCATGTGAGTGTGTAAGCATGTGGGCGTGTGTGTGAGAGCATGTGAATATGAGCGAACGTGTGAAAATGAGCATATGTGTGTTAGAAAGTATGGGGCAGATTTTTAAACAAGCGTGCGCGGGTACATTTGTGCGCACTACACAGCGCGCACAAATGTACACCCGATTTTATAACATTCACATGCTGCCACATGCATGTTATAAAATCCGGGGTCGGCGCGCAAGGGGGTGCACACTTGTGCACCTTGCGCGCGCCGAGCCCTAGGGGAGCCCCGAAGGCTTTCCCCGTTCCCTCGAAGGCCACTCCAAAATCCGAAATCGGAGCTGCCTTGGAAAGAACTTTTCTTCCCACCCCTACCTTATTTTATTTTTTACGCCTGCCTCTGTCAGGCGTATCTTGCGCACGCTGGCCAGCTGCCTGCGCGCCAACCCGCGGTACAGCCGCTGTGCCGGAGGCCTCGGTCCCGCCCCCGGATCGGCGCCATGCCCACAACCCCGCCCCTTTTTCAAAACCCCAGGATATATGTGTGTCCTGGGGCTTGCGCACGCCTCCGAGCCTATGTAAAATAGGTTTGGCACGTGCAGGGGCAGGTTTTCGGGGTTAGGCGCGTAACCCTTTGAAAATCTACCCCTAAGTGTATATGAAAGAGAATGGACAAAGTTGTGTGTAGTCCTCAGCCCTTCCCCTGCTAATTAAGGACAATTTCAGGTTGACTGGAAATCAAAGCTCCCAGGTTTGGAAAGCTGGAAATTTTTGTATTCTTATTAATTTTAATTATTATTGGATGTTTGATGTTTCTGCTGTTTTGTCATATTTAATTGGGGTTTGGATCTTTTAAAATTTAATGAATTAATATGAAATTAATTTTAGAATGTTATTCTGTTAGCTGACTTGAAATATGGTTTTTATTAGTATAGTTTATTATTATGACTGTGATATTTTTACATCAGAAAACTGTACTTTAAAAGTCCTTTTTCATGTAAAATCTGTTTTGCACAGTTTTTAATTGTATGTGATGAGGGCTTGGGGGTTGGGCAGAGCAAGGCTGTAAGGTTCGCAATGCACCTAATTACCCTTGCAATGGCCATGAGAGAGTCCATCACGCACAGACCCTCACCATTCAACCATCTCCCACTTCCCCAGAGTGCAAATGCTGGGGAATGGCGGGAAGAAGATGCTAGGGTTGAGCAGTGTGGCAGGATTGCCAGCTTCTTAGAAATATCACGGACACTTTTATCTGCCACATCTCTGGGAACTCTGATCCCTGCCTGTGTACTTTCTCCCTAGCATTTCAAATCATGGAGAGGACCTGACCCCAAGGGGGACCCCGCCTCCTTGCCATCTCAGTGATTTGACCTGCACTGCGCCGTGGTTGGGAGCGCCGTCTCTTCCCTCGCCTCAGGCAGCAGATTGCCTTGAGCCACCCCCCCCACCCCCGCGCTGAACACGTTTTCAGTATTGGGACCAAGATGTTTTAAACTTTCAGAAGGAAATCGTACAGCTCAGCTCGGAATTTCAGTTAAAGATTCCAGGCAAATGGTTTGACATTTTTAAGAAGAATAGATTTATTTTTCCCTGAACAGCTTGAAAGTTTCTTTAAAAATAAGGCCAGATTTTATGAGCACTCCTACTTCTCACTGTCTTTTGGGAAAACTGGTTGTTACACTGTTTCTCCTGTATTAGTCTCTGTTCCCTAATATGAATCTAGTTATGTGTAAAAAAAAAAAAAAAAAAAAGTATATTTCTTCTCAGAATGTATATTTCTTCTTTCCTCTTTCTGTTTCTGGACTTGGTTCATCCTCCAGTTATGTGGAAGAAAGGATAGCATTGTTCTTGGTGTGAATGGTGTGCTTATCTTTGTGTACTCTATTATTTTGTCACGATATTAAAGTATTAAAAAACGTGTACATGCAGGTTCTTTATGTGTTAAATTTGTAAAATATCCTGAGATCTTGTTTTGTGGAATGTGCTACATGAGCAGTGGATGTAGAGCGTACAGTGCCAGTTTCATCAGATTTGTGGACACAGAATCCCACAGAAAATTACAGCTTTTTAAGAATTTGTTTGTTTCTTTTCAAAGACATCGTCTGTAATTGCTTTTCTTCGGTGGAGTTTTCTGAGCTCGTTCCTGGGCACTGTGGGTTAGGAGACCTGTTTGATTTTTCTCTCCAGGGAGGCTCATGGTATTTGGATGTTTCTCAGAGGTGATATGTTTGTCCTGATGTCTGTGTCCCTAGTTGGGGGTGAGGGGGGGCGAGAATTGGTTTCACCTGCTATGGCCATAAGGCTTTACCAAAATGATGACTAAGTAAATAAAATAAAAATGTCTCCTTCTGACATGTAAATAGTGCTGCTTTTCAGATTACTACTGGTGTGATCAGGTTTGTTGAACTATTGCTCTGTTTAAGACTCTGCAAGACAGACATGAGAATATTGATGAGGATGTGGACTTGTTAAATTTACATTTATATGTTATTCTCTTCCATGAAAGTACCCAGAGTGGCTTACAAGATCAAAATACATATCACAATGTAGCAAAAATGAAATAAAGATTTACAAAATTTGAAATATATAATAAATGTAAAATACAACCCGATTTCTACTCCCTCTTTCACAAGCAAAACACCCAAAACTAACCTGCCTACTTCCCAACCTTCCCCAAACTAATTCATATTCACAACAAAATATCCAGTTATTCCTTCCCACCCTCCTGTTTGAGTTACAGCAAGAAGACAAAAAAAAACATTGTTATAATTGTGTTTCAGGAAAATTATCTGCAAAGTAGCTTTTTTATATATGCAATTTTTTTTTTTTTGTATTTGCAGACAGCTGGGACTAGACTTGGTTCCAAGACAAGAGTATTCAATGGTGGATCCAGAGGATATCAGTATTACTGAATTATATAGATTGGTAGGTAGATGGCAACTTATCTCTTCTTTCCAGCTTGCTATCTGATTTTAGATTGTAGAGTTCCTAAAGCAACCGTCACAGCCCCTTAATTCATTAATTGCTTGTGAAAACAATCTTTAATTTTTGGAATATAATTGGATTAAGATCTCATTATTTGTCTCTTCTTTGAAGGATTTGATTCTTAAAATCCTGAATTAACCACTACTTTGTAAAGGAAAAAAAAAAAGAAAATGTTGTTTCTTGCCATTCAAACAGTATTGTTAAACGTGAGGAGCCAACCCACCTCAGCTAAGAGGCCACAACCGGCGAGGTGTTCTACAACTGGAGCATGGGAGGGGAGGGGCTGAGACTGGGAGATGGGCTGGCGAGCATGATTTAAAGAAGGACTGGCCCACCTACCAGCCTCTTCTTTTGGCAATTTTCCCACCCAGTCCACCCATTTGGGGGCAACGCATGAATTTAAGATGTGGCGTGGCAGGTGTGGAGAGTCGCCAAAAAGTCATGGCATAGGGGACAGTGTTGACCACATCCTGGGGTGCATGGCTTTTTCAGTGTTTGAAAGCTGGCCAGGCAGAAATTACCAGGTAATGTGGTATTCTGCTTTCATGTTGTATTAGTGGGTGGGAGCAAGACAAGTTGCCTGTCAAGTCTTCAGCTTTGATGGCTGGGATTGGTCTGTGCACAATCCTAAATTGTTGACATGCTTAATGAATGACCTCTTCTCTTTTATAGACCAGGGCCTCCTTGCACCACAGAAAACTTTATCAGTGATCAAGTATCGAATTGTAGGATACCCTAAGGGACAAGGCTTTGATGGCTTTGCATCCCCAAACATTACTACACTGCTGTAGCATGATACTATGGAGCATTTTGTAGAATTGGGATGAGGTTTTGATGGCCCTGCAAGATCAATATTGCTGTAGCATGATCCTATAGAGCATTTGGCAAATTGAAATTTAGCTGTTGAGGGTATGGTCACCCTGGGGATTAAGAATGTTAGTAATTGAAGTTAGTAATTAAATTGTTATATGCAGTTGAGTTGTGTGCATTGACCTATGTTGGGCCATATCTATCCAATAAAGATCTTCTTTGTGAATGTGGTGTGACAGAGTTGTCTCTTATGAATTCTATAGGAGCAGTTGGGAATGGGGGAGAAAAATTAGGAGAAGGTGGGTGATTAATCATGGGTAGATGAGAGGAGGTGACTGTCCACACCTGAGATGGTTGTGTTTATAGTTTAATTTAATGAAAGTATATGAACATTGTCATCCATGCTTAAGTTATTTTTATCCTTTACTTAGATGGAGCATCGACATCGAAAGAAAGACACTCCGGTACCTGCGAGCAGTCACCATTTGTTTGTTCAGATGAAGAGCTTGATGTGCTCTAACCTGGGAGAGGAGTTGGAGGTGATCTTCTCACTTTATGACAGTAAAGAGAACCGGCCTATCAGGTAATAGGAGAGTGATTTTAAGCAACTTAATTCAGTAGAATGTCTGGGTGGTTTGTGAACATGAAGACCCCCTTGGCTTTGGATCAATTTATTTGAATAGAGAACTAAATCAACCATGGGTATACATAGCTTTTCAAGTGGGCGGCAGCACTGTAAGTAGGAGTTTGATAGCTGAGTCCAAATATTGGGTAGTTTCATGAGGGTTCAACTTTCTAAATCTGTTTTTAATTTCTGCCTATGTAATTCTGATTAGTCATACTTTGGCTTTATTTTTATTTATTTATGTTTGTTTTTATAATGCATGAATGCAAACAAAAAAAAAAGAAAGAAAAGTCTTGCTTCCTTAATTATTTATTGCTTTTTAATAAATTTTTGATAATTTATTGTTACTACTTTTTCTTTACCTTCTTGTTTTATTCATTTTTTGTTAAATTTAAACACGGATTACACTTGTAAATCCCTAGGTCAATTTATAAAAATAGATATTTTGGCATTGCTATGATTGAAATTGTCTTCACTGGCTTGTGTGTCCTGGTTCCTTCCTCACCCCGCCTTCCCCTTTGCATTCAAATTTAGATAACAGTCAGAATGGCTATGTTCTGATTATTTTAAATTAAGAATGCAAATTAAAATGGGACACTGCCTTGAAATTACAGAAGGCTTAAGGACTAAAACAATCTCTCTGACCATGCAGTACTCACTCCAGCTTGAGACTGAATTACTACAATAGACAGAATGTGTTGTGTGATTGTAGGGCAGAAAGGAAAAAAAATCAAGTCTCCTGGGAGTTCTTCTCCTCTCAGGCTATGCTATATTAGGTATTATAGATAACAGGTTTACAAGGCAAAGAAAAGGCTTTGTTGGCACTGGATTATTTTATAAAGAGTTCTTTACAATTATAATTTGCAAAAAGCAGAGAAAAATAGTAAACATCTGAAACTGTCAGCAGTACCAGAACCATATACAGTTACTATGATATGCAATTTTGTTTGGAATTAATTGGATGTGCAGGTTGATCAAATGAGTGCGTTTCTCTCTTTGTTTTTTTCTATACATGAAAATGGTATAGATTACAGAAACAGTCTCAGATTTAGAAGTTCTGCTGATAGATCCTGGATGAATTTGCACTGTCTGAAATAAAATCCCATCAAGACTGGGTTTCTTCTTCTCCTAACTATGAATTAATCTTGTCTGTTAAATCTCCTGCTTGTTTAGAGTGGCAACCTCAGCGTAATCTTTGACTTCATCTTTCCTTTCTATTTTACAATTCTGCTACCCTAAAATCTTGCCAATGTCATTTATGCTTGTTGGAGAGGGGGTGGGGTTGTGTCAGTTGTCAAGGATGTTAATGCTGGCCTTTATGATTGGACAGTCTGGCCACTTTACTTCTCTTTTGTCTGACTGGCTTTTCCAGATTTTTTTCCATTCCCTATTGTATAACTGTCACGGACTAGAAGTGGACACAGCAGCTGAAAGAACCAAGGCACCATAAGAGAATCAGGAGGCAGAGGCATAGTCAGGCAGGCAGAGTTAATGCAACGTTAGTGGGCAGGTCAAGGTCATGGCAGGTGGAGTTCATAGTCAAGAGTCAAGCAAGAAGTCATGACAGACAACAGAGTAGAGTCAAGGGTCTGGCTGGGTCTCAGGTGAAAGCATTAATCAGAACAGTAACACAGAGGAACACACAGAGCCAACACCTGTTGCTCAGGAATTGGCTCAGAAGACTGATATTCTGTTGTAAGAAAGCAGTAATAATGTCATCAGGGTGTGCCTACAGGAAATCTCATTTGCTGGAGCTATAAAACTGCTGAGTTGGTGACAAAAGCGACTCAAGGCAATCTGCTACCCAAAGTGATGGATGAGATGGCGCTTTCCCCTTCCTTTCCTAGGCATGGTACAGGTCAAATCATCAAGAAGGCCAAGGGGGGGGGGGCTTGGAATCTGGCCCCTTCAGTGATTTGGAGTGCTATAGAAGGGGGAAAGCAGAGGTCTGAGTTCCCAAAGGAATGGCAGAGTGTCTGTGATGATATTTCTAGGAAGCTGGCCACGTATCACAGTCCCAGGAACCCTACAACCTGCTTCTCCCTTTTCCCCAGCATTTGACCCTTGGAAAAATGGGAGCTGGATGAATTGTGGGGCGCTGTGTCTGGTGGACTCTCTCCAAATGGTGCATGGGTATTAAGCACTGGTGAATCTTAGTCTTGTGCTCCCTCCCGGCACAAGGCTTTTAAAATAACTGATTTTATATGAAAAAATACATTCATAGTTTTCTGAGGTAAAAATATCACATTTATATTATTTTTACAATCACTACTGTGGTGCAAACAAAAAACCCTGCAAAAAAGACACTTGTTATCCATATGGCATTGAGTCTATTATAAAGTAGGGATGTGCAGAAGGAAAAAATTTGTTTTGATTCTTATTCGTTTCGCCAGGACCCAAATTTGTTGCATTCGTTTTCCTGTGAAAAATCCCGATTCATTTGATTCCTTTGATTCGTTTTCCATTAAAGTGAATGGGGGAAGTATTTGCAGCCTATTTTTGGCTGCAGAATTGGGGTTTTCTTATCAATTCTGATGAAATGTCTGGGGAGCAATCATCAGAACAAGAAAAAATCTCCAAGGTACTTAGACTGTGGCAAAGTGGCACCAAAGTGGCATGAATAGCCTAAGACACTTTAAAGGGGCAAAGGGGTACCAGGAGTGGCAAGAGTGCTTTAACAGAGGTGCAAAGCAGCAGCGAGAGTGTCAAAAACACACCACAGTTTCAAAAGAGAGCACCGATAACAGATGCATGAACCCTCGAAGGCAGGATGACAGGCAAAGTGGCAAGACAAGTGGCATCAACATCCTACAGCACAATGAAGGGGGAACATAGCAAGCAGAAAGACTAGCACCAATACACTGAGGAACCATGATAGTGGCAAGAACACCACAAGGAGTTGAGTGAGTCATCTGGTGTATGGCAGCAAGGCAGAGTGGCAGAAAGTTGATAGGGGCAAGACAGGCTGGCAGAGTGGAGGTAGTATGGTCCCTCTGGTTTTGATAGGGGCTAGACAGGCTGGCAGAGTGGAGGTAGTCGGGTCACTGTGGTGTTGATAGGGGAAAGACAAGGAAGCAAGTCAAGACGAGGCTCAGCATGCGTCGCGACTGTCAACCGGGGAGTACTGTCCACCCGACCCATCTTGAAACATGGACCAAGGAGTCTAACATGTGTGCTAGGTCCTGAAACATGATGAACTATGCCTGGGTGGGGTGGAGCGTTGCTGCTGTGCACAGGGCCGGTGCAAGGGTATTAGGCACCCTAGGCAAACCTTATAGCCTGGCGCCCTACCCCCACCTCCCCATACACAATTTTAAATTATGCATTTAACACATATTTTACATGAAAAGTGACATTCTGAGGTAAAATTAATATATATGTTATTGTGATAATTTCATGCACTGTTGTGATGCCAACAAGAAAACTTTGCATCTTGGAATTCATATGGCATCATACCTATTGTGATATATTTCGGCATAGTCCTCCCGTATCAACACAGTACTATCTGCCAATACTCAAAGAATAACAACCCTACCTATGAAAAAGAATACCACAAATATTACACCAGATTCTAAAATATCAATACACCTCCTATCAGGAAAACAGAACAGACCAAGCTACTACAGATCCCTACAGAGCCAACCACATGCTAAAAGAATGCTTCATCTCAGTCTTTGCATGCAGAACACAAACCCTCACCAAATACAGAATAAATTCACATAAAGTATAAATAAATGTGCAGACAAAAACTGAACTGTAAAACGCATCACGCCAGACTCTATACAGTGTATCAATGGAAAAACAAAAATGTCACCATTCCTCGTGAAACAAATCAATAAAATCAAGATATATAAATAATTAATCATAATTATAAAATCATACAAATAAAATAATTTCAAAACAGCTGATGAATAGAATATCCAATAATTAAAAACTCATGCAAATTTTGAAAGCCTTATCAAACACCAATAAAATATTTCAAACAGCAGACACATCACATACTACTCAATAATTAAAATGGTAGTCAATCAAGAAAAATGAACTTAAAAAGCCACCTTTACTTACCCTCTCCAGCAGTTCTTCTACTCCTTTCCCTTGTAGGCCACACCAGAAGCAGCAGTAGCTGCTGAAGCTGTCCTCTCTGTCCTCTTCCTTAGGGACCACAACCAGTCTCTTCTGTCTCTCTCACACACACACACACATACCCTCAGTGACCAGTTTCTGTCTCTCGCACACCAATCATCTCCCCAACCGGTCTCTCTCACTCTCTCACTCACACACACACACATACACACACACACACCAGTCATCTCCCTGATCAGTCTTTCTCACACATACACACGTCACCTCTCTGGCCAATCTCTCTCAATCACACAATGCTCTTGCTCTCTCTTACTTACACACAGGCTTTCAATCACACACACACAGGCTCTCTCTATTTCACTTACACACATGTTCTATCTTACTTACAAACAGGCTCAATCACACACATGCCCTCTCTCACAGCCACAAGCCAGCCAAAAACATGCTCCATCTCTCTCTCACACACACACATTGACACACACAAGCACCCTCTCTGACTCACATATACACCACACACATACAGAAGCACCCTCCCTATCTCACATACATGAAGCACCTTCCCTGTCTCACACACAGAAGCACCATTCCTTTCTCACATATACACACACACACACACACACACACCATTCCTTTCTCACATACACACGCATACACACAGGAGCACCATTCCTTTCTCACATACACATACACAGAAGCAATCTTCTGATCTCAAATCATATACACACAAAGGCCCCCAGCTGAACAGCTTATCTCCGGCGGCGGCTGGCAGCAGCCATCTTCATTTCTTCTGCCTAGTCTCGGGCTGTGCTGATCTTGTTTTCTTTGGCCCCGCCGTCCTGCTCTCCATCGGCGGCTGACTGCGCCGGTCTTCATTTCTCCAGCAGCAGCTGGCAGTGGCCATCTTCTTTTCTTCGGCCCCACCAGCCTGGTCTCTTCATTTCTTCAGCCCGGTGCCCTCAATGGCCTGGAGCAGAGGAGGCCACGTGATCCGCTAGTCCAGCTCACCGGGGGAAGCCCAATCCCCCGATAAGCCAATCTGCCCCTACTTTATCACATGGCCTTCTATTTCTCAAACACAGCAGCGCGAACCAAAAGAATGGAAACATATGATATGTTGCATTCGTGGGGAATCGCTATACATTTCGCAGCCCCACGAATGCAACGAATAGGGACCTATACGTTGCAGATTGCGCATTCGTTCAAAACTAATGCACATTCCTATTATAAAGTGCATTTAATGTGGGCTTGGCCCTCAGAAAGTGGTTAGAATACAAATCTAGTGGACCCTGGTATCCATGGACTTACAGTGATACCATAGACCATATGGCCTGATTACTGCCGCCAAAAAGAATCAATTTGTAACCAAACCAACACACAAAGCTGGCCACATTCTCGACTTAATATTTGCAAATCAAAACAAATGCCAGATTTCATTATCTCATAAAATTATACCATGGTCAGACCACCAACTAATTAAAGCTGATATTACTCTACAAACCTCACAACAATTAATAACAAATAATTACATAACCCTGAAATACCAAAAAAAAAAATAGATCCTGAAATTATTGAAGAACACATCAAAAACAAATTATCTGAATTAGATATAGATAACACTTCTTCCCCATTAGACCTTTGGCAAAAAATCATAAATTAAATAGCTGAGGATCTTTGTCCTGAACAAATAAAAAAAGATCCAAATAAAAAAACATAATTCAAAAACAAATAAGCCATGGTATAATGAGGAGCTACGATGAAATAAACAATTACTTAGAAAATATGAGAAGCAACGGAGAAAAAATCCTTGAACAGAATTCTTAATAAACTACAAAACTCAACAAACTAAATACCGTGAACTAATAAACATAGCAAAAAAAAAAAACAATTTTGTGCAAACCAGATACATGATATCTTCAATTCCAAACTACTCTTTGAAACAGTACGAAACCTAATTAAAGACCTATCTTCAACTTTATCTAACTCCTATGACTTTACAAAAGAATCTTGTAATAAATATGCAAACTTCTTACTACAAATAATAAACACTCTCAAATCTAAATTCCAAACTAACAACCAAGTTAATCAATATGGACATCTTTCAACACTTTATCCAAACTTTAAGTAAACCAACTAATTAACAAGATGAAACCTGCAACCCACCCTCTTGATCTGATTCCTGCTATTACCCTCAAAAACGTTAACACCTTAATAACACCAATAATAACAAAAATTGTAAACCAATCTTTATCACAAGGAAAAGTTCACAAGCTGACTAAGCAGGCCATTGTTAAACCTACTTTAAAAAATAAAGCTGGTAGAACTGATGACTGGGACAACTACAGACCTATCTAAAATTTACATTTCATCACTAAAATTCTAGAAAAGGCTACATTAAATCAATTAGAAAACTTCCCTGATGAAAAAAAAAATCCTATGCCCAAACCAATTTGGCTTCAAGGATTCAAGAAAAACTGTTCAGCCGAAAAACTACTAATTTCTTTAACTGATAACATTCTAAAAGGCTTCGATAATAATGAATCTTTTCTTCTAATTCTACGTTACCTAAAAGCTGCATTCGACACAGTCGACTATGCTTTTCTCTGCAAACAATTAAAGAAAATTGGAATTGAAGGAAAAGTATACTAGTTCTCTTCCTTCCCAGAAAATAGATCCTTCCAAGTCAAATTGGGCAATCAAATCTCAGACCCCATTAATATTGACACAGGAGTTCCTCAAAGCTCAGTAGTTTCAGCATCATTCCAATCTGCACTCGATTAGCAAATCTAAACACCAAATTTTTCATATATGCTGATGATATGCAATTCTACATTCCTTTTGAAAAACTCTTTGAAAGAACTACAGCAAAACTAACAAAATACATGTAATCGAAACAAAAAGAACTCTCTCTACAGAAATTGACTCTTAACACTAATAAAACTAAATTATTTGGCTGAAAAAAGAAAATACATCTCTAAAACCACCTATTCTAAACATAGAAATAGCCAAAATATCACCTTCAGATGAAGTTCATGATCTAGGAATCCAAACTGATATTAAAAACATCAACATGAAAAAACATATAATGAAGATAATCAAATCTGGTTACAGTAAACTCAGAATGCTACACTGCCTAAAACCATTGGTTACCTTCCAAGACTTCCGCACAGCTCTACAAACTCTGATTTTTTCCAACCTAGACTACTGTAACTCCCTATTGCTAGGCCTCCATGCAAACGTAATTAAACCTCTGCAATTCCTCCAAATTGCTTCTGTCAAATTTCTTATCAGAACAAGAAAATTTGATCATATAACTCCCACTCTGATAGATCTTCACTGGCTTCCAGTATCCTTCAGAATCCAATACAAAGTATTATCACTTATTTTCAGTATCATCAAAATATTGACCCATCCCCTCCAGGAATTTCATTGCAACTCTGCAATCCACTAAGAGAACTAAGATCTCAAAACAAAGGCATTCTCTCAATTCCTCCCAATAATATTACACACCTAACATAAATTAGAGAACGTATGTTTACTATTGCTGGACCTAAACTTTGGAACTCTTTACCTAATCCACTAAGACTTTCAACCAAAAAAAAGAAATTCAAAAAAGATCTTAAATCCTGCTCTTCAAAAAAGCCTATGAACTAACTTGAAATTAATATTTGATAAAATATCTTCAGATTTGTATATTCAAGAGACATATCATACTCTTTTTTCCTTTTATTTTATTCTAAATTTATTATACCTCCTATTTGAATCAATTCCTGGAATTGATGATGTAATTAATATTTTCCTATAATTGTTACTTACCCTTTTATACTAAGGCTGTTGGAAACTATTACCTTAGTTTTACAATGTAATTCAGTGCTATATATGTAAACAGTTGTGATCTACCTCTGGAACAACGGTATATAAAAAAGCATAAATAAATAGATAAAAAGGTGATCTCTTCAGAGGAGGAAATGTACTGATAGGCTTTCCAGCTATACTCCTTTCTTGGCCTGAATTGACATTGCATTATGCCCCCAAATACCCATGATAAGATTTACAATTCTTCCCTGAATTTTTCTCACTTTTATAGTGATGAGGGCATTTTGTTCTTGGGAAAGTTTTAAGTGAAATTTGGGTTTGAAGGATTCACTTTTTTCTGTTTTTTTGCAAGTATGGATATTTACTGTTACGCCTGTTGGTCACAGACGGCTGCGACCACTAATGCTCACCTCTTTTTATGCAGCCCTGACATCACTGGGGAAAGTGGCAGCCTCCGCCAGATACCGCCAACCTCTCTGGCATTCCTGGGATGGCGTGGGCGCTGCTGACTGCCATCTTGCTCATGGGATCACTTAGGCGCGAGCGCACGGGCCAGTATTAAACACATCATGGCGGGAACTTCGGGGGCGTCCCCTCTGGATGATGTCTATACTCTGTTGTACTTAAGCTGCCTGGCCCTGCCTATCGACGAGTTAGCAAGGAGTTCCCTCATTGCTGAATCCGCTTCTCTCGTACGGACTTCCTGTTCCTGTACTTTGGTGTGAGACACTCTGGGTACCCGCTTCTCGGGGGCCCTTTCTCGTCTCTGGCTAACCACTCCTCGGAGGGTCTTCTGCCTTGTTCCTGTTTCCCAGGTCCTCTCCTGGAACTATCATCTCTGTGAGTACCTTGCCTCCACGGACTACCACCATGCCAGCACTACTGAGGAGCCACTTCAGTGTACCCTGCGCTGCAGGTCATTGCCACGTCATTGCTACAGGTTCCCTGTCGGTGTACTCGTACCCTGAGGTCTCTACAATATCATCCCTGAGTGAGGTATCCCTCTGTGTACCCTGCGCTGCAGGCCACTACCGCATCATCACTTCAGAGAGACTTCTGGGAGTACCCCTTCTCAGACCTTATCTCTTTCTCTTGCATCCCCGCTCTGCGGGCTGTGCCTTTTCTACTTTTACAATAAAGGCTCTATTCCACAGCTGTGCCTCACGTCCGCTGAGACCTTGCCTACCGACGGTGAGGCTCACAGGGCTCCTCCCTGTGGGCGGTACCATCTCTCACCTTGGCCTAGGGCCCACACACCTACAAGTCATAACATTTATTTTGCTCTAGAAACATAAGAGTTTAGTTTGACAGCCTCCCTCTATGTTGGAAAAAGTGTTTATTGGGTGGGTAACACAAAGGGGTGAATGAGTCACATTTATAAAGTTCTCTCCTGGAGAAAGGACACTAAAATGATTTCTAGTTGCAAAGTGTGGGAAGGGGAAGTAGCTGGTTCTTGGGAGAAGGAAGACTGGAAGTAAATCATTCTGGGGGAATAGAAGTGTTCTATATCTGCAAAATTGGTAGAGAAACAGTATTGTATCCTTTCGAGAGCTTATTTTACTCTGGGAGGCAAGATGGTGCATAGAGAGGCCGTGCAGCATTTGCAGTCCCTATTGTTTATTTTCTACCTGTTTTCTTTTGAGATGCCTTCCAAATGTAAGGGAAGTTTAGAGTCTTCCCTCTGGACCCTCTTCCCCCATCTGGACAATTACCTATCACCCGCTTTATGTCCTCGCCAGCGGTGGTGAGAACCCCAAGGAGTCTGATGAGTGGCGCGGTGAGGGAGAGCCATGATTGCCTGCAGAGGGAGGCGTCCCTTAGCCCGGGTTATCGCCAGCATCCAGTGCACAGAGATCTTCAGGAAAGCACCTCCGCGGCGCTCAGCGATGACGTGCTGTCTGCAGTGGAGGGGCCATCCTTCCGAGCTCCACTGCCTGGATCGGCTCCATTTTCCCTGCCTGATAGCAGCGGGGGTTTCTTTGAACAGACCACTGAAACCAATCTGGAGTCGGGATTGTTGGGCTTGGAGCTGGTATTGGGACCATCCCTGCTCTCTTTATCCCAGGAAGCTCCAGTTATTGATGGTGGTGAGTTCTTTGTCATTCCATCTCCCCCTGAAGCGGTGACTCTTGAGGCCCTGTGGGATTTAGTGGCTAGCTATGGGAGTTCTCTCAAGCTGCTTAATGCAAAGATGGACCTTTTTTCCTCTAACTACCATAAAAAAAAATGTCTAACTTGCAGAAGCAAGCTAATTGCAGAGTTTCCAGAGTTTCTAAAGTTGAAGGTCTTCTTAAAACCATCCAGGAATTTAATGCTGTAACTGTGAAAGATCATATGGCTCTTTCAAGACATATTGAATTTCTCGAAAACCATATGAAACATCTTAATTTGGGTTTTTTGAATTTCCCCAGAGTAGTTGGAGAGAATCCTTTTTCAACATTGAAGAGATTTCTTCAGGATGTTTTAAGTTTCTCACCTGAAAATATGCCATCTATTAATTCATGTTATTTTCTTCCAAAAAGGAAAACTCTTGGACTGGTAACTAACACCAAATGTCATGGTAATTTGTTTAATTTTCTCGAAAATTCCTCACTGGAGCTTTTGAACCGGAGTACTCTAAGGGGCGGATTTTCAGAGCCCTGCTCGCCTAAATCCGCCCAAAACCGGGCGGATTTACGCGAGCAGGGCCCTGCGCGCCGGGAAGCCTATTTTACATAGGCCTCCCGGCGCGCGCAGAGCCCCGGGACTCGCGTACGTCCCGTGGTTCTCGGAGGGGGGCGTGTCGGGGGCGGGGCCGGAGCGCGCGGCGTTGCGGGGGCGTGTCGGCAGCGTTTTGGGGGCGGGTACGGGGCGTGGCCACGGCCCGGGGGCGTGGCCGCGCCCTCCGTACCCGCCCCCAGGTCGCGGCCCGGCGCGCAGCAGGCCCGCTGGCGCGCGGGGATTTACGTCTCCCTCCGGGAGGCGTAAATCCCCCGACAAAGGTAAGGGGGGGGTGTAGACAGGGCCGGGTGGGTGGGTTAGGTAGGGGAAGGGAGGGTAAGGTGAGGGGAGGGCAAAGGAAAGTTCCCTCCGAGGCCGCTCCGATTTCGGAGCGGCCTTGGAGGGAACGGGGGGAGGCAGTGCGGCTCGGCGCGCGCAGGCTATACAAAATCGATAGCCTTGCGCGCGCCGATCCAGGATTTTAGTGGATACGCGCGCCTCCGCGCGTATCTACTAAAATCCAGCGTACTTTTGCTTGAGTCTGATGCGCAAGCAAAAGTAGGCTGTTCGCGCGCCTCTTAAAATCTACCCCTAATAGTTTCCTTCATTTCGATTGTTGATTTAAATAATGTAATGCGAAATTACTTTAGGATAGCTCCTATTCTCTTTTTTGGTCAACCTGTGAAGATTTTGCCTGATAGTGCTTCTGCAACTCAGGTTAAGAGGAAAGGCTTTCTTTTTCATCAGGAAATTATTTTCCTTGGTTTTTCTTTTTTTCGTCGTTACCCTTGTAAATGTGTTATTAAAAAAGGAGATGAATGGTTTTTTTTTTCCTGCCTGAGCAATTATAATCTTTTGTAGAGGTTCGTAAACCACTTAGTACTTCCCCTGTACCTCAAGTACCATAGAGCTGTAAATATTTTACCACTGGTAATTACTATGTTATCGCCCTTTCTGATCATGGTTAGTCTTAGTATACTCACTTAGTTATTTCTCCTTTCCAGTTTTTTTTTCTGTCTTGAAGTGGATATTTTTACTGATATCGTAACCTTCCATTCATATATTGATTTCCATTCTAAATCCATGTATTCTGTAACAAGCAATTTATTTTGTTTGTAATTTAAAAATCTCATAAATAAAAAGTTAAAAAAGAGCTTATTTTACTCTAATCCAGACACATGCGATTAGTCACATACATCTAGTAGAGTGTTGAAGGGTGTGTGGGCAGAAGGGAGCCTTGGCATACACAAGCATCTTTTTGGATTTTACTGTCGCTCTATTTACCTGTTTGGCCACCTTAAGACCATCAGATACAATTACCCTTCCCCCCTGATCCTGCTCTTCCTTTGTGTTTTGAAGAATTTCACCTCGAATACCGTAGCTCTCACTTGGATTTTTGCATCCTAAATGCATTACTCCTCATTTTTTAACATTAAATCTTAGCTGCCAGACCTTAGACCATTCCTTGAGCTTTGCTAGATCCCTCCTCATCTTTTCCACTCCTTTCTTGGATGCCCACCCTGTTACAGATTTTGGTATCATAGACAAAAAGGCAAACCTTTCCTGACAACACATCTATTATGTCAACATTTCCCAAGAGCCTTCAAGCCCAAGGCATACCTACATTAACAAAAAATATTTGGCACACCAGCTTCTACAGAGCAGGCAAAACAGACATGAAGAAGGTTGACAGGTTCAAAAGTAGAGCTAGGGAAGGACAATTTCTCTTTCAATTTTGAAACAAATGAAGAGAGGAGGCAGAGACACATGAACTCATTACAATAGGCCCTTCATACAAGTGCAGAAGGAAAGAATTGGTGTGATATATGGGCTGCTGGCTTGGTTAATTGTTTTGGCTGCCACATATGGTTGCCAGAGTTTCTCCACTGCAGTTGCTCCCAACACTCAGAATGAGTCTCCCCAACTTTTCAGCCTAGGGATAAGACAGAGGCTGAAAGGACTCAAACGAAAAAGATCAGACAAGAGAAGAGGAGGAGGGTTCTGTGTGTGCTGAACAGAGCAGGGCTCAGCTACCCATGCCCTGCATGCTGACCATTAATTACCACTCTGTAGCTTGTGTAGTAACTTATAAGAGAGGAAGGCATGATTATCCATGTTCTCAGAAAGAAGCCGTTACACATTTAAGCGTCACTGCTATTGTCTCTTATTGCTGTGAGGTGCTGAGAGCAGAGCCCAGGTGCTGGCCTGGATCTGAACATCAGACAGTAGTGACTTTTCCATGGCACACCTGTTAAGGTCTGGCTGGGAAACACTGTGCTATGTTGCTCACAAAAATGTTGAAAAAAACTGGTCCCTGAGGCACATCGCTAGTAACAATCCCCTTCTCAGAGAAAACTCCATTTACCACTACCCTTTGTTGTCTCCCACTGAACCAGTTTCTAACCCAGTCAGTTACTCAAAGATCCATACCAAGGTCACAAGGACTAGCAGCAGGATTTGAATCATGGCTTCCCTGGCTTGCAGCTTGCTGCTGTAGCCACTAGGCTACGCCTGCACTTCATCTTGCATTTTGGGTAGGACTACATGAGCATAACACAGATTGAAAATATGAGTAATTTCTTGGAATGTGAATTTGTTTTCCCATTATTCATTTTGCTTTCATACTTAAGCAATTTCTTGCAAACCAGTTTGAAAGAGAGTGATCATTTCCATAGATGCATGTTGATCATTCTGTTGCCTTGTACTCTATCAATAATTCAGAATTGGAATTGAGGTTTTCATCTACTTTAATTAGTTTCTCAAGTTATTAAAACTAGTACAATCAATTGAAGATGGGTTTTAAGAGTTAGCTCTGCTTGCTTCATCTTTAAAAAAAAAAAAAAATGATGCATGCACGTCCTGTAATATTTCCTTTCTTTGGAGTGATAAATACACTCTAGGAAATAATGTGGTAAATAGGTCTAATAAACTGGATTTCATGTTATGCGAGAAGAATTTTCCCTGTGGTCATGGCGCAATTGCAATTTTTCATATAATGGTGTAAGAAATAGACTAAATTTACTATTCCTTTTTTACTTTGCCACAGGGAACTTGGAAGATTCTCATTTTCTAAGGTTCTCGGGTGGCCTTGATTCCTTCCCTGTTCTGAAAAAGACAGTTATATGGATTTTTCTTCTGCTCTTCTTCCTGTAGTAAGTTATTAGAGCATTATTGCTATAGATTTGCTAATATTCAGAGAAGACTCTGTTTGATAGTAGTTAAACCTTATCACCATTTCCCTTACACATACTCAAGCTGATACATTTTTATAGCCTCCATGCTTTGAGAATTTCAAAATGCTGCCATACTAGCAATGATCTGGCTAACCTATTGTCATAATAACTTATCTGTGAATACAAAAAATGCATAGTGTGAGAATAACTTAGTTCAAATATTGTTCTGGGTCTTGCTTAGCAGAGCAATTGTGATATCCAGTAAAAGATCTTTGCCAATCCGAAGTAGATGTATATTCTAGTTTCATTGATCATATAGTTGGAAATAATTGCAGTTAGGTTTTAAGATATCAGCTCTATATAACTTATATGGGTCAGTGAGGATTTTGTAATGAAAGGAATCTGGTTTGCACTTGTATACCATTTTTTTGTCTGTTGCTAAGACACACAAAACTCCTAGTTCAGCATATTAATTTGACCACTGAGCACATGTAGGAGACAAGGTGAGAAAGCGAGCCAGGTAATATATACACATGCACACACACAAGCTGTGTAGATACGAATTTTGGCAAAGCTGTGCCAGCGTCCAAAGACATGCTTAGGGCGTGTCTTTGGACGCTAGCACAGGGCTGGTGGGCAACGACTAAGGAGGAACATGAAACACTTGAAAGGCTAGCACCAATTCTTTGCGTTCGAACAATCAATATCTTGGGTTATGTTAGTTTGAGAAACGTTTTGGAATCGTGAGAAAAATGGCGGCATTTGACTCTTGAGAAGGGGACGACATGATGTGGTTAAATTAAAAGTTTAGATAACCAGATTTGAGATTCAGAAAGCAGGATAGCTGCATCAGGTACTAAGTGGTGTATGTGTAGCGGACCTACATGAAACACACATTTCATTAAGAGGATTTGATGAAGAAAAAATATCCCATTGAAAGTGTGAGAAGTTGAAGATACTATTAGGATACGCTATCCTTATGTGAACTGAGAAGGAAATTTGTCATCAATTACCCTGATGAAGCTCCAAATTGTGGGATGAAACAAGGCTCTCATCGGGATTGTAGTTTGTTGAAAACATTAGAAATATATGGAGAAAAGAAGCTCTCACACTCATTGTTAAACGATTTTGTTTTTCAACATACTTGAGGATATTGTTTTTACATTGTCTGGTTTTAAATAATGATGTAGTATGGATGGTATGTGAGGTATAAGGAATGTATGATATGAATGGAGGGTAAGGTATGAATGTATATGAGGGGTTAAGGGGTAGTGCAGTTTTTAATTTGATAATTTGTATGATTTATGGAACAATGTTAAAATTGCATAGATAATGTGTATAAATTGATAGGTTATAAAGTCTGTCAGTGGCCTGTATTTTGTGTAAAAAAAAAACAAACAATTTTTTCTCGTTGGATGTTATTTATAATAAAGACCTATGCAAAAAACTGGATATATCTGTGGTAATAATATAACACCTTTTATGAAACAAACCACATCATATGAAATGCCAGTATTATTGAAAAACATGACAAAACCCTCATTGAAGAGCCAATTTATAATAAAGAAGCATTTTTTTATAATGTTGCCTTTCTAACCTCTGTATTTATGCCAAAAAGAAAGCAGGCCATTTATTAAGTAAATGCTTGGATCCTCTTCAAGTTTCTTGCCCTGCCTTATTATGAGGCCCCTGTTAAAGATAGCATTTTGAGGAGGGAAGATCTGCCATCGGAAGATTTTGTTCATGAAGGATTATACTAGTCTAGACCAGCTGTTCTCAACTGGTGTGTCGCGGCACACTAGTGTGTCGCGAAGCACCAGCAGGTGTGTCGCGCACCCGCTGCTCTCCGCCCCCCCCGCCCCCCCCCCTTTTACCTCAGTGAGATGAACATTGCTGCCTTTCCTGCCCGGGGTATCAGCACATTCAAGCCCCGAGGGGAACGGCAGCAGTGTTTGTGAAAGCCGGCCACATGAACGTGACCTTTTTCTTCTTCCCGCCTCTGTGGCCCGGAAGAGGAAATGATGTTTTCCGGGCACGCGGGAAGAAGAAAAAGCCATGCATGCATCCTGCTGCTGCAGAAATCGCTTTTGATGCTGGCTGGCCACTTTGGCGCCGCTGCCCCCCTTCCTCAGCTCCGACCTCCCCTTCTCTCGCCAGCGCAACACCAGCAAGAAAATATAAAATTAATAATAATAATCAAACTGCAAAAAAAAAAAGGCTGGGGTGGGGAGAAAAGCATAGAATTATATTCTCAGCTGATTGCTCTGTGCCGCGATCGATCGCAGCACAAGCAAACAGCTGAGTGCTGCCTTCTTAGCGCTGTGGGACAGGGGAGGTCACTCCTGCTGCAGTTTCCAGCCCATCAGGACTCTGCTTTTAATAGCAGCATACCGACTACCTTGTACTGTAGCTGCTATGTGTGCTGTGGGTGGGGGTGAGTGAGACAGAGAGTGAGCCAGCATGTAGGTTAGTGTATGAGAGACTGTGTAAGTAAGAGAAATGTGTGAGAGCAAGAGACTGCTCAGGAAAGTCACTGGTGTGTGTGAGAGAAAGAGATTAATCAGGGACGTGACTGCTGTGTATGTGTGAGAGAGATTGGTCAGGGACGTGACTGGTGTGTGTGTGTGAGGGAGAGAGATTGCTCAGGGATGTGACTTGTGTATGTGTGTAAGAGAAAGAGATTGGTCAGGCAGGTGACTGGTGTGTGTGAGAGAGAGAGATTGGCCAGGCAGATGACTGGTGTGTATGTGTGTGTGTGAGATAGACTAGTCATGAGCCCTAAGGAAGAAGAGCATGAGGACAGAGCTTCAGCAGCCCTTGCTGCTTCTGGTATGTGCTATTGGCCTACAAGAGAAAGGAGTAGGAGAGTTACTGGAGAGGGTAAGTAAAGGTGGCTTTTTAAATTTATCTTTCTCGATTGACTGCCATTTTAATTATTAGGTTTTATGAGATGTGTCTGCTGTTAGAAATATTTTATTGGTGTTTGGAGAATTTTTAATAATTTTGAAAATTTTTAATGATTGGATGTTCCATTTATCAGTTGTTCTGAAACATTTATTATACTCTAGTTTTAGAATTATTTTATATTTCTTGGGGAATGTATAAATACAAATGTGGAGACAAAACCTGAACTGGAAACAGCAAGAAGCCAAACTCTGTATCTATTGTATTTATTTGTTTTTATATACCGACGTTCACCCATGGGTATCACATCGGTTTACATTATAACTTTTTTGATAATGTGACGGCGGTCATATTATCATTACATTTAACACTGTGGCATTGTAAAATTACATTATCTGTGGGTTGCTTTAACAATTATAACATTGAGTAATATATGCTATTTGGTAACTTTAGATTATCGTTAAAATAGCTAATGTTGGAGAGGCCGTATGTATTTTGTTGGGGACGTTATCAGTTGGTGTGGTAATAGTGCTGGCTGTTAGGTGCTGTAATCTAGTGGGGTGGGTTGATTGTTCTCAGGATAGGCTTTTCGGAAAAGCCAGGTTT
This sequence comes from Rhinatrema bivittatum, assembly GCF_901001135.1. Classification (NCBI taxonomy): domain Eukaryota; kingdom Metazoa; phylum Chordata; class Amphibia; order Gymnophiona; family Rhinatrematidae; genus Rhinatrema; species Rhinatrema bivittatum. Next base: position 98,226,347 of record NC_042623.1, read on the forward strand.
TTAGGGCTTTCTTGAAGTTTTGTGATGAGGGTTCCGTTTGGAGTTCTGTTGGTAGTTTGTTCCACAGTGTGGGGCCTAGGGATGTGCATTCGTTTCATTTGTTTAATTTGTTTCATACGTTTCCCATTACATGTCAATTAGATGTGCATTCGTTTCATATGTTTCATACGTTTCATATTACATGCTTGTATAGGAAACGGATGAAACAAATGCACATCCCTAGTGGGGCCTGCAATTGCAGTAAAACAACGCAAAACAAAAACATTAGCTTTATGGTCATTTTATTCTGTATTTGATGAGGGTCTGTCTGTGTTCTGCGTGTGTGACCCAGCTAAGGGTGTTCTACAAGCTTGTAGTTTCTTGGTAGGGTTCTATAGCAGCTTGGCTTGTTCTGTTTTCCTAATAGGAGGTGTATTGGTGTTTAGGGCATGTTGTAAGTTTTGTAGTACTGCTTTTTCATAGGTAGGGTTGTTACTGTTTGAGTTCCATAATGCAGGTGTAACTTTGTGCACATTAGTTTATGTACATTATTTCAGATCCTGGAAGTCTGATAGGTGCTATATTTTTGTTTTCACAGAATGTAGAGTGGCTTTTTTGGGTTTCCATTCCAGTTTCTGTTTCCATATTTGTAATTTGTGGTCTTTCTGTACTTGGTGAAGGTTGATTCTATGTGTGTGACCGACGTAAAGTATTTTACTAGCATGTAGGCATTTGTATCAATATTATTTGTTAGGTTTTCTCAATAGAACATGCATTAGTGGTAAATTACTGTTTTTTTCATAAGGAAGGCTATTGCACCTGGTAGGAGAGAGAGTTTATGTTGCTGTTGAGATGTCACAAGAAATATCTTTTTTTGTATGGTAAATTGAATGGGGAATGTTCTAGTTCTGCTCTGCACCCATTGTTGGGGGTCGAGGGGGTTCCTGTGGAATGCAGAGTGTTTACATTTAGCCTGGTGATGGTCACATGTTCAGTGTGTCATGCATGTGAGAACCATCTGTCAGGTATGTTCCGACAGAAAAAAGGTTGAGAACCAGTGGTCTAAACCATAAAGTAACTGCCTGCCACTCATGATACCAAATGAGGTTTAAAAGTTTTTTAGAATGAAGTGAAAAGTTCTACACATCTTGTGCCAATGGAATGATCTAGTTCTCATTTGGAATTCTTGAACATATAAGCCACTGTCCTGTAAATCTCAAATCTGTGACATTTGTCTTCTGTAAGGGCAGAGGACTATGAATCTGTATTCATACCTTAAGGTATGAAAATATATCCTAATGATGTAAGCATGCATTTGGAAGCTGATGCAGTCTGTAATGTTTAAATATTAATTATAGAAGCTGTTGTGGCCCCTATGCCACAAGAGTGTGTAGAATTTAACAGTGCTAACAGGTTTTATGTTGAAATAGATGTTTCCTCCAATGGGAACCCTGCATGATCTCAAACAGTGTGTAACATCTGCTGGAAGAGGATAGGATGTTGAGAGGGTAAGAGGTTATTATCCTGGAGCCAGCATAAGAATATTCCAAAGCTCTGGGTCATCTCTGTATCAGAAGGTGTTACCTGCCTTTCTTGACAGACAAGGGAGTTCATCCCTGAGAGGTTGGTCATTGATAAAAACTCTGCCTCTACTGAGTCTGGGGCTGCTCCAGATTGCAAGAGGAAGAAACCAGTTGGAGCTGTGATCCTCGCCTCAGGATTACAGAAGGGAGTAGCAGGAGTGGGGGGCAGGGATTTTTTTTCCAAAAATCCCCAGAGGCCTGAAGAGAAGAAGTAGAGGATTGCAATACAGCCTGGAAGTTTAAAACAAAAAGATATAGTTGCGATGGAGAAGGTACAGAGAAGGGCAACCAAAATGATAAAGGGGATGGAACAGCTCCCCTATGAAGAAAGGCTGAAGATGTTAGAGCTGTTCAGCTTGGAGAAGAGACGGCTGAGGGGGATATGATAGAGGTCTTTAAGATCATTAGAGGTCTTGAACAAGTAGATGTGACTCAGTTATTTACACTTTCGAATAATAGAAGGACTAGGGGGCATTCCATGAAGTTAGCAAGTAGCACATTTAAGACTAATCAGAGAAAATTCTTTTTCACTCAACGCACAATAAAGTTCTGGAATTTGTTGCCAGAGGATGTGGTTAGTGCAGTTAGTGTAGCTGGGTTCCTTATCCCACCTATGTCAGGCGGGATAAGGAATCCACTGCATCCAGCAATTTCCTGCCGAACCTTGTATCTTCCCTTGCCTATAAATCAAGTTTGTAATGCAATGACAACCATGAGGAATCAGAGTTAAACATAATGACAGCTCAAGGACATGCATAAAGTTCCAAAATATCTCTCCAACTCTTCTTCTTATAACTTCTCCCCTTAAATAACAGTTGCTTCTTACAGCAACACAGTTTCTCTGGTTACTTCGTTTCTTTTCTTTCCTGCATCTTTTGAACAAACTTAGCCTGGTCCTCTCTTTAATTTCTTCAGTTAACAAAATAGTTATTAACAATGTCCTGTTCAGCTCAAGGGAAAACCCTTCTAGTGCGGCATCAGGATTCTCCAAGCCCCAAAACAAGTTCCCTCTGGCACAGTTTGACTTCCTGGTCCAGCTAGGTTCTTGCACCAGGTGAAGCACAGGCTTTATAAGAACATAAGAAATTGCCATGCTGGGTTTCCAACAGAGGCCAAAACCAGGCCACAAGAACCTGGCAATTACCCAAACACTAAGAAGATCCCATGCTACTGATACAATTAATAGCAGTGGCTATTCGCTAAGTAAAATTGATTAATAGCCATTAATGGACTTCTCCTCCAAGAACTTATCCATGTGGAAGCTTGGGAGGAAATCTGTCGAAATGTCAAAGCCAACAAATTTTTCAGACGAGCCAGGAAAATGGGCTAAGAAGGTATAGAGGCAATAACTCAGCTGTGGCTGGTGAGAAAGTGCCCATCATGGGCAATGATTCCAAGGATACTTTGGAGGGTATCAGGGCATGACAGAAAGGTCATCCTAGTGGCACAGGATTGGCCCAGGGGCATGTAATATGGGGTTTTGATGAAGTTGAAAAAGGTTGGACCTTTCATACTAGCAGGGATCAAGGGCCTCTTGCACCAGGGGCCAATGATCTTGGAAACCTAGGTTCTTATTGTGTTATAGAGGGGAGGAATTCGATACCATCGATCATGTGATCCTTCTACATCACCTACGCAAATGTGGAATATATGGGACAGTTTTACAGTGGTTCTCTTTTCTTTCACATCGTTTCATAAGAGTTGAATTCAAGAATAAGTACTCTAATTGGGCCAAGCTACCAACCGGCCTTCCACAGGGGTCAGCCCTTTCAGCCTCATTGTTTAATTTGTATTTAACTCCTCTGTATAAAGTTCTAGCCGGGTTGTGTGATGGCTATAAGCTTTATGCAGATGATATTCCGTTTTTTGTCCAGGTCCTTCCATCTTGTATGAAACAATTGACCTGGTAAATTTGTCCTTTAACATTGCTAAAACTTAGTGTATGCTGATTCAGCATCCCCATTCTCGGATCCAACACATTACGATTATGATAGAAAATATTTCTTTCATGCTCACGGAATCTGGGTGTCTTGATTGACCCTGCTTTTTCCTTTTGTCCCCATGTTAAGAACATTATCAAATCTGGCTTTTTTGAACTGCACGTTTTATGCGGTCTCAAACATTTATTGGACATGGGTGATTTTCGAATCGTAGAACAGGCTTCTGTCCTACCAATATTGGCCTATTGTAATTTGGTTTTGTTGGGCTTACCAGCACTAACTTTAAAACCTCTCCAATTGCTTCTAAATGATGCGGCATGACTCATTAGTGGCACCAAAAGATGGGAACATATTACCCCAGTTCTCATTGACTTGCATTGGCTTCCCATCTCTGAGTGTATCAAATACAAGGTTGCAGTGATTACTTTCAAATACATTTTTTATGCTGTCACTCCATGGTGTAATGCCCTACTGTGCTTGTACTGTCCCACTTGCCAACTTCGCTCCTCTCAGAGGGGCCAGCTGGATGTACCCTCGCCTGCGCATGGCAGGCTCGGCTGTAGTTGAGACTGTGCATTCCAATCGCAGCTCCAGCTCTCTGGAATACTTTCCCTGAAACACTGCGACTGGCAGACAGCCTAAAGACCTTTAAGCAGTCTCTAAAAACATTGCTATTCAGGCAGGCATTCTATTAGTTGACCATTGTGTATTTTATTAATTTTCTAATAATTTGCAACATGTTGGTATGTTTGTACATGTTTGATTGAAATTTTATGTATGTTCTTGCTTTATACATTGCTAGTATTTAGGCGATTAATACATTTTAATAAAGACAAAAAGAACATATGCCATACTGGGACAGACCAAGGGTCCATCAAGCCCAGCATCCTGGGCTTGATGGACCTCAATTTTTGTTGCTTTCCAAGAATACTGAAAATATCCATCATCTTTTTGTAATGGCCACACTGTGGTCTGCTTGTTTCATGATTTCATCTGACAAGAATATCATCACAGGATCAAGATGTGCTTTGTCAAACTTCAATGTCATTCAGATGTAGAAATCGCAGTACTCAGCATGTGAACCAAAAAGCAGCAAAACTAACAAAAACACTGTCCTAGAAGAGACATCAGGAAAACAAATTATATTTTCTACAAGTTCAGCAATTTATAATCCCTCTGCACATTCTTAAAACTCAGGACAAGAAGTATCATTTCCTGCCTACATACCATCTACTATAAGGTTATCCAGGGGAAGAGTGATAAAAATCATTGGGCAGCTGTATCCAATTCTATAGCAATTTTAAAAAATCCTTCCTGATTCAAAGTATGATGAGTTCCTTAGAATCACTAGGTTAGTACTTTGCTAGCATGTATCTACAGTATTTTGCCATATCTATCAATATCTTTTTCCTTCGAAAACTTGTCCAGTTTACTTTTGATTTGATTTATTGATATAGTTACAGCAACTTTATGGAAAAATGTTCCATAGTTTCAAAACTAAGTAAAGTATGAACTCTTTCCTTTGAAAGTAGTGAAACCCCTTAACTGGTGTAAGATTGTCCCGTTGTTTTGCTGATGTTTTGGTAAAAACATCGTCCCTGTAGATGTTTCTATAGAGCAATTCAATCTCCACTTACATATCTTGAGGTCCATATTCAAAAGTCATTTATACAGATAACTTAATAGTTAACCATCTAAGGGGGTTAAGCTACCTACCACCACTGGGGGGAGGGGGGGGGGGAGAGAGAGAAAGAGCACCTAGCTACAAGGCCCTTCTAATAGTTAGGTATTTATACCTCTATATGAGGCCCACCTACTTACTCAAGGTGAGGTTTAGGTATTAGTGTAGGGGTTAGGGGCCACTTTGACATTCAGAGTGAGACATACGAACAGAACAGTGCACTCTTGTGAAGATTTGAGGTCCTTCGGAGTGAGGAAACTCACCTAAAGATGAGGTTTGTTAACTGGCTAACTCCAATATTCAGACTTAGCCGGCTAAGTCTGGTCGAGTCAAAGAGCTTTCCTAAATTTAGCTGGCTAATCAAGATAACCGGCTATATTCAGTAGTGTGACTGCACTGTTGAATATACCTCCAAAGTTAGCCGGCCAACTTTGTTATCCAGAATGTGTCTGAATATAGACCTGCTGGTTTCTAATGATAAACAACCCCATTCAGACATTTTTTCATTATATCTACTCCAAAGTTTGCCAGGTCAATCCTGGGAAGCCCACACCCAATCAGGTTCTCAGGATATCCACAGTGAACATACGTGTGAGAAATCATACACTGGAAACCCAGCATATGCAAATTTCTGATACATATTCATTCTGGATATCCTGAGAATCCAACTGGCTGTGCAGTAGCCAGGACAAGTTTGGGAAGTCTTGATCTAATCTCCTTTGTTCTTTAATTATCTTAGTTACCCTTCTTTGTATTTTTTTTAAATTTCAGTTTCCTTTTTGAAAATAAATGCCCAAAACGAATCTGGTACTACAAATGTGATATGATTAATTTCTTATATAATTGAAGCATGCTAGTAGTCTAATTGTTAGAACCATAGGCTGAAGAACCAGGAAAGCAAGGATTCAAATTCATCTGCTCCCACTGGTGCGCCTTGTAATGTTGGGCAAGTCATTTCACATTTGATTGCCTTAGGTACAAATGTAGGGCCTGATTTACTAAGGCTTTTCTCCCATTCAGAGTCAGGGAAACATCTGTGACACCTGAATGTAGCTTGCCTTGAGCTTGGGTTTGGAAACGTAATTATGTATGTCTTCCATCCAAATCCATACCCTTGTTCCTTGCTTCTGTCCACTATTTAATGAATGCTAGCATTCACCCAATTTTCAAAAAGAGTACAAATATGCACACTGTTTATTATCTTTAATTTATCCTAATACTAAACAAAAATTGTTTAATTATAAGGACTACCTTCAGGAAAATGGTATAAAACCAGATTCCTGCCCTTTTTCTCCTATCCTTTCCAGAAGGATCCTGATTCATCAATTAAAATTTTCAGCATGGACATGTTATGATAGGTTTATGCCCAAATATAATTCTTCCTGTGCCCATATTTTCTGCTTAATTGAATATGCCTAAATAAGGTCTCATGTCCCCATGTTTGAAAGTTTCTGATAGGCTCCAAGTTGCTTGCCACATCTCAAAGATATTCAACAGGCTTTAAATCCATGCAATTTCTGAGGTCCATTGGTGGCTCAAAGCTTAATTTCCTGCGCCATCATATTTCAATGATGACTACTTTTGCCACAATATTAAGAAGCATATTAACTTCCACAGTCAAAATTGAGAGAAAAAAATCAAACAAAAGACTAGGGACCCAAGACGTCAGGTGAGTCCTTTTGCAGAATTTAAAAGGAAGTAATAGGGCTATGGACAGGGTGCTTGCACTTTTCCGTTCATAACTCTTGAACCTCTGCTGGGATGTCCAGCTCTCAGAGCTGATTAGACAAGAGCTTGTGAGCTGGAAGACAAATGTGGACTCAAAAAAAGAAAGAAGGCAGAATAACAATGCTGACTTTTGATTGATGTACAGTATCTCTGGTACAACCCCTTATGAGGGGTCTGGAAGGCAGAATTTTGTTACTGTCAACCTTTCTCTCAGACCCTGCAGAATTCCATTTCCTAGAATAGTGTTTCTCAGTCTTTTGTATGCTAGGCATTGGCTAGCTACCTGCCTTAAATTACATGGACCAGTTGCAGTGCTGATGTTTAGTGAGGATTCCCCAGAAAATTAAAATGCGATGGGGGGAGGATATACTTCCTCCGCTTCACTCTCAGGCCCTGCAATTGTACAATCCCCTCCTGGCTTCTGTATGGGGCAGGATTTGACATCAGAGCAGACCCTGACTCAATTGCATGCTAGCTCTTAACATTCAGCTACAGCTGCTCCCCTCCAAGAGATGGAGCCTTAGGACTGGTCCCAACTGAGTGGAAGGAAAGGACAGGAGGGTTAAGAATGGTGTCTACTGGCTATGGTGCAGGATGCAGGCCTGGATTTAGACAGACAATTTAGGAAACTGCTTCCAGTACCAAGTTTTTATGGCACTGGAGTATTGCTAACTTCATGCTGCTACCCAGGCCTGCCCACTGCTGTGACGCCTCCTTCTGCAGCAGGACTAACAACTCAATGCAGAAAATTCAGGGCCTGGGAGCTCTTGCACCCTGCCCCTCTTTTGGATTTCTGTGATAATGGTAAACTCCTGTGAGAGGAGGGGCTAGTGCTGCTGCAAGGCATGTCAGCACGCAAGAGCTCCCAGGCCTCATGGTGAATTTTCTGCATAGAGTTGCTGCTTCTGCAGCAGGATTAGGGGTGCTCTGCAGGACAAGAGGCACAATGGCAGGGAGCAGGCCTGGATAGCAGTCATGGAGGTGGTGGGTACCAACTCTGAGGTGAGGGGAGGATTTGTGTGGGGATAAGTTGGGGGATGGGTTTCCCACACCTCCAATGACCTCTAGGGAAGGGAGGGGACCCACTATGGGAACCCCCTTTTCAGTGTACAATTGCTCCATCAGAAATGTGTTTGGGGAGCAGTGCTAGTCCATGGCCCAATGATTGAGAAATGCTGTCCTAGGAGACAGTATTGAGCAGCTAACAGCATGATTCCTTTCAGATATACCTCTCCTCTGCAGTACTCGTGCAGGACACAATTAGAATGCATCTTTACTACTTATATAGGTTCATCAGTAAACTTATTTCAGAGCAAAATCTGATGAGTACAGTGGCTTAATAAAAAAAAAAATTGTGATTCTAAAGTTGAATATAAAGCAGTGAAGAGACTTGTTTACAGTCATACACTGAGCGGGGAACAGGAAAACTAAACCCTTTCACAGTTTCATTCTATCAGCTACAGTATATTACCAATCCAATTATTAATTGGAGATGCATCTCCAATTTCCCTGATTCCCTGCTGAAAACTGATCCCAGATGGCAGCATAATGAAAAGTTGACCATTACAATTTGATGCTTTACTTATGATTAGAAAGAAATATGCAGTAGATCAAACCTAAGTTAAGTATTTTCTTGCACTTCTTGCTCATTATCATGTATATTTGATGAAAACACTTGTTTTTATCTTTGTTGTAAACTCTGCTTTTCGGATAAATTTAAATTCGATCTGATTGTTAGATCTGCATCATTAATTTGTGTCTGTCATGTTCATCTCCTAACCCTGTATTATAATGTTTCTATGTTCATTGCTGAGAATTCATAGTTTCATTTTAACTCCTGAACTAAAGCTGAATCATTTAGTGCTAAAAGTTCACATAAGTTACAATATAGATAACTTTTCTTTTTTTCTTCTTTGCTAAGTATCCTTATGAAAGAGATCCTTTTGGCTTAAACAGGGGTCTTTCTTTGCAGGAAAAACATTGGAAGCAGACAAATTTTGATTGAGAGAGAGAGATGCAGTTGTATATTTGTTGGATTGACATACAGGTTTCTTCTATGTTGAAAAACCACTGAATTATGTAACTAAGAACATAAGAAATTGCCATACTGGGTCAGACCAAGAGTCCATCAAGCCCAGCATCCTGTTTCCAACAGTGGCCAATCCAGGCTATAAGTACCTGGCAAGTACCCAAACAATACGTAGATTCCATGCTACTTATGCCAGCTTGATTAATATCAATTAATGGACTTTTCTTCCATTAACTTATCCAAACTTTTTTTTAAACCTAGGTACACTGACTGCACTAACCACATCCTCTGGCAACAAATTCCAGAGCTTAATTGTACATTGAGTGAAAAAGAATTTTCTCTGATTAGTTTTAAGTATGCTACTTGCTAACTTGCTCCTTCTATTATCCGAAAGAGTAAATAACCAATTCACATTTACCCGTTCTAGACCTCTCATGATTTTAAAGACCTCTATCATATCCCCCCTCAGCCGTCTTTTCTCCAAGCTGAACAGCCCTAACCTCTTTAGCCTTTCCTCATAGGGGAGTCGTTCCATCCCCTGTATCATTTTGGTTGCCCTTCTCTGTAGTTTAGTTTTTTTTTAGTTTAGTTTATTAGGTTTTTTATATACCGACATATCGGACAAGCCTTCACATCGGTTTACACATGATAAAACAGGATTAGAAATACAATGTTCATAAATAGTAACAGCTAAAAACTATATAGGGTAAAAGAAATAAATTAGCTGTTAAGAGAGAGAAAATCATAGATTAATTAAATAAACATAATCATAAAACATTGACATAAAATATTAGCGTAGATAGAAATAAAATAAACAAGGGGTAGCTCCTCAGGATGGTTTGCAGATAGATCATGTTTATAGTGTATTGCTTATTTCTGGTTGGGCTGGTTGGGCTGGTTAGCTGATTCATTCTCTGCAAATGCGCATTTAAACAGCCAAGTTTTTAAATCTGCATCGCGGCTATATCTTTTTTTGAGATGCATCGACCAGAATTGTACACAGTACTCATGGTGCAGTCTCACCATGGAGCGATACAGAGGCATTATGACATTTTCCATTTTATTTACCATTCCCTTCCTAGTAATTCCTAACATTCTGTTTGCTTTTTTGATTGCCATAGCACACTGAGCCGACGATTTCAATGTATTATCCACTATGACGCCTAGATCTTTTTCTAGGGTGGTATTTCCTAATATGGAGCCTAATATTGTGCAACTACAGCATGGATTATTTTTCCCTATAGGCATCACCTTACACTTGTCCACATTAAATTTCACTACAGAAATATCAGAAGATATTTTTAAAAAAATAAAAGCATATGGACAGATCATGTGAAAGATCTAGGTTTGATTTCTGAGCCCAAATTCTTATCCTCGGGCCAGTTGGAGATGCTACAAAGGCAGTCCCAGCCATATCACAATAGTCAATGCCTAATGGAGGAAGCTGAGCTCTGTGACCCCTGGCTAAGGACTGTTGCTGCTACGCCTTTCTTTGTAGGAGCATTAAAAATGGGGGAAAACTTTGGGAAGTTGTGACTGAATTACCATTGCTCAGTAGAAACTACTTTGAGCTGGAAGCCCAAGGTGCAGGAGGAAATTGCCATGACAAAAGTATATTGACAGAGAGAAAACTGTGCAAGGTGGAAGAAAGGTAATTAGTGGAGAAAATTAAATTAGAAAGCAATCAGGTCACAGAACAACAGGAAGAAACCAGGGCACAAAAGTTCTTTAAGTATACTTTCATTTAGATGGAGAAAAAAAATAATCATAGGAAACATGTTTATGAAAATTATATTAATTAGCTGTTGCTGTGATTTAAATGAGATAGAGATGTGCATTTTGTTGTTTTACAAACGTTTGGCATGTGATAGATGGGGGCATGAATAGTCAGATCCAAAAGCACTTTTCAAATGCTTAAAATATGAGAAGATAAGGTACCATGCTCCAAGGTATAGAATCTGAAATTCGGCAGAATGCAGATTTCAAATATGCGTGACTTAGCTTTTTAGCTCAGTTTTGTTACCCATCATCCTTCTTAGAATGGAGGGAATGTAGCCGTATGTACTATATTCTATGCTGTTGATCCACTTCCTGGTGATTTATGTCAATAACACTGTGTGTGAGAAAGTTGTCATGTATTCCTTGATATATCGTTTCATCTCATTTTAAAATAATATAACCTGTGGACACCTGTGGACAAATTACTTATAGTCACTGCCTACCTTAGAAAAGTGGGCATGTGGAAATAGGCACTAGGCATTTTCAGAGAAAATTGGGAGCCACGCATACTTTTTTCCTGGGGAAACAGTAACTTAACAATAAAAGCTCTTCCATATGTTAGTTGTGCCAGCAAGGAAAAGGAGGATGTACAGTTTATTTACATGCACAAAGAAAATATACTGTGCCTTAAGCAATTTCTCAATTGTAAAATAAAAGAAAGGGGCTTGCCCGGTGGCTAATTATCAGTGCTATGCTGTGCACTACCATAGTAAGAACCTGGGTTTGATTTCCACTCCCTGGGGTCAGCTGGGATGCTGCAGAGGCAGTGTTCACAGCTCCTAGGTGGAGGGAGTCCCAATCATGTAACAATGATACCTTATGGTCAGATCTAGGGCCCATAATTGCAAGAATCCTGAAAGATCCCTGGTTCATGACCACCTCTGCCAAGAACTGTCACTGCAATGACTGAGTGACGTGAGTTAGGAGGGGATATAAAATACGGGGGAAAATCCCTGGGTAGTTGCAAATGAAGGTCTATGGCACTGAATCCCATCCCTGGTTTTGGTTGAGCTGGAAGCCCAAAGAAACAGCAGGAAAGTTCAAGGCCCCCAAAAAAAAAATCCATCACAAAATATCTGTGGCCATAGAGATTGCAGACTTGTAGGTGTTACTGTGAGATCTCAATAGACAGTTCTTGCTTCCTGCCTGCTTTCTGTGGGCTTCAGGGACTTGCTAGTCAGTCTTCCCAGCATCTTGGCCCACACTTCCTGCTGGTAGCCATCTTGTTTTCTGTCCAGACCCAAATATATTCCAGGCTTCTAGTCAGAAGGTTGCTTTGTTCTCATTCTCATTGCAGAGTCCTGCTTCCTAGTTTGTCTTCTTGCATTGATTCCAGCATATTCTTCGTTTTCCCAATCTGCTGGGTCATCTCACCTGGCCTTCTTGTTTCTTCTTTACTTGTGCTTCATATTGTGTTCCTGCTGAGCCTTGTTCAGGCCTTCTAAAAAAAAAAAAAAAAAAAAAGTCCTGCTGCCTACCAGTATCTGAGGACTCAACCCAAGGGGAAGGTGGCCATCACAGGCAGAAGAAACCATGCCAACTGTTCTGTTTGGAACCCATCTGACTCGCCTGTGTACCAGCCACTCCAGCCTTGGGGTCAGACTCCTGGCAGACTATACTATCAATTACATAGTAACATAACATGGTAGATGATGGCAGAAAAGTACCAACTGACCCATTTAGTTTGTCAAGTTATTCCTTCCCACACTGCTTAAGATACAGTATGTCCCATCTTCCAGCTGTAGAGTATGATCATTGATATATATATATATATATTTTTTTTTACTCAGGACAGTTTTTGCCAGCTTCCTCTTTTTTGTACTGCACCATCTTGGGCCATTAAGCATACGAGATCCTCCACTTAGTGCACACTCAGAACCCTTTCATTCCAATATCTAACCGAAAAACTTTTTTATGATCTAAATAGCTGCCAGTACTAGCATTGCTGTTGCTGAAACATCCAGTCTTCTAGGATCCCTACATAGCCTGCCAGATAGACCCAGTTACATGAGCTGCCTGCCTTTCTAGTAAGAATTTGTAATTAGCAGTGCTTTTTTTTTCAGGGGAAAAAGGTGCCACTACTCACAAGTAAAGCTGTACTTGGAGGTGGAATGGGAAGGGACAACCACCCAGGCCCCCTCACCCCCGCTCCCACACACATGAGCTGGCTGCAGAGTCTATAAAATGACAGCATTGCAAATATACCTGACTATAGTACACCAATAGACCTCTTAGTGGGAAAACAGAGCAAGCCAGACTGCTACATATCACTACACGCTAGCATAATACCTCACCTTGATCATACAGACCAGAACATGGATAGACTCTTGCCAAGTACAGAATAAGTGACCATAATTTATAAATAGAAATAAGCAGACAAAAACGGAACTGGAGACCCCTAGAAACCAGACTCTGCAACACTGGAGAGATAAAAATAGAAATGCATTCCCTCCAGTACTGTGCAAATTACAAATGTATCAGAGATGCTACATATTCATTTTTCCAAAGATGACACATTTGAATCACTAAACCAAAGGAAAAAGCTTCCCCACCCCACCTTAGTTGTTTGAAAGTTTTGAATCCTAACATAACATCCCACTCTCACAACAATGACAAGGACTGAGCAGCTGCAAATTAAGACCTCTCCCACATACAAATGGACAATGATTGGGGGCTTGATGGCTCCAACATGAGACCTTTCTCTCTCTCACTCGCTCTCACACTCCTTGCACTATTTTTGATCTCTCCCTCTCTTGTGGGTTCTCTCTGTCTCTAGCTCCCTCCTTCCAACAGGCAAGCTGAATCCCCTCTCTTTCCCCAGGCGCCAAGCACCAGTCCGGTTCTACACCTGCTTCCCTGCCCAAGCGGCAGTCTCTCTTCCCCAAGTCCCCCTCCATGAGGAAGAGAGGACATAGGGAGCAGGATCAGAGGTGGCGCTGGTGACCACAGGGCAGTTCAGGCAAATGGATGAAAAGGTTCTGGTACTCCATACTGGCATGTATCTCCTGAAAAAGCCTTGGTTATTACTGATCTTGCAGCCTTCCAGACAGACACAATTACTGTTTAATTCTGTCATTTCAGTCTATCAGATAGTTGAAATGCAAGTTTCAACTAGGATTTCTAATACAAATGTTATATCAAATGTCTAGGGAGAAGGGTGAGAGCAGGGACTTTTGTAGGACCTCAGACCAGCATCTTTTGAAAAAGAAGAGTATATTACTGCTCTAAGATGGCAAATGTTTACCTGAGCCCAAGATCCAAATCTTCAGATAGGGACTAATCAGCAGATGTAGTTCATTCCACCCTTAGCACAATGGCTCACAGAATTAAGATCCATAAATTGGGGGGGAAAGAAAGCTGACAGATATTAGAGAAAAGTATAGTGAACAGTCATTAAATTACTAATCAGAATGGTAGGGTTACAGCCTGAAGAGAGGCCAGCTCACCTTGGGCTATTCTACAAAGCAGAGATTGAGGTAGTCTCTAACCACATACAAATATTAGTTGACACAGATCATGTCACAGTGAATTTTATTTACTGATGTATTTATATGTTGGGTAAATATTTATTGTTATATCTTATTGCTGTTTTAATATTATTTTGCTATGTATTAGTTTATTAATGTATTTCTCTGTTAGGAATGTTTTTTGTAACTTGATGAATTTTTGGGATTTTGCTGCTGTATTATATTAGTTTGATGTTGTATTTTTGACTATTATATTATTGTGAACTGCTTAGGGTCAAACTTTTTTTTTGAAGGAAACAATATACACATTTAATATAACATTTTTCTCGTTTGTTCTGTCAGCCTCAGCACTTGTTTAATCATTTAAGTAGAACAATGTAATCACTGTAACCCTAGGTTGTGTTGAAAGGGCTGAAGTTTACATAGTAAACATATGGTGCTCCAGTACAAGTTCTATCACAGCTTCTTTTTGCTTTTTCCTGTTTCAAAGAAAAATTGGCAGAATTTTACTTTTGTAGAAATAATGCATAGTAGTTACCTCAGGGTACAAAACGTTTTTGTTATAGCCAAGGTTTTTCATAAGGGGCATTGTTACCAAGAGGAGTTGCTATGGTTAAATACACAAAACATCTCAAAATGTTGAGAAAGGATATCTCAGTAATTTAAAGTGATATGTCAGCATTCCATGTCCTTACAAAATCTGCAATATGTTGTATCCATATTAATGACTTAAAAACCAGTGATGCAGCACGGCTTATGAAAACTGTGACAGCTAGTCAAATCAGCAATTTCCATACAAAACTGACTGGATTCTTTCAAGATATTTCAAAGCAAACATTATCTGCGTCCAAACTGTAAAACAGAATTAGAAACTAATTTTACCTTGAATTGTATACTCATGAGACTTTTTTTCTGTGATTCTGCCATCATGAATATCTTAGGTTTTTTCCCTTTTCCTGGTTAACAAATAATAACAAAAAAATCCTGACAGGGCATGTGTGGTGGGAAGTCAGCACTGAGTCGTTTTTGAGAATTACTAGCTGGTGTCTGCAAATAGTAGGGAGAAGTGAATCAAAATATGTGAGGTTTGATTTTAAATTGTAAGTGAACAGTCAGAAATAACTGAAGTTCAGAGGATGGACAAGTTGTCTAAATTAATAAACTTTTCATCTTTTCTAACAGTGAGAGATTTTTTGTAAGGCTGAACAAGAATGGTTTGCCGAAGTCTCCAGAGAAACCTGAAAGACATTGTTCCCTCTTCATTGTAAGTGCATTGTGGGATATGTGTGTCCTTTTTTCACTGACTAACCTGATTACCTATTATTACTATTTAGTGACTTTGTCAATCGCAATATTTTACAGAAGTAAATCAAAGCGATGTACAAAAGGCTAAAAATATATATTCCAGAACATCATAAAATAAGTTAAAACAAATAAAAATAAAACCATAAAACAACTGAGAGAATTACATTGCATAAAACATAACATAGCTTAGTATAAAATAGTACAATAAAATTATAATAATATATAGGTAAAACGAGTAAAAAAAAAATTTAATTTTAAAAAGTGTTACATCTCCAAGACTTTAACCAAAAAAATAGGTTTTTAAAGCCTTTCTGAATCTGAGATTGGCCATTCGACTACAGAAAGACTAAGAGAATTCCAAAGGCTGAGAGCAAGGTAAGAAAAACTTATTTCTCTAGTGAATTCTAATCTGGTATCTCTTAGAGAGGATAAAATGAGTAATTTCCTAGCGTGTAGCAGATGGACTCAAAACAAATGGGTATAGTGTGCTCGTGCTAGCAGTTGGAGACGGATCTGACGTCAGCACAGGTACATATACCCCCACAGGAAGTGCCGCAAATCAGTAATTTCCGTCTCCAAAGCAGTTTGGAGCTACCTCACGCTCGCTGAGCGTGTTTCCAAATTCTAACGGATTCTACCGTCTGGACGTCCAGGCCAGGGAGGACACAGCATTTGCGAGGGCAATCCTACATGGTCCTCAGGCAGCCTCCCGCCCAGTCCGGGAGTAGCTTTTGTACATCCCATTTGTTTTGAGTCCATCTGCTACACGCTAGGAAATGTAGAGATTACTTACCTGATAATCTCGTTTTCCTTAGTGTATGCAGATGGACTCAGCATCCCGCCCGGCTGCCGGCATACATGGGGATTCACCGACTCACGGTAAGTCATGTTTTCTTATAATAGGCCATCCACCCTGCCGGGTGTCGACGCCTTCCGGTTGTGATCACTGGTGGTCTCCAGCTACTATCAATCGGTCAGGGTAATCCTGTTCATTTAATTGATCGGTCAGCTACAGCTTTTGCAAGGAAGATTACTGATTTGCGGCACTTCCTGTGGGGGTATATGTACCCGTGCTGACGTCAGATCCGTCTCCAACTGCTAGCACGAGCACACTATACCCATTTGTTTTGAGTCCATCTGCATACACTAAGGAAAACGAGATTATCAGGTAAGTAATCTCTACATTCTTGTTGTGAGGATCTGAGTGTATGAGGTGGACGATGTGGTGTGACAAAGCAGGAGAGATAAGAGGGAACACCTAACTGCAAAATTTTGAAAGTTAAACATCCTATTTTGAATTAGAATGTAAAGATATCAGAAGCCAATATAGATCCTAGAGCAGCAGAGTTATGTGGTGAAACTTCCATTTACCCTAAAATGCAGTATATTATCACATGATAAAAAGTTTGAGCCTTCAGTTTGAAGGCTGGTTTTTTTCTTGTAATTAAAACGAGGATTTGAACCATCACAGAAAATTTAGAATAGCACACGTTGCCAATAACATGGTAGATAATGGTAGGAAATAAACCACCCAGGCTGTCTAGTCCACACAATCATTACTGAACACACCGCAAGAAGATTTTTCATTTGCCAGTTATAGAATGTGACTGTAAGATCTCTCTCTCCTTATTCAAGACAGTTTTTGATGTATTTTGTACTCAGCCATCTAATGCAGCTGAGCATACAAAATCCTCTATTTCACCCCCTCCCCACCACTGCTACCCATCCCTTCCCATGTCTGACTACAGAGATGTGTAATAATCTAATCAATATTTTGCCCAAATATCCTACCTCCTAGGCCTTCTGCATAGCCCGCTAAAACAGACCGGGTTATGTGAATGCCTGTGTTTCCTCTTGGACTTCTAGTTATTACTGTACTTGCATCCTGTAAGACAGTAGTATTCACATTGGCCTCTCTTCTTGAGGAGTTGGAGATGTCTCTGTAGAACAGAGTCAAATATTCCTAGCACTGTTCCATCTTTTTTGTGTATCCTAAATATCTCCAAATCTATGGCCATTTAGACAGCTCAGCTTTTGTGAAGTAAAGGCCGGTGTCTAATGTGTTTGTGCACTCTAATCATACTGAAACACATATCTTACATTCATTGATGCACAGGATTGACATACATTCTGCTACATGATTCCAGTCTAGTTATAATGCTAATTATAACACAGTGTGCTTGAAATGCTAGTTTTGAAGGAAAAAAGTAAATACTTTTCTTTTTTTTTTTTTTTTGGTAAGGATTTGGGTAGCAGTGACCTCAGAAAAGACATATTCATCACAGTGCATATTATCCGAATAGGTAAGTTCATTAATAGGTTGCCTGTTCCAGGTGTGAGAGATGCAGCTGATTTTGTCTTGGGACAACAATCTGTGTACTTTATAAACAAGAAACACTTAACTTTTACTATTCAAAGGGTAGGTTTGACTAGTTAATTGTAGTAGTATGCTAAGTAACACAAATACAGTGCACTTCATACATAATAGTACTTGTGTATTCATCCTTCTCTTGGCTCCTTTCTGATCTATAGGAGACCTACAGTATTTGGAGACTGGCATTTGGGTGCAGAACTTCCAAAGCAGATGTGTAATTTTTCAACCCACACAAACTTAATTTTCAATTACTTTGTGTTTGATTATCGGCTTATATGACTAAAAGTACATGTGTACACTTGAATGGTTTTGAACTATGGCAGGAATGCCCAACTCGAGACCTCAAGAGCCACAAACAGGCTTGGTTTTCATAATAATCATAATCACTGCATGAGATAAATTTGCATGCACTGCCTCCATTGTATGCAGATATCTCTCAGGCACATTGGGGTAGATTTTAAGAGAAGTGCGTGCGGGGTACATTTGTGCGCGCTACCCGGTGCACACAAATGTACACGCGCGCATGTTATAAAATCTGGAGTCGGCGCGTGCAAGGGGGTGCACACTTGTGCACCTTGCGCGCGCCAAGCCCTAGGGGAGCCCGATAGCTTTCCCCGTTCCCTCCAAGGCCGCTCTGAAATACGCACTTCCCGGGGCTTGCGCGATCCGCCGAGCCAATGCAAAATAGGCTCGGCATGCGCAGGGGCAGGTTTTCGTGGTTACACAAGCAACCCTTTGAAATCGGAGCGGCCTCGGAGGGAACTTTTCTTCCGCTCCCCTGCACCTTCCCCGCCCTCTCCTATCTAACCCACCCCCCAGCCCTACCTAAATCCCCCCCACCTTGTTAAACTTTTTACGCCTGCCTCTGTCAGGTGTATCTTGCGCACGCCAGCCAGCTGCCGGCGTTCCATCCCCTGGCACAGCCGCTGTACCTGAGGCCTCTGTTCCGCCCCCGGATCAGCGCCACGCCCATGACCCCACCCTCCTTCCGCCCCTCTTTCAAAGCTCCGGGACATATGCACGTCCCGGGGCTTGTGCGATCCGCCGAGCCGATGCAAAATAGGCTCGGCGTGTGCAGGGGCAGGTTTTTGGGGTTACACGAGTAACCCTGTGAAAATCTACCCCATTCTTTGTGGATGTCCTGAAAACCAGACCTGAATGTGGCTCTTGAGGACCAGAGTTGGTCCTCAAGAGTTATGGTGTAAAGCAGCGGTTCTCAAATCAGACCTTGGGGCCTCGCCAGCTTGACAGGTTTTCAGGATATCCTTAGAATTATTTGCATAAATTGAAGGCAGTGTGTGCAAATTTATCTTATGCATATTCATTAGAGATTTTAAAAACCCGGCTGGTTTGGGGGCGGGGCCTCAAGGATTGGTTTGATCACACCTACCTGTAAAGTTCACACATTATCAGCATGGCTACTGTACATATATCTTGAAACTTAAATGTACAATTGCAGTTTCCAACCAGAACCTCCGTACCTTCCCACCAGCTCCTGAAATGCCTCTTTTTTTAATGTGGATAAAAGTACATGCAAACTGTCAGGAAACTGAAAATCCATGTATGCAGATTCAGCCAGTTTACCCACATAACTCTGTTACGTGCATTGAGCCAGCTAAGCCTTTTTGAAAATGTTCTCCAAAAGATTGTGGGTTTGTACTACAAATTTCTTGAATAAAGGATGTCCTGAGTCAGGAGAAGCAAAATAAAAGATGTTGGCAACTTGTGTCAGCAACATTATTTTCATATTTATGTTTATAGGTATAATGCTTGTGGCCTCTTTGTATATTTTGTAGCACTGCTTACATTCAGGAGCTCTAATTCCCTTTCCCAGAAAGAACTACTGAAGCTGAACTACTATAGCATTCCCTATTCTTAGGCTCCTAGTGGATTTAAAAATTTTTGAAACGTGTGGTGGTAAAGATAGGATGAAATAAAGTAATGGCACTCTGATATATTACAAAGTTCCAAGAGTCAAATATCAGAATGCATACCATATGACAAAACGCTAC
The DNA here is from genome assembly GCF_901001135.1 of Rhinatrema bivittatum. NCBI lineage: Eukaryota > Metazoa > Chordata > Amphibia > Gymnophiona > Rhinatrematidae > Rhinatrema > Rhinatrema bivittatum. The sequence continues at coordinate 98,246,224 of NC_042623.1, forward strand.
ACAAAGAGCATTCAACAGCACATCTCAATAAATGTATATTGTAGCGACAATGCTTAAAGTTGGCTTCAAAGGACCTTCATAACATCCAAACACTCCAAGTTGTTACTTGTTTATGCACGTCTTTATTGGGTAATATTGTTCCTGGATCAATGTCCTTTTTAAAAAAAAATTTTTTTTAAACTTTTTGCAAATAAAAATGAATCGCTGCCCTTTTTGGCGTATCAAGGAGCACCAGCAATCCAAATCACTCATCATACGACACAACGTTACATTTTGAGGGGAGCTCAGTGTCAGGGGTGAATTTTCAGCAATGTCAGCATTTCTCTAAACAAAGAAGAATTCAAAGTAGGTTAAATTGGCAACATGCGAGGGTCACCATGAAACGTTCCTTAAATGTACGCCTGCAGGTTATTACATCCAGAGTAACATGCCTGATGAAAATTCAAATGCTGCGCCGCGCAGCAGCGTCCCGGTGTGTTAAATGCAGCTCGTGAACTGTAAGTGCGTCTGTTAACTTAACATGCCTGACAGTTGTCAAAATGTCAACAATTAAAAAAACCCCAGTTAAACATGAGCAATAATGGATCTTCTACATGAACTCGATATTTTCTAATGGAATGAATGCCGACATAGAGTGGTGTCAGTTATTTTAATTGTTGACACTTTGCTTGACAGCTGTCAGGCACATTATATTAATTGACACACTTGCCATTCATGAACTGCATTTAAGACACCGGGAGCCACTGCACGGCATTTGAATTTTCATCGGGCATGTTACTCTGGATGTAATAATCTGCAGGCATAATTTAAGTAACGTTTCGTTTATTTGACCCTCGTGTGTTGCCTATTTAACCTACTTTGAATTCTTCTTTGTTTAGAGACACGCTGACATTGCTGAAAATTCACCCCTGACACAGAGCTCCACTCAAAACATAATGTGTCAGATGATACATGATTTGGATTGTTGCTGCCCCAGTGATTCATTTTTATTTACAAAAAGTTAAAAAAAAAAAAAAGTACATTGATCCAGGACCAATGATTACATATAACCCAATAAAAACGTACATAAACAAGTAAAAAACTTGGAGCATTTGGGTGTTATGAAGGTCCTTTGCAACCAACTTTAAGCATTGTCACTACAGTATACATTTATTGAGATGTGCTATTGAATTCCTTTTGTGCACTGTTTTGTCACTCTGATATATTAAACAGTTTTGGAAATGACCAAGAGAAGCATTCTGTCAGTTGTTGAACTCCATGCATTGAATTGTGATTTTGAGAAAGTACTAGCAGGGGGACAATAAAAGAAGCAAAATAAAATTCAGCTTTTAAATATAGACCTCAAGCAAAGAAAACTGAATTAATACTGTTATAACTGAATTTACATAAATAAGTTCCAATTTCATGTACTTTCATTTAATGCAATATTGTTTAATTACATGAAATCACCCTCTGTTTGTTATACAGTCTTTTAAAAGTGTGCATGGAAAACATGAATTAGTCTGTATTAATTAAATAATTACTGCTGAATCATTTAATCTCTTGCCCTACGATTCCTCTGAAACCTTGGATGTCGTCAAATTAGCGACAGTCTTACAATTACACTCGTATAATGCAATTGCTACATACTATATCTCAAATGATAATATACAGACTACATGAACCAATCCACTGTTCCAGGTGTAATGATGTGGGTAGCGCATGATGCAGAAGTAGTCAAGCATCGTGCTCCTGGGTTAGGCACTACTGGTCACACTATGCTTAAATGAGTATCTAAGTGAATGGAACCTGGTAAAATCTGTACATAGCACAAAGTGAAATGTGAAATATGTGCAAAAACAACTAAACAAAATCAACCAAAAATGATTTAAATAACATAATGCATTGATTAAAACTATACTAATTTACATGTGGCACAAGCATACAAAAGTGAAAATAAAAGTTGGGCAGGTTATTCATAGAATAGTGGATTCTGATATCTTTTAGAATATTTACCTTTTCAAACATAGTACCTGGTTCACTAAATGTTTTTCCCATAGACACAACTTGGGGGAAAAGCCTTAATGAATTTGGCCCATAATATATAGCTAAAATGTAAATATCTCTCCAAAACCACCACCTCAATCCACTTTCATTCACTAGTCTAAACTATCCTTAATATGCAGAACCAGCATGTCCATTAGGCAAAACTAGGTGGTCACCTATGGCAGAGACGAGTAGAGGGCGCCATGCTGAAGAGCAGCCATGTGGTTCCGTGAGCGCTCTACTTGCGGCATGCTGCTCGTGTCCCTGAGAAGCACACCAAAGCAGGTAGGAGACAAGGGCAATGCAACCAGGGGTGGCATGGCGCGTCCGGAGCAGGCGCAAGGCAGTAGGTTTGCCTAGGGTGTCTACTACCCTTGCACCAGCCCTGTTAATATGCCAGGTATTTCAGTTGCAACATAAAAATTGTCCATACTATAATATAAAATATTATTTTTGGTTTTATAAGCATATACAGTATATGGACTATATAAGGTAATACAGCAATAATTCAGTTTTATATGTCACTGCCCATGACCATAGCCACTTATCTTAATGTCATGATGCCCCACCTTTATTTCCATTTTTGTATGCTTGTGCCACTTAAGTAAATTAATTTTGTTTTGACAAATGCACGGTGTTATTTTTTATAGCATTAAACATATTGTTCTGCAATTTTTAATGCAAAATTACTATTTGTTGATTTTAATAGATTAAAAATAATAAAAACTGAATATGGTATATGCAAACATTTGTACATCCTTCCAGGTGATTGAATACAATTTAAAAAAAAAAAATGTTAAGATCAAAAACATGAATTAACTTGTTAGGCTGTCAGTTAGCCAGGAGAAGACAATTCTTTGATTGATTGAATAAATAATCTAACCCTTCTCTGAGGTTAAGATTGTTGTTCTGTCTGCTTTCAACAACCGTGGTCTTCTCTAAGCACCTATCTGAGCATTTGAAAATAAAGATACTGTAATTCACTCTTACAAAACAGGAGAAGACTATAAAGAAAATCTTTAAAATGTGGAATTTTCTTCACCTAATTGAAGGCCTAACAAGACAATCAATATTTGGGCCTTCATTTTTTTTTATTTTAATGTAGCAATGAATTATCTGGAAGGTGTCAAAACTTTTACACATGCCTTATTCACAGTGGGGCGGATTTTAAAAGCCCTGCGCGCGTAAATCCTTCTGGATTTACGCGCGCAGGGCCCTCGCACGCCGGCGCGCCTATTTTGCATAGGCCGCCGGCACGCACAGAGCCCCGGGACGCGGGTAAGTCCCGGGGCTTTGTCAAAGGGGAGGGGGCGTGTCGGGGGCGTTCCCGAAATGACGCGGCGTTTTGGGGGCGTGCCGCGGTGTTTCGGGGGCGTGGTGCCGGCCCGGGGGCGTGGTCGAGGCCTCCGGACAGCCTCCGGGTCGGGTGACGGCGCGCCAGCAGCCCGCTGGCGCGCGCAGATTTACATCTGCTTTTAGCAGGCATAAATCTGCCAACAAAGGTAAGGGGGGGTTTAGATAGGGCCCGGGGGGTGGGTTAGGTAGGTGGGGGGAGGGCGAAGGAAAGTTCCCTCTGAGGCCGCTCCGAAATCGGAGCGCTCTCGGAGGGAACAGGCAGCGCGCGCTGGGCTCGGCGCGCGCAGGTTGCACAAATGTGCACCCCCTTGCGTGCGCCGACCCCAGATTTTATAAGATACGCGCGGCTACATGCGTATCTTATAAAATCCAGCGTACTTTTGTTTGCGCCTGGTGCGCGAACAAAAATACGCGATCGTGCAATTTTTTAAAATCTACCTGTTTTATTATTTTCAGTCTGTTAAAATCAACAAATTGTAATTTTGCATTCAAAATTGTAGAAAAATGTTTAACTTTGTATCAAATAGAGGTTGTGTCAGCTCCTGTTCACTTAGAGGTTTGTTAAAACATGCAATTTGACCAGGGGTATGTAAACTCTTACACACAACTGTAATTCATAGTTGAATTTTCTATAAGTTTGAGCAAAAGTCTGCTTGTGCCCTAGTAGCATTCTGTTACTCTTTCTCTTGTAGCTCTTCTCTACATTGTCTGTCTTTCTTTATTGGGTTTGTTTGTTTTTTTATTACTAGTTTCAGTTCCGCTCTCCTCTTTCTTGTTCATGGTTTCCATCATTCGAGTGAAATATTTCAGTTCTGTGGTTTATTTGACAGGTCGAATGGGAGCTGGGGAAAAGAAGAATGCATCCAATGTGCAGTATCGGCGACCTTTCGGCTGTGCAGTCATCAGCATTGCTGATCTCCTCACTGGAGAATCTAAGGATGACCTGATCTTGAAAGTGTACATGTAAGAGTTTGTGTGGTTGCTGCTATTATTTCCTTTGTTATACTTTTATCCTGAGTGCTATGAGATTGAACTGGCAGGGAATACATATGATAGGATCAGTTACATTTTAGTAAGCTTGATTTTTTTGGGGTACGCCCAGGGTCATTTTACCAACCCAGCTTTCATGTTGCGCAGCTTATGTTTGAATGTAGCCATACTGCCGTCATTAACTTCACGGTTCTTGTAAAGAACGACCTGTGGTTAATATTCATTTTGCAAACTGGGGTTTAAGTTCTCATTTATAAAAATGTCATCTGAAGCAGCATAGTGCTCCCTAACTCTGCTGGAAGACTGGAAGGCAGGGGGAGGGGAAGAGTTTCCTCTGTTGAGTTACTTGCACTCTGTTCTCAGAAGATCTCTCATCCAAGCACTGGCCTACTAGCTTCCAGAGCCTCATGGGATCCAGAGCCAAAGCTGACACAAGTACAGAAGTTTAAATTCATTAAATATGTTAAACCCATTTTATATTGGGGTTTTTTCATGTGCCATTTGGTATTAAAAAGAACAAGGGTGACTGCCCTCACCACAGAATAACTGAAAACAAAAAACAAAATATGTAGGGCAGAGAGAATCTCAAATGTCCATCATTTTCAAGATTCAAAAGAAATTTTATTTGTAATAGTCCGGATGTATCAACGGATATTTCCAAATTCATGAAGGGTTATTCCCATTTGGTATTAGGACACCCCTTTTGTTAAGATTAGAAAAGCAAGCCAATAGCATTTTACCTCCAGGAAAGCACCTTATGTTCATACTAAACTGAGCAGATGAGACTTTGCATTTTCTTAACAATTGTTAGTGCTTTAAATTTGAGCCCTAATCAGTTTCTTACTTCCCCTAATAAACTGAATCCATAAAGCTATAGAAAAACCAAGTTCAAAAGAGAAGAAAAGGGGATACGGAGCATTGCTACCTTGGGAATCTTTCCCACATTGGATTCTGGGCTTTATGTTCCTCTAAACCTAGGGGTGTGCAAACCAGTCCTCAGGGGGACCTACCGGCCACTTGGGTTTTCAGAACACTCCTAAGGAATATGCATGAGAAATAGTTGCATGCATAGGAGATAGTACATGCAAATAAATCTCATGCATACTCATTAGAGATATCCTGAAAACCTGACAGGGTGGTGGGCTCCAAAGGACTGGTTTGAGCACCCCTGCTCTAAACAGTCCAGATAATATATTTCTTATAGTGCAATGCCTGGCTGCACAAGTCATAGACATGTATACACTGGAATATTTAGGCCTACTAGTAGACAAAAATGTTATATCGTCTTAGATATATTTTACTTTTTTAACATTGACATACATTTTCATGCATGTTTTTTTCTTTTTGTAATTTCCTATATATATATATATATAGGGCTTGTGTCAGTCAGTTAGACACACTATCATGTCTCTCTGTGGGAAGTGCACCGTGTAAAAACAATGTGCTCTGATTGTCACACACACGTATAGAGACACCCATGAATACACATAGGCACAGCCGCACACATACTCACAGACTATTATTGCCCAGACAACCTGAGCAACACTGGGTACTGTTCACTAATATGCTTAGTCTATAAAGCCCTGTCTTTCCCACTCCCACACACAGGGACATATAGGCATAGGCCACACACAGATGTGCACATGTTTGCATAAAAACACAGATGTGCACATTGATGCACACAGGCATGCACACACATACATGCACACACAGGCCCCCCCCCCCCTTGAACAAGTGCAGACAGTTATAAATGGACACGCACAGTCAGGCACAGAGACATGGCTCCCCCAAACACACAAGTAATTCAATGAAAGGCAAACCACACTTAAATTCAAATCAGCAGCACAGGGGAGTGTAGAAGAAGTAGAAGTCCATATAATTTCATAATGTTCATCAATTTTATTCAATATAAACTCCTGGATCTTTAAGAATAGTCCTACATTTTGAATTTAAAAAATCCCCCGACACGGACACCATGTTTCGCAAAAAAGGCTGCATTGGGAGGGTCAAAGCAGCTGCAGCTCACACACTATGAAAAACAAAATATAACAATGTTACAATATAAGGACATAAAGATGGCGCCGGCCATCCATTACTCCTACCATGTGACAGGGGCCAGTCAATGGCACGGATACCATGTCACATGGTAAGTGCAAAGGGCCATCGGCGCCGTTTTTATTAGTGGCAGCCGATGGCCCGAGAGCTGGAGATCGCTCCCGGGACCCCACTGGACCACCAGGTACTTTTAAAAAGTTTTGGGGGGGTCGGGAGGGTGGGGGAAGCTTAAGGGATCTGTTTTAAAGGGTATGGGCACAGTCGATAAAAAAAAAAACAAAACGATCGGACTGCACGAAAAAAATTTCACGATGTGAATCAGAACCGGAATCGGAACAGATTCTGGTTCCGATTCACATCTCTAATAAATACAAGGGAGTAGCAGCTAGTAATAACGATAGCATACCTTTCACTGAAGCATAGATTTGATAGCAGTTCAGGCAAATGCAAAACCCACCATTGGATTGTAAAGACATGAAGGCTGGTGCCAAAACCAAATAATCAAATTATAGGGAAAGACATAATACAGAGAACGACCATTAGGGATAGAGAGAGTGATGTCATGATTAAAAGCAGTGACATACTAAAGCAACAAAACTATTGAGGAAGAAATAAGTGCAACAATATTATCATATCATATACCATAAAAAATGTAATCCCATCTCATATTTACACAGGTATATCTATACAAAATGTACCTATTCGATATCTGAATTCAGGCTAATAGGAGACAATGTCTGAAAAGTGAAAATCCACTTTTGTTATCTGCAAAGTAGTTGTTGGGTTTGTGACATATTGTGGACTCTTGGTCGAAGTGGCGATGACTCCTCCCATGGGGAGGGGGCCCGTGGGGAACTACAACGATTGGCCAGACCCTAGTAAGCAGACACTGAGGAAAGAAAGCTTTATTATACTGCTGTTGAAGAGTTGAATCTTGCCCAAGGAACGGACAGTACTGTAGTCCAGTGATAACACAGTAAGCTCAGACAGTCTCTGTAGTTGATGGTCTCACCCAGATGTAGCAAAGGTGCGGCAGTGTTCCGCAGCGCGGGATATGCCGAGCACCTGAAGGGTGGAATGAAGAGAGCTGGAGTGTAGTGATACTCACAGAGTAGCAGTGCTGATAACTTCCTTCGGTATTTGAATGAAGAGAGAGACCCGAGGTCCACGATGCAGGATACCCAGAGTAGAGTAGGCCCTCGAGAGTGAGTACCTAGGAGCGTTGAGGGTTCATGAAAGAAAGCAGACAGGACCCCTGAGGAGCAAGTGTCCTTAAGGTTAGGCAGATTAACCCCGGAGGGTGAGTAGCAACAAGAGGCCCTCGAGGAGCGGATACCCAGAGCTACTGTAGGAGCGAGATACCCCGGAGGGTAATGTGGAATCCAAGCGAGCAGCTTAGAAGCAGTCAGAGAAGCAAAACCGAAGTCCTTGCTAACTCGTTCAATTGGAGTGGAGCAGAGGTTTAAATACCCGGAGGTACTGATGTCATGCGGTGGGGCCGCCCCCGAGGTTCCCACCATGACGTATTCAAAAAAGTAGGCAGCATGCGTGCGCGTGCCCTAGGAGGCCTCAGGAAGAATCATGGTGGACAGGGACAACCAAGCTGGCTCAGAGACGCCGAGGATTTCAGCAAAGAGCAGCGGAGGCAGCCATTCTTCCAATGGAGGAGGAAAAGGGTAAAAGAGAGGTGAAGCAGAGTGGTCGCAGCCGTCTGTGACTGACGTATGCAACTGTAATCATTCAGAAAAATTTCCAGCCCTGAAGGGGGGGGGGGGGGGGGGGGAGAACATTGATGATAAAAAATCTTAAATCCGAGATGGAATGTGAAGCTGATAACCAATGTGCCTCCAAAGGTGCTTCGTGTCCAAATGCATGACCATTGTTCAATCATGCATGTCTTGACTGAATGTATGGTCTTACCAACATATAATTTCTGATGGGGCAGTTGACAACATAAATTACACCCACAGAAAGACATGTTGTGGTGAATGGAAGGGTATATTCTGTATTAGTGGTCGGGTGTCAGAAAGATTTTAATGATAGCGAGTGCACACAGACCGAACAGTGACCACATGGGTAATTACCCAGAGGTGAATGTTACAACTGTCGCTGCCTGATGTCTCTGCTCCTCCCTCCTTACCTCTCTGGCGACTCCTCCCGTGGTTGACGGACATTTGGCTGCCACGGCGTCTGCCTGCCGTCCTCTCCGGCGTCCCCGGTCCAGCTTGGGCGCTGCCTCCGGCCATGCTGTCCAGCTGCCTTAGGGCACGCGTGCCGTGCGGCCCTGCTTCAAATACTTTCTTTGGCGCGAACCTCAGGGGTGTCCCCCTGTGTTGACGTCATGCATCCTGGATACAAAAAGCTTACACTACTGCTAGCTAATTGAGTTAGCAACAGGTATTCATACTGGTGAACTCCTTACAGATGGGATTCACTCTCCGTACCTAGCTACTCTGCCTCTCCATTATTGGACTTTCTCTATTTGGGGTACCCGCTCCTTGGGAGCCTCTCTCTTCTCTTTCAGGTCACTGTCTGGAACCGGTACTCACTCCTCGAGGGCCCATGTTCCCGGACTTGCTGCCTGGACTTCACTTCTGCCTGGAAGGTACCGCTGCCTACACCATCAGTGAGTTACTATCTACTTCTCTCAGAGCTGTTCCCTGGAACCAGGTACTCGCTCCTCGAGGGCCTTCCAAAGAGAGAAGACTTCGGAAGAGGCATGGTCTATGCATGTACTGTGGACAGACTGGTCACGATGTCCCAACATGCCCGATTCGTCCGGGAAATGGATGGGTCTAAGTCCTGCAGGAGGATTGTTCTTACGCCTTACTACGCCCTCTCTTCTGCTCTCTCTCCCAGTCTCCTTGATCTGTGGACCATCTAAGGTTCAAACTCTTGCCCTGTAGATTCAGGGGCAGGAGGCAACTTTATTCTTCAACGCCTAGTGGAACATCTGAGGATTCCCCTCATCACCTTGAAGGTTCCACTACTCCTATCCTCCATCCATGGAGAGCCCTTACCAGGTGACATGACTTGCCAAACTGTACCGGTAACTCTCCGCACTGGAGCTCTCCATATTGAGTCAATTCCCTTCTTTGTGTTAGAGAAGGCCATGCACCCTATCGTCCTGGGGTTACCCTGGTTGCAGTCGCACCAACCCCAATTTGATTGGGCATCCTTGGAACTCTCCCGCTGGGGCCCAGGTTGTCATGGGAAGTGCCTTAAGGAGATTGCTTCTGTCATCTGCATGCCTACTACTCCAGCGATGCCAGGACTGCCACCCCAATACGCATCTTTTAGTGATGTGTTTTCCAAAGAAGTTGCTAACATCCTTCCTCCACATAGGTCCTATGATTGTGCCATAAGACTGAAACCCAATACTGAACCTCCTAAAGGACGTGTCTATCCACTCTCAGCGATTGAGAACAAGGCGATGTCCAAATACATCGAGGAGAATTTACAGAAGGGGTTTATTAGACCATCAAAGTCTCCAACTGGCGCAGGCTTCTTCTTTGTGGGGAAGAATGACGGTACCCTACGTCCTTGTATCGATTACCGAGGTCTGAACGAGATCACGATTAAAGACCACTACCCCCCTGCCTTTAATTTCAGAGCTGTTTGACCGGCTTCAGGGGGCCAAAATATTCTCAAAACTTGACCTGAAGGGGGCCTACAACTTAGTTTGCATTCGTAGTGGCGACGAATGGAAAACAACCTTCAACACTCGAGATGGCCATTTTGAGTACTTAGTTATGCCCTTCGGCCTGTGCAATGCACCCGCTATATTTCAGAACATGATGAACAACATCTTGCGGGACCTGCTGTACAAGAGTGTCGTGGTATACCTGGATGATATCCTGATATTTTCCCAGGATTTGCTCACTCATCTAGAGGATGTCAAGCAAGTACTATGCCGACTCCATGAACAGCGGCTCTACGCCAAACTCTCCAAGTGCGAATTTCATAAAGACTCAGTGCCTTTTCTTGGCTAAATCGTATCTAAAGATGGCTTCCAGATGGATCCTCAAAAGCTCGAGAGTTTCAAAGATTGGTCACAACCTACCAGCCTGAAGGCCCTGAGACGATTCCTGGGGTTTACCAACTATTATAGAAGCATTATAAAGAACTACTCTTCTTTAACTGTACCCTTGACTGCAATGACCCGCAAGGGTGCCAACGCTTCAAAATGGTCTGTGGAGGCCATTTCCGCGTTTGAGAAACTAAAGACTGCCTTTTCCATGGAAACATGCTTGCAGCATCCTGACCCCAACAAGCCCTTTATCGTAGAAGTTGACACTTCAGATGTCAGCGTGGGGGCTGTATTGAGCCAGACTGGAGACTCTAAAGCCTTACATCCCTGCTCTTTCTTTTCACAACGTTTCTCCCCGGCAGAGAAGAACTATGGGATCGGCGATAAAGAGCTCTTGGCAATAAAGCTTGCATATGAGGAATGGCAGCCTTGGCTCGAAGGTGCTCAACATCAAATAACCGTATTCACGGACCACAAAAATCTAGAGAATCTCCGCCATGCACAACGTCTTAACCACAGGCAAGCTAGATGGTCCTTATTTTTCAATCGTTTTGACATTGTGCTTAAATATCGCCTCGGAGACAGAAATACCAGAGCTGATGCCTTGTCACGCTCTTTTCTCTCGGAGGATTGTGCCTGAAGAACCTTAGCACATAATTGACCCGAAGAAAGTCATCTTGGCGACTACACATTCTGTGCCCGCTGGTAAGACCATTGTGCCTAAACACCTCAGGAAGAAAGTGCTCTTTTGGGCGCACGATTCCAAGCTGGCTGGCCATCCTGGTCAACGCCATACCCTGCTCAAGATCCAGAAGTTTTATTGGTGGCCTACTATCAAGAAAGATACCCTATCCTACGTGGCATCCTGTACCATTTGTGCGAAATACAAACCTGCTTCTGGCCAACAGTGGGGATTGCTGCAACCACTGCCAGTTCCAGAACAGCCCTGGTCACACATCGCTACTGATTTTGTAGTCTATTTACTCCCTTCTGGAGGAATGAATACCATCTGGGTAACAGTCGATCGCTTCAGCAAGATGGCCCATTTCGTGGCACTGCCTGGCTTATCTTCAGCCTTGGAGCCTGCGAAGCTCTTCATATTGCACATTTTTCACATTCACGGCCTACCAAGACACATTGTCTCAGACCGAGGATCTCAATTCACTGCAAGATTCCGGAGGGCCTTGTACAAGTTATTCGACATCTCTCTAGACTACACTTCAGACTATCATCCGCAATCAAATGGCCAAACAGAACGGATGAATAGAACCTTAAAGCAGTTAATTCGAGCCTACGTGAGTTGCCGTCAGAATAACTGGGCCGAACTGTTACCTTGGGATGAATTCGCCATCAACTCTCATCCAGCAACATCAACTGGATCAACACCTTTTGAAGTGGTATATGGATGCTCTCCAACACCGCCACTTCCACTGAAGCTCCCAGTGACATCCCCAGCAGCTCAGTCTACTGCTGATGAAATCCATAACCTGTGGACTCAGACGAAAGTCATGCTAGTTAAAGCGATTGACCGCGCTAAGAAGTTCTAAGACGCTCACCATTCTCAAGCGCCTGTCTTCAAACCCGGTGACAAAGTCTGGTTATCTACCAATCATCTCAGACTGAAGTTGCCCTCCACTTGGTTCACTCCTCGCTACTTTGGACCATTTCCAATCCTCCGATGTCTTGGCAACATCACCTACAGTCTGAAGTTACCACCCGGACTAAACATCCATAATGCTTTTCACGTTTCACTCTTGAAACCTCTCATACTCAGTGAATTCTCTTCCAAGACTCAGGAACCACCTGCCATCAACGCAGAAAACCTAGAATTCAAGGTTGACGAGATTCTTGATGTTCGAAGATGAGGCAAAACACTTGAATACCTCCTTTCTTGGGAGGGTTTCGACCCCGAAGAAAACTCTTGGGAGCCCCAGGCCAACATCCTTGATAAAGAGATGCTCCGTCAATTTCATCTCTTGCATCCTTCAAAACCTAAACCTGGTACCTGCAGAGGAGACCGCCCTTTGAAGGGGGGTACTGTTATGATTGTCGCTGCTGGACGTCTACACTCCACCCTCCTTACCTCTCTGGCGACTCTTCCCGCAGTTGACGGACGTTTGGCTGCCCACGGCGTCTGCCTGCCATCCTCTCCGGCATCCCCGGTCCAGCTTGGGTGCTGCCTCCCACCATGCTGTCCAGCTGCCTTAGGGCGCGCGTGTCCCTGCTTCAAATACTTTCTTTGGCATGAATCTCTGGGGCATCCCCCTGTGTTGACTTTAAATTTTCATTTGTTGTATTAATCCAATTACAAAATAAAGACAAACCATCCATTGAACCTTGCCATATTAAAAATGTCGTCAATGTATCTACACCACACAACGATGTATTGCCATCATTCAGATGTATAGACATGGTCCTCTTCAAATTGTGCCATGTAAATATTTGCTGTCGTGGGAGCTAATGGAGACCCCGTGGGTATTCCATGGATTTGGAGATATAACTCTGTCAGAAGCAGAGTTTCGATTTGCGTTTGAAGGCTTTTGCAGAGATTCATCACTCGCATGAAAAGCTGAAGTTTATATTTACAGTGTGGCGCAGAGCCTTGCCGCTCGCATGAAAAGACAGAGATTCAATTTCAAAGGGCTGTAAAGTTATTTCTGAATAACATCGTTTTGAAGTATTATATGCCTGACTACGAATAATCGGGCTATCTTTCATCATACAGATAAGGCGGGACATTACCTTATTTTCTTACAGCCAGTTATAAGCTCATCAAGCATTTTTAAATACAAGTTTTTATCATAAGAAAAACTCTTCACACGTTTTTTCACGTCTCATGCACACATAAAAAAATATACCAGTGGATGGAGGAGGGACGTTAATGATTATAAATATTCAAAAACACCTGGTTGGTGTTTTATAACATTAATATGAACCGTTCCTGCCATCCGTAAAAAAATTTCTTTTGATTTCTGGTTAGAGTTTTGACTTATTTGTGAATAGAATAAAAATGCTAGCACATCCTGTTAGGAGGCATATAGCTTTTTTTCTATGGTTAAAAGGTTTTTAAACTAATCTCTATTAAGAGGTGATACATTCTTATTTTTGGTGTCATTATAGTAAAATCCCTCTAGCATCATATAGTGCAATTTTTTTCTGGTTTCATCAATATATCTTAGCCATATTGGGATAAATTGAAAAAACAAGGAAGGATACACAAATTTTTCTTCAAAATCATTGACAAACAAACAAGCTAAATCTGGGGCAATCATAGCCCCCATAGCGGTTCCCTTTACCTGTTGGTAAAATTGTGTGTCAAAAAGAAAAATATTGTTAGTGCTACCTGAGTCAAGTCCATTAGAAAGCTTGTGGGAACCCGTGGCTCACCAGGACAGCTTGCTGAGATCTGTTGTATCGCAGATAAAGCACTCTCCTGGGGGATGTTGGAATACAGAGATACAATATCTAGCATTTCTATTAAAAAAAGGCATTTCTGGGACCAATAATCTCTGAAGAATAATAATTAAATGTCCAGAGTCTCAAACATAAGAAAAGCTCAGGGGATCAAAAGGTTGTAAAAAATAGTCCATAAACCTGGACAATGGCTCCAGAAGGGTGCCTAGCCCCTATACAAGAGGTCAACTGGGAGAGTTTAGCAAAGTCTTGTGGATCTTGGGAAGCACATAAAAAGTCAGACTGACAGGAAACTCTACTATATGAAATTGTGCCTCAAGTATGATAGTGTATTTATTGCCTAAGCCTCGCTGGACCAGGTCCTTAATTGTATTCTGTCATGTAGGAGAAGGATCATAGGGTAGTAATAAATAAAATTCAGGATCCTGCAGTTTGTGCATAACCTCGGTACAATAATCCTGTCAATTGAGCTCTACAATCCCCCCACCCTTATCACCCAGTTTAATCACAATTGGGCCGATTACAGTACAGTGTTAACCCGCCATTGGATGCGTGTTTTCCCTTACCCCTTATTCAGTAAGGGGCCGAAAACGCGCGTCCAACCCGCCGAACCTAATAGCGCCCTCAACATGCAAGTTGATGGCCCTATTAGGTATTCCCGCGCGATTCAGAAAACAAAATGTGCAGCCAAGCCGCACATTTTGTTTTCAGAAATTAGCGTCTACCCAAAGGTAGGCGCTAATTTCTTCGGGCACCCTCCGACTTAATATCATGGCGATATTAAGTCGGAGGTCCCGAAGGGTGTAAAAAAAAAAAAAAAAATTTGAAGTCAGCCTGCGGCTGTCGGGTCGAAAACCGGACACTCAATTTTGCCGGCGTCCGGTTTCAGAGTCTGTGGCTGTCAGCGGGCTCGAGAACTGACGCCGACAAAATTGAGCGTAGACTGTCAAACCCGCTGACAGCCACTGCTCTGGGCCAAAAGGAGGCGCTAGGGACGCGCTAGTGTCTCTAGCGCCTCCTTTTGCCTGTTTCTACCGCCGGACCTCATTTAAATACTGAATCGCGCGCACAGGCGAGTCGTCTGTGCACGCGCCGTGACTCCCGCGGACTTTACTGAATCAGCCCGAATGTCAGAGTCTGTTGCTAGTGTTTTGGAAACATTGTGAAATTGGTGGTAAGGTCGAGATTCCATAAGGCTAACCTCATGTCATACTAACTGCTCAAAAGATGAGTGATTGTCTTGTACACACTGAGCTATGTACTATAAATATACCAGCTTCTTTACCTCTGAGTCATTAGCCATGCAGTCACTTGGGCCAATGCAGTACAGTGCGCTCCGATGGAGCGCACTGTTAGCCAGCATTTTGATGCGCTTTTTGGCTCTCTAGCTTTACCCCTTATTCAGTAAGGGGTAATAATGCGTCCAAAATGCGCGTCCAACCCCCCTGAATCTAATAGCGCCCACAACATGCAAATGCATGTTGATGGCCCTATTAGGTATTCCCGAATGATTCAGTGAGCAAAATGTGCTGCCAAGCCGCACATTTTGCTTTCAGAAATTAGTGCCTACCCAAAGGTAGGCGCTAGTTTCTGCCGGCACCGGGAAAGTGCACAGAAAAGTGCACAGAAAAGCAGGGGGCTTTTAAAAGGGTTACGCGCATAAGTTATGCGCGTAACCCTTTTAAAAGCCCCCTGCGCGTGCCGAGCCTATTTTGCATAGGCTTGGCGGCGTGCGCAAGCCCCGGGATGCACGTACGTCCCGGGATTTGCAAGGGGTGTGTGTCGGGGGTGTGCCGGGTGGGCGGCGCAAATTGCGGGACGGGAGGTGTGTCGGGGGCGTGACGCCGGCCCGGGGGCGTGGTCGAGGCCTCTGGACCAGCCCCCGGGTCGGGTGATGGTGCGCCAGCAGCCCGCTGGCATGCGCAGAGTTACGCCTGCTTCAGGCAGGCGTAACTCTGCTGACAACGGTAGGGGGGGTTTAGATAGGGCCGGGGGGGGTGGGTTAGGTAGGGGAAGGTGCGGGGGGGGTGGAGGAAACGGGCAGCGCGTGTAGGGCTCAGCGCGCGCAAGGTGCACAAATGTGCACCCCCTTGTGCGCGCCGACCCCGGATTTTATAAGATACGCGCGTATCTTATAAAATCCGGCGTACTTTTGTTCGCGCGTGCATACGTTTATAAAATCTACTCCAAAATGTATGACTGTTCTTAAAGATCCAGGAGTTAGATATTGAATAAAATTGAGCATTATGAAATTGTAAGGACTTCTGCTACTTCTACACTCCCCTGTGCTCCCCCAAACACATGTACACATGTGCAGGCCTCCACACAGAGGCAGAAGCATCCACACATACAGGCACATGAAGATCTATACAGGCTCCCCTGAACACACACACACACGCACAGACAGAAGTGCACACATATACTCAGACTGGTTTAGACCAGTCTACCCGAGCAACACTGGGACCTTTTTGCTAGTTTATATATATAAAATCATCATGTGGTTCCTTTGTTAATTTAGACTCTTTTCAGTAAAATAAAAAATAGTAATAAGGTCTTTCTGATGCCAGATATAAAATTGTAAGTGAGAATGGCAGATCAGTTGTGACCTAGCTGAGATGACAGGTTTGACTTCATGGGTTACAACAGATCTTGATTCAGCAAACTTTATCTGACTTGAGACGTGGATGGAGAAAATCTAGTACAACGTGAATATACAGGACATCTCTTAACTCAGATGAAAATTCAGTTATTATTATCTACCTCATCAATATCCTAAAAAATTATTTAAATATACTGTAAGTGCAAAAATGAATGAAGTTGCAACAGAAAAGATTTGGTTCTTTTTATACTGAACCCATCTTCTGCTGCCCAGTATAAGGAAAGATGGCCCTTTGGGCTTGTCCATTCCAATGCATAACTGTGGACATCCATCATAGCAATAAATGCTCAAGCCTGATGCTCATAGCATAATCAGTCTGTGATACTTTCATGCCATGATCTCTTATAGCAATGTCCCCATGCCATGTTCTCTGGCAGTGTGACCCATGCCACAGTTGATGTCAATACTGTTTCCTTTCCTTTGACTATGGCTATACCCCCTTATCCTTTGGTAGTTGCCAGAGGTGCCATCCCACATGACAATCATGGTCCTCAACTTTTTGTTGAACTGAATCTCTTATTCTGCCTTTATTTTTTGTTTCCCATGTCTTATATAAAATCATCAGTGTGACAAATAAGTAATTTTCTTGGTAGATTACTTTTTTGTAGCATGTGACACATGTCCTCACTGTGACTCAGAGTATTTCTGTCTCTAGGTGCAACACAGAAAGTGAATGGTATCAAATTCATGAAAATATTATTAAAAAGTTGAATGCTCGATACAACTTGACAGGCTCTAATACTGGTAAGTAGATTTTTAATGCTAGTTCTGGTTAACCTGGTTTTCATATTTCACATAGTTGAGGAATCATCTTTTAGGTACTTTCTATTTGGATTGGTTGGAAATTGAGAATATTGGTGATGTAGTTTATGAAGTTTTTGAAAGAAGAAGCATTGCAACATTAAAGCATATTTCCTAACCCTATCTAGAGAGACTCTTAACCATCCAGGTTTTCAGGATACCTAGAATGAATATGTATGAGAGAGATTTGCATACATTCCAGACTTAGTGCATGAAAATCTCCCATATGCATATTCATTGTGGAAATCCTGAAAACCCAATTGGATAGGTGTGCACTAAATTATTGTCTGGATGACATTTACAGAGATGACATTATACAGGTCACACCCAAAAAAAGATTTACGAGGAATATTTTTTTTATCATAGATGATTCATTTCCCCCCAGTATCAGAATAGTTTGATACTCTTTTTGTCAATGTAGCCGTCTTAAAGTTTTAGTGCCAGAGGTAAGTGAACTGGGTAAGACAGGGCTAAGTGTATAAACAATATTTTGTCATGAAGCAGTTAGCTATGATTTTAAGAATGTGAAAATTGTTTTGCTTCTAGGTTGTTATAAATTGACTTCTTGCTAATGCCTGTGAATGTTACTGCTGTGTCATTTCTGGACTTAGTGATGCCTTAATATCAAGTTTATTTGCTTGATATACTGCCTTTCTAACATAAATCAAAGTGGTTGTGAGTAACCGAGCCCTTTAAATTTTTTTTATTTATGGTAATTTAAAAACCAAATAGGATTTTATATTACATAGAGGTCTTACAGGGTCATTTACCATTTTGCGTTAGGGGCGTTAGGCCCTAATGTGTGCATTAAATAATGTAACGTGCCCTAATATGCAGCTAGGTAGAAAGTGCTTCAAGCTAGGTAGAGAGCACATTGTACTAATCAGGTCCTCTTTTACCTTTCATCGCTCCAAATAACAGAAAATCTTCTCTGATATCAACTTTGCTGTTCGTACCTCTGACTGTGTATGTAAAACTGCCCCCCCCCCAAGCCTACCCCAGCCCAAGTTAAAAGTGCCCCCTCTTCCAATGGTATAAATAGTAGTTACATATTGGTCTCTACAGAGGCACTCACGCTCTCTCTCTCGTGCTATAAAAACCTTTTAGGTCGTAACGTGCCTGTGGTAGATTAATCAACATGCGATGTGAAAATTGCTGCTGGTTACAATATTTATTGCAGCTTGCAGAAATTACCTATGTGATGCGGGAGCAAGGAACCCTTGCCCTTTTTTTTTAATCGCAGGTGCTATTTTCACTTTATAGCATTTTCATAAATCTAGGGGTTAGAGATGCAGTAACTGCTTCATTGAATTGTACAATAAGGGCCAGATTTTAAAACTTATGCGCGGGCTTAGATTTTTGCGCGCAACCTGGCGCACACAAATCTACGCCCAATTTTATAACATGCGCGTGCAGCTCCGAGCATGTTATAAAATCCGGGGTCGGCGCGCATGAAGGGGGTGCGTGCACCGAGCCCAAGGGGAGCCCCGATGACTTTCCCCATTCCCTCCAAGGCCGCTCCGAAATCGGAGCGGCCTTGGAGGGAACTTTTTTTTGGATCCCCCCCACCTTATTTGATGGAGTAACGCCTGCTGGCCGGCTACCATACCAGAAGACTTGGAACCGACCCCGCCTCCATACCGCCACCACACCCCGCCCCCACCCCAGGCTGCTGCCAAGCCTCTAGACTGCCTCCGTTCCGCCACCATGCCCCCCAGTCCCGCCCCCGGCCCGCCCATTTTTGAAAGCCCCGGGACATACGCGCGCCGCGGAGCCTATGCAAAATAGGCTTGGTGCGCGCAGGGGCAGATTTTCTCGGGTTACATGTATAGGCTTTGAAAATCTGCCCCTATATGTGGTAGAAGTCTGTGAGCTATCAGCCCAGAAAATTGAAGTGCCTTGGCAAGGTGGTTTGTATATATTCAAACATTATAGCTTTAAAATGTCATCTTTGTTTTTTAAAAAATATCCTAAAATCCCCTTCAGTAGTATTGGAATTTGTCTACTACAAATGGACATCTGTGAAGAATTGTGGCTCAAGTTTGGTTCTCCACCCAGACCCAAAGGTTCATTTCCTCCCTCAGGTTGCAGTCTCCTCCACTCCACTCTCCCCAGTTCCTTTCCTGCTTCATACTTCCCGCCAGGGTTTATCTCTCTCCCATTATTCCTTTTCCTCCTCCATCCACATTCCCACCCCACCCCCACCCCCACCTGGTTTCCTCCCCTGTCTCTTTCCCCTCTCCTGCAGGATCCCATCTTGCCATTGCCCCTGCCCCACTTCCTCCTCCTCCTTCCTACCCAGTTTCTTCTCCTAGCCCTTCCTGTTTTCTTCCCCAAATTATTTTCTTCTCCTGTCTCCTCATCTTTCATTCTTCTGTCCTCCTGGGTCTATGAGCACTGGTGGCAGCAGCATAACAAGGTAAGCCCCCAGCCCTCATGGTCACACTATGCCTTCCCTAATACATTTCCTGTCTGAACAAAGGGAGATGCATCAGTGCAGTGAAGCAGAGGTAGTGGAAAGCATGGAGGGTAACGGGAGGAGAGAGATTTGGGGGAGGGTCTTTGTACTTTGTCACTGGCATGTCAACTGTTTTGACAAAAGCAGCTTTACAAAGCACAGCACAGGTCTTTTTTTTTTCTAATTATTTTTACTTTATTTTATCTTTACAAATGTACATGCTGCTATGTCCATATTAGATCAAAACAGTTTACAAGTTAAAACATATATATAACTTAAAAACATACATGGTATATACTACAAGACAATGAATGCATAAACAATACACAATTGATAATTAAACCAAGGATATCACCCTAACAAACTTCTTAGGCATTAAGTTCCATAGTTTGCCGCCAAAATATTTTAAATATTAAATGTACTAGTTTTGCAAAAAATAAAATAAAATAAAATTCAGCAAATCTGCAACATGTATTCTTTTTGAAGTTGTATGAGCCATTTGTGTATGGCAATAGGAAGTGCCAGGAAATCATGCTGGCACAGGAACATTACGTTTCCTAGTTTAAAATATAGAAAAATGAATTTCATCTTTTTCACTGAAATAAATCTGTCATTAATATATAAAATAGTACCAGTTTACATAAAATAAGATTACTAAAAACTTTTCAGATAGGTAAAATGTCACAGTTTGCTAAAGATCTACTGGTAAGATATTGCCCAAACTATATTAAACTTACAATTAGTGCACACATCATTACCAGCTGATTGGGAAAAGGGGTTTTTTTGGGGTTTTTTTTTTTTTTTTTACTAATCTGCCAAACCAGTACCAAAGCATTGATTGTATGTTTCAGTGTAGTCTGTATATACATATGAGACTAGACATTATCAGTTAAATTTTTAATGATGCAATTTCTAAAACCATTGTTTAGGATTTAGTATACAAAATGGAATTTTTCATCAAATGAGCTGCTGGGCCTTAGCAGACTAGATTGGCTATACTCCTTTTCTGAGGCGAGATTAAAAGTTAACATATAATCTTGCAGTCTGGGCGCCATACTCTATTTCATTGCTAAGAAGGGTCTCAATTATAAAAGTGAATGTTTTCCCTAGAGTGCTGTTCCTATTAGATATTTTGTCAATTAATGTCTCAGTGTCCTTTTTTTTTTCTTCACAGGGCTGAGTTCAGCTCTGTGAAAGTTCATCTGGTTAGGCAGAAGACCGAAAGCTGCACTAAGTGTTCCATCCTCTGCTAAAAAGAGAGGTGGCTTAGGTCTCCCCTACCTTCCCCTCTATGAAAAGGCAATGCACTTGCAGAATATCATCACTTGATACAAAAGCCCTCTGGAAAGTATTGGGTTAGTTTAGGGAGACGATGGACCCAGTATCATGCCTTTCATTTATTTTCCTGGATATCTTTATGAGGGCTATTAACTAAGCTGAAGAGCACCTTTTCATAGATGCAGTAATGCAAACTTGGAACAGTACATTGTATAGAGCCGTTTTATCTATCCCCTTCATGCTGACCCTATTGTAGGATAAAAGTCACCTCCTGGTGCACTTTAAAAGGGATAATTTCTCTTTTTGGAATGGATTTGTGATTAAAACCCTGGGACAACTATGTGAAGAGGGGAAAGTCTGTTGCTTGTACAGATTAATGTAATTGTATAATGTTTTTTTTTCATATCTGCAGTTGAAAGGGCTAATCAGCAAAGCTCCTGTTAAGAATATGGGAGGCAGGATCCCAACAGCTTTGAGAATGTGGTCTCAAGCCCCTATCTCAGTAAGGTTCTAGTTTCTATGATTTACCAGTTACTTGAGAAATTGAAAGATACCCCTGAGAAGAGTTAAACTCCTATAGGCTAAAGATATTTTCCAAGGTACTCGATAAAAACCTGGTCCAAAATTTTCCCCAGAAATCATAAATAACTCTTGTGTTACTACCTAGGAAAATGGATGTTTTTTGCTATACCATTGGTATTATACACTTGGAAGACTTATCAAGATGGGTTTCCTCCATCATATCATATACTGGCATAACTGTGAGGGGAGAGGTTCCTTTATTTCACATCTGGTAGACATGTCCTACCATACAGATATATTAGTTCAAAATTATCTCTTGTATTCTACTAAATATCAGGGAATAGGTTGCCCTTGATCAAGTTAGATCCTATTACAGCAGTCCTTGGAGTACCTATGGAGAGTGTGTTTCTTGCTATAAGAAACAAAGTCAAATTATTTATTCATGCGTTAGTGGCAGCCAAGCGAAATATAGTATGTCACTAAAGACATCCCATGGCTCTCTCCATGATCTCTTGGTTGTTTATGTTGTGGAGTTTTCTCTTTGAGAGAGTTGGGCTATAGACAGAAACAAAAAGCGGCTGGGAAAGGAAAATCGACAAGGAGTCTTAAAGATAAGGTAAGAGAGAAAAATAGAGAGGGAAAAAACTAAACAAGACAGTCAAGGAGAAAATCTGGAATGAATTTGTTTTCCAGCTTGCTAAGCATAGAAAATAGCCTAATTCCTATGGTTTTGCAATCAGGATTTTTACAAACTGGAAAATAACTCAGGCATACTAGATATATTGTTAATGTGCAAAAATATTATTGCTAATCCTTCTAAATGCTACTAAATAGTAAATCATTTTCATTTATTTATTTATTTATTTATTTAGAATTTTTATATACCGGCAATCATGAAAACATATCTTGCTGGTTTACATAAAACAGGAGTGCATTATATACATAAAAACTAGAACTGTGGTGATCAAAGGTACAGTTACATTTAACAAGGGTAGCCTAACTTGGAGAAGGAAGAAGATAGGAGAGAATAGAAATGGTTAAATAATATACAATTTAAGTATAGTATATAAAATAAATGTTATATACAAGAGGCATGGTGTTTTAGGAGTCATTGGATTGTGTCATTGGGTTGTGTCCGGAAAAGCTTGCTTGAATCATCACCGCTTGCTTGAATCATCACCGCTCTTGCATCTTTTCCACTTCTTAAACATTTTATTCACTTCCAACCACATACTGTTGTGCTGGCAGTGGACCCTTGGCCTGGTACAGGATTGGTACGGCCCTCTGGTCGGACCCAGAGAGCGCCTGCCACCAGGAGGTGGAGCACATGAGGAGACAGAGACTAGCTGGAGCTTCACCAATAACAGTTAAGGGTTTCTGCAGGTTGAGCCCTTGGGTACCCAGACCGCCTGGACTTAGGTGGGCCTCAGATGATCTCCCGGAGAGGTAGTGGAGGGGTGTGCCCACCACGAGCAAGGATGTGTGGCTGATGCAGAGAGGATGGACTAGACCTGGAACTGGAAGCTCCGGAGACCTCAGGAGTACCTCAGGAAGGTACTCTGGGTGAGGCATGCGGCACCTGCTGTTCTAGTCAGGTGAAGGCCGCGGGTCTATTCCAAGGAGGTTGGTCTGGCAGTCAAGGTAGGCCAGAAGAGAGTGTCTGAGTGAAGCGCAAGGGTCAGAGCCAGAGTATCAGTCCAGAAATGGTCAGCCAAAGCAGGGGTCAATACCAAGGTCAGTCCGAGCATAGTGAAGGCAAGCGAGGGTCAGTTCCAGGCAGCAGACAAGAGAGTGGTCAAGCAGGCCATGGTCAGTTCCAGGCAGCAGACAAAGAGAATGGTCAAGCAGGCAGTGGTCAGTTTCAGGCAACAGAAAGAGAATGGTCAGGCAGGCAGTGGTCAGTTCCAGGCAGCAAACAAGAGAATAGTCAGGCAGGTAGTGGTCAGTTCTAGGTGGCAACAAGAGAATGGTTAGGCAGGCAGAGGTCATTACCAGAGATCAGTCCGAGAAGGTACTACCTGAGTAGGAGCAAGGAGACGCTGGAACAAAGAGACGCTGGAAGAAGGAAACACTGGAACAAGGATTAGGCAAGCTTACTACACCACGATGTCGACCCAATTGCCAAGGCGAGGTCCTGGGGACAGGACCTCGCTATTTATAGGGCCTTTAGGTGATGTCATCAATCCGCATCCCATGGTGTTCCCGTGCTTGGCCCTTTAAATTGGAGGATATCGGCCGTGCACGCACGCCTAGGGGCAGGGCCGAGGTGGTCAAAGACATGGAGCCTGACCGGAGCTCCGCTGCGAGGCCTGTGGCGTGGAGGAAGCCGGAGAAGGCCATGGTGACCGATGGGGACGGCGGGAGCTGGCAGCAGCGGCGAGACTGGAGCTGGTCGAGGGCAGCGCGAGGTGAGCAGGCCCGGTCATGGCACCCATGCGGCCGAGACGCGCAACACATACGGACATTGTATACGATTTTTCTGTTGGCTCAAGCCTGAGCTAACAGCTTCAAAAATTCATTAGCACTTACACAGACTCTCTATTCATACTACACTCTCTAGTAAGCATTGCTGGCGCCCGCTCTCTCCTCTAATGCATGAAGAAGAATGGGAAGTTAAAAAGTCACAAGTGTCTGTCCATGTAATCATTAACCCCCTTAAGAATGAGGTAGCATTAGATCAAGTAAGCCAGGTCAGCCATGAAAAATATAGCAGTTCCATATCGACATCCATGATTCTCTGAAAAGAACCTTGCTCTCTGTGCAATAAGTTTGACATAGACTACTCTGGTTGCCCAGAGCTTACAGGAGGAAAAACAAAGACTTTCAGAAGACAAACAGAAAATAGGCCCACCCTGCTATGTAAGATGCCCATTCGTACAATACCCTTTTTTTAAAGTTATCATGGACTCCGTTAAAATAAACAAATCAAACATGCAATCACTCCAGTTAATCAGTCTCAAACACACATTCACACTGAAAGCCCTAAATACTATTACTAGTCTGATATCTCCTTCTCAGGGGCTCTAACCTTGAGGATCACCATATACTTTCCCTGTTTGAGGAGTCTTTTCAGCACCCCAGAAAAAAACCTCCACCCCCACCCCATCATGTGTCTGAGGTAAACCTCAAACACCTAAACTCTAAAAGTCAAATTTGTCTCTCTACTGTTAGTATGCTGCAAAATGCTCCAATTGCTTGTGTTTCTTTAGATGTGGAAAAGGGGAGACTGGAGAGTCCCTGTACTAAAGGAAAGGAGAATCTCTTACTTATCAAACGGAGAATACCACATGGACTCCTCTCCACAGCCGCCTCATATGGGGCACCAGAAATCTTGTGGGCACTTTCCACTGCTGGAATAAGTATTAAATACTAACAATGAGCAAAGGGACAAATCTTTATGAATAAGATATCTTGGGAACAATGTGGATTGCCATAACAGAGAAGGCAAATGTAGAGCTCGGTCATCTGAAGCTGTGCAGAAGGTTATATATGTCACCACCTCTAAATCTGCACAACAATGGATTAGTTTCCTTGTAAGCATAACATTTTCCAACTGTTTAGTACTATTTTCTTATCTCAGATGATAATACTGCATTCTTGTAAGTCATATGATTTCTTGTAAGTTGAGCCCAGAAGGCAGAAGCGAAACGCAATGCTGATCTTTGATGTATTTTAACATTCTGTTCACCTTTGGCGTACTTTAGCACTCCAGCAGCCTTGGCTATTTCCACATCTGATGAATTAAATTTTATTATGCTATTATTATTTTTCTGCTTCTTCACTGCTACCAACTGGTCTATCTCCACAGACAAATCTTTGAAGCACTCTTACAAGATCAGCTCAGGATGCATTTCTGCTAGATTGTAATACAGTTCTAATGTACTCTTCCACCAATTCCACTGATAGCCAGCATGGTGCAAAAAATGTTCAAAAGTCCATCTGATCCTAATAGCTCCTGACATCCCAGACAAGTTTACTTTGTGTATCTAGTACAGCTGTCCAGCTGTTCAGCTTAATGTCTTGGATGATTGCCACATTATCCTTACTCAAACAGGTTGAAGACATAATAATGTCTCCCGGAAAACCATCAATTAGAAGAGCATATGGTTTTAAATATAAAAGATTCTTCACATGCTTTCAATGCAATAACTTGGATCTGTTCACATGTGAACCCAAAGGATTACTGAGCTATTTTCTCTCTCTTTCTGTGTCTGGACTTTCTACCACATCAGTAATAGGTGAATTTTGAAAGCCCAACACGTGCTAAAACAGGGAAATATGCAAGTATGTTGGGCCGGCGAGCACAGAGTGGATTTTAAAAGCCACCCAAGTACGTGCATATCTCCCAGTTGCATACAAATGAAAAAGTCCAAAAAAGGGGCATGGGTGTGGCTGGGCAGAGCATGGGCAGGACATTGGCATTCCAGGATTTTAATCTGAAACCTGCACGTAAGCATTCATGCACACAAGCGCACACCGGGGTCCCCTGCTGCGTAATTTTATTACTGCTATGGATGATGTGTAAATAAAACAAAGAAATCTAGGCTAACCAGTGGGATTTTAAGAGTTGGGGCTAACAGAGGGAAAGGGAGGCTAATAAACTAGTGGGGTTTGGAAGTCCTCTCTCTTAACTAGGCAAACTGGGAACAAGTTGGGAAAACTTCCTATGGTGTCAGCGCATGTCCCTTATAAAATTCCCCCACTTATGTGGTAAAGATGACATTTGTGTGCCCATGCATGCGTCCATATAAAATTATTTGCACATGTTCAGCCTACTTTATACCATACGTGCATATATATGTACATATGTTATAAAATGAGCCGGCAAAAGCATGTATATATGCGCCTACTTAGCTGTTTCAAAGTTACTGTCCCTGAGTATATCTCAGTGCCATAGTAGCCTCCCATGTTCACAATGAGGGTAATCCTATCTCCACTCATCCGTTAGTTTACAAATTTATGCTTATGACATACTAAAACTCCACTGGTGAAACTACCTGTTCATGGTCTTGGCACAAATGAAGAAGCTCTCATTTGAACCATTGGTGTTGGCTGCTCTCAATTTTCTAACTTGAAAAGTAATATTCCTTGTAGTAGTAATGTTCATCAGAAGAGTCAGAAAACTTCAAGCTTTAGTTTATTATCTGCCTTATGTGCAATTCTTCCACAACAGGATGGTGCTCCATACCTACCTTAAATTGCTGCCAAAACTAGTTTCAGCATTCCATATTAATCAAGCCATCATATTATCTATATTTTTCCCAAGACCACACACACATGAAGGTGAGAGAGCCCTTCATATCTTAAACTTTAAAAGAGCCTTGGCTTACTGCAAAACAAGTACTCAGCCACATCATTGGGCATTACAACAATTTGTCTTTTACGATCCTAATAGACCAGGCATAGCAGTGGCCAAACGTACATTGTCCATCTGTCTAGTAGACTGCATTGCACACTGTTATATGCTAGCAGGCAACAAATTAAGACATCATCAAATTAGAGCTATGGCTGCATTGGTGACTCATCTGCGAGCTGAACCACTGCAAGACATCTGCAGAGTTTTTAATAGTATAGCTCCATATCTGTGGAATATGTTACCAATTGCAGTGCAGTCAGAACTGAACTATCATAAATTCCAGAAATATGTTAAGACTTTCCTGTTCCCTAGTACTTTAATAGATGGAGTTGCAGGGCTAAAGGGTTTAGCAGTAAAGAGGGTGATTGCTTGTTTTTTTGATTATTTTAATATTTTTTATGGATGTTTTTATTGTAACATCGCTGATAGTTTTGTGTTATATAAATTTGTAAATAAAGTACAACATGGTCATCAGTACAAACCTTTGCATCCCACTATTGTCTGGGTAGTCTCTCAAAGAAAGACAGTAAATTCGGACAAGCTGTTTTGCTCAGCCTGTTCACCCAGTAGTGTATTCTCCACAGTAGGGTCCAAGTTGCTTATTCAGTAAACACTCTGCTGCAACCCTCAGCTTGGGAATCCCCACATATCATGGCTAATTCAATCCTGCTTGTCGATGGAGAAAGCAAGATTGATTATTGTAAACTGTGTTCTCCGAAGACAGAAGGTTGAATTAGCCATGCTAAATATCCACCTGCCTCCTTGGCAAGTTGACTACTAAGCTAGAATTAGCTCTAAAATCAACTGAGAGGACTCACAATGCAATGCTAGGGCAGGAATTCCAGTACATGCTCAGAAGAGCAAAGGTTCTACTAGCTAAGAGAGAGCGCCCCATTTGGAGCCATTAGATGTCATGCTAACTCATCCTGATGTCTATGGAGAACACCATTTATGCTATGCAAACTTGTGGTCTTCAATTTCTTCTTAAATTCTGGTTGGTTGAGCTTCTCTTTCAAAGTCAGTGGGAATGCATTCCATATGGTCCTTGTCATCAGGAATGCCCTATTCTAAGTAGTGTGTAACTTGCTCAGTTTATAAGAGGGCACAACCAACAGATGTTTCTCAGCAACTGCAGTGACCTAGGAGCATATTCCTATACAAAATTCTTAAAAAAAATAAAAGGGAGCCTTCAACTCTAAGGGCTTTAAACAGCATTAATATTTTAAGCTTTACATGCATTTCCACAAGCAGCCAGTGTATGCCTATCTATCAACAGAGTGATGTGGTCAAATCTATGATGCCTAGACACAAGAAACGTGACTGAGTTTTGAATGGTCTCTAGAACCTACAATTAGCATTTTTCGAAACCTACATATAATAAATTATAGTAATCTAACTGGTCCAATATCAACGCTTGAACTGGTGTTAAAAAAAAAATATATCAAATAGAGAGAGAAGGTATATAAAATGCCTAAGTGCAGTCTGTAGAAACAGGACTTTAAATCATTCTCATTTGTGACTTAAAGCTGAGGTTGGAGACTAAAATAAAAGTAAGCTCTTGCACTTCAAATGTAAATGATAAATAGTGATCACCTATTTGCAAACCCTATACTGAGTGACTCCTCACCCACAGCACTTTCATTTTTTCAAATTCAAGACAAGTGTATTTTTGTGCATTCGTGCACCAATGCAATCCACTAATTTTGTAATAGCCACTTGTAGAGTCTGATCTATGATTTAAAAAAAGTTGTATGCCATCTGCGTAAATTTTATACTGTGTAACAAAACAAGCAATAATCTTACCAAATGGACTGAGATAGATGTTAAATGGTGCTTCTGCAGAGCAGACCTCAGCAACAATCTTGATGCCATCCTATGAGGCCAAAAATAATCATTCCCTACACAAACCTGTTGTGAACAACCTGATAAAAAACTACTGGAGTACAGAACCATCCACCCCCCATGAGTTTCATTCTCTTTAACAAAGTAACATGGGATATGTTTATCAAAAACCAGTGATACATCTAGAAAAACAAGAATGATTGATCTATTTTTATCCAGTTCCCTCAAGAGATTATTCATTAAATATACCAGCAGAATTTCAGTGCTATAGTAAGGTCTAAACTAACACCAGGGGAGATCTAAAAACTCCTGCATTGCAACAATACAGGAGTATTGTTGCAAAACTGTTTTCTCAAGTAACATTCAAAGAAGAGAGATTGGATATCAGGAGATAATTTGTAATATTAGTTGGATTTTAGTCTGGACATTGCTGACATGCCTCTTAGAAATATATGAATATTGTGCTTTATGTATACAATCTTTTTTTTTTTCAGTCAGCCACAACTTTGCATTTAGTATATAGTAAAAAAGTCAGCAGTATATTTTGCTTTTTAGAACATGATACAGTCTAAAATAAAAATGCAGTATTGCTAATTAATTTTTTTCACAAGTTACATTTTTATGTTATCTGTATAATTAGTGAATTAAGTCAGATTTTATGTGCACAATACCACATATCATCCAAAATGTTAACTCCATACATACAATTTAATTTTTTTGCCGTGGCAAAAATCATGGCCAGGAGCTGGAGCCATGAGTAATTTGCAACTACCCAGGGATTTATTTTTCCTGTTTTTATTTCCCCTCCTGTCTGTAGCCCAGTCATTGCATTGACAGTCCTCGGCCAGAGGCCATGCACCAGGGCTCCATCCAAAACACTACAAATCCAGCCATTAAATTTCACCATTGTTCAAAGACCACAAATTCCTTCCTCTTTAGGAGCTGTGAATACTGCCTGTAAGGTATACCCAGCCCCAACCAACCTGGGCAGCAGGAGACCTGAGCTGGGCTGGCCCATACGGTACTTAATAGAGTCTGCTATTTTGTATTCATAGCAAGAGTGGTAATTTTCTGCCAGGTTGCTCACCTGAAAACATTTTGAACTTGCTATCTTTTCCCCACTAGAAGAAAAAGTGGGGAAAAGTTAGCAAGTCACTGTCCCCAATTCAGTATCTTCAGTATTAAAAAAAAAAAAAAAAAAAAAATTACAACTGCATGACAAAAATACTAAGTATGTATGTGTAGGTGGTATGTATATGTGTATATATGTGTATGTATATACACACTGTAGACTTGTTATAATGCAGGTAATGGGATAAAAAAAATTTGGTCTGCATTGTAAGTGAGCCTGCATTTCTATTCAGTTTATAGATCTTGCTGTAACAGATAAGAAAGATACGATTTTATGCTGTACAATTTTTTGGATGCTGGAAATAAAGATTTCATGGAAATAAAGGTTTTATTGCTAGGAACAAAAATGCTAAGAACAAAATACCTGCAGACTCATTATCAATTTTAAAAATATCATGAAACAAGAAGATATGTATTTTGACACTGAAAAAACCTTATTAGGTTGTGATTTTCCTAATAAATGAAACTAGAGTTAACTGCTTTGCATCTAACAAATCTGAAAGACATGAAATTGGGAGCCAACCTTTCACCACGCTGTAAGTGATTTTGTATTATATCGAGCCATGTTATATATAAATGCTTAGGGGTAGATTTTATAAATTTGCGCGAGTGCGTACTTTTGTTCGCGCACCAGGCGCAAACAAAAGTACGCTGGATTTTATAAGATACGTGCGTAGCCGCGCGTATCTTATAAAATCCGGGGTTGGCGCGCGCAAGGGGGTGCACATTTGTGCAACTTGCGCGCGCCGAGCCCGGCGCGTGCTGCCTGTTCCCTCCAAGGCCGCTCCAAAATCGGAGCGGCCTCGGAGGGAACTTTCTTTCCACCACCCCCCCCGGCCCTATCTAAACCCTCCCTACCTTTGTTGGCAGATTTACGCCTGCTGTAAATCTGCTGCGCGCGCCAGTGGGCTGCTGGCGTGCCATCACCCGACCCGGGGGCTGGTCCGGAGGCCTCGACCACGGCCCCAGGCCGGCGCCACGCCCCCGGTCCCACCCCAAACCGCCCCTGACCCCGGACACACCCCCAGACACGCCCCCTCCCCCGTCCCTTTTACGAAGCCCCGGGACCTACGTACGTCCCGGGGCTGTGCGCGCGCCAGCGGCCTATGCAAAATAGGCCGCTGGTGCGCGTAAATCCGGCCGGATTTACGCGCGCAGGGCTTTAAAATCCAGCCTTTAGTCTTTAGACCTTCTTCCATATATGCAAGATAAGTTCAGATTAACTATATAAAAATAGCAAAATTAATAAATGTATTGAAGAAAAGCAAAAATGTCATACTTTGGTACTCCAGTATCTGAAATAGACCTACATAGGCTTGAAGGACAATTAGAGAACATTTTGAGTGGACATGGTCATTGTTTCCTCTAAAATGCTTGGAAGACAGCTGATGCCTTTCTCCCCACCAGGTATGCTCCAGCCATCCCATGGTTTAAACTGCATAAACCCTGTAGTCTGTGGGAGTTGCTAGTCTCATGAATTGTTTGATAGCTGTGGTGTTCTTGCTGGAAAGAAAGGTGGTGTAGTCTGTCTTACACCTTAGAGAAAATATTAGCCATAGTTGTCCATCAGTTTAGCTTTTTGAGTTTTCTGCATATTTGAAAAACATACCTAAATCTTATCTAAGAGCTTTATAATAGAGTAGATCTGAACAAAGTGGTATTTTATGTAGATGATTAAAATTGCTGTTCTAATTCAGAGAAACAGCATGGCTGAATACCTTTTATTAAATATATATTTCAATTACTGTAAACCGTTGTGATCTTCTGTTAGAACGACGGTATATAAAACAACTAAATAACTGAAAGTAAACATTTTAATGATATGGTGATTCATTCACAGTGTGAATACAATGGATTGGGCTTCTGCATTTCCTACACCTGTCCTGTTGCTTCACATTCCTCATTAATTAATAGGAAAATAGTTGTGAAGCAGGTACAGAAACTGCTCATGAACACAATTTTTATTGTTCAAGTGATAAGAGGGGGTGGAAGATTGAAAGGAAGGAGGGAAGCAGAGGAGAGGCAAAAGTGGAGGGAAAAATGGAAGAGCAAAGAAAAAAATACAAATTAAAAATAAAATCAGAATGAGCACAAAAATGATATATGAAAAAAAGGTTTTTCACTGGCTTCTAGACTGTTTTGACTAGTACCAGTTTTCTAATAATCTAAGTTGGAAATTTATAAATTCAAATTTCCATTTTAATGAGCACGCTTTTTTTTTTAACCTTAACCTAGTTGAATTGCAGTGGGCACAGATTTGGGAGAATTTCAGCAAGACTTCTGTTTTTTTCTTACTCATCTTGATACTCAGTATAAAATTATATATGAGTTCTATCTTATCTCTCTGTTCAAGTAAATACATTTTGGCCTGATGGTAGTTAATGAAGGTGGGTAGAAATGGATACAATAAATAATCTGTGGTGGCACTATGAGTATATTCATACTTTGTTTTATTTTATCAAAGGTGTATTTGATTATTAATGTAAACCAATCCATTTTTGGAATATTTCTTCTACTCCAGGGCTTCTTCTGTAAGTGTAAACGGATTAGAACACAATAGGTATTAATGCCAAAACTTTATTGGAAAAGCCTTCGTTGCTACCCTGTGAAGTTAATTTGTTATCATTCAATAGAATTATCTAACCCCCATCTAAGATTTATATCACTTGAAGTTTAGCTGCTTCAAAAGTCATTGGTCAAACCAATGTCTTTACAATGGTATTTCTCAATTTAGTACCTCTACGATGTCTTATGCTCTCAGCACTTCTTGATGTTTTTTACAATCTTCCTGATTTGAACTTCTGTGCTGATGGCTTTATACATGTTATTATGGGTGGAGCTTACTTTGTCATTAGGTATCTGGCTCAATGCCTGGACTGTGATTGCTAACCAGTTTTCATTGGTTAAACCAGTTTATAGATACCTAGAGTTAATATTCAGCCACGGAGTGGCTAGTTAAGTTATCCAGATATAGCTATCCAGCCAACAACAGGGATATTCTGGCGCAGCCACGCTGCTCACTATCCTCTGCTATCTTAGGGGGTTATTTTTTAAGGGCTTATCACATGCCCTTATCTTGTGTGATAGCATGCAAATTCAATTGGGGGCAGGGAGGGGCGGGGAGGGGGCAGAGTCAGCGGTGGCTTTGGTGCTGGCGATAATGTAACTAACATTATTGTCGGCAGTAGACCACCAAATATCACCACCTTTCATGGTGGCACTATTCAGTGTGAAAGCCGGCAGCCAGCGCACTGCACTGAAATCGCACCGCCATGGTGCGAAGGCTGCGGGCTTTCTCAGGCCCGCCCCCCCTTTTGCCCCCCCCCCCTGTCTCCTGTTTTCGCAGGATTCATCATTCTGCGATGAATCCAGACCTTAGTTAGCTAGTTATGTCATACCAGCTAACTTTAGGACAGCCCTATGGGCCAACCAGAGTTAGCAGCATTGGTTAAGTGGCTAACTCCGAATATCAGAGTTAGCCACTTAACATATGCAGCTAATTCTGGCTTCCTGCAAAACGCCTCCCTCCTATCCCCAGAGCACCTCCGACTTATGCTCTTAAATTCTAGGTGCACATCTCAATGTGCACCTAGAATTTAGGTGCACAAAGTGCTGAATATCCCCAGCTAGCTATTTAGATGGATAACTTTTTAGTTGTCCATCTAAATGACTTTTGAATATCAACCTCCTAGTTGATTGCCATCTTACAGCCAGGTCTTCCAGATAAGTTATTGGATATGACTGCATTTTCTGTCATATCTTAATTGATTCTTCTGACCCTGGAAAATGCCTAGCCATGTCAGTATTAATTGTCAAACTTTAATTGGCTCAGTTCCATGTCAGACCTTATATGGCCATCATGACCTATTCAGGAAAAGATCAATGGTACTTTCCATCTGTCAATCACATTTTCCTGTAATGTGCTGGGCTGTATCTAGTCTCATGTCCTTGCTCATGATCGCCTCATACTAGTGTCTCTTATCTGTTTTGTGACAGCCTGCTTTTTAATATTTTAGTAGTCTCTCTGAAATAACCAAAGTTCAAAGCTGTATTGCTCACTCAGTGCTTCCTTCCCCACTCACTGGGTATTTCTGTGCTTTCTAATGTCTGCTGAGGCAGAATATCAATAACTAGAAAAAGCAGGCTATATTTTGTGTGTTAAATTCTATGGTTAAAAATATGAAAAACTGACCATTACTGATCGTTAACATGATAGATTTGGACTTGTTCATATATTTTTTCTTAACCCTTGAAGATTTTTGTCCAAAAGATAACCTATTTTGCTTTTTGGGAAAAAGTTATTACATTTTTTTGTTAGTGGCTAGGATGATGGCCATGTCCTCCCATGGACTCTTTCTAATTAGTACTTCAAAGTATGGCAGATCCTGATTATGAAAATTCTTAATTTATCAAGTCAGAGATGAGAACACACTTTATTTTACCATCTGGTCTTCCTTCCTAGCCCATGTCAAATACTTGGGGTGGGGGCTATGTTTAAATTTCTAATCCTCTGATCAACATTATGCTAGTTCTGCATACTCATGGTTTTTATTACACATGCTTATTCTTTGACTAATTACCCTGCGTAGTTCTTGTCTTTGTTTCTCTCCTTTGTAATCGCAATATGCTCTTTTAATCTGAGTGGTTATGATGCTACATATGTTTATGGGTGATATATCCTCTTTTAAATTTTCTAAAACCAATAAAGACACAGTTTGAAAGTAATTACTATGGTACTGCAAAATAACTGTTCAAATGAGAACATTGTCTGTGCAATGAAGTTCATTTATAAACAAAGCAGATTGCTAAAACGCAACAAATTTCCATTGGCATCTGTAAGCAATATTAGCAGTAGAATTCTCAGTGGGGCAGCTGATGCAGTACACTGGGGCACATGAGATGGAAAAAAACCATCCACAACAGTGGCCTGCGCAGATTCTGCTAGAGAAAGTTGCACTTAAGACCCTGGCCTTACTTTTTCTGTCAACCAGCAGCATTTTAATGGTGTTCACTATAAATTATTATTATTATTGTTTTGGTTCTGTGAATATTGAATGAACTGATGTGCTAAACCTGTAAAATATCGACAAGGCATAAAATTAACTGAAGCAAAACAAAACCACAACATGGCAGATTTTACATTTGATTTATATTTGGCACTTCAAAGTGGATTATATTCAGGTACTGTAGGATTTCCCTGTCCCCAGAGGGCTTACAATCAGGAGCGGTAACTTTCAAAATGGCGTGCGGGTGCGCATGTGCACGCATTTGTTGACCTGCATCCAGGGACACGGCTATTTTATAGTTTGCATATGCATAGGTACATGTTATAAAATAGCCTGGCCACGCATACATGTGCACCAAATTTTAAGTGGGTGCGTGCAAATGCCACTTCTACCCCATAAACCAAGGGATTTGAAAATTGGTGCGCCAATGCCATTTTCAGTTTTACCAGTTCATCCCCATTTCTCCCAGTTAAGAACGAGGTCCTCCAGACCTCCCTAGTTTAATAGCCTTTACTCCCCCCAGATCTGCCTATTTATTTTATAACTTACATGGCATCCATAGCAGAAGTAAAGTTACATGACAGGGGGCCTTGGCGTGCACCAGATCACGTAAGCATTTAAGCACAAATTTCAGCTTCGTGCCCTGCCCAGACCACACCCACGCCACTTTTTGAAAACGTCTGATACGTGCGCACTGCAGCATTTATGTGCATATCCGGGCAACTTTTAAATTAGCTCTGCGCGCACCCAGCGTATTCGCGCATCCCCTAATTAATGCACGCGTCGGACTTGTAAAATTCACTTTTACAGGCAATGGAGGGTAAAGCGACTTGCCCAAGGTCAGAAGGAAGGGGGTTTGAACTCTGGTTTCTCTAGTTCTTAGCCCACTGCTCTAACCCCACTAGGCTCAGTTCAAGCTGTGACATTGATGCAGATAGACCGAGCTTTGTCCCTAGCAGGGTCTAAGTTGTGGAACACGATGCCATTACAGAAAAGAGCACAAAGAAATTATAAATTATTTAAAGGTATGTTAAAGACCTGGCTCTTTAAACAAGCATTCTGCAATGAGAACCGAGAGAAGAAATGAAAGGCTGCGCATGTTAGTAATTAAGAGAGATTGGTAGGACCATAGCTTGTAAATGAGATTATTTTTAACATTTTATAACTTTTAATTAATGTTTTAGCACTTTTATATAACTTAGATTTTATGAAAGAGTTTAGGAATTTTTATATAGTAATTGAACTTAGAATTATTAAATGAAGCTTTGTAATCGATTTTAAGATTTTGGCACTTTAATTGTTGTTCTTAGTATTTTTAGTGATTTAATGTTATTTTATGTGCCTTATTGTGAACTGTTATGATGGTAAACTACTTAATGACGGTATAAAAAAAGCTATTAAATAAAATAAATAAATCAACCCTGTGGCAGCAGGAGACAACGTTTGCTTAAACACAACTCCTGCTGTCAGATGAGGGTGGTGGGGAGAGGTAGATGGAAGGTGAGCATCGTGCGGCTGACGGTTGCACCTGAGCAGGTAGGGATTCCATTTATCTCTGGCCAAGCCGATATATAAAACTGATGTTTTACATGCCCACCTGTAGCAGTGCCCCTTAGTCACAAAGGATCTGGGTGGTTTCAAAGCTTGCACACCCCAAAAGCTGGCTGTGAAAGGAAGCAGGTTACAAGGGAAAACTGGGACAATGCTGCACTTGGTCAGAGACCTCTCAGCCCACACTGTTGCTGCTACTCTGTGCAGCCATGAATGGTGCGAGCCTGAAGGCAGGACTCTCCTGAAGGAAGGGGTAAGTGTGGTGCCCCACAGTTACCTATTGCCCGGCACCACCCCCTGAGCGCTGGGAAGCACACCCACCCACAAATGTATTGCAAGCTTCCTTATAAACAATGTCTGCAGAGTTGAATTAAAACAATTTAAAAACAATTGTTATGTTTGCTATATGCATTTAACAAAAAAGGAATCAAATATGGATGTTTAGTTATAGAATTTTATTTTAAAGTAGGCATGTTTTAAAGCCATTTACCCAGGTAAATTGACTTGTCTGAAAGTTGCCCCTCTCCCACCCCTCAGACCAACTAAAAGTGTGCATAGGCTTCCACTGAGTACATAGTTTTAGGTGACAGAGCATTCCTAAGAAGAGAGGAGAAGCCATGGTTTCATGTTAGGTGACAATGTATGTGAATTTGACATGAAGGTCTATGTTTGGTCTTTTTGCATGAAAAAAGCAGGTGCAAAGTCCATAGGTACTTTTGACCCACAAGCCTTGTAGGTAATTTTGAAAGGAAAATCTGTGTAGTGTTTCTTTAAAATCTAGATACAAGGACCGTGAGTAAAAAGAACCAGTGGACTTTGTAGCTACCAGTTAGAAAATTGCCTTCCAAAATTGTACAATTATCACCCTAAATGTTAAACATAATGAACACCAATTGGAAAGAACAATAAGTTAAAAGCACAATGGCTAAGATAAAATGTGATAAAGAGATCAGATGCTAAAAATGATTAAAATTTGCACAGAAAAATAAAAAGAGAGAGAACTAAGAATAAATCATGAATCCAATGAGAGCTGAGAAATCTGTTGATTAAAATGTAATAGACTAAACCAAAACACTGAATTCATGACTCAATATAGTATCCTTTAATATTCTCTGTCCTGGTAGGATGCTTCCTTAACATCCTATTTTCAATAATTCTAATACTTCCTGCAACTAAACTTCTAATTGATGGTCATACAATCTGTACTTTAGGTCTTCTGAAGACATCTTATGAGAAGTCCAACTCAACAGCATTCTTTAATTATAAACATTTCTTTCTTTCATCCTTGAGACCCTCACAAGCTCATGTACTACATATTTTTTGTTAGTCCAGCAATAGTTATTGCAAGGCTACCGATATTCCCCAATAGTCCCATCATTCTTGTTGCCGCTCTTCATTTGTATGTAGTAAAAGGATATACAGAGCACTATTAAAGTATCCTGTCTGAAAAGCTTGAGGAGATTACATGACTTTGTTATAGCTCCTATTTGCTGCTGAATCCATGATAGGTTGTTGTAGCTGGGCATGAAAACGTGCCAAAAGATGCTGTTAGGTATATCATTTGGAGCAGAGTAGTGTCAGTTGGAAGTTGCACTGTAGAGCTGCTGAGGGCTATGTTCCCCCCTCTCCACCCCTCAATGAACTGTTCTATTTAGCAGCATTTAATCCATCAGTTGTAGTATCTGGCTATTGTCACAATATTTTATTTCAGAATATGGCCACATGATGTTTGCATAAAATGCTTTTGAGTGCAAGTCATTTGCAGTGAAAAACAAGGCATAGACTTCTTGATATTTATTCACTCCGCTTTGTTAAAAGTAAGAATTGTATATTTGATTTTGGGTAACTGAGGATCTGTCACTATTCAAGCCTGGGAATGTACTCACATTGTTAGAAAATAGATTTTTTTTTTTTTAATGGAAAATAGTCATTTTAGGTTAAATAGTCATTTTAGGTTAAATTGATTCAAAGACTGGGGAGTATAGCTGTTATAAATTAGGGATATGGAAACCCAATATTTTTGGGTCGGTTCATTTTTTCATGTTGGGGTTTGTTTTTATTCAGTTTGTTTAATATTTATTTTGCTTCAGTGCATTTGCCAAATTAAATAAAACATTAAATAAGAAAAAAAAAAACAAAACCTGGCCTCTAACAGCTTTGGCTGGGCCTTCCCAGGCCAAAAATCTGCCCAGGCCCTGTACTGAGGCATAGGCCGGGGTTTTCCCCCTTTATAAAGCATCTAGGGAGCTTCCATTCCTACTTCCCCCTTTCCTGGATCCTGCTGTAAACAGGTAGGAGGAAGGCTTACTTTCTCCTGCTTGGTCTCGCACTTTGAAAATGGCATGTTAGCCTGAATGATAGCACAGAATTTATGCCATGTTGGCATTTTCCTCCAGTGCAGCCAGTGCCATTTTGATATATAGTTCTACATCAAAATGACATCAACCACACCTGTGGAAGGTGCCGAAATGATGACACTTTGGTGCCATCCTTCAGGCAGATGGTGTCATTTTTAAATTAAAGCAAAAAGACCTTCAGCAATAAAGTGTCAATTCTCTTAATGTTATGAACCCTGTCCGCAGGTCGCCCCGCGAGCAGGCCACTCACCCCATGCTGCTCTGTCTTCTGCCGACGCGGCAGGATGCCGCCGTCGGCCCTCCCACGCGGCCGGAGCCGTGTCCTAAAGTTCTTCTTGTGGCCCGGAGGCCGCCCCCGTCTCTTTCAGTCTTCACCGCGGCCGGAGCCGTGGAGTTTCCAGCTTCCTTCGGGGCTGGGAGTGCCCCCGACGTCATCGCTATCTTCGCAGCCGCAAGCCCCGGCGCCATCCGGCGGGTGGAGCCGCCCCTGGGGCTCCCTGCAGCGGCTGGAGCCGCTGCCGACAGGCCCTGCCCTGCTTCCTACGCAAGTATGTCGGTGCAGGCCGCTGTCCGCGGTCCTGCACAGTTCCTGCACTCTCCCTAGGTGCGCAGCCGCGCCTCTCTTCAGCACTTAAAAGGCCAGACACAGGAAGTGTCTGGGCCCCACCTTGATGACTGTTTCCTGCTCAGCCCTATAAAGGGCTGCTCTGTCAGTTCTTTAGTGCCTTGCATCATTGTGAGTCTTCGCTCTGGAGGCTCCGGCCTGCCAGAGTCCATGTAAGGTCTTCCAGTCTTCTAGGAGCTCCTTGTTTCGTTCTGCTGTTCCATGTCCAAGTCTTCGTGCCTGAGGTCCATGTCCAGGTGTCTTCGTTATCTCCTTCGTCCTGGTGTTCCTGCCTTCCATGATGTCCTTTCCTATGCCATGCCTCGTCTTCGCTCTCGAGCCTTCTGGTACCGGTAGGCCGGGGGTCCCTCAGATGCAGTACTCCTGAGAGGACTAGCCTGCCGGTGGACGGTTGTCCTGTGCTCCTGAGCCGTCATGTCCCGGATGTGTCTTCCTGTGCTGTCCCGCTCCCATCGTGGTCCGTGACCAGCCTTGGGGCTGTGTAGGGCACGTAACGGACAGGGTGGTCCGTGACTCAGTCCCGCAGGTGGCCTGAGTAGGGCACCCTGAGAGACAGTGCCAATGTCCATGCCTTGTGTTGCCTTTTGGATGTCAAGAGTCTCGTCCCCGGATGCCGTTGCATCAGCCATGTGTCTTTGTCCCTGGATGCCGTTGCATCAGCCATGTGTCTTCGTCCCCGAATGCCGTTGCATCAGCCATGTGTCTTCGTCTAGATGCCGTCGCATCACTTCATAGTCATGTCTTCATGTCAAGGCCCGTCTGCCCTCAACCTCAGGCCAGTCCTGCTGCTCCATGCTGCTCGCAGCAGGTCCGAAAGGGCCCGGAATGGTCGGAGGACCATTCAACTTCCAACATCCTCGGATGTTGGCCATGGGAGCTTGCCGGCCTGGCCAAGGGTAGACCGTCAGCCATGCGGAGCCACTGTCAACCCTTGGCTCGGCCCTGGATGGCCTGGGTCGGGCTGAGGCCCATGGGCACACTAAACCACAAACATAACACTTAATAACAATATAAGTAATGGCTTATAGCAAAAGGAGGAAAAAAAGGATCTCAGATGTCAAGTATGCATATAATGCAGCAGTTAAAGCATATTGACTAGATCGATCATTGGTCAAAAACCTTCCACCTCCTATAAGTTCAACATTGAAAAGTTCTTTCCTTTATTTAACACTCAATTTTTAATACTTTTTTTGAAAAGTTGTTTTAAAAATTCCAACTATATAGAATTCCCAAAATCAAGTCCATATGCTCTTTAAAAAAAAAAAAAAAAAAAGTTCTTAAAATATAGATGCAACGCATGAACTTATCTTGTTTTTTTCTTCACTTATGTACTGAAATGCAAACTTCTTATTTAGTTTTTTTCTAACTTGAATGTTGGCTGTAGGTTGCTGGAGTTTAAACCAGGGCCCATTATCACGCAAAAAAATAATTGTAATGAAAGCTATGTAATTTGCACTAAGTTTACATTTGAGCCTTTGTCTCACTTTCTGATGATAGATGTTGGTTTCAGAGTTGTTTACATAGAAATTCTCTAATGGACCTGACTATAGGACCACTGCTCTAGATATAATTAGTCCCAGTACAGTCGTCTTTCTCTACACATAGATATTATATTCATCTTGTCCGGTATAGGCATGCTAAATAGTTTTTATATCTATATTTTTAGTGACAAGGGCATCACACTGTGTACATTCAACACAATATCATGGTTTATCAATAGAGAATGTTCCCCAGTATATTATAAAGGACAAATCGGGATGGTCCTGTATCATGAAAGCTAGTGAACAGCAGGGCAAGTGGGTGTAAGAGGGGAGGACATGGAAGAAAAAAAAAATCTAATTTAGAAGTAAAACATTTAAAAAAAAAAATGGATGTACAGCCAAAATGCTGCACCACAGTTACTGTTCCATGTTGAGAAAGGGGAACTGGAACTTCATGTTTCCCTTCAATTATAGCAGATGGTCTCAGCTCAGATGCAGTACTATAGGAAATAAGATATCTGAAGGAAGGCAGATTTTGCCTGAGGATAGTATATTTAACCACATCCTCAAGTTTGCAAGGTGTGCACATGAATGAGAAATTGAAATTTTCTTTAGTCTTGTTTGTCACCAGGAAAGTAATACAAATAATAAAATTAAAAAAAGTGAGAACATAGATAAGAGAGGTTCAATTTGTGTCATTCTGTTTTAAATTTTGAGCCCTCACTTCATCTTTTCCTATTTAATTATAAGCCATATTAAATATTTCTTACCTTCTGTGCCATTTGAATGTTGGTAAAACTGTGATCACAACTGGCACTAATTGCCACCATTCACACAGAAGAATAAGATTGTGGACATGGAAATGGAACTATTCTTTTATCTCCAGAGATGCTGTAGTTCATTCAGTACACGCTTGCAGCATATTGACAGATTCATGTAAACTAACCGGCATAATTGCTACTTAAATTATTGTGATTGCAAACTGTGCATGTCACTTCCTAATACGTTGAACCTAGCACCTATCAGGAGTCAAAATACCCAATACCATTAAAGAATAAAAAGTATTGCTTGTTTTTGTTTTGGTTACTGCTTGACTGAGCTGTTTAAATCACTAATTCTCTAAGGTCAAATTTAGTAAATTGAAAAAAGAAGTTAGCTATAAACACAAAATTAGAATTT
Source organism: Rhinatrema bivittatum (assembly GCF_901001135.1). Classification (NCBI taxonomy): domain Eukaryota; kingdom Metazoa; phylum Chordata; class Amphibia; order Gymnophiona; family Rhinatrematidae; genus Rhinatrema; species Rhinatrema bivittatum. The sequence goes on from NC_042623.1 coordinate 98,288,340, forward strand.
CAGAAAGTACTTAAAGTTGCATGGCAGGAAATCCATAAAACTTACTTAAACCGTGCATTATTTCCTTCTAATACTATCAAACAGAATTGGTAAGCAGCTTAGACTAGATTAAGTGCACTGTCCATTTCAGATTTTGAACTTCTAATTAAAAGCTGTTGTAGGTAGAGGCTTAGAATTAGTTTAATTTGCATTTCCTTCACATTACAAATGCAATACCTCCAGAAACTACAATTTTACTCTTTGTTCCATTTAATAGTTTTTTATACTAGTTTTGAAATATGAGTTGCAAATATTGGTGATTGATACATAACTTAAAAATATTAACGTTCTTTCGAATACACTTGTATTGTCCTTTGTAGATGAAATGTCAAAAAGAGTGAACATAATATTTAGAGCAGAGCTTTCCAAACTTTTCATGTTAGTGACACACTTTTTAGACAAACAATTTCATGACACAGTAATTCAGTCTACTAGCAAACTAGACGTTAAAGGTTAAACGAACAAAACATATTTTGACAATTTATGTATGTTTCCTTAAATATATACATACATTTTTGTGGATTACATAATATTACACCCACACTGACCCCCAGGCAGCTCCCATTCATTCTCACATCGCTCCCTCCCCATCCCCCAGGCATGCACACATTCATTCTCACACACACAGACCCCCAGGCAGGCATCAATTTATTCTCTCACACACATTCACCACACACAGGCAGGCACCTATTCTCATACAGACAGACCCCAGGAAGACACCCATTCGTTCTCATACACAGATACAGCCTCAGGCAGGCACTCATGCATTCCCACACATACTCCCCCAGGCAGACTCCCATTCATACACATGCACACACTAAAGGCGGACCCCCTCTCTTTCTTTTGCCAGCAACCTCGGAGCCTCTCTCATTCCTCTGCTACTGCTGCCACTGCTGCCATGTGGATATTTGGTGAGGTGCTGATTACTGCTACTGGCACGGAAGCCCGTTCTGCTGCCTCCTCTGTGCAGGCCCTGCGGTATTAAATATTTGCGGGTTTCCACTTCCTCCATGCCGATCTTGTACATTGCGAGATCGGCATAGAGAAAGTGCTACTCTTGCACATTCCCAAAGATAACATGTGCCAATCACTAAAAAGTATTTTTTTTTACCTTTGCTGTCTGATCTTAGTTTTCTAATTGGTTGGTCACAGGCTTTTTTTTTCCACCTTCCCTTTCTTGTTTTTTTGCCAATTCCTTTTACAGGGTCTTTTTTTCTCACCATCTGTCTTCTTCCCTCAAACACACAATCAGGTTTTCATTCTCAGAGCGGCCTTACTACCGGGTTTCCTCCTCTTCTCGGACCACTGCAATGTGGGATATGTGGCGGCCCATTAACGCTGCTCTTCTTCTGTACACGGCAGATGCTCCTCCTCCTTCCTGCCCACGCGGCTCCGGCAACGTTTTTCTTGTGGGGCTGCGCAAGCAGGAAGGAGGAGGAGTGAACGTGACCCTTTTCTTCGGGCCGTGGTGAGGTAAGCTTCACCATGGCCCCGCCGATCTTTCTGCTGTAGTTCCCTGCTTCCACCAGCCCTATTGCTATGTGGACTGGGTGACACACCTTCAAACTGCAGGCGACACACTAATATGTCGCAACACACAGTTTGGAAAGCTCTTATTTAGAGAATACTAGATGAGTTTGCTTTCTTTTTAATCAGAGTTAAAGTTGACAGACTTTTTGAGGCCATTTCATAGCGTCAGTGCTTAAAGACACAAATAATATCACTTCCAGTGTCGTCATATTCATGGTATCTTAATTTTACATCCATATTCTTCATAGTTTTTATGGGGGAAATTTCAGTTTTCAAAATTTTCAGTTTTCAAAATATTTTACATAGGAAAATGTTTGTTTTCCTGCATAAAAATTGGTTTGAAAATTCCCCTTCCGCTTACTGCAGATAAAAATGTGTACTGTTTCTCTGAAGAAGATCTGTTAGATGGAAAGGTCAGGTCTGGGTGGGTCCACTCTGGGGGGAGGGGCTACTGAAGAGCAGCAACCCAGTCTCAGGGTGAATGGGGAGAAGGTAGCAACCCTGGGTAGGGGAAGAAAGTTGCTGTGGCACTTCTAGGTTCAGGAAGAAGCCATGGAGTATGCATCACATGACTTTTGAAATCTGGGCCTGAGGGATACGTGTTAAAGCACAGCAAATTGGCAAGGAGCTCCAGGTTAGATCAAGCAGATCCCAGGAATGGAATTACCTTGCATAGGATCAGCTTGGTCAGAGGACCAAGGAGAGTCATAGGTCACCCTCAAAGAATGCGGCTTACCCTTTCATGGTTTCACAGGATGGGGTATGTACATTATGCACATATACTTTGTCTGTGGCATGCAATTTGAACTCATATCTTATTGCCCTGTTCTTCAGTGTGCTGGCTATAAAATGCAAGTATTGGGAAGTGGAAGGCCAGCTGAATGGAAACCTCCATGGCATTTGCTTTGGATCTTCCAAACTGGAGAGTCCATGCTAGTGGGGCTCATACTGATTTTTATTCTAGCTATCTCCATCCCTGGTTCCAATGCCACTGTCCCTTGGAGTAGGGAATCAAGGCAGGGTATCAGTTACTTAGTGCTGGAATCAACCATTGTTTAGGCTTCCTAAGAATGACCACTCAGGAAACAAAAACTTGGAGTCCTTGTAAACATAAATTGAAATTGTCAGATCAGCGAATGTGGATAACAGTCAAAAAAAGAAAATAGAATGTTATGAATGTTCAGAAAAGATTGGAGAATGAAACTCTGAATGTCATAATGTATCTGTATAGATCTATAGTACTAACTTGAGTGTTGTGTGCAATTCTGGTCTCCCCATCTCAAGAAAGGTACAGAAATGGTACAGAGAAGGATAACAAAAATGATAAATGAACAACAAGGAATTGGATCTTCTGTTTGGGACCTGCGAGGTACTTCCTAATAACCCAGATTGGTCACAGTTGGCAATAGAATACTGGGTTTGATAGACCTTTGGTCTGACCCAACATGGCACAACTTTATTTATAAATGCATCAGCCAGCATATACAGCACCAGCAGGGGAGGACTGGGTGTAGTCTCTCCATTCGCAACAGAGAAGAGATAGAGTCCCAGGGTCATCAGTTAATCTGCAAGATTGTGGCCAGGGGTAAAACTCCAAAGCAGTATCGAAAGAGTCAATGAGATAAGCAACTTCTGAGCTATGAAAAGGGCTAAGTATATTGGGGTGGCAGTAGGACCATTGCTGGTGGTAATGGGGGGAGGGGATTGGGTGAAGGAACTCAAATGAGATTGGGCCAGAGTCTGAATAGAAATGGAAGAAGAGTCAATGGGCTAGGTCCAGTTCAAGTTATTGCAGATTGAATCATTCTAATGGTATGTGCAAGAAATACATACAGGCGGATGCAGTACCATGCGCTCAGGATAACGCACAGGTTAACCCACGGTTGGATATGCTTTTTGGACACGTGTCCATAGGGCCGGAGAGAACAGGAATTAGACCCGTGCCAGTTAAGAAAAGTAGGCCCCTATGTAAGGTTCTGATGTGTTACTTAATAAGAGAAATAATGTTCTAAATTTCCCAAATCATTTTTAATTATTTAAGAAGGCTTTATGAGCTTTTTGTGTTAACAAATTCTTCAATTACAATTGAAAATTGTATTTATACATGTTAGAAATAGATATATTTAGCTTTTTTAAAAATTTTGCCCAACAAACGTAGGCCCCTTGAACATTGTAGGCCCTAGCCAAATGGCCATGCTGGCACCCCCTCTCTCCTGGAGTGCGCGTCCATAACCCCTGATGCAATAAGGGGATCAGCATGTCCAAAACATGGATCAGACCAGGGCTTAGCTAATAGCACTCATCACATGTAAATGCCATGTTGAAGAGCTATTAGCTAATACCCCTGATGTAAAAAAAATAACTGTGTGCCTGACATGCACAATTTTACTCTCAAAAAGTAATGCCGGCTGCGGAGCTGGCAAAGTTTTGAGGAACCCTAAAAGTTGAAGTACAAAGCACAATATACTGCTTTTCTCTGGTACCTCATATTTAATATCTTGGTGATATTAAGTCAGAGGAACTACAGAAACCAGCAACGTGAAAAAAAAAATGTCTTGCCAGTGGTCAGGTTACGAAAACAGATGCTCAATTTACGAGCGTCCACTTTAATGGGAAACATTTCATTTGCATGATGTGGTGGAGCTTTCCTTTTTTTATTCTTCTTGATGAATGCCATGAAAATGTTAATAAATAGTTAAAAAAAAAAAAAAAAATTATGAGCCCTCGTTTTCCTAACCCACAGCTTCCCCTAGTGCCGCCTTTTTAGCGCAGCAGTTCATTTTCCTACTGTATCACATGCTAGGGAGAGGTGGATGGGTGCGTGTTAGGAAAGCGGGTACTCAATCATGAGCGCCCGTTTTTTCCCCACATGGATATTGCATTGGCCTGATAGTGTTTTTGCCACATACAGTGTCTTTAAGGTACGTGGTATATCCATTGCTTCATGCTTGCATGATTAACTGAAGTGTGATGAAACAATGAAAAGTGCATCACTAATAAGAATAAAAAGAGGTCGTATGTTTGGCCATTCATATTACTTGGTATCTGTAATAATGTATTTCATCTTTTTTTCCTCTAAATGCATTTACACCTGTTTTAACCCACTAATGGTTGTAAAATCAAAGATGAGCATTGAATATGATTAAAAAGTGGGCAGCCAAAACAATCTCCCAAAAGGAACAGACTGTCCCATAATAATATCATTGTTTGGTTCGGTGTTTGAAATGAATTTAAAAATAAATACATAAAGCTTGTGATATCACCTGCTCTGCAACAGCTTGTTCCATTAAGGAAGCTCAGGTTTTTGAGAACATTTTTATTTATAGTTCCTTATTTCCTAGAATTATTGCACAGGGGCTGTACTTTTCTTTCTCTGGTGAAGTTATCGATATACAGAAGAAGCTTCCGTAAAACTAAAAAATAACAGAGCTTGATCATCTTTGCTTTAAGTGGATGAATGTAATATGGGCTTGTGTGAGGTTTTATTTTTCTGCTAAGACCTATCTTATAGGTAGAACTACCCATAGAGGGCAATTTTCCAAGCTGTTTACATGGGTAAAGAGTTGGCTGGTTGAAAATGGTCTTCCCTCAATACAGTGAAAAATAGGCCTGGGGTTCCACAATGCCTGTACTTCTAGCCACGTTTAGAGGAGGCATTCATGAGGTTGAGTTTGTCAAGGGAGGAAAATAAAATGCCTGGAGTGCATTTTCAAATCCATATGTTTCCTGGAAAAAGAGGAGCCCCACAAAAAAGCCGATGTGAATGTCCGTGATTACTTAGTAGTAATATCAGCGAGTGGATGTTCATACCTCACTTGGTAATATCCAAATACAAGCAACAATAATGTGAGGAAATAGTTTCAAGTCAAAATCTTTCCTTTTCAAACAGATGCAATGCTGAGAGATTCCAAAACTAAAATTCAATATGCCATCTTTATTGGTAGTATATATTCTGATGATATCAAGCTTAAACATTGTAGTCCCCTAACACAGCCATGTTTTGCCTTTTGGCTTCTTCGGGAGGGACCAGCTTCCTGGAAGCACCTATTTAAAAATTTATTTATTTTATTTAAATTAATTTATATACCGGAGGTTCCTGTATAATATACATATCACCCCGGTTCACAAAGAACAGTAACTATCGCTACAAATAGCGGTTTACATAGAACAGAATAAAAGAAGTTTTACATTGAACAAAAACAAAGTAATAAGTTTTACATTGAAGTCAGCATGTGTAAATTTCTGATTAACAAAGGAAGAAAAAAATAGATCTGAATAACTCGTTGTGGGCTTGAAAAGACTTTTCTTCGTGTTCTTGGCTCTAGGGGAAAGCTTGTTTGAAAAGCCAAGTCTTAAGTTTCCCTTTAAATGTAGAGTGGCATGGTTCTAAACGAAGGTCTGGAGGGAGCGAGTTCCAAAGTGAAGGGCCTGCTGTGGATAATGCACGTTTCCTCAGAACGGATTTCATAGGTTGTGTGATTAGTCTGTTCTGATAGGCGCTTCTGGTTGGTTTCACAGATGTGTGTAATTGAATTTGGAATGTTAGGTTGAGAGGTGCGATGTTGTGTAAGGCCTTATGTATCATCATTAAAGACTTGAACTGGATCCTGTATTTAATTGGAAGCCAGTGGAGATGGTGGAGAATTGGGGTGATATGATCTCTCTTTTTGGCATTTGATAGAATTCTTGCAGAGGCGTTCAGGACCATCTGAAGTGGTTTGATGGTACATGCTGGAAGGCCTAGGAGGAGAGAGTTACAATAATCCAGCTTTGGGAGTATGATGGCTTGTAAAACCATGCGGAAGTCTCTGTATAGGAGGAGAGGTTTGAGTTTCTTTAATGTTTGAAGTTTAAAGAAACATTCTTTTGTTGTGTTGTTGACGAATTTGTTGAGACTGAGTCTGTTGTCTATGATGACTCCCAGATCTCTAACTTGTTGTGTGGTGGAGAGCCCTGTGGTGACCGGATGTTGATTAGTGTTAGAATGTGAGGAAGGGGTATAGTTTTCCGGAGTTATAATGAGGATTTCAGTTTTGTTTTTATTTAGAACCAAGTTGAGGCTGGTGAGTAGATTGTTGATAGCTGACAGACATTTATTCCAGAATGATATGGCTTTGTATATGGAATCTTCTATAGGGATGAGGATTTGAATATCATCCGCGTATAGGTAATGTCTTAGCTTAAGGTTAGTGAGAAGTTGACAAAGTGGGAGTAGATAAATATTGAAAAGAGTCGGGGAGAGGGATGATCCTTGTGGTACCCCCCTTTTGGATTCGATGGTGTGGGACTCTTTGTTATTTATCTTGACCTTGTATGTTCTGTTCTCCAAAAATGATTTGAACCAGTTAAAAACTACTCCTGTAATGCCAATGTCTATTAGGCGTTGCAGGAGGCATGAGTGGTTAACGGTATCAAACGCTGATGAAAGATCAAGGAGAGCGAGGAGGCAAGGTTGGCCCTTTTCTAGGTTGAAAATGATAGTGTCTGATAATGATGTTAATAATGATTCGGTATTCATAGACTTGCGAAAGCCAAATTGGTTTGAGGTGAGGATGTTGTTTTCGTCAAGATATTCTGTAAGTTGTTTGTTTACAACTTTCTCCATAACTCTGGCAATCAACGGGAGGTTTGCTATGGGTCTAAAGTTTGCTGGGTCTGAGGTGGGTAAGTTAGGTTTTTTGAGGAGCGGCTTGAGCATGGCTAACTTGAGTTGGTTCGGGACATGTCCTTGAGAGAAGGAGCAGTTAATAATGTCTGCTAAAGGTTTGGCTATGGTGTTGGAGATCAGACACAGTTTGTTGTATGGAATGTGGTCTGATGGATGAGAGGATGGTTTTATCTTCTTGAGAATATTCTCTATTTCTAGAGTGGATGTGAGCTCAAAAGTGTTGAGTAGTGTTAGTGAAGTGTTAGTGTTAGGTTGTTTGACATTTGGGTGCGATGGTTGTTGATCTGTTGGGAGTGGTGGTTGAGCGGTTGAATGAGGTGTTTGTTGAGCGGGTGATTGCGAAGATTGGGGGGTGGGGTTGATTACGTGTTTTGGATGTGTAGATGGTCCCTTGAGGGGAGCTAGAAGTGAAGTGATTTTGTTGTCGAAAAAGTCTGCTAGTTCGTTCGCTTTAGTGAGTGCTTGATCATCTGGAATGGTCGGTGCCGGGGGTTTTGTGAGGGTTGATACATAGGAGAAAAGAGCTCTTGAATCAAAGATGAGGTGGTGGATTTTTTTGGAGAAGAATATTTTCTTTGTTGTGTTGATGTTGTTTCTGTATGAGTTAAGGCATGATTTGTAGATGAGGAGGGTGGTTGTAGATGGGTTTTTTCGCCAATTTTGTTCCTTGCATCTCAACTCGTGTTTATGATTTTTTAGCTCTGGTGTGAACCAGGGTCTCCTGTTGTCTTTGTTTGGATTGATAGATTTAGTTGTCATGGGGCAAATTTGATCTGCAACCTTTTTAGTGATGTTGGTCCATGATGAAGTTGCTGAGTTTACGTCGGATAGGTCTAGGTGCTCAAGTTCCTTGGCTAGGTGTTCACCGAGTTGGTCTCCTGAGCATTGTTTCCTAAGCGATATAGTTATAGGTTGTGTGGATTGTGGTGGAAGTTCTTTTATTTTTAAAACCGATGATATAATTCGATGGTCTGACCAAGGTATTGGAGTGCAAGTTGGAGTGGTGTGGGTTGTGATACCTTCATTTATAAAGATAAGGTCCAGCGTATGGCCTGCTTTGTGGGTTGGTTCAGTCAGTATTTGTCTGAAACCCATATTGTTGAGAGAGGAGAGAAAAGTTTTACAGTTGGTAGAATGAGGTTGGATATCTACATGTAGATTAAAATCTCCCATGAGGATGGTAGGTTTCGTGGAATTTAGGTGTTTTGCTGTAAGTTCTATGATGGAAGATGGGTCAGCTTCCAGTATTCCGGGGGGAGCATAGATTAGGCCGATAGTCAGATGTTTTGAGTTGAATAGGGCAAATTCAATCTTTGATATGTTATTGGAAGTCTGCAAAGTCAGACCCAGCGTTTTTTTGGCTGCGAGGAGAAGTCCACCTCCTCTTTTTTTAGGTCTGGGAATAGAGAGAACATCATAATCCTGTATGGGTAACTGATTTATTAGTGCTGTGTCGGTGGGTTTTAACCAGGTTTCTGTGATAGCACAGATGTCAGGTTTTGTATCGGATAGGTAGTCGTTGAATATATGACTTTTCTTAGCGATCGATTGCGCATTAATCAATGTGAGTGAGAAGAGAGTTAGTCCAAGGAATTGAGTGAGTGGTGTCAGTAAGATGGGCCTGAGCCTCTGTTGACGATTGTGATGGGGGAGGGAAGGGGGCTTTGGTGTTCTCCATTTGGGATTGTGGATGATGGGAATTGTGAGGGGGTGCATGTTGGGATGTAAGTGGCTGAAGTGGAAGACTGTGGGAATTGTTACGGTTAACAGGAGTGCTAGGCGAATGCTGTCTGAAGAGAGCTGGATGAATGTGGTTTGAAGAGTGCTGGGTGGATAATGTTAGAAGAGTGCTGTATGTATGATGGGGTATGTTGGGTGAGTGCAGTCCGGAGAAAGATGGGTGAATGTTAAGTGGAAGCTTAAGGAAGACCAGGTGGTATTGGGTGGTCGTGTAATGAGATATTACAAATCTTCTGAGGGGTCTGCTGGTAGATCTGGAAGTTCTGCGAGCTTTCTTTGTGAAGTTTGTTTGGGTTATGTAGATCAGTGGCTTGGAGTCTCTGGTGCCACTATCTACCTGTATGTGGTTTGGTTTACCAGTTCTTTTGTAGATAGATGGGGCTGGACGGTTAAAGCCGTTCTTTAGTGATGTTTGTGCTTTGTTTGTTGGTGCTGATATGTTGAATGAGCTGGTAGGAGGGCGGACAGAGATAGAATGGAATTATAAACTCAAACCAAAGACCAGGATGTAGACTCAGGGCTTCCTCGGGGCCGCGCCGAAGGGGCGCGACAAAGGGGCAGGCCCCTTTGTCGCGCTCCTTCGGCGCGCGACGCCGGCGCGCGACGCCGGAGTGTGAAGAATTTTAAAAGTCCCTCTGCAGCTTGATTGGCTGTTCGCGTTGGTGGGCGGGTCTTAGTATCGTGGGGCTGCCGCTGAGCCGCGGGATCGACGGTCAGGCTCGCCGGGGGGAAGGGAATTCAAAAGGCCTTACCCCGACGGGTCTGGGCGCCGACCGCGCAGGCCTCCCTTCGTGATCGCTGCAGCTTTAGGTAAGTAGGGGCAGCAGGAAATAGAGACGCCGCCGGAGGGTGAAGAATTTTAAAAGTCCCTCTGCAGCTTGATTGGCTGTTCGCGTTGGTGGGCGGGTCTTAGTATCGTGGGGCTGCCGCTGAGCCGCGGGATCGACGGTCAGGCTCGCCGGGGGGAAGGGAATTCAAAAGGCCTTACCCCGACGGGTCTGGGCGCCGACCGCGCAGGCCTCCCTTCGTGATCGCTGCAGCTTTAGGTAAGTAGGGGCAGCAGGAAATAGAGACGCCGCCGGAGGGTGAAGAATTTTAAAAGTCCCTCTGCAGCTTGATTGGCTGTTCGCGTTGGTGGGCGGGTCTTAGTATCGTGGGGCTGCCGCTGAGCCGCGGGATCGACGGTCAGGCTCGCCGGGGGGAAGGGAATTCAAAAGGCCTTACCCCGACGGGTCTGGGCGCCGACCGCGCAGGCCTCCCTTCGTGATCGCTGCAGCTTTAGGTAAGTAGGGGCAGCAGGAAATAGAGACGCCGCCGGAGGGTGAAGAATTTTAAAAGTCCCTCTGCAGCTTGATTGGCTGTTCGCGTTGGTGGGCGGGTCTTAGTATCGTGGGGCTGCCGCTGAGCCGCGGGATCGACGGTCAGGCTCGCCGGGGGGAAGGGAATTCAAAAGGCCTTACCCCGACGGGTCTGGGCGCCGACCGCGCAGGCCTCCCTTCGTGATCGCTGCAGCTTTAGGTAAGTAGGGGCAGCAGGAAATAGAGACGCCGCCGGAGGGTGAAGAATTTTAAAAGTCCCTCTGCAGCTTGATTGGCTGTTCGCGTTGGTGGGCGGGTCTTAGTATCGTGGGGCTGCCGCTGAGCCGCGGGATCGACGGTCAGGCTCGCCGGGGGGAAGGGAATTCAAAAGGCCTTACCCCGACGGGTCTGGGCGCCGACCGCGCAGGCCTCCCTTCGTGATCGCTGCAGCTTTAGGTAAGTAGGGGCAGCAGGAAATAGAGACGCCGCCGGAGGGTGAAGAATTTTAAAAGTCCCTCTGCAGCTTGATTGGCTGTTCGCGTTGGTGGGCGGGTCTTAGTATCGTGGGGCTGCCGCTGAGCCGCGGGATCGACGGTCAGGCTCGCCGGGGGGAAGGGAATTCAAAAGGCCTTACCCCGACGGGTCTGGGCGCCGACCGCGCAGGCCTCCCTTCGTGATCGCTGCAGCTTTAGGTAAGTAGGGGCAGCAGGAAATAGAGACGCCGCCGGAGGGTGAAGAATTTTAAAAGTCCCTCTGCAGCTTGATTGGCTGTTCGCGTTGGTGGGCGGGTCTTAGTATCGTGGGGCTGCCGCTGAGCCGCGGGATCGACGGTCAGGCTCGCCGGGGGGAAGGGAATTCAAAAGGCCTTACCCCGACGGGTCTGGGCGCCGACCGCGCAGGCCTCCCTTCGTGATCGCTGCAGCTTTAGGTAAGTAGGGGCAGCAGGAAATAGAGACGCCGCCGGAGGGTGAAGAATTTTAAAAGTCCCTCTGCAGCTTGATTGGCTGTTCGCGTTGGTGGGCGGGTCTTAGTATCGTGGGGCTGCCGCTGAGCCGCGGGATCGACGGTCAGGCTCGCCGGGGGGAAGGGAATTCAAAAGGCCTTACCCCGACGGGTCTGGGCGCCGACCGCGCAGGCCTCCCTTCGTGATCGCTGCAGCTTTAGGTAAGTAGGGGCAGCAGGAAATAGAGACGCCGCCGGAGGGTGAAGAATTTTAAAAGTCCCTCTGCAGCTTGATTGGCTGTTCGCGTTGGTGGGCGGGTCTTAGTATCGTGGGGCTGCCGCTGAGCCGCGGGATCGACGGTCAGGCTCGCCGGGGGGAAGGGAATTCAAAAGGCCTTACCCCGACGGGTCTGGGCGCCGACCGCGCAGGCCTCCCTTCGTGATCGCTGCAGCTTTAGGTAAGTAGGGGCAGCAGGAAATAGAGACGCCGCCGGAGGGTGAAGAATTTTAAAAGTCCCTCTGCAGCTTGATTGGCTGTTCGCGTTGGTGGGCGGGTCTTAGTATCGTGGGGCTGCCGCTGAGCCGCGGGATCGACGGTCAGGCTCGCCGGGGGGAAGGGAATTCAAAAGGCCTTACCCCGACGGGTCTGGGCGCCGACCGCGCAGGCCTCCCTTCGTGATCGCTGCAGCTTTAGGTAAGTAGGGGCAGCAGGAAATAGAGACGCCGCCGGAGGGTGAAGAATTTTAAAAGTCCCTCTGCAGCTTGATTGGCTGTTCGCGTTGGTGGGCGGGTCTTAGTATCGTGGGGCTGCCGCTGAGCCGCGGGATCGACGGTCAGGCTCGCCGGGGGGAAGGGAATTCAAAAGGCCTTACCCCGACGGGTCTGGGCGCCGACCGCGCAGGCCTCCCTTCGTGATCGCTGCAGCTTTAGGTAAGATTTTGACTTGAAACTATTTCTTCACATTATGGTTACTTTATTTTTCAAGGTAGATTTAATTCTGGGACTAAGATAGTCAGGGAGCGGGTACAACATGGGTAGATAGTGGAATATCCTCCGAGTGGTGGGGAGGGGAAGGAGTAGGAAAGGAACATAATCATGAGTTGGGAGTTAGGTAGTAGAGAGAAGGGTGGGGAGGAAGGGGGTGAGCTTTTGGGCAGGCAGCACCCTAGTTTAAAAAGAGAAGCCATACGACAGAACAGCCTCTTTGCTCGCTCAAGCCGACCCAAATTTTATCTGCAGTCTGCCACTCGCTATTCCCACATCTTACTACTAGGGCCTTGTATGGTAGAGTCAGCACTCTGGAGGTGGCTGTGTCGGTGCCCGCGTGCAACAGAGCTGCTCTCCTGCTGTGGCTTGGCAGCGTCCAAAGCAGCACTTTTCCCTTCTGAAGCCTGTGTGCAGCAGCCTGAGGACCCACAAGGTGCCTGAACCTGGGCCAGCTCTCCTTCCGGAGAGGAAATCAAATACAAGATGCATTGGCATCCTAAGGATCCTGCCACAGGCAGTGGCCAAAGACCCCTGTTAGTTCCCTGAATCTAAGTTTCACACTCTGGTGAAGTCTCCCAGCTTCACCTAGATGGGGTTTGTTAGAAATGACATCTCATCATGCAGTCACTGCTAGAGGGTCCTTCTACTAATTTACAGATTTTTACACCTGATGCCCTTTTGAGGAGAAAGGGCTTTCACCAGAGGACCAAAGACCTGTGAGCCCATTCTAAACTCTAGGTTAGCAAGCACCAGTGATGGGTCCTGCTGCGAGAGACAGTGATGGTAGATGAACTATTGAGTTTAAACTTTAGAAGTATTTTTTGAACCTGACCTGTGTGGGGAGGATTTTGGATCCCCCCCCTCCTCACTGGGATTGCAGTGCTGAGGTAGCCTGATCCCACTTGACTTTTCATCATGAGAAGTGCCCCAGAAATATCAACTAAATAAGGATGGAAGAAACAAGAACGTGATATCCCAACTGGATCTCCAGCCTATGGGACCAGATGGGCTGGGTGCCTAGGAGAAGATGACCTAAGGAAGGACCTTTTGCTGTGAAGTTGGAGACCCCTCAAATAGGATTCCTGGATAGCCGCTGGGTGAGCATTGCACAGAAAATATCACCATGGAGCTCTACTCAGATGCCTGAATAAAAGGACACCTACCTGCCTAGAGATACACTTGTACTAGCAGTCAGATTAACTTCAATATTATTGATAAAATGGCTTTAATTTATGATTACCAATCAGTAAACTTTTATTTAACAACCAGACACTGGCCCTCTCTGATTTGTCACAGCATCTGACCTCATGGGAAGCATCTACATTTTTTAAACATACTATGTAGCAAGACAAAATGCTCCGGGCTACAAGTGATAGCTTACCCCCATAAAAAAATCCCCCCAGGATTAAGAATCAAGCATGAGAGTAAATTTGCTAGCCAGAGCAACCATGAAGAAAAATAAATTTGTGTACCCTTGGGAATAAACTCTCCGCTAAGGGTCACACATAGTACATTCTTTGGTCCTGTATCACCCCTAGGGATATGTGGAGGGTCGATGATCTCCGTAAGCCCTAGAAAGAACAAGAACAAAGATTGGATGCAAGGTTCATGCCCATCATGCAAGCCTTTGTGCCCCTCATGACAGGATTGACAGACTGGGTGTATTTGTCAGACATAGGCCTCGATATATTCAACAGTGATCTTCAGTATGTCCAGGAAGCTCTACTATTCAGACATGGCTGCAGTATCTAATTGGTGGGGGGAGTCCTCTGGCAAATTAGGGTTCATTTCCATGGGACTGTGGCAGGGTGACCAGCTACTGAAAAGCCGCATATACACTGACACTGAGTGTGCAATAAGTCTGAATGGGAAAGGCAAATGCTCTGTGGCAGCCCAGCAATAGCAGGGGTGCCTGTTGCAAGTTCAATGCATTCCTGCTACTTTGACAATGGAAAGGGCAAGAGAGCATCAGTACTAGTCTCAGGCCCCCTAGTCTTTTAAGAAACTTGGTCCCAGAGAACGGGAGCATATAACTTGTTTAGCAATGGAATGGCTTCTACGGCCAGGTATATGAAAGATTTTGAGCTGGAGTGTTAACGACTTGTATTGAGCAATACCATTTGATGCTGATCACCCATGGGTGTTAGTTAAGATTTGGGCCTATTTCGTTTTCAGGATAAACAATAACTATACTAGTCATTTTATTACCTATTATTTGGTTACTTTGTTCATGTTATGCTGTGGCCATAGTTCCATATAAAGGAGCTTAATCTGATCCATGCCTGCTGTGCCTTTATTTAAAGGAGGCGAGGGGATGGTATATATATGCCTGCATATGTTGAAGCATTTCTTGCAAGGAGCTGAAAAGGGAAAATGTATTTACTCCTTATCTTAGGAAAAATACACACTTGATTTGCACCTGTGAAAGAAATGGAACAATAGGCTGGAATATGTCCAAGGCTACACTAAACTTGGCTCAGTTTATATATAATCGGCAAGATTATATACAGCTGTAAACATTGTTTAGTGTCTTGCACTGGCGCTGTAATAGGCAAGATTTATATAGCTGTAAACATTATTTAGTGTCTTGTACTGGAGCATTCAAAGCTTAAACTAGGTGCAATGAATATGAGAATTTTTAATCATGCATTCTGTTTTCATTATTTTCAGTCTCTGCACTTGCAGTAAACATTTTACAGTGTGGATGAGTTCCACAAGTCCATGTCCTTTACTAAAGTCAGATGGCATTATGGCAGCCATCCTCTTATCCATACTAGGTATACCAGTTTACAGTTGTAGTATCATGTAAATATTCTGTCCCACTCTCAATATGAAAATATCGCTCTTATTAGTCATGGTGCCAAATATATAGTTCATTCTACTGTGTTTGGAGCAGGATTAATGATGGTCCCTATGTTAAATTATCTATAGTTAAATATAAAGGTTGGTTGTAACAGTCATCTATCAGCTTGTCAATTAGGTAAGTATTGAGTCTGACTGGCATAGCTAAGGGCCTGAGGCATTGCTTATGTGTATATGAAATTAAGTCTGTTACGTCTGTTTCTTGATCCATGCAGCATTTAGAAGCATGGCTGAACTCAGTTAAGCAAGCTTTCTTCCTTACTGCAGGATTGCTCTGGTCCTTGTCACAATGATTATTTTTGAAGTAACCAAAAGCCATGCCTGCTCATCCGGTTAACTTCAGGTTTGATTAACTATTTCTTTTTGTACTTCAAGTTACAATTGTCAAAGAACAAAGTGGAAACTAGAGGTGAAGCAGGGTGTGCCATATTGCAATAGGAAGGGAGAACAGACAGATGGGAAGAGCCTAGCCATTATCCGCCAACACGTTTCTGTTTTACAAGTTGGTGTATATTATAACATCCAAAAAAATTAACCTTTTTCACTTTCTCTTTCTAAAAATTCCCCTGACTCCAATACATTTAAATAGAAACTTAAGCTATCTTCCTCTTTGTCCCCCCAACTCTAAAACCCCCTTCTCCACCAATTACATTACTAACAGGTCGATACAGTAAAGTGTGCTCCGTCGGAGCGCACTGTCAGCCTGCTCTAGACGCGTGTTTTCCCTTACCCCTTATTCAGTAAGGGGAGGAAAACACGCGGCCCACCCGCGGCACCTAATAGCGCCCTCAACATGCAAATGCATGTTGATGGCCCTATTAGGTATGCGCATGGGATACAGTAAGTAAAATGTGCAGCCAAGCCGCACATTTTACTCTAAGAAATTAGCGCCGACCCAAAGGTCGGCGCTAATTTCTTCCAGTGCCAGGAAAGTGCACAGAAAAGCAGTAAAAACTGCTTTTCTGTGCACCCTCCGACTTAATATCATAGCGATATTAAGTCGGAGGTCCCCAAAAGTAAAAAAAAGTAAAAAAAAAAAAAAAAAAAATTTGAATTCAGCCCGCAGCTGTCGGACCGAAAACTGGACGCTCAATTTTACCGGCGTCCGGTTTCCGAGCCCGTGGCTGTCAGCGGGCTTGAGAACCGACGCCGGCAAAATTGAGCATCGGCTGTCAAACCCGCTGACAGCCGCCGCTCCTGACAAAAAGGAGGTGCTAGGGACGCGCTAGTGTCCCTAGCGCCTCCTTTTCCTTGTTTGCACCGCGTCACCTCATTTGAATACTGGATCGCGCGCACCGGCGAGGGGCCGGTGCGTGCGCCGGGAGAGCGGGCATTCGTCCGCTCTCCCGTGGTTTTACAGTATCGATCTGTAAATGTTTTGTAGTTTTTAATTGTTAAAAGCCTTCTTGTACAGGGTAGGTAATACTGGTCTAACCCTTTGAGAATTGTATTTGCTAGCAAATGCTAAAACATGACTTAAGAGAAGCCATAGATTTAACTGTCAGCTGCCTCTAGACAGCTCCAGTGCCGCTTCCTACCCCTGAATTTCCATTTTCTCCACATACTCCTCGCCCCTTTCTCCTGGACCCCAGGGATTGCCCCTCCCCATGTTTTTCCATTCCCTTTCCACCTCAGACCTCATGACTCCTGGCTGCTCTGGGCACAGGTCTGCTTCAGAGAGATAGGGTCATAATGAAATGAATGTAGCAGCAAAACAGATTATATAGTGTGGATCCCTAAAGCAGTGCAAGTTTCACTCCATTGCTTTTCTCCCTGTATTTCTAAACAAGCAAAAAGGATTTTTTTTTTTTTTTTGCAGTCTTTTGTTGATCTGATTAAAGAACCTTCATTTCAGGAATGCCTTTTTGACTATTTTTTTACATCTCTTTATTGGCAATAAAGATAACTGTAAAAAAATATATATATATATATTGCAGTGTGACTGCAGTGTGTCAGGGTTCACATTTGTTTCATAGCATGCCCTTACATTTTAAACAATTATATATTTTCCCAATTATCTTTTCCATATTTTAGCCCTAACAACCCACATCCAATCACTATCATTCTCATAATCTTGCACTCTGCACACCACACACACACACACACACACACACACACACACACACAGCATATACTCAGTAGAAACTCTCATAACCCATTAATGGCATTTGTCTATAGTAATCCATTTTCCTTTCCAATTTACATCACTCAATATTCTATGTAACAGATTCCTGAAATTTTGAGAAACCAATAAATAAACTTCCCTCATACAACAATAAAAAAAAATGTAGTATGCTGGGATCTTGTGACACAAATATTCAAACCATTTGCAAATTCATAGCATCGAAGAAGCCCAGAATGTTAGATGAGGCACAATTTTGTCAGTTCCCGTATATCAGAATTGATTTTCTGCCTGCCCACACTCCTAGCATCTCAAAACTTTTTTTGCTTTTTTTTTTTTTTTTTTACTTATTCTCTGTTTTTCCTTAATACTGCATCAGATGGCATTTTGTATTTTTCAGTTGATTCCATTATCTCCAACAACGTTGTAAAAAATGATTAATTATTTTCACACTCAAAAAAAGATGTATCACACTTCCTTGATATTTCTCACATTTCAGATACAACAATCTTATACTGAAATCACGATGTAGGCTCCATGCAGTATTGTAAGGGCTTGCACCAGATGCACAAGGCTTATCTTTAACTTCGAGACCGTGGGTTGATGGTGCTGCCCCGGACTTCGGGCAGGGGTCGAGTGCATGGGCATGCTCTTCCACTCAACCCTCCACATGTGACTGGCACAATTTAAGATGGTGGCCTGGCACCTGCCCTCTCTTTTCCGGCCCGTGTGTCTCCGGCCCACACTTCCCTCACTGTTCGCCTATACTGAGTACTTCCCTCACACCTTCATCCGGCGGGCACATTGCACCCGTGGCACCGATTCAGGTCTTGGGCACAGTTAATCAATGGATCGGGCTTTTTGCGGATCGCACCGCTTTTAAGAATTTAGTGGTGGTCGAAGTCAGGAAGGGGAAAAATGGCAGATGATGAGCCCTGGACCCTGCGATCCAACGCAGGGAGTTGCACCACTTGACCTGTAAGGAGAGAGGGGCAAAGCGAAGATAGGCCGAAGCACAGAAGGGCTGGGGAAAAAGAAAATCTGACCGGTCAGCCCCCGCAGCAGCTGGGAGGGTCTGCCATGTAGGTGCATAGACCTCAGCAGGCAGGGCCCCCTCAGCTGGTTTTTGCTTGACCCGGGCCATATAGCAGTTTCTCCACTCAGGGCTCCTGCTGGAATATCATACAAGGATGCCATGGCATCCCTGGGCTCGGGGGGCCACAGGGCACACATTGCCATGGAATACAACTTTTTACCTGGGTTATTTCTGTCCTGACGGCTGCATTCCAGCGGCACAGTATTGGTGTTCCTGACCTGTGACCGTGTGGGGGGCATCTCAGGCAATAACAGGATTCACCACACCCAGAGTTTCGTCAGGCTGAGCAGTAGGTATCCTCTGTGAGCAGGCATCATGCCCAGCCCTCGATACCCTCTGTGATATGTTGGACTGTTCAGCAGGTCCCTCTGACGAGCAGGCACTGGCAGTGGTGGATTCGGCTATTCTGATATCTGCGCCATCTCTGGCAACGGCAGAGGCAAGCCCAAACCAGGCAGTGCTAGAAGGAGATGAAACTCATCCAGAGGCCGCAACAACATCACCCAGTCCAGTCCCCAGCATTGTCACCAGCGAACCGAAGAGTACAAGTGCGGGTGATTCGTCAGGTGCTGAGGGAGAATGCAGTTGCGGGTAGGGGCGCTAAAGGCAGCAGGGTGGGCAAGCGGAAAAGCAAGTCTAAGCAGAGGGCAAGGTCAGACTCTGGTTCGAGCACTTCCTCCAGATGTTCAGAGTCAGTCTTCCTCGGACAAGAAGCAGGAGGGCCACTAGCATTAACCACTTTGTCGAAGCTGTGGGAGAGCATGCCCAAAGCCCTCTGAAAGCAGATCAAGAAACGAACCTACATCAATATCTTTAGGATTCTGGAGGGGTGCAGGGAGGAACACAAGGGACTCAAAAAGAAGTGTGACGATGCGCTCGCTGTAGACAGATGAATTTCCAGGAATATAATCATCTGGACAAGGGTATGCCTATGCATGATAAGCGTGGTCGACAAAGATGACCCGTCATGGTATGGTCCTATGTTGAGCTATGCGGATACCATATTGGAGGCCTATCGAGTACAAAAGCTGGGCCTGGCTGAATTACGATGAAAGGTTCCAGGACAAGATGGAAGAGAACTGTTTTATGTCAGAGGGGAACACAGGACATAGACTTATGGCTGAGACAAATGAAGAGCAAGGCCTGCTCTTCATTTGTCTCTGGGTGTGACATTGATCTCTGGGTGTGCCGAGCAGCAGCCCTGCGGATGCAGGGCTGCTGCTCGGCACACCCAGAGATCTACACAGCAAAGAGATCAGCACGGGCAGGCCACCGTAGTTTCTCAGGGCAGTGGCACCTGTTGGAGATACAATAAGTCATCTTATGGTTTTCAGGATTGCAAATTCAGTCATGCCTGTTCAATCTGTATGGCTCCGCATCCTGCTATGAAGTATCACAAAAAAAACATCTCTGGGAGTACTAGCAAATGGAAATGAATGCAACGATTTTGAGAAAGTGCCATCCCCGGTAAATTTAGATGCGATGTTGGGTTGGTTGAAATCTATCCGAGAAAAAATGAGGCAAAGAAATTGATCAGCGGTTCCCAGGAGTGCTTTACCATACCTTTTCAGGGTGAGATTCGGAATATACGCTCGATGTCAGTTTTTGTGATGGGGTCCAACTGTCTATTTTTTTTTTTTTTTTTACTTTTTCTGTTTCTTTTATTTTTCATCCTACTTAATATCACAATGATATTAAGTAAGAGGCAGTACAGAAAAGCAGTTTTTTCTGCTTTTCTGTACTTTTTTTTGATGCGGCAAATATTGCATGATTGGGCAGACAAGCCCTGCGAAGGCCTCTATAGATTGGACAGAATCCATTTTTCTGACATTGGCTACAATCTGTTCAACAACACCATGCAGGAAGCGTTGGAATCCATATTGGGTGAGGAAGCCGCAGCTTGATGGGGGCATAAGGCAAATGTCACTACCTTGTGCTGGTGGCGCTTACACGAGCTGGTGGGCAGAATTTTGATGGCCTGGATTGGCCCCCTTGCTAAGAATTACAGCTGGAGGCCGGGCAACGTTGGTCTGTTTTGCTAGAAAGCACGGTGGACAGTACCGGGGGTAGGCACGGTTAGTGTTATTGGAGATCGAGTGGCTCATGTATGCTGTGCAAGTTATATGCTCAATAAAGGTTCGGCCTTTTACATCCATTTTTTGACTCTGTCTCAATTTTATAGTCTGTGGGTAATATCCCAGACGGCCAGGAGCGGATGCCGATAATTATAGCGAATGTTGATGTTATTGTAAGGGTTCGCACCAGGTGCACGAGGCCTGTCTAACTTCAAGACTGGGTTGATGGCACCGCCCTGGATGTCGGGCAGGGGTCACGCTCACGGGCATGTTCTTCCCCCATCCCCTCCCTTGCTTCCTCAACATGTACAGTGTCAGCGCCGTGTCACTAGCCTGTGTTCTGGTGCATGTTGTATGCGTCACCGGCACAATTTAAGACAGCAGCCCGGCTCCTTCCCCCTTTTTTCTGGCCTGTGTGTCCCCATCCACCCTCCCTGCTTGTTTTTGCATTGTCGAGTTAATGCAACATTTTTAAACATAGGTTAATTGTCACGTTTGCTTATTGGTTTTGGTTATTTGTGGCAGTCAGCTAAATTGTTAGTTAGATCACGTTTACCCTTGTATCTTGTTACACACTGTTGCAGCCCTAGCTGCTTATACGAGCGGATGGACAGAATTTTGACAGCCTGGGGTTGGCCCCCTTGCTAGGAATTCATGGCTGGGGGCCAGGCAACATCGGTCTGTCTTGCTAGAAAGCACGGCGGACAGCACCAGGGTAGACACAGTTAGTGTCTTTGGAGTTCAGGTGGCTCGTGTATGCTATGCAAGTTATTTGCTCAATAAAGCTGCAGCCTTTTAGATCCATTTTTTGACTCCGTCTCAATCTGATAGTCTGTGGTTAAGATCCCGGGCAGCCAGGGGCGAATGCCAATAATTATAGGAGGTGTCTATGTTATTTAAAATTACATCTCTTTAATTACACTATCAGTGCTCAGGGCATGTATTTGTTTTATTATAGCATATGTGTTGACATCTGTCAGTTCCACCTATGGGGTGAATTTTCAAAACATTATGGGCCTGATTTTAAAAAGCATTTGCTAAAGTAAAATTGGGTTTTACTCGAGTACATAGAAACATAGAAATGACGGCAGAAAAGGACCAAATGGTCCATCCAGTCTACCCATCAAGCTTATGGTAGCACCAGCCGCGCCATACATGTCTTCCCCCATAATGGTATCATCAGGGGGTGGCAACTGCCGTGCTGTACAGGTTACCCACATACTTATTTTTCCAAAACATTAAAGTCAGGGTCCTTGTTGGTTGCCGAGTCCAATTCCCTGTTACCTCTTACCATTGAAGCAGAGAGCATTGTTGGAGTTACATCACGAGTAAATGGGCTTTTGAAAATTGCTACAATATATTCCATTGAATTGTCCATAGGATTTACTCGCTTAAATGCACTTTACCCTAGTAAATGGCTTTTGAAAATTGCTATGATAGTATGCTACATTTACGTGTTACTTATTTGAAAATTGCCTCCATTTTGTGTAAAAATTAGCTTATGCATGTGTATCATCTACTCGATTATTCTGTATTATATAAAAATAGAAAGTACGCTCTTATAAGGCCATTGCAGAAAGACTAAATGAATTCTTTGCTTCCGTGTTTACTGATGAGATGTTGAGGAGATACCAGTTCCGGAGATGGTTTTCAGGGATGATGAGTCAGACGAACTGAACAAAATCACTGTGAACCTGGAAGATGTAGTAGGCCAGATTGACAAACTAAAGAGTATCAAATAACCTGGACCGGATGGTATGCATCCTAGGGTACTGAAGGAACTAAAAAATGAAATTTCTGATCTATTAGTTAAAATTTGTAACCTATTATTAAAATCATCCATTGTACCTGAAGACTGGAGGGTGGCCAATGTAACTCCAATATTTAAAAAAGGCTCCAGGGGCGATCCAGGTAACTATAGACCAGTGAGCCTGACTTCAGTGCTGGGAAAAATAGTGGAAACTATTCTCAAGATCAAAATAGTAGAGCATATAAGAACATAAGAAATTGCCATGCTGGGTCAGACCAAGGGTCCATCAAGCCCAGCATCCTGATTCCAACAGAGGCCAAACCAGGCCATAAGAACCTGGCAATTACACAAACACTAAGAAGATCCCATGCTACTGATGCAATTGATAGCAGTGGCTATTCCCTAAGTAAACTTGATTAATAGCCATTAATGGACTTCTCCTCCAAGAACTTATCCAAACCTTTTTTGAACCCAGCTACACTAACTGCACTAACCACATCCTCTATATAGAAAGACATGGTTTAATGGAACACAGTCAACATGGATTTACCCAAGGGAGGTCTTGCCTAACAAATCTGCTTTGTTTTTTGAAGGGGTTAATAAACATGTGGATAAAGGTGAACCGGTGCCGGTGATGCATACAACATGCGCCAGGACACAGGCTAGTGATGCGGCGCTGACACCGTGCATGTTGAGAAAACATTAAACTTAGCCAACATGTACCTATATTGAGCATCGGTATATTAAAAAGAATTTAAATAAATAAATAGATATAATAAAACAACTTCTAAACCAAATGGAACTAGTGATCAACATAGAGAAAACCGAATTCTTACATCTAGAACGAAAAAACTTAACGATCATTCAGAACCCATTTATTTATTTATTTATTTATTTATTTATTTATTTATTTATTTAGAGTCTTTTTTATACCGAGGTATAGCAGGGAGCCTTCACCCCGGTTTACAGAAAAGAACAACATCATACATGGAACATGTTATAACGCAAGTGAAAAAATAGTGTCAGTTAACATTACAGCAAAAGCAGAGTATAACATATTAGCAGATAATACAACTAGCACAGAAATTACGAAACCTGGGAGTGATAATCGATTCAGAATTAAGTATGAAACAACATGTATCTCAAAAAGTAAAATAAGGTTATGCCAAACTTATGACTCTAAGAAGACTAAAACCATTACTAACGCCCACCAACTTCCGCTCAGTATTACAAGCCTTAATCTTTGCCAGTACTGACTACTGTAACGCCCTACTACTGGGCCTACCATACACCACAATAAGACCACTACAGATACTTCAAAACACAGTGGCAAGAATTTTAACTGGAAAAAGCAAAAGAGACCATATCACTGAAACCTTAATAGAACTACACTGGTTACCCGTTAAAGAATACAATTTAAGACTTTATGCAGGGTAGAGAATGAAAGTACAGGGTAATGCAGATGAGAATGAATTTACTCAATCTTACATTTAAGAAGTAATATCTCAAAGAGATAGTAACTCAATAATATACCTGGACTTGACCAACATTACTCAAATTATGATTTTATTTATGAAATTGTAACCGAACTTTATTGGCACCTGTTAGAATGTACAATATCCTACATTTACTTACCTTAGTCTATGTGCCTATTTGTAAACCGTTGCAATGGTATATAACTTAGTGACGGTATAGAAAAGTTTTAAAATAAAAAATAAATAAATTCACGAAAAAGCGGAGTGGCTGAACACAGCCCTATGCGTACATACCCCCCACAGAAATCTGAGATCAGCAAACAAAGCACTACTAATTATTCCCTCAGTAAAGACAGCCAGACTAACCCAGGTAAGGGATAGGGCCCTATCCCTAGCAGGACTCACAATATGGAACAATATGCCGTTAGAAATCAGACTACAAAGTAACATCAAAACCTTAAAAAAAAAAGTTTAAAAACATGGCTATTTAAGCAAGCATACCACAAAGCAAATTGAGAGCAGAAATCAGGGAAATTTTGGTTGCAGTCAGTCAAGCTCCCACTCACACACCTTGTTTCTTTAAGTGTGTGCTTCTCATTACTATATCCTTATCTATTCCTTTTATTTTTTAAACAACAAAGAACCAAAATAAAGTAGTACGATATCTTATATCAGAGTAAGAGGAAACTGGACATGACTTATAACACTCACCAAATAATATTTTTATGAAATTATGTTACAGTAAATTAACGGCACCTGTTTAAGAGTTTAGAATTCCAGATACTGTATTTAACATATAGTTTTTGTGCCCTATTGTGAATTGTTGTGATGGCACCCGCTTAACGACGGTATAGAAAAGATTTTAAATAAATAAATGTAGTGTTTTTGGATTTTCAGAAGGCATTTGACAAAGTCCCTCATGAGAGGCTTCTAAGAAAACTAAAAAGTCATGGGATAGGCGGCAATGTCCTTTCGTGGATTACAAACTGGTTAAAAGACAGGAAACAGAGAGTAGGATTAAATGGTCAGTTTTTTCAGTGAAAAAGAGTAAACAGTGGAGTATCTCAGGGATCTGTACTTGGACCGGTGCTTTTCTATATATATATATATATATATATATATATATATATGATCTGGAAAAGAATATGATGAGTGAGGTTATCAAATTTGTGGATGATACAAAAATATTCAGAGTAGTTAAATCACAAGCTGATTGTGATACATTACAGGAGGACCTTGCAAGACTGGAAGATTGGGCATCCAAATGGCAGATGAAATTTAATGTGGACACTGCAAGGGATATATAGGGTTGCATATAGGGAAAAATAACCCTTGCTATAGTTACACAATGTTAGGTTCCATATTAGGAGCTACCACCCAGGAAAAAGATCTAGGCATCATAGTGGATAATACTTTAAGATCTTCGGCTCAGTGTGCTGCAGCAGTCAAAAAAGCAAACAGAATTTTCAGAATTATTAGGAAGGAAATGGTTAATAAGACGGAAAATGTCATAATGCCTCTATATCGCTCCATGGTGAGACCGCACCTTGAATTCTGTGTACAATTCTGGTCGCCGCATCTCAAAAAAGATGTAGTTGCAATGGAGAAGGTACAGAGAAGGGCAACCAAAATGATAAATGGGATGGAACAGCTCCCCTAAGAGGAAAAGCTGAAGAGGTTAGGGCTGTTCAGCTTGGAGAAGAGACGGCTGAGGGTGGATATGATAGAGGTCTTTAAGATCATGAGAGGTCTTGAACGAGTAGATGTGAATCGGTTATTTACACTTTCGAATA
Organism: Rhinatrema bivittatum; assembly: GCF_901001135.1. Taxonomy (NCBI): domain Eukaryota; kingdom Metazoa; phylum Chordata; class Amphibia; order Gymnophiona; family Rhinatrematidae; genus Rhinatrema; species Rhinatrema bivittatum. The sequence continues at coordinate 98,313,717 of NC_042623.1, forward strand.
ATAGAAGGACTAGGGGGCATTCCATGAAGTTAGCTAGTAGCACATTTAAGACTAATCGAAGAAAATTCTTTTTCACTCACCGCACAATAAAGCTCTGGAATTTGTTGCCAGAGGATGTGGTTAGTGCAGTTAGTGTAGTTGTATTCAAAAAAGGTTTGGATAAGTTCTTGGAGGAGAAGTCCATTAACTGCTATTAATCAAGTTTACTTAGGGAATAGCCACTGCTATTAATTGCATCAGTAGTATGGGATCCTCTTAGTGTTTGGGTAATTGCCAGGTTCTTGTGGCCTGATTTGGCCTCTGTTGGAAACAGGATGCTGGGCTTGATGGACCCTTGGTCTGACCCAGCATGGCAATTTCTTATGTTCTTACTTTTCATTTCATTTTCATTTTATTAAAATGTATGAATCGCTTAACACATATTCAGTCTAAGCGATTTACAGATATAACATTCACAATATAAAAACATAAAATACAATTATAGCGAACAAACAAAACTTGTAAACAACAATTGAATTGAGGAAGTCAAAATAAATTGCAGACAACAATTTGATGAAGTCTATATAAATCAAGGGAAAGCTTGCTCTAGCAGATAATTTTTTAGGCCTAATAAAATGGGGTGGTCTAGCATTCTGGGACAGGGCAAACACTTATGTGCATGTTGGTATTTGAAAAGAAACATTTGTCAAACTACATATTTTTACACCTAATTATACGGCATAAGTAATATTAAACGTGTTTATTCTGTAGTACTGGCTGGGTGAGAGGTCTGGGTGAACTGGGGAGAGCTCAGGCTGAAGAACCAGGAAAGTCTTGATGACCTGGAGAAGTACTGGGCAAACTGGTGGACTAATTAGCAGACTAATGGCAAACTGGTTAATTATTCCCACATGTTTTAAAATGGGCCAACTTACACACGGAAAATAAACTTACACAGAACATATGCGTGTATGAGGCTTATGCATGAACTTACACATGGAAAATTGGCCAACTTACACACGGAAAATAAGACTGCAAAATTCAATGGCTCCAAAAACAGCATTTGTGAGTCATTCCCATATAGCACAAGAGTGTCCCAAACAGTACTTATCTCTGTGCTGCATATAAGCTTACTTCACGTTGCCCTGACATGCACTGTTACAAAGTTTTTGGCAGCATTAAAAGAGAACCCCTGAAAATCTTGCTTTACTTTTGCAAGTAAAATATATGCACATATGGGTACATTTTAAAAGGAACACACGTGTAGCCAAAAATGCACATATTGCAGCGCGAAGAAAAACACACCTTATTTTATAAAGTACACACATAGCATTTAAAATATTGTTGCAGTGCATACTTCTACGGCCTTTACGTGTGTATCTTGCGCAGAAGGAGAGAGTGCCTCTGTATAGGGTCGGTCATATTCTATATATAGGAACCACTGTAGAGGGGCACTTTGAATCGGGGTGGGTTTTCGGGAGGTAGGTTGGGTGAGATGTTTCTAGACACATTCAGGAGGTATTCATAGTAAAATTATATTTATTTATTTTATTTAACAACTTTTTTATACCGGTATTCGTGTGAACATCATATCGGTTTACATCAAAACTAAGGTTGGAAAATACATGGAACAGGGTGGGGAGAACTGGGGCAAGGAGGGACACAAACTCAAACTGGATGAAGGAGAGGCAGAAAGAAGAGTTAATTAATTAACAGTTAATTCGTTATAAGGAGGTCAAAACAATGCATGGCAGAATAACGTGATTATATCATAAGTTAGTAAGGTCAAGGAAAATCAACATTAAACAAATGTGAGAAAATTGGGAGTTCAAATGGAAACAAGTATCATCAATTTATAAGGTGGTGGGGAGTTACATGGGAACAGGTTAAATCTAGAATGTAGCGAGGAATAGTCATATCAGAGTCATAACATTTGAGGGGGGGGGGAGCAAGCAGGTCTGGGGGGTCCTATTCTGGGTATGCCTGTTTAAATAGCCAGGTCTTTAATTTTTTTTTTTTTTAATTTTTAGGGCATCAGTAAAGAATTATAGTCCTTAAGTGATGAAAAGTCTAACAAGAAGAGTTGATTTCTACACTGCAGTGCTAGCTGCATTATACAAATCTGCTCCTTTTCATCACTTATAAGGGCTATAATTCTTTACTGATGTCAATTTTACTATTAATACCTCTAATGTGTCTCTAGCACCAACCCCCTAACACTAACCATCACCCACCTTTTTTTTCTCTCTACCCCCCCCCCCCCCCCCCCCCGGCTTCTGCGCCTCATGAGGAGCAGTAGCATAATTATGCAGGCAACATACGTGCATTGCCTTTGCAAAAATTGTGGTTACACAAATTTTGGCCCCTTTTCCGCCTCCTTATTCTGGGCATGCATACATGCATGTACACGTGCCCTTCCCGGCTTCTTAAAATTTGCGTTGCTTGGGCGCAGCCCACATACACGCATATGGACATTTTAGTGCAAGCGACACTTAAAATCTATCTCAAATTTTTAAATAGATATGGCAAGTATGCATGTTCATTCAATTCATTGATATACGAGATTTCAATATATTGCATGTATTCATGCATAATTTATTTAATTTTATTTAATTTATTTTTATTTAACAGCTTTTAATATACCGGTGTTCGTGCGAGCACATCACGCCGGTTTACAATAAACTTGCGAAAGGAGGAAATTACAAAAAACAGGGAGTGGGGGATGGAGGTTTGAGAGAAAGGGTGGGGGGGAGAGGGGGGAAAGTAAAGGAGGAAGAAGATAGCAGCTGAGAAATTAAAAGGAACGTAACATTATTTACATGAGGCAATAAATGAGGGATAAACATTGTTACAAAGTTACAGCGGATAATGAAAGGAAATATGGATAGAGCCTCATACACGCATATGTTGTGGGCTAGAGATAAGTGTATTATAAAACACTTGCGTAGATCTGCTTGTGGCCATATATGTGCATATATGCCACCATGTGCATTTGTTTGAAAGTTATCCTCCCTATGTTTTATTCCAGTATACTAAAACATCATCCATCCCACTTACCTGTTGACATTCATTGATCCACTTATACCATAGACCCAAGTTTGTTCTACTTTTCAACATCTCAAAATTGTTTTTTAAAGATAAATTAGAAAAATATATATTTTTTCTCATTATGCTTGGTTATATAGTGTCTAGCCCGAAGATACATAAAAACTATCACTGAGGGAGCTCTAATTTTCTTTGCAGTTGTTAATAGGAAATTACTCCTTGTTTGTCTACCAAAAGAAAATCTTGAATTATCTTGATAGCTATCTCGTATAATTTTTGTTTTGAAGCTCTGCTAAGAAGTCCCATTCCCTGGTAATGGTAAAAATAAAGACAATTATTTTACCTTTCATATAATACACATACTTTCCTCCAAATCTCCCTAGCTTTAATCAAAGAGTTCCCTGTGATCTCCTCCAGTATATCTTTACTTTTCACATATGATATCCATTTAGTTGAGTAAGGCTGAACCATGGGCTCATCTAAATCTCTGTCTGTAAACTTTTGCTCATTCATTAGTTAGTATTACACATGCCTTAGATCAATGGCTCTCAACCATTTTTCTGTCCTGGCACTCCTGACAGATGATGCTCACATGCGTGACACATTGCACAGTACATTTAACAGTTATCCTAAAAAAAAATGTTAGATATTATTTTATTGTTGAAAATGATGCAGGAGAAAGATAACATTCTTTAATTTCAATAACTTCTTATAAAATATCATTATAAAATGTTATTTTTTTTCACAAGAACCGTAATCTTTCTGCATCAGTGAGAAATCTGGGATTGATCTGCATATGCAGCACACAGGTTTTTGATACAAACTCTCATGCATTTCATTGTGAACCTCAGAAAGTTCTGAATTGTTCTGGAGTTTATACAGAGTGGAGTTAGGAAATTTCCCCTTTCAACGCACCATACAAAAATATATATTCAAATTCTGATATCTCCTCAGTAGTAGTACTTCAAAATCCCTTCCCTGCCAGCCACTTTGTGAAATAACATGAAAACCTGCTAAAAAGACATTTAGAAATTATATAATATACCAGCCATACCATAAGAGTACTAACACCCAGAACTTGAATTGCAACAACCTGACCTATGAAAACGCAAGACTGCAAATATAGAGCACAGTACACTTACTATTGGAAAACAAAGCAAGCCAGACTACTGTGGATTCCTACACAGAATCTACATCCTAGTTAGGAGAATCCCTCCCCTCTGTCAAACATGCAGTATGCAGATTGACACTTATCTAATACAGAATAAAAGACCATAAATTATAAACAAGCATACGGAGAAAAACAGAAACTCCAAGAAGCAGGGCCTTGGGGGGAGGTACGATGGGATGGTGGGGCAGGATACAGCATGCCTGCAGCATTCCTGGCTTGGACTGATGGTAGCAGCGATTGCCAGAGTTGATGGAAAAGCAGCATCAGGGAGCAGTGATGAGGAATTTTAAGTACCAGCTCCATACTCTGCACTCTCCTCAAGCAGCAAGCACACGTGGCTGTTATAGAAAGCATAGGCTTGCTATGTTAAATTTTTGGTGACACACCTTCCACCCCCCGGTGACACACTGAATGAGAACCACTGCCTTAGATCAGTGGTCCCCAACCCTGTCCAGGGGGCCCACCAGCCAGTCGGGTTTTCAGGATATCCACAATGAATATGCATGAGAGAAAATTTGCATGCACTGCCTCCATAACATGCAAATTTTCTCTCATGCATATTCATTGTGGGTATCCTGAAAACGCGACTGGCTGGTGGGTCCCCAGGACAGGGTTGGGGACCACTGCCTTAGATGATAGGATAAATTGTACATATTGATATCGAAGAAGTACCCCTTTCACTTATAACCCAAGTCGGCTTTCCCATGTTAATTCTGGCTTTTTTCAAATCCTCAGTGGAACACAGATGCCCAGATATATCCCAGAACTACAGGAAAAAATAGTTGGGTACTACAAACAAAAATATTCCCGCATTGTAAATGTTTATAATTGAAGGATTGTAAAGTGTGCCGCCAACGCATTCAAAACTATAGGCTGAAAACAACCACTTGGTCCATTTTACTGTATTCTGTGAATTTTTCTTAATGCAAATCAAATAAGGCAGCAAGAATCAGTATTAAAAAAAAACAACCAACATATGCGAGTCTTTCCCATATAGCACAAATGTCCCAAAAAGTACTTGTTATGTTTAGCGGTCTGCAGACTCCTCCCATGGACCACCACACTCAGCTCCCTGGCCGGCCTAGACGCATTCCGCTGCAGCGTAGCAGGTCGCCGCTACCTCCCTCAGCGACACGCTCACACGACACCATCACCCCCAGGTAGACCAAGACACCGGTGGGTTCCTTAGGGCGCGCTTGCACAGAAGTCACAGGATTTAAATGACTCTCAGCGGGAAAGCCCCTGCGACGCCCTTAGATGAAATCATCAAGCCTGTCCTGTGAAAGGTTTGCCTGGACGTCAGCTCAGCGTCTCAGCAACAGGTCCACCTATTCCTCACTACAGCATGTTGCTACCAGCGTCCTTGTCTTCAGTTTGTCAGCTTCTTCCTCATTGCCTGCCTGTTATTCTCCTCGCCTGCCTATCCGTCCTTCCTTTCCTCTTGGACGGGTTCCCTGCTTTGACCTCTGCCTGATGATCCCAGATATGCCTGACCTCCTCCTATCTATGATCCAAGCAACTCTAGGGCTTCCTCTTCTGCCATCAGCAGAGGCCCCAACTAAGTCCTGCTGGCCCTGTTACCCAAAGGCTCAATCCGCAGGGAGCAAAGGCTGGTAGAAGCGAAGCTTCTACCAGGTCTCTGCTTCGTCTGGGTTCACCTGACAGTGGTAGGATCCTGCAGAACTCCTTCCTGCAGGTAGCGCCAATCCTTCCTCGGCCCAAGGGTCTAAGAACACAAGAGTACTTATCTCAGTTCTGTATACAACCTTGCTTCACGGTGCTCCGACATGGTGCCGTGTTTCGTCGCAAGAGCTTCAGGGGTTCACTTTTTTTTATTCCAACAAATGCTGTTTAATGCTGCCAACAATCTTGTAACAGTCCATGTCAGGGCACCGTGAAGTAAGCTTAATATGCAGCACTGAGGTAAGTACTTTTTGGGACACTCTTGTGCTATATGGGAAAGACTCACATATGCTGTTTTTGGAGCCATTGAATTTTGCAGTCTTATTTTATTTGCATTAAGAAAAAGTCACAAAATATAATAAAATGGACCAAGAGGTTGCTTTCAGCCTATAGTTTTGAATGTGTTGGCTGCACACTTTCTGGTCCTACAATTATAAACATTTAGGGGCGGATTTTAAAAGGCCGGCACGCCTATAGCCCCGGGACGCGCGTAAGTCCCAGGGCTTTCGAAAAGGGGAGGAGGGGGCGTGTCCGGGGGCATTCCTGACACGACGCGGCATTTCGGGGGTGGGGCCGGGGGCGTGGCGCCAGCCCGGGGGCATGGTCAAGGCCTCCGGACCAGCCCCCGGGACCGGAGGACGGAGCGGGTCTGCTGCCGACGCGCGCAAAGTTAAGGGGGGGGTTAGGTAGGGGAAGGGAGGGGAAGGTGGGGGGAGGGCGAAGAAAAGTTCCCTCCGAGGCCGCTTCGAAATCGGAGCGGCCTCGGAGGGAACATGCAGCTCGCGCTGGGCTTGGCGCGCGCAGGTTGCACAAATGTGCACCCCCTTGTGCGCGCTGACCCCGGATTTTATAAGATACGCGCGGCTACACGCATATAATATAAAATCCAGTGTACTTTTTAAAAATCTGCCCCTTACAATTTGTGAATATTTTTGTTTGTAGTATCTGACTTTTTCAAATCCTGCCATTTGAAGCAGAAGAGAACTTTTCTCAACTTTTTTAGACCCTTCTTTCATATCTAAATTGGTAGCATCTATAATGTGAACAGAATTTTTGGCAGTAAAATCAAATTAAATAAGTTTATCCTACCAATAAACATATAAATAACTCCTGTCACACTATTAATTTCTGTATGAAATTTTACAGGAAATTTGGGATCGTATTTTCTTTTTTGACTATTTAATAAATGCATTTGAGCAGAAGTGATTGCAGATATTTAAAATGTGTTCAGATGTTTAATAACTTAATTTAGAAAGTCCATTAAAATAAAAACACCAAGGGCCTCATTTACTAAGCAGTTTTCCCATAAAACAGAATGGGAAAAAAAGCCTTAGTAAATCAGGCCCCAAGTCTGCAAAGGGGATCTGAATGAGAGACCCACTCTGTGGTACATTTCAAAGCAAGTGCAAATGACATTGGGTTGGGTGTCTAACTTGGAGCCAGTCTGCAGACTTGATCTATGTTTTTCCAGAGGGAAGAAGCTGTTCAGCAACTGTGTTATTCTTCTTTGAAAGTTAATTACCTATTTAACGGCTCGATACTGTAAGGCCGCGGTAGAAACAGTGCGGCAGTGTCAGGCGCACCCTTCCTCCCTGCACGCACAGTTCTCTTTACCTAGCGCCTGATACTCTCTTCTAATTGCATGCAAATGCATGCCGCGGCTGTGAAGCGTTAGGGAAGGGTTATGCCCGCGCAACCCATTTTACTATATAGGCGCTTAATACAGCGCCTATACAGTAACCTGGGTGCGCTGGTACCTGTCATTTCAAATGTCATTTGAAATGACAGGCACCAGGAAGTGTAAAAAAACAAAATTTTTAAATACCTGTCGGAGGGTCACTTGTTAAATCTAGGCCGAGGGTGGGTGGGCGCCTGTTCCAGGCGGCAGGGGCGGGTGGGCGCGCGTTAGTTTCAGACGGCCAGCGGCGGGAGCCGGGGGGCGGGTGGTCGTGTGTTAAATCTAGGCCGGGTCGCACAGACGCGCATTCATCCAGGCGGAGGAGCCGGCGGCGAAAGCGGCCGGCTCCTCCGCCTGGATGAATGAATGCGCGCCTGTGCGACCCCTGCGATTCGGTGCTCAAGGCAGTCACATGCCGTGATGTCGGGCGTCGTGACGTCACGCCTTGAGCGCCGAATCGCAGGGGTCGCACAGGCGCGCATTCATCCAGGCGGAGGAATGCGCGTCTGTGCGACCCAGCCTAGATTTAACACGCGACCACCCGCCCCCCGGCTCCCGCCGCCGGCCGCCTGGACCCACGCAGCCCTCCGACAGGTATTTAAAAATTTTTATTTTTTTTTCTGACAGGTTTTATGTGTCCCACAGCATTACATTTTCTCGATCATCTCTGTATCGCTTTTTTTTTTTATTGTGTTTTATTGTTTTTGAGTATCTTAAGTGGTGTCGATGGATTTGTTACTAGACTCACAGTCCTAACACCTACTAGGGGGAGGCGGTAAACTAACACGTTAAGGCCGCGGCAAAACAGCGGGTTACTAAGGAGATAATATCAGCGCCCGTTACAGTATCGGAGGGGAATAGCTAATTCCTTCATTATACAGCTAATTCATTCATTTACACATCATATACATGCTGCGTGCGGAAAGGGTTATGTGTCTATTTTACGAAGCGCTAAGGACGCGTGAAATTGGAGACTGTATCGCTGGATCGCCTTACTCGTCTGTATTGTGTGCTCCTAGCTCGTTACAGACGGGGAATCTTTAACCGCACGTTACTGTATCGACCTGTCAGTGTTCCCTTCAGTTGTAGTCTGAATGCACTGGTTAGTTATAAATCCTGAACATCCTCACTAGGAGGCCAATGTAAAAAACTGAGCATTGAAACTGTGCGCTACCTAATTTTTGTTTTTTTAACTCGCAAAGCAATAGGCTGATAGTATGCTAATGCATTGGGGATTAAAAAAAAATACACACAAACCAGAAAATGTGTGAAAGAAAAGAGAGTAACTGTTAAAGGGCTGCGCAGCACACATTGACACACATGCATGAGGATGTGCCCAGGGACGCATCATTTTTATAATATACGCCTAGGCGTGTATATGCGTGTACCTAATTTTGCAAGTAAGTGCAAACAATCGCGTGAGTCAAGTTTTGGCCACGTAAGTCAGGCTATTTTAGAACCTGCACACGTCCATGCCTGACAAGTTTCACCAATTTTTCTGCCAGTTTGACCAGTCTAAAGACGATTCCTGAAACCACACTTTGTTTAATAGCCTGTGCTCCCTACCCGTTACCCCATCAGAAATGTCAGTTTTATTTTATTTTTTAAAATTACTCCTTTTCTATAGCAGAAATAAACATTCGCGGCACTGGACCTGAGTGCGTGTCCAGGCATGTAGATATGTACGTGCATATCTCTTGGCCCTCTCCCAGAATACCCATGCCAACCCAGACCATACCCAAAACACACCCCATTTTAAAACCGAGTGAGATACTCGCATATCAGGAGATACGCACGCACATAGGCACCTTTTAAAATCCACTGGGCACGCGCATGTCCTACGTGCATGCGTATCTCCTATTTTTTTTACACACGCTGGTCTTTTAAAATTCACCTTTTAGTATACAAAACATGTACATAAATCATATTTTATATGCAGAAAATTGGCTTATGTGCACAAATAGTTTTCTGCATATAAAATTTATGCTTTCTGCACAGCATTTTGTGCACATATTTTATGCATGGAAAACACTTTTGTGCACATAAATCCTTTTTTTCTATGCATAAAATTTGAGTTATGCAAACGTTTTCAGCACATACATCATATTTTATGCTTAGAAAACATGCTTTGTGTTCTCAGAGCATGTTTTCATGATATTAAATACAGACTACAGGTCCCGGCACTGGAACTCCTGCTTCTAAACATAGACTAACATTAGCCCTGGAAACTTTATTCCACCTCCTCTAGGAATTAAGTTTCGAAGTAAGTCAATGTGCACCTCTGTTTTGGTGGGGTAATAGCTTATGCCATCATTAGTCTGGAGTTTCCAAGTGAGGGCGCTAACTTAAATGCACTTTGTTGTGCACAAAACTCCTCGCTGCATTGGCAGTAAATTTGTATACCAAATATGTGCACACTCATGCCAACTCTATACCATGCGCTGTCCACAGTGCATGGCACCACGCATATTTTGGACGCATATCTATAACCAATGCAAAATGGGAATTAGTGCTTCCAAAACGTGCATCTAATCGAGCGCTTAAGTAACAACACTCATATGTAAATTCATGTTGATGAGGCTATTACCTATTTCCCCCCGATGCAAAAAAGAAAAACTGCACCCAATGTGCACATTTTAACCCGCAAAAATTAACACCTGCCCGAAGCAGGCGTTAATTCATGAGAAGCCCCAAAAAATTACAGGAAAGCAGAAAATACTGCTTTTTTATTCCTATTTTCGGTTCCTTTGACAATATCGTAATGATATTAAGTCAGAGGAACCGAAATAGGAAAATTAAAAAAAAAAAAAAAGTGCACCAGCAGTCAGGTTAGGAAAAGGGACATTCAATTAACAATTGTCCATTTTCTTAACCCATAGCTGTACACACGTTAGGAAAATGGACACAGTTCTTTTTAATTAGAATTTTACAGCTTTAGTATTAATAGCAGGTATTGTGTATGTCAGACTTTTGTTTCTGTCTTTTATTTCTATTTATTTCATATCATTTATATTCCGCACATTCCAAACTATCACGGCAGATTCCAAGAGTAACATTCATAAAAACTAAACAATAGAACTGAGCACACGTTAAAACTAAAGCTCATAATCAAAACAATATTAGTGAATAAAAACAATAGACATATACATAGACAATGCATAACAATAAAATGTGTCTTCTGTACAATCACAATTGCCATATATATTGGAACAACTGTAGCAAAATCTTGTCCTTATTTTGAAATGACTATTCACCAAGAAGTCGATTTAAAAAAAACAAAAAAAACCCCACACACACAGGCATCAATGTGCGCGTGGCTATTTTATAACATGCAGACGCATGCCCAATTTTATAATCAGCGCGTGCATGTGTGGGCTGATGTCTATCACAAGCACAACAGGAGGGGATCTTAAAAAAAAATAAATACGCACGGCGACGCAGTTAGGCCTTTCCCAGTTCCCTCCCAGTCCGCTCCATTTAAGGAGTGTACTGAGAGGGCACTTTCCTAACTCTAACCTATCCTTCCTCCCTCTTCCCCGTCCCCTAAACTATCCCTACCTAAGCCCCTTTTTTATTCATACATACTTCTGCTTTGGAAGAGCAGTAACTTCTGCACGCTGGCAGCTGGACAGCATGCATTTCCCCAGGATAGTAGCTAATGATGCTGTCCCGACCTGCCACCCGGCTCCCGTCCCGTTCCTTTGGAGAGGCCCAGCATTTCGGCGCGCATGGCTGGGACCTTCTGAAAATGCGCGCAGTGCGCGGCCACAAGCTTAACCCCCATTATTTACGCGCATGGCCCTTTTAAAATCTGGCTGCAATTGCTTTTTTAAAAAAAATGTCTTCAGAGGTTTTTTAAAGAACGTTGACTCAGTGCACGCAGGTTCTTAGGTAATGTGTTCCAGAGTATGGGTCCAGCTATGGACAGAGCTCTTTATCATGCTATGATAAAATGCACGATGGTATCTAAAAAGTGTTTATTGGTGGATTGCAAGGCACGACTAGGCACATAGATATGTAAAATTGAACCAATCCAGAGCACTAGATCATTATTTAAAATCAATGTATGAATCAAGGAACACACCTTATATGTAATGTTCCATTCATTTGGAAGCCAGTAAAGCTTCATCAACACAGGAGTGATGTGTTCGAAACAACTGGTACCAATCAAAAGTCTGGCAGCAGTGTTTTGCACTATTTGATCTTTTGTCTTTGATTAATTGAGACAATAATGGAAAAATTCTGGCTAATGCACTAGTTAATGCATCTTAATCTATTGCAGTGCATACAGAATTTGTTAGTAAATTTCAAATTTAAAAAGGGAAAAGTTTCACTGAAAGTCTACAATTATTACCATATTTTCTGGTGTATAAATCACACCAGTGTATAAGTCACACCCTTACCTAAACAGGACCTTTGCCTGCAAAATCTGTAGATAAGATGCACCTCTCCATCCCCCGTTTGACCGCAGCAATAGCGGCTGATGGCACACTGTTTGATCATGCATATGAGTCATGTAGTGGTGAGGCATATGCATGCATGTGCATGACCTGGAGAGAGAGAGAGTGAGGTGCGTGGTGGCGGGGCATATGTGCGGATGCGCATAGCATGTGGCGGATGAGTTGGAGAGAGAGAAATGTGCAACAGAAGTCACAGTGATGTATTTCGCACCTACGATATTTTGTGATAAAAACCTTGACTTATACACCAGAAAATGTAATATGTGGTATAACAAATTAGCCTATGCTGTAAGGGATTAATCATCAAGATTATTCAGAATTTTGTTCTAATATGGTACATTTTCTTGTATTTTATTTTTGGTATGTTTGGGAAAATTGAGTAAATATTAAGTTACAAAAGATATTTAACTTTAAAAAGAAATTGGCATCGCTCTTCAACCAAAGAGGCAACCCACTTTCCAAAAATTATATGATTCTTTGGTTATTCCACTCAATTTGCAGGAGGCTTCTAAGTTTGAGTGCATATTAGATAAGCCAATATGACAATATAGGTTACTATCTAACCCTTCGTCTTCATCTAAAGAGTTTCTTTTGTCATTCATTAAATACAAAGGAAAAAGAGACCTATGCTGTAAGGTACTGATCATCAAGGATCTTCAGTTTTGTCAAATGTGGTACGTCCTATTGTACAGTAAAAGAGATTGACCAAAATAGGATTCTTATTAACTATGAGAAATATGATATGGAAATATTAGTCATTAGTAATTATATGAGTCATTATAAAATGAAATGGTGTTTGGTCTGTATAGATACTTTTTGTTTGGCTACACAAGCACTATATACAGTTGTATGCAAACATTTTGGCATCCCTGGTCAAATTGTATGTTTCAGTGTGTCTCTAAGAAAATGCAACATCTCTAAAATGGTTCAAAGTTAAATGCATCTTTCTGCAATTTTTAATGGAAAGTTAGTATTTGCTTCTTTTAATAGATTGAAAATAATAAACCAGTGAATGTCATGTGCAAAAATCTAGACATCTGATTAATTACTACTTTAGACACCAAGTCATAACATCCAAACAGGAAACCAAATTCCAAAAATACAGAAGAAAATCAGTACTGTTGTTAGAAATCAGTACCTATAGAAAGTACATTCCCATCTAAACGATGTCCTATATCCTCCTGCTTCCCCATCACCCACTCTCCCACATATATTTATTTATTTATTTATTTTTATTTTTTCTATACCGATGTTCCTGTATACAATACATATCGCACCGGTTTACATGGAACTGAACTGTCGCCTCAGGGGCGGAATACATTATAACATTATAACATGTTGACATAGAACTTAAGGGAGAACGTTAATGAACAAGGTATACTGAGGCAGGGTGAAAAAACTATGTACATTCTGGGTTTGAGAAGGTGATACTGGGTACACCGTCATACAGAGAATATAAAGTGATGTAGATAGAGGATGACTCTTCAACAAGTTTTAGCTTTCCGGAAAAGCACTGGTGATACAGGGAACGTAGTCGTAAAGAAAATGTAAAGAGGTGAAGTGATGTGGGTGTTGACTGTCTCTTCCTCCAGTTTTAGCTCTCAGGGAAGGCTTGGGTGAATAGCCAAGCCTTTAGCTTCTTTTTGAAAGTTGTTATGCAAGGATCTCGGCGGAGGTCTGGCGGAAGCTTGTTCCAAAGGAGGGGTCCCGCTGTGGACAAGGCTCGTTTCCTCAGTAAAGTTGTGGTCGGGTGGGTGTGCAGCATGTTCTGGTATGCGCTTCTGATCGGTCTCTTTGAGGTGTGCTGTTGCAGTTGAAAGGATAGGTTGAGGGGAGAGATGTTGTGTAGCCCTTTGTGAATCATCATGAGAGCTTTAAAAAGTATCCTGAATTTTATCGGCAGCCAGTGGAGGTTTTGAAGGATAGGGGTAATGTGTTCTCTCTTTTTGGTGTTGGTGAGGATTCTAGCCGTCGCATTCTGGGCCATCTGAAGTGGTTTGATGACGCAGGCGGGCAGGCCCAGGAGGAGAGAGTTGCAGTAATCCAGTTTTGGGAGGATGATAGCTTGTAGGACCAGTCGGAAATCTCGGAAGTGAAGGAGTGGTTTTAATTTTTTTAATACCTGTAATTTGAAGAAGCATTCTCTGGTGGTGTTGTTTATAAACTTGCTGAAGTTGAGTTGGTTGTCTAGGATCACCCCGAGGTCTCTTACTTGTGGTGAGTGGTTGATCTGTGTGAGGGAGAGTTGGGAAGAGATCGGCTGGTTGAGCAGGGTGCTGTTATCTGGGGCTATTATTAGGATTTCTGTTTTGCTGGTGTTTAGTACAAGGTTGAGGCTGCAGAGCAAGTTGTTGATCTCTGTGAGGCAGCTGTTCCAGTAAGACCATGTTTTGTGGATTGATTCTGCTATCGGGATAAGGATCTGAATGCCGTCCGCATATAGGAAGTGTGTTAGCTTGAGGCTGGATAGTAGATGGCAGAGTGGGAGGAGATAAATGTTGAATAGTGTCGGTGAAAGGGATGATCCTTGTGGGACTCCATGCTTTGATCTGATAGGGTGTGACTCTTTGTTATTTATCTTGACCTTGTAGTGCCTGTTTTCAAGGAAGGATCTGAACCAGTTGAGCGCCACTCCTGTTATGCCGATGTCTGCAAGGCGCTGGATGAGGCACGCGTGGTTGACCGTATCAAACGCTGAGGAGAGATCTAGTAGCGCGAGAAGGAATGGTTGACCTTTTTCCTGATTAATGAGGATGGAGTCAGAGAGGGAAGTTAATAGTGATTCGGTGTTCAATGATTTTCGGAAACCGAATTGGTTTGAAGTGAGGATGTTGTTTTCTTCCAAGAATTCCGATAGTTGTCTGTTTACGACCTTCTCCATGATTTTTGCGATCATTGGGAGGTTAGCAATGGGTCTGAAGTTGGCTGGATCAGTGGGTGGTAAATTGGGTTTTTTAAGGAGAGGTTTGAGAATTGCCAGTTTGAATTGGTCCGGGACTTGGCCTTGAGATAGCGAGCAGTTTATGATGTCTGCAATGGGTTTGGAGATGATGTTAGGAATGGAGAACAACAGATTGGAAGGGATGTGATCTGATGGGTGAGAAGATGGCTTCATCTTCTTGAGTATGTTTTCTATTTCTAGAGCAGACGTCGACTCGAGGGTTGCAAGTGATGCTGAGTTTGTGTTACATTGTTGGGAGGTTGTGTGTGAGTATTGTGGGCTGATGGTAGAAGAGGAGTTTGGTTGAGGAGCAGGCCCCTTAAGAGGTGCAATGAGGGTGTCTATTTTGTTCTCAAAGTAGTTCGCCAGTTCATTGGCTTTGTTTGAGGCTTGTGCATCTGGTATTAAGGCTGTGATAGGTTTTGTAAGGGCTGATACATAGGAAAATAGAGCTCTAGAGTCGAAGATAAAGTGATGGATCTTTTTCGAGAGGAATTCTTTCTTGGTTCTATATATATATACTCCATAATAATGCCACCAGTCAGATTTTCAAATAATTTACAACTTCCCTACTTAGTCGAGGTGAAATTGAGTCAAGAAATGGGCTCCAAACCCATACAAATTTCTTATGTCACCCAGCATTACACTTGACAACAGATAGGGGTAGATTATATAAATCTAAGCGTGCGCGTGCTTTTGTTCGCACACGCGCGTACCTTATGCTTGTAACCCTTTTAAAATCCAGCCCATAGTTTTTTCATGCTCAGGAGGTTAAACATTTCTACATGCCACAGAGTTAAGATTGGAGGTTCTTTATAAATCCATTGTGTCAAAATACTTTTTTTTTTTAATGATATGGCAGGACTTCCATAGGAACAATAAGAGATCATATTCCCACAAGTCATAGATATCAAAAATATCCAGCATCCCCAATTCAGCATCCAACAGTACTAATTGGCCTGCCCACTAAGAAATATGTTGAAAAACCTCATCCCAAAATTGTTTAATGGACATGCAGGCCCATATACATTGAAAAAAAGTTCGATCAGTGCTACCACATTTAAGATAGCATCCCGAGTTTATTACCTTAGCCTTTTGTGCATGGAGAGGAGAGAAAGATAATCTGTGCAAAAATGTATAATGCATTTCATGCAAATTTGCATCTTCTACCAGCTTATTCATGTGTTCCAAAGAGTCTCTCAAATCATCTACATCTATTTTTTTTCCTATATCTTCAGATCATTTGTATTCCACAAAGAAAATTGGATTTGTACTCAATTTTCTCATCAGATTTTTACAAGATTAGGAAAGGAAGCCTATTGTGAAATTTCACATCATCTCCCTTAAAATTAGCTGCCATAAAAAATACCTTCACCTTTCTAGAGTAGGGAATTGGCATAATGATGCAGCTGCAAATATGCAAAAAAATCTGTTCTAATGCAAATTTCTCCTTTAAAAATTGGAAGATGATGCCCTATCTAGGATCCAATAATACCTGATGAATCGTTGAGACCTTATCTTTCCACTAACGAAATATATTATCCAATCCTGGCTGAAAGGATTTATATCCCCTAATAGTAAGCAAAGTAGAGACCATGGAAAACAACCTGTATTTCTTCCTCACCCACATCCACACCTTTCATTTAGAAGAAAAGATTGGACTTGGTTTTATTGTCAGGGCCTAGCATGTACAACAAAGGGCAACAATAGGGGACAAACTAAACTCCTATCCAATACAACAACAGTCACTGACCCAGAGCCCTTGAGCCAATCCTGTGACATTCATAATAGACATGCTGCATTATATACCTGAAAACTAGGAAAATTCAAACCTCCATCCCTAGTCCACAGTTGAAATCTTGAACACCACATGCATGGTTTCTTACCACTCCAAATAAACTCAGAAAATAACCTGTTCCATTTACTGATATCCCCTTTAATCAACCATACTGATAAAGTATGGTTGATTAAAGGGGATATCAACTTATACAGCCATTTGGAGAAAACCTTATACAGCCATTTGGAGAAAACCATCATCTTAATCAATTGAATTCTCCCATTCCAAGAAAGTGGAAGATGCTGATGACTACATAGGAGCCTTTTATTTGTGACCATCAGAGGGCCCGCATTCACTGGTATAACTTGGATAGATCTCTAGGAATCTTCAAATTTAAATAAACTATACACTCACCTGCCCAACTCAAAGGGAAAGTTCCAGTCCATGCAGACTTCAAACTGCCTAACACATCTAATGCTAATGATTACCCTATTGATCTTAAGCCCAGAGAAAGCAGTGAGGTCTTAGAATCTTAATTAACACATCCAAAGATAGCAAAGGAGAAGATAAACCAATAAATTACCTGCAAATAAGGCCAAATTCACTGCTACTTCTCCACAGTATAATCTCGCAATCCTATTATCCATCCACTTCCTAACCATAGGTTCTATGCTTAGCATAAACAAAAAAGGCAAAAGTGGACAGCCCTGCCTAGTGCCCTATTTGAGAGGGTAATATTCAGAAATTAGGCCATTACTAAAAACTGCTGCTTTAGGATCATCATAAAGTACTTTAAACATATCAATGATACATCCCTTAAAACCAAAACAATCCAATGTATAAAATAGGTAACCCAGGATAAATGATCAAAAGCTTTTTCTATTTCAAAACTGCCAAGGAGGTCGTTTGTTGTGGAGTCCACATTCTAAGCCCACCAGAATTCTTCTAATATTAACTGCAGCAGTATGGCCACAGGCAAACCCAACTTGTTCCTTTGAGATCAGACCAGGCATCAAATCAGTCAGTCTATTTGCTAAGACCTTGGCATAAATTTTAACATCCACGTTTAATAATGATATTGGTCTAAATCCTTCCCCATCTTTGATATAACTGTTATAAGAACTTCTTTCATGGACACTGATAATTCTCCAATCTGCACAGACTCATTAAATACCCTCCCAAAGGAACCAGCACCTAATCTTGTAACATCTTAAAAAAAAAACCTCCACAAAACTCTACAGTGTACCCATTAGGTCCAGGAGTTTTATGATGTTTCAGATTTTTAATGACATCTGACTCATTGACTATAGATTGATTCAACTTTTCCAATTGCTTTGCCGTTTCCTATGGCAGACATAAATCTCCAAAAAATGTCCCCCATATCCAACACATTCTGGCTTTACCCGAATATAAATCATCATTACAAAAACTTGAGAATATAATTAAATTTATGGTTAGAATAATCACCCTGGGATTTGACCAAGTGCCTCAGCTTTTGCCAACTTTATTCCCATATTTAAATAATCTGTGTTTGATAGAGTAAAATATTCACTGTACATTGATGTAATAGTGCATTCAGTTGGGCTTCTAATACAAAAAATTGTTCCTTATTATCCTTAGTTATGTGCCTGGCCAGCTTCAGTGCGCCGCCTCAAGTTGTTTCTCCAATTTAATCATTTTCTTATTTAAGACTTTCTTTTTGTTGATAGCATAGCAGATGATCTCCCCCCTTATAACCACCTTCGCAGTCTTCCAATATAGTTGTGGCATATTTACATGTTGTTTATTGTGGTTAGTGAACTCCTGCTATTTTAAATGCAAGAACTGCTTAAACTTGTCATTCTCTGTAAAATGAACTAGCATTTATCAAATATATGTCCTATCTTCCAAACTTATAATTCATTATTACTGGGGCATGATCAGGAATGACCAGCATCCCAATTTCCACTGCTTGCTCTTTGGAACAAAACTTTCTCAATATATAGTCTAATCTACTTTGACATGGATGTGTTGCATCGGAGGTGGACCCTTGGGCCGAGGTGGGGTTGACGCAACCCGCAACTAAGGACCTACGGATCCCCACCATCGGCAGGTGGAGTGGGCTGATAGACAGAGGCCGCTGGAGCTTCACCTATACCAGCCCTCATTCCCCGCGGGTTGAGCCTTTGGGTGCAGGGGCCAACAGGACTTAGGTGGGCCTCTGTATATAGTTGCAGGAGAAGTTGATTCAGCCCAGAGACAGCAGGCGAGAGATGGTACAGTTCTACTCTGGACTGGATAATGTCCTGGAAACTCGGGTGCCAATGGAACGAAGGCACACAGAGAGGGCGCTCGAGCAAAGGTAGGCCGAAGCTTGATGAATCTACATCCAGGGAGTAGACAGAAGAGGCATGCAATGGTAAGCTTAAGTCAGGGCTGGTGGCAATCCAGAGGCAATGGCAAGCAAGGCTAAGATCTGATCACGGAGATAGTCAATAGTGTAGTCAAGCAAAGCTGAGGTCTGATCACGGAGATGGTTAATAGCATAGTCGGATGAAGCAGAGGTCAGGGTCTGGAGATAAGCAATATGTAGTCAGACAAGCAAAGGTCTGGGCTGGAGATAGGCTGTATCATAATCAGGCAAAGCAGAGGTCTGGGTCTGAAGATAGGCTGTAACGTAGTCAAGCGAAGCAGAGTCAAAGTCCATGTAGTGAATCCGAAGCATGGACAGGAACAAGGAAACAGGAACCAGGAACAACAAGGAACAGGAATGCAGGGAAGAGACAAATCTCTTAGTAGCAACAAGTACTCGACCAGCAAGGAGACCTGTTGCAAAGGCAACACTATGGAGCGGAGCCTGAGCTTAAGTACTATGAATAGTTTGAAGTCATCATCCGGGGCCACTGCTAGGTTCCCGCTGCGGTCCTTGCATATGGAGCAGTGATGCGCTTGCCTAGGGAGGGGCGCGGCACGAGTGGTGGCGTCCCTCTGTGGGCCACGCGGAGAGGCCTGACGAGCACTGGCATCTGGACCAGAAATGCTGGGGACTGTGGCAGGGCCGGAGGCACCAGGGGAGGCCTGAGGATGGAGCTGGCGGCCCACCGCCGCCAGCGAGGAGGAACCAGAGACTGGAGTCCTTGTGGAAAGATTAGAAGGCTGTGCTGCGGGTCTGCCACGGACGGCACACATAACAGGATGTGCTCTGGACTCATGTAAATTCTTTCACTAGAGAATGCAGTATCTGCCAAGTATCAAGCAAGCCTAAATTTCTGCACAGAAATGGTACCCCCTTCAAGATCTCAAGTCCATCCCCTTAGAAGTACTGTCTCTATCCAAAGATGGGTTCACAGCATAGTTCAGATCCCCTCCCACAATTACAGGAATATCCCCCAACCCATCCAAAACTGATACTAAATGAGAAAAGAAATTACACTTCCCAACCCATTTCCATTTCCATTTATTGTTCTCAGTGTCTGATAAATGGGTCTCCTGTAGAAGCATTATGACTGCTCCTTGTTTATGCAGAGCACTTAAATTTTTTATATTTTTAATTGGTGACCCAGTTCCTGTAATGTTCCATGTTATTATTGTACTACCCATTTATCTAATACCACTAATATAGAAAATCTCACATAGTTCAAATATGGAGACTAGACACTACTCCCCAGTTCAAGTGCCTATCTCCAAAAAACTGCAGACCTCATCTCGACCCATGATTATCAACATATCTGATCCTCCTAACAATATCCATAACCCCACCTAGACTTCCCTTAACCACCCTCACCCTTCCCCCTCCCTTCCACCCCTACTACACCTTTTATAGGCAAAGACCACACTTATTTCACATACCCATATATTCACCTACACCTATCGATACATTCAGATGCCACTCTTACCCTATAGAATTTTGTCCCAAAATAAAAAACACTGCTTCCAAACACTTTCCATTCATAACCGTACATCCCATATTCATCACAGCCATTACCTCATCCATCCCAAAGTCCAAAAATGTATGCCATGTTAAGAACAAAACACATTTTTAGCATGTAGTGTGGCAGACAACTATATATCGCAAAAATGTGATAAAATATCCTTCTTCAGAAAAGATAAGAGGAATGTCTTAATAGATTATCCCCATAATAATGCTAATGTCCAGATAGTAAATCCTGTGAATATAGGGGCTTGTACCAAATGCTTCATTGGAGCCATATTATAGCAATTGAAGGTCCCACAGAAAACATGCTACCCCATGTTATCTCTAACATCTATCCTGCAGCCACTGCAAAGGCAAGACAGTTAATGTTGAATCAAAAAATTTGCAAAAGTCAGAACAGAAACAAATCACAGACATTCAGACAGAAACTGCTTGAAAGTTGCAACTGTTTAGTTAATACACAGTATGTTACTGAAGAAAACTATGAACTCTAATCTGACAATGGTATGTTGGAACACCGGCTAGGCATCCACCAATATTCACTCTTTGTTCCAGTTTAGATCCTGCACGTCCAAAAAAGCCCTCGCTGCAGCTGCCAATTCAAAAATGTTCTACTGTCCATTCCAGAGGTGGTGGTGAAGAGAAAAACAGTGAAAGAATTCAAAGGGTATGGGATAAACACTGTCGGACAAATTTTCAAAGGGCCGTGCGTGTAGAAATCGGAACTTATACGCGTGGCTGGGCCCTGCACGCGCATTTTCAAAAGGGCGCAGACGCGCGTGAGTCCCAATACGTGCACAAGTGCCGGACCCTGAAAAAGGGGCAGGCTGGGGGGCATGGTCTGGGCGGGACAGAGGTCAGCCGGGATAGCAGCCATTAGCTGCTGTTCGCAGGAAGCACATACCGGCATCTGGCCGGTGCACATAGCTTGCTTCTGCTCCAGAGGAGCAGTAAGTAATAAAATATAAAATTTAGAGAAAGGTAGGTTAGATTTAGGGGGTGGAGAGGAGAGTGGGAGGAAGTGTAGGTAGGGAGGTTATGAAGTTCCCTCCCAGTCTGTTCCTTAATTGGATTGGTCTAGTAGGAAACTGGGGAAGGCCCGATTGCGTCGCCGCACGTATTTTATGAAAATTTGCCCCCCTGCACTTGCCACCCATACATGCGCGCAGATTTAAAAATCTAGCGCATCCATGTGCATGCGCCAGGAACCACGCGCATGTGGACAGCTGCGCGCTGCTTTGAAAATCTACCCCTATGGATCTCTAAAGGCTAGAGGATGGAAATGAAGAAAAGAGTGCATGGGGTAACTTGCTGGTGCAGTGGTTACTACCCTTAACCAATAAGTCTTCATACTGTTGATGCAACTCGATCATTGCTCTCTGCTTCTTTTTTTTTGTTTTTTAATTTTTTATTTATCATCATTTTACAAAAACAAACAAAGATGACTTTGCTTTGAAACATAAGAGAGTACATATAAGAAATCTATTTTCTTAACATAGTTCTCAAAACATGAAAATCATTTCTCTTATTCTATTTCCAGGAATTTACTTTGGGAGAGAATCTGAAACAATGAGGAGCCTAAAATAAGTGAAATAATATAGATTCATTAAGCTCAGGAGAAAAAACATATCCTTCTTTTTATGCGCAATACCTGATTTACTTTAATTTGTGGGGACATGCACTCTTGTGTTTAAGAACTTCCTTAGCTGTTCAGGATTATAAAAAATATAGGTATTTCCAGAGTATTTTATTACACACTTAGCAGGGTAATGTAGTAGGAAGCTGGCACCCAATGCAATTGCTTCTGGGCGCATTACTAGGAAAGCTTTTGGCGTAACTGCGTTACTCTGGAAAGATCAGGAAAAATACGGATCAAGCCTCCTAGATATGTAACATTTATGTATTTAAAGTAACTTTTCATTATTTGGGCTCTGTCGTATTCAGGAAACAAAGGAACAAATAGAACAGTTCTTTCGGCTACTTCACGACCTGATGTGGTTAGTGCAGTTAGTGTAGCTGGGTTCAAAAAAGGTTTGGATAGGTTCTTGGAGGAGAAGTCCATTAATGGCTATTAATCAATTTTACTTAGGGAATAGCCACTGCTATTAATTGCATCAGTAGCATGGGATCTTCTTAGTGTTTGGGTAATTGCCAGGTTCTTGTGGCCTGGTTTTGGCCTCTGTTGGAAACAGGATGCTGGGCTTGATGGACCCTTGGTCTGACCCAGCATGGCAATTTCTTATGTTCTTATGTTCTTATGAACTTTCCAAATATTCAGATAGATTATTGAAATTCCCCAAATCATCAACTGGTGATATCTGGATCTGGCTCTGTCTTTGTTGCAAATATAATATCTTTTTCACCGCAGGTATCTGATCTTCCGGAATTTATAATATTTCCTTAAGATATCTTTTAAAGGTTAATAAAGGGATTTCTCCAACTACCTTAGGAAAGTTTAATAGTCTCAAATTCAGTTGTCTCAGTAGTTTTCCATTGTTTCCAGTCTACGCATTGAAGACATCTGTTTCCTCATACACATGGCGTTTGAGTCAGTCACCATTTTAAAATCTTTTTTAACCTCCAGTAGTGCTCTTGTTTGTTCTTCATTTCTCAGTTTACATTGCTTATCAACAGAGTCCATTTTCAAGGAGGTTGTTTCCATTCGTTGGGCCTGTTCATTATAAACTTTAGACATCCCCCACAATCAGATCCCATATGGAATCCAATGTTACAACAGCCGGCTTCTTAACCTCAAGGGGCTTTAACAAAAGGCTTTCTCCTATTCCCAATGCAAGCGTCTGTGAGAGCGTTCCTCCCCTTTCTCCGCTCCCCGCCGAGTCCTCTGGTCACATGGAGGAAGGTGAAGACCTCTCCCAGTCCATTGCAGTGTCGAGCAGTCCACCCGATGGCGTGGGCTCGATGACATCACTCACCGGCAACTCTGCTTGCTCAGCACTGCTAGGAGAAGATATTTGCAACTGTGATCACGGCTCTGGGGGGGGGGGGGGTCAACGATATCTCCCCGGGTGGCGTTGGAACTCCTCTTCCTGTCCCACCAGCGGGGCTCAGTGCCCTCATCTCCGATACTGGTGAAGCAAACTGGGGTATTGTTCACTGACCTGCAGGAAGCTGGGGTTCAGGTGGATACACCCTGACTTTCCCCTTTCAAAGAGGAAATTCTGAGAAATTGCAGGAGCGTTCAGATTTGCATCCAATCAGGGAGCCATCTTGGATTCTGTCTTCCCATTGCTCTCTGCTTCAATGGCAGAGGGAAAAGAGGAAAGAGGGAATTGTATTCAGACAGCAGCCAATGAGGGCCCTGACTTTTATAGTCTGGGAAACTGATAGGTATGGGGGCACCGTGCACGGCGCAGCAGATACTACCATAAGTTTTCTGGGTAGACTGGACGGATCATTTGGTCCTTTTTTGCTGTCATTTCTGTTTCTCTGTATGTAGTAGTAAATGTTAGCATAAACTTCAACTTCTTTTGTACCAGACAGGAGCAGAGTAGTGCCTTTACCTGCTGTTTGGCAGCACTTTTTGCTGAAAAATCATTAAAAATCAAAACTTTCTCTCAATCCAAGGTCAATGTGCCAAGATTTTTATAAGCTCTCAGGATCTTTGTCTTATTAAAATCCAAGATTCGAGCGACCATGGGCAGCAGCCACTCGTGCACGCACATCTCCCCTGACACCTATATAGTGCACACGTTCAAAATGTATCCCGTGCTGAGGCCCATTGAGCTTCAGTTCTTTCAAAAGCCATATATAAAACAACTCCAGTAGTTTAGATTCATATATATTCTCTGTGATAGACAATAGCTTTGTATTGTTACAGCGGCAGATCCAGTTCTCCAAGTCTTCTAACACTGTCTTTTGCACTACACGTTCTAGGCCAGCTTCATGCGACTCCAATGCCTGGACTTTCACATTCAGTTCATGGGTCCCAACCTCAATCTCTGAGAAACGACATGTAAAGTCAGAGAACTTAGAATCCATCATTGCTACTGAGGCATTAATTTTTTTCCATTTTTTTGTCCTTAGCTGCAATCACTGCACCTGAAACCTCTCTGATTATCTCTCTTGTTTCCAGCCCAGCCTGCACCATGATCTCCTCTGTCATCTTAGGATCCTGTACTTTTGGCTTTTTCTTTTTTTTTTTTTGGCACCTTTGCTTGACATATTAGAAAAGTAAAGCTCTTGCTTTATCAGTAGATCTAAGCAAATTATTAAGTTTAGTTAAAAATTTTCATGCAAAAAAATGAAAAAAATGCAGATGGAGGGGTTATAGCCAGAGCTGCCTCATAGCATATCTGAACAGCTTACCACATCATGTGGTCTCCCATTACTATTTTAAAAAGTTATTAAAAATGTCCAAAATGTTGATTGACTCATTAGGCCTTCAGTTAATCAGGAGAAGGCAATTATCTAAATACTTCTAGCTAACAATTTCAACTGTCAAATATTGTTAAGAAATGGAACTTACATAGAACTTTGAAATCACGGCAAGAATTGGAAAACTAAGAAATATCTCTGATAGAACTACCAAAAAAACTGGTCAGATCTGCAAAACAAAACTAACAAATCACCATTGATTTGTGTTGCTTACCCAGTTCATGGGAGAGTTGTCAGAAGGAAACCTCTTCTGTGACCTTATCACAAAAATAATCTGAAGTAGTCAAAACAAATCCTTGATATGCCTGAAACTTGTTAGAACAAAGCGCTTTGGCCTGAGGAGCAAAAATTGTTCTGTCCAAGAAAACAAACTGGTAACCGATCCAAGATGGCTGGTAGGCAACAAACACAAGAGGTGGAATCTTTACGCGACCTTTATGTTGAACAGCAAGCGGCATTGCTGTTAGAAGTTGCTGTTTTGTAGAGTGGTTCTGAACTGTGGTTTTTTGCTGATAAATACATCTTTGAGTATGATGTATTTAAGAAGCCCATGCTAACTTGAGCCAATTCAAGTGGCTCACAAGCCCCTGAGGCAGCTCGTGCGAAACTCGGCCAGAGTCGGGCAAGACGCAAACATTGTTCTGCCATAAACACACAAGATACTGTAACTTCCATTTCTTAACCATGTTTCTGACAGTTGAAGTTGCTAGTTGGACATTTTTAGAGTGTTTTTTTATAGCCTTCCCCTCCTTTGTAATAGTGAATTATCTTAATTTTCAAATATTCGGACAGCTGCTACTTAGAGGAGTCCATGATTTTTGAAAGTAGATAGAATAACAATCACAACTTGAGAGGTTAGAAAGGTCAGACTATTTGTTCAACTGTGGAATTGCCCTCACCTGACTAATTAAAGGCCTAACAAGTCAGTATTTTGGCCTTTATCAAAAAAGCAGCATTGAAGCAACTGATAGGATGTCCAAACTTTTTCACATGCCATATTCACTGTTTTTTTTTTTAATTTTCAGTCTGTTAAAATCAGCAAATAGATATTTTGCATAACAAATTACAGAAAGATGTTGTATTTAACTTTGTAACAAATTTCCAAAAATCTCAATCCCATTGAATTCTGTAAAAATTAGAAAAACATACAGCCCAGTACAGGAAATGAATCTTCATAAAGGTCCTTGAATTTTTTGGATATTTCATACAAATTCTCTCTCCCTTTTTTGGACTATTATATGATTTAATTTATATTTATTCCATGTATAGGTTATGTTTCTGTTTACTGAGAAGTAATTTTCAAAAGGATTTGCACTCATAAAGGGCTTTTGAAAATTGCCACTTTTACACACAATTCTTTTGAAAATTCACACCTTAGAGCTGAACTTTCAAAAGGTTTTATGCAGATAAATGAGCTTTTGAAAATTGCTATGATCTATCTTATTTTTATGCATGTAACATCTTTGAAAATTCACTCAGATTTATTTAAGCATACAACTGGTACTGGCCAGTAGGAAAAAAATTGACTTCCATTGCTGCACTAACTAAAGAAACAATATAACTTTATACTACTTTAATATCAGATAAACAGTTGATGGAGATCCCTTTGGATAGAATTCTAGAGTTAAAATTCAGGGCTTATAAAAGGAAACATCCCTTTGCCTCTGGCTGTTAGTGCTCCGCTCCCACTGGTGGGCACGTGAAAGTTCTGCCACCTATAGAGTGACGTCAAGGCTAGACATAGTCCAGTGCAATACTGGGAGATTTTTTTTTCCTCCACCTGGATACAATGAGAAATTATCCCAGCGTGCAGTAAGGTACTCCCCACATGCCATCTTTCACCTTACAAGTTATGAATAAACTTGCCTGCAGAAGCCACCTTTTTTCTTTGCTCTTTTTAAAACTAAGCTTTTAAAGTAGTTTTGTGGGCTGCTTTCTTCCCTTTAGTTCATATATCTTACT
The DNA here is from genome assembly GCF_901001135.1 of Rhinatrema bivittatum. Classification (NCBI taxonomy): domain Eukaryota; kingdom Metazoa; phylum Chordata; class Amphibia; order Gymnophiona; family Rhinatrematidae; genus Rhinatrema; species Rhinatrema bivittatum. Next base: position 98,340,721 of record NC_042623.1, read on the forward strand.
TTATTTATTTGTTTAGTTAATTTATTTATTTGTTGGCTTTTAATATACCGACATTCATGGGAACATCATGTCAGTTTACAATGTAACAGAAAGGAAGAAAATACAAAAAACCAGGGAGAGGGAAGAGGAAGCAGTTGGAAAGTAGAGACTAGGAAAGGGTGGAAACGTAGGCAGAGAAGGAAAGGAACCAGTGACTGAGAGGGAGCCACCGAAGGGTTACAATAACGTGGTAAACTGTGCTTTCCGAGGAAGGCACTGAGCTAAACTTTGTACATAATGTACGATCAGATTGATGAACTCTTATACATTTGTGTGACATACTCTTATACATTATGAAATACTCATACATTATGTAGGATATATACACTATGTGAAATCAAGGCAACAAAAAACAAGGATAGGGGCACTAAATACACTGAAAAGCCTTGTCTTAGGGATGGGAGGGGGGGAAAGGGGGGAAGGGAAGGGTGTAGGGGGCTATGTAAGATCCGATTCAGGGTAGGCCAATTTGAAGAGCCATGTTTTGACCCCAGTTTTAAATTTTTGAAAGCAAGGTTCTATCCGAAGTTCAACTGGCATCGAGTTCCAGAGGGAGGGGCCTGCAATAGATAGGGCTCTCTCTCTGGTGGAGGATGGTGAGCACTTTTGAGGGAGGGGGTGTGGAGGGTGCCTGAGAGAGTTTCTAATGGGACGAATGGAGGAATGAAAGTGAAGGGGCTCCTCAAGCCAGGAGTGATTATGGTTGTGCAGGGAGTTGTGAATGATAGATAGGGTTTTGTATTTGATGCGGCACGAGATAGGAAGCCAGTAGAGTTCCTTAAGTATAGGGGTGATTTGGTCGGATTTACGAGTGTTTGTAAGGATTCTTGTCATAACGTTCTGTAGCATTTGCAGGGGTCTAATAGTGGCGTAGGGGAGGCCTAGAAGTAAGGAATTACAGTAGTCCATTTTGAAAACATTGTTGCTTGTAGAACTGTGCGGAAGTCTTGTGAGTGAAGCATGGGTTTAAGTTTTTTGAGGATGTGGAGTTTGTAGAAACAACTCTTAATGATTGTATTAATGTGGTTTTTAAAGTTTAGTTGATTGTCTACGGATACCCCTAGCTCTCACATGAAGTCGGGGGGGGGGGCATAATTGCTTGGGAGGTGGGTTCACCGGGGGTGGGTGGAGTGCAGTGATTTGTGATGATAAGGAGTTCGGTTTTGGAGGAGTTGAACGCCAGGTGAAGGTTGGAGAGGAGGGCGTTGATAGATGCAAGACATGTTTCCCAGAACGAGGGATTTGGTGAGGGATTCTTGGATGGGAATGAGAATTTGGACATCGTCCGCGTATAGGAAAAATTTAAGACCTAGGTCGGAGAGTAGGTGGCAGAGGGGTAGGAGGTATATATTGAATAGCGTGGAGGATAGTGAAGAGCCCTGTGGGATGCCTTGGGTGAGGGGGATGTGTGAGGATTCTACATTTGCAACTTCTGTTATGGAGGTAGGAGGAGAACCAGTGGTGGGCTGTGCCTGAGATGCCAATTTCAGTAAGGCGGGTAAGGAGGATTTTGTGACTGATGGTGTCGAAGGCGGAAGAGATGTCGAGGAGGGCGAGGATAAATGATTGTCCATGGTCCATGCCCTTGAGGAGGGAGTCAGCGAGAGTAGGAGGTGCTCCATGCTGCGGGACTTACGGAAGCCGAATTGGGCAGGATGGAGGATATAGTGGTCTTTGAGATAGTCAATTGACTATTTTTTCCATAATCTTGGAGATGAAAGGGAGGTAAGAGATAGGCCAGTAGTTTGATGGGTTAGAGGGGTCAAGGGTGGGTTTTTTGAGGAGGGGCTTGACCACAGCGAGTTTAAGCGGGTCTGGGACTTTGCCGTGTGACAGGGAACAATTGATTATGTCAGCGAGGGGTTTTGCAATAATGGAGGGAATGGAGATGAGGGCTTTGGTGGGGATGGTGTCAGAGGAGTGTGAGGCAGGTTTCTTTTTTTTTTTTTTTTTTAAGAGTAGCTTCGATTTTGTTGGCGGTGGTTAACTCGAGGGCTTCAAGTTTGTGGTTGGGATTAGTGGGCAGGGGGTTGGCAGGAGAGGTGTTGGTGGGGAGGCGTAGGAGGATGTTAGCTATTTTGTTTTTAAAGTAGAGAGCAAGGTCTTCGCACGTGCTGTTATCTTGCTCATCAGTGGAAAGGGGGGGAGGGAGGAAGGTAAGGGGGGAAGGTAAGGAAGGAGGAAGGTAAGTGGGGGGGGGGGGAAGGAGGAAGGTAAGGGGGGGAGGAAGACTTTGAAGACCTGCTGAGAATTTCCTACTATCAGACATTTCCCATAGATCAAAGACATGAGAAAGCTATCCTTCCCCCATCAGAGGGTAGTTCCAATAATGATATTTCCCTCAGGGGTGGCTAACTGTAACATTTGGGGAGCTTGGCATAAATGTCCTGGCCTAAGATTTTGGATTGTCTCTGCTTGGGCTCACTCATTCAGTAGCAGCTTAGACAATTTCCCCCTTTTTCAAATATTTCATTGTGTAAACCATTGTTCTCAATTTTCTGGTGTTTGTGACTTTTAAAACTCAGAATTTTCCATTATTACCATTCTTCATATCAACAATGACACTTGCTGAATAATAATGAATGTTATCTATTATAGGACACATTTATAGCCTCCTGTTTTTTCCATTTCAGTTTTGAGTAAATGTCCTACTCCACAGTATAATATATTTTGGGGGGGGGGGTTTTGTATGTTGAATTAGTATTGCATCTTTTTCTGCCCTTTCAATTCTAGGTTTGGCTGTTTCACTTCAGCTGCTGCATGGAGATATTGAACAAATTCGAAGGGATTATACGTCTGTGTTTACCCGTGGAGTATCTATAACAAGGAAACTTGGCTTTTCTGATATTATCATGCCTGGTAGGTGAAAAAGAGAAAAAATGATGAGAGAGGTTTTCAATAATATATATTGTCCAAGGGGCAAAAAGCAATCTCTCAGGAATTTTCAAACTGAAAACAGGGATTGTAAATGGGATTTTGCAGATGCCTGTCAAAGAGAAGGTAATAAAATATGTCACCGGATATTAAATAAAGGAAACCAAATTTAGTGGGTCAGATTAGTTTTTAGACAACTGTTTAAAAAAATAAAACACAATCTGGGAGCATAAATCAAGGCAAGGCTTTGTAAGCTGACTTGACTACTAATGTTTTTTGTCATTGGTTAGTTCACTCTAAAATACCATGAGTTGTCTCTTTAAATTTCCTATCAGGAAAACAATTACTTTGATTTTACATCATCTCCATACAATCGGGTGTAATATAAACAGGTGCATGGAATAGACTAGATCCTCTCTCAGTTGAATCTCAGTTTACCTTTGCCTAGTTTCTATAAGCTATGTGTTCTCTGTGGTCTTAAACATCCTTTAGAGAAGCCAGATTTTAGGTCGGTAGTTCAAACATCATTTCTACCAATGGTTGATTGCTGTAATTCCATCCTTCTCAGTTTACCCACCTGGGCAATCAAATCTTTGCAATTATTGCTCAATGCTGCTGCCCATCTTATTTCCCATTGCAAAAGTTGCAACCACGTTACTTCCGTGCTTATGGAACTCCATTGGCTTCCCATTATGGGAACGTATGAAATATAAAATCGCTGTCACTTCCTTTAAACTGATTTCCACAACTATGACACCATGGGGCAACGCATTGTTATACATGTACTGCCCTACACTCCAACTGCGTTCCTTTCAAAGGAACCTTTTAGATGTCCCATCTGTGCACCATGCACGACTATGTTGCACCAGAGATTGTGTTTCTCTGTGGCAGCTCCGATCTTGTGGAATGCTCTGCCAGAAGCTCTATGCCTGGCCGAAGGTTTGAAAACTTTTAAAACATTGCTGAAAACTTGGCTGGTCAGGCAAGCATATGACTAGGTATTAGGATTTCATTTGAACCATAGTTCTCTGTAGCCTTAATTGAGCTGGTCCCATTTTATGTATTATTTGTGTTGTGACTTTTTATGCTTGTTTCCCCTATACGTTGCTTAGTATTTGTTTTAGGCCATTCATAAATCCAAATAAAGTAATGCATTTTCTATGTGGAAGAATTTAACTTTCAAGTCAGTGAAAACTACCTAGACTCAACCATGACAGGTGCAGCTCACCTTCTTCTTTCCCCAAGCCCCACTCCCTGGCCCCTTTTACACATCCCCTGTGAAAGGAACTATTCATTAGACTGTTGCTCAAGAAAGAAGCTATTTATTGGATATACACGGCCGCAGCAATAGGTCAACTACATTGAACAATGCAGTCATTGGTTATAAACAAATACACCATCTAACTTCCCAAACTACCCACAGGGTGACCATGCCCATTTCTGCTGCATTTCAATTCATAAGTGCTCAGCAATCATCATAACAAGCACTGCAACAAGCATCATACCACTGCAGGGTTGGCCATAAAAGCCAATCCCTCTCCACATTTCTCAGTCTAGGGTCACAGGGCCGTAAAAGCCTTGCCCTTCGAATTCTCCTGCTATTGGGTAAATGTCTGCATTGCAATGATATCCTGGTCTGTAAAAGAGTAGGATTCACTCAACATTATGAACATAATTCTTTGGGTGGGGATCAGGCTAGTCCTGGCTGTCAGAGCTCAAGACTGATAGGCAGCTCATTTCAGCTCTCTCCACCCAAGCAGCGTAGACACAAAGATTGGTTACTTTGTATTCCTTGTCAGAGCAATTTCTAAATCAGTACTTGCTGTGAACCTTTGGATGTGGTCAGCCACAGCCCACGGCAGCGAAACCTCGCTTGCCAAGGGCTCCCCACCAACCTAGCTGTGGCCATGTCATGAAACCTAATGCTGGTATAGCTGATGTGACCTCAATGCGATATACCCCATACCCAACTGACACACTGAAAATGCCAACTATAAACCAGCACCAACCTGGATGCCACATTGAATGACTACCACCACCATCCCCTCCAATTGTTTTATGCTTGCAGAGGGAGAGGAGAACAAAGTCCCTCCTACTGTGATTATCTTGCATCCATCACTGGCCAAATCTGACATATTGCCATACAAATAATACATAGTCACCACACATATAGATGCCACCTTAAATGACCACTACTGCTATCCTCCTAGTTGTTTATATATATATATAGGTTGCTGAGGGTGGGGCCTTAATTGTGAGGTCACCCATTAGATGTCACCCTCACAAAGTGAAACAGGGATCCAAATGATATTTTAAATGCCATGCATGCACGATGTAATTTAACCCCAACTCAGAATATGGAATGTGTAGCGACGTACTATATATTACTGATGCCGCACCTACATAGAAATGGCAGAAAAGGATCAGATGGTCCATCCAGTCTGCCCAGCAAGCTTATGGTAGTATCTGCTGTGCCATGCAGCTTACCCCTATGCTTATCAGTTTCCCAGATTGTAAACATCAGGGCTCTCTTTGGTTGCTGTTTCAATCCAATTCCCTGTTACTCCATTACTTGTTCTCATGAGTGGTGCAGTCAAGCTTGGTGTTGAGCATCACCTCAAAATTTTAGCAGCTTGTGGTAAGAAATGGAGGGGATTTGCCATCCCTTAACATACCAAATCAACAAGTGGGTTTTAATGAACCAATTTGAATCTGCTCTAAACATATCATGTCACCTAAGAGTCACAGGCACAAAAACAAACCTATGCAGAGCTACCTGCAATAGGGGAGGAATTGAAGAAAAATCACCTCACACCCCATGCAAATCTACAGACATACCAGGAGATTACACTACTTCTGAGAGAGAAAGAGGGAGTCTAATAATTCCTAAAATAGAGGTGTAGCACCTGCTGCCTAGCCTAGAGCTCCAGCAGCTAGTCACAGTAGATGTGAAGCCACAGTAGACCTAAAATTCCCCAATTGTTTCTAAATAGTTATGTTACTCCTTGGAAGAAAGTTTTGTTTCCTCACAGCCAAGCATGGGCCGGACAGGGTTGTGCAGATAGAGAGATCTACTGTATTTATCTTGATTACCCCTTGTTAAACGTTATGTTATACATTTTATTTATAATTTTATATGTAATTTTTCCCAGATTTGTTTCGATGGTACTTGTTATCTGTAACTTTTCCAAGGTTTGGTTCAATGTAAACCGGTGTGATAAGAATATTCGTCTTGAACGTCAGTATAGTAAAAAGATGTAAATAAATAAATTGCTACAGGGGTCTCAACAACCATCGAAATAGCCCATGAGCAACCTTCTCATTGGCAGGTAGCCTAATAAAAAAAAAAAATCCCTTGTTGTGGACAGAACCACTTTGGCACAACTAAACTACAAAGTCATTCCCTCTGCTGTCCTTTCCTATGACACCCAAATCAGGGACAACTCATTTTGGTAAGAAAGTGGGAGATGTCTAGATTGAGTGATTCACAAGAATAGATCTATCACATTGCATAAGATTGAGTTTGCCACCTTGAAACAAGAATTATAATAACTATTATATTGTTTGAGGTGTAAACAAACCATACCTGAATTCACATAATGGAATGAGGAAAATTACCACTAAAATAGCATTACTGCCACCTCAATTATGTTGTTGAAGCAACTCCATGTACTTGAAGAACTGTCCTGCCTGGAAACAACTGTCCCATCCATAAAAATGCCTGAGTTACCCAGAGGTAAAAAGGAGAAGACCGGAGGTAAGGTAGCTGACCCTATTTTTTCTATGATGGTGGTCAACATTGAATGGATGCCTAAAATAAAATGCTTCAAATACAGTAAATAAGATAACTGACCAAAAGTTAACACAGGTAGATTAATGATGCATGCTGAACAGAGATGGCGACTTGCCACTGCAGGGACACTTTTCCTGGATCCTATAGAGCTTGCCTACTTGCAATAGGGATGCATACAAATCACTCTTGAATCCACCTGCCAGACAGGAGATTAATCACAAGATAGCACCCATGCTGTGCAAGTTAAGATGTTGCTTTGCTGCACACACACACAACTGTCATGTCTAGAAAAATAGCCGCCATTAGCTGGGATAACCACCTTGGAAGAGGAACTGATATGAAGGGCAACTACTGTTGGGGGCTGCCCCAGAACTTACCCTCAGAGTTAAGTTATGTGCCAGTCTTAACAGGTAGAATGCTATCGGCACCTGACAAGCTAGCGCTTCCTTGACCTTATCCAAGGAATATCTGTACAACATGGAGGCTCAAGAGGATGTGGCAGTGTAGCCGGTCAACTGATGGAAACTCATTGGCATTGCAAACAAGCATCACATATCCAACAACTTACAGGCCAAAAATTGACTGTATTGGGACTCCACATATATTCACTGACTGAAACCGTGCTATCAAGGGTGAGGGGGGGGGGGGAATCCCAAAGATAATGAATGCCCGACCTGCTAAAGAAAGATAAAGTGAGTTACACTTGGAAAAGCTGCCACCTAAAGCTCATCGCTGCCTTCTCTGGATTGACTAGGGACTTTCTTTTAAAACTGACACACTACTGCTGTGCTGAGAAGGCTCTGGGTCCCCAAGTACAGAAGTCCAGCAGTGATCGATCATTATCCATGCAAGCCAAGACAAATACACCGATTTGCCTAGTCTCACTGTTAGCTGCCTTGCGATCTCTGCTGCCTGGGTACATGCTCGATCAGGCATGCCTGAACAGTCTTAATGCAGATGGATGAGGAATATTTAAGTATGAAGTCTGCATATAAAACTGAATACAATAGCTTAAGTACCACGCATTCAGAAAGCATTAACTTCACACTGCATGTATCATCTGTTCGTAAGCTGGCAGAGGCTGCATATAAAATACATATGAAATGCCTGCATGTCAATGCCAGAAGTCTACAGATAAAATAAGACTATATACCAATGCAGGAGAAGATGGAGGGGTCATAGTGGTGGCCCCCGGTTCAGATAGTTACCATTACTGTTGCCTATGCCTTGTCACCACAAAGAAGGAATAGATTTTTTGTGCAAATGTCTCCAGAGCTCAAAGCTTGGTGTGAGTCACGTCCTGGACTCATTGCACACTTGTCCCTGTCTCTCTAAGCCTGGGTATAAGACAGAGGCCGATAGGGCTCAAAAGAGACTCAAGCAGGGAAGATGCAGAGGTGCTATGTGCATTGTATGTGTGTTGCATAAAATGGGGCCTAGATATCCATGCCCTGTATGCAGGCCCATTAATTACCACACTCCAAAGCTCATGCTGAAGCTATGAAAAAGGCAATTAATGATTACACACTTCCTCAGATCAGAAAATCTTATGCCATTTGTAGCCATCCTTGGTGACTCTTGTTGCGAAGCCTGGGTGCTGGCTTGTATCTGACCATCTTTCAGTAGTGACTTACCATGACTCACCTATCACAGTGAAGCCACCGTGCCTCTTAATACTGCCAGCCTCCTTTCAGGTGCACATGTGCCACTCCCAAACCAGCAGCCGCCATACCCATTCATATAGACCGGTTTTATATATATATATATATGTCTGAAAGTGCAATCTCTGTGGCTCTACCCATTCCAAATGAGGTCTCACCAGGGAAATATTAAAGGGGGGCTCCAACATCTCACTAAAATTCATACTTGGTCTGTGCTGCACCCATTGTGCACTGCTAACAGTTCCAACACACAAAATGCAGCTGAATGTAAATTTTGTGTGATGTGCCTGGCACTCGCCTCTCGGCCAGCAAGAAGAAAGCTCCACTCTGTCAGGAATGCCCAGGTACCTGGCAGCAACTGCCAGTCCTTTCTGCTAGAATACTTCTATTCTTTTGAATTTAATGTAATCTGTTTTGAGACCAAATTGGGAAAGGCGGAATATCAAATGTTCATAAATAAATAATATGAATAAATAATACCCTATAGCAGGGGGCTAGCGAGGCCCTGCCTGCCCTCCCTTTGCCATACCAAGTACAGGGTGGAGGTACACCTGGGGGTAACTCACAGCACAGTACCCCTCGATCGGCTGCAAGCACTGCTCCTAATATTTAATTTCTTTTAATGAAAGCACTAGCCAGGCTGACCTGGTAACATCAACATGACTAGGGCCAACCTGGCGTGGGGGACCACCACCGTATCCATGCCACTCCCTCAAAAATAGTTGATGCAAGAAGATGAAGGCAGGAACAAGCAGAGACACAAAATGGGGGAGGGTACTGAGCAATGCCCCACTTTTAATTAGTTTTTTGTTGTTGTTTATTATAGCAGGCTACGTACCGGGACACTTTGTAAATAGTCATCACACAAACCCCACTGCTCCGATGGAGCTTCATCTCACCTTCTGCTCTGCAATATGCTGATGGGGTGAGAGGGGGTCGCACAGTTTCACTGCTGTGCACCACCATATAAGGAAGCCATGCTTCACTCCCCCCTTTTTAGTTTTACTTCATCATTATTATTTAAGTTCACCCAGGAAGCATCAAAGGCCTCACACTGTCGAAGGAAAATTTCAAGAAAAGTGTTATCCATTCGCCTGCACAGGCTCCACTGGGAGCTGGAGAGGGAGCCCCACGATCTGCAGGAGATGGCCGAAGCTGGATTGGCAAGCATAACTCCCCCAAAACTCCCTTCATATTTAGATAAGTCTCACAGATAGGCACCACACGCCAGGAATGGCCTGGCTTTGTGCTCGCAAAGTAGAACGGATCAGGCACCTCATTCTCCTGACTCGCAGCAGTGAGGGAGATGCCATGCACAACCCAGTCAGTCCACGACACGTGGAAGTCTCCACTCACCCGCTGCCACTGCAGAAGAAGCAGTTCCCCATCTCAAGCCTAACAGATGAGTCGCAGCCGCTCCTCAGCTGATATACCTGAACAGGGCATGCCAACGGTCCCACGCAGTATGCACACTTGGCGGGGCTGGAGAGGAAAGCAGGTCTCGTCCCCCCGTATGGAAAAACGAGGCAAAGAAGGGGCACGATTAGTGCCACAGGGTGGGGGCAGCCCCACCCGGAAGGAACGCAGAGGTTGCAGGCTCCTACCCTCACCAGACACGTACCACTACTGCAACAATGGGCCCCCCAGTGATTCCCATCCAAAAACCATGGCTTAGGCCTCCAGCAAGCCAGGCCAAAAAAAAGACCAGGGCTCCCCTCTGAACACATGCCGCTAATAAAGCCGAGTCGCAGGAGTTATCCCTTCTCCTCCCCCCACTGAGTGCATCAGAAGATTTTTTTTGTTTTTTTGCTCTACGTTTTGGTGCTTCAAAGCGGATTACATTCAGGTACTGTAGGTATTTCCCTATCCCTAGAGGACTTACAACATAAAAGGTACATTTTAAAAGCCTGACGCGTACCAAAATTAGAGGATGTACAAATATGTTGGACTTGTTGGATTGTAAAAGTCGCTGAGGTACGCGCATAAATGCTGCTGCGCGCGTATCTCAGAACTTCTCCAAAAGGGGGGGACGGGGACGTGGACTGTACATGGGCGTTTCGGGACTTTCACCAGAAACTTGCACATTAATTACTTACACAAGCCAGTGCACGGAGGCCCTATGCCACAGAACTTTCCTTCTGCTATGGATGGCAAAAAAAAGGCCATTTTGGAGGGGCTGAAAGGGTCTGGGGTAACTAGTGTGTATACAAGCTAACAAATCAGGGGGGGTTGGAGGACCTAACTGAGCAAACTGGGAACAAATTGAAAAAAAAACCTGGCAAATGCATTGGCGTGTGTCCCTTTTCAAATTCACCCACTTCTGCGGTAGAAGTGTGAATTGCGCACACAGGCATGCACCCACTTAAAATTCAATGCACATGTGCTTGCGGCCAGGCCACTTAAAATGCGTATTTATTTATTTATTTATGTAATGAGTTTTATATACCGTCATTCGGTAAAGCCATCATAACGGTTTACAAAGCTCAAAATGCAGGATTTTTAACAATTGAGCAAAAAGGGATAACAGGAAGTATATTAAACAAAGGAGAGATATTCAATTGCAAAGATATTAACTGGCATTTGCACTACAGGTAATATATGTAACCAAATACGCGTGCATGTTATAAAATAGCCATGTTCCTGTGTGCGGGCCGATGAACATACACACATGTTCGCCCGTGTTTGAAAGTTAGCGTCCCTGTTTGTACATTGAGGCAACAGAGGGCAAAGTGACTGTCCAAGGTCACAAGGATTGGCAGTGGGATTTGAAGCCTGGTTTCCCTGGTTTTGTAGCCCACTGCTCTAAGCACTAAGCTATTCCCTCCACCTTTTTTTGGTTTTTTTTTAAAGTTCACAGGCACCTGCCTGGCCAGCCCAGCAACAAAGACAGGAGGCAGAAAATGCAGCAATGGGCCGGTGCTGCAAGACCGCCTTCTGAGCAAGACCCTCTGGGCACGCTGGAGCATGCACGACAGGCATGGAGCATTGGACCACCTGCACTGTCTCTGCAGAGCCGTCCAGATCACGAACTGGTGCTGCGCTAAGAGGGCCGAAAGTAGGCTGCAAAAGAGGGGGAGCTGAGGTGAAACGCCTCAAGAAGAGGATGGTGGGTAGGCTGGCCCACACGTATATTCAGTTTTGTCAGCCTTCCCCTCAGCTCTTCCTGCCTACCCGAACCCACATCCCTCCATCTGCCTGCCTAATGCCCTCCCCTTTAGCCTCTGGAAGCTGCGCACTGCCCTGGTTGTGGCCTCCCCTCCTTATATGAAGGATAGGTCAGTTCCTACATTTTGATATGGAGACTGTTTTGGGATTTTGTGAAAAGTGGTATAGATATTGCTATGCATCTTTGATTATTGATAGCTATTTCATATACGCATCTTATGAAACAGTCTTGCAAAGTCCATTATTGATAAAATGTAAATGTATCACCTTCAATTAAGATACCTTAATAGTGATATTTTGCTGTAAATAAAAGTTAAGCATGTTCATATATCTTTGTACCAGCAAAAATTTAATTTGAGACAGTAAACTATGATGCAATTTGTTCATTTTGGAAGTAAATTTCAAAGAACTATATGGGGATTGAATGCCTACAAGTAGCATATGTGTGCAGAAACCTTGAAAGTACTCATGTACTTGCAGTATCGCATATAAATGTGAATGGGGAAAAAAAGGTGCAACTTAATCCGGGGCAGGGTTAGGAAGTATGTGTGCGTTACTATTTTGTAAGTGGCATACCTGCATATAGTACTAAACGTCCATGCAGTTTTACACCTGCACTTATAATCGTACTTGTCTTTTATCTATAATTTTTGGGTGGGGGTTCAGAGTAAAGTGCTGGAGGTATCTGTGAACTGTTGATTCTGAGTGTATGCACAAGTATTTTCAGAAGTGGATTATGTGCATATTTTATAAAATACCTGTCTCCACTTAATTCTGGATTATTACACGTGCATTGCTACAATTATTACACGTGTAAAATGTTCATAATTCTGTAAACTGGGTAGAGAAAGTATTTATCTTCCTGCATTAGAGATATACGTGTATGCTCAAATATATGCATGTACATTCAGGTCAGAAATACATGGTATTTTATAAACTGTGTTGCTGTCAAAAGAGTTTATAAAATACTAGCATAAATCTCTATGGGCCCACTTATGCACACAAATGGTGTACTGCAGACAATTTTAAAAGTTGGACTATTTAAGTTATGTCACATTAGCATGTGTTATATGTTGTTAATTATTCTTCAAAACATTTACAATGAAGATATTTAAATTAGATGCCTATCTAAGTACCTTTTGAAATATTGTGAGGATAAATACATTTTCATGTAACTTAATCATTTAAAAGAATTTCTGCAATATTAGGTTTTAGCATTGCCACTTACCAGTCTGCTCAGTGATACATTTTGTTTGTACTATTGTAATTGTGAGTCAACCAACTGCTTTAAATTAGTTGGAGTCTTGATGTTGGACTAATATGTTAGAAGGCATGGGAAGCTTATAGCTCTTCATACTGTTCTTTTTTTTAAACTCTCTTGATCCCCTTGTTTGTAGGCTATGAGGTTTTTAGACCACGTTATATTTCCACTTTTTTCTTATTCATCTTGATGATAGAGGCACTACTTAATTTGTTATATTCTTGACTAACCCACAATATTTCTGTTTATTTCAGCATTTAAAGAACTAATGTTTTATTATTTTTATTGATCTGTTTTAAATGCTTTTTGTATATTTTACAATATACACAAAATCCCCGCTCTTTGTGAGGTCAAAAATATCAATCAAAAGCAACTCAGTTTACCCCACTCATATGAAAAAATTATTGAAGTAGGATGAAGGTTTCATACATTTTCTGTAACATGCCTCCTCGGCCTTGTACACAGAATCTTACAATTTGTAATCATAAACTAACCTCCATCCTCCCTTGGAATTTTTTTGAAAGTTTTTATGTGAAAAAATCATGAAAAACAAATTGTGTAATATGTGCTTAAAATCGGCTTAAAAAGCTCAATCTTGTTCCAGTTTCTAATCTTATTCAAATTTTTATAATGAGTGCTAAACACATATTACACAATTTGTTGTTCATGATTTTTTCACATAAAAACTTTCAAAAAAGTTCCAAGGTAGGGTGGAGGTTGGTTTATGATTACAAATTGTAAGATTCTGTGTATAAGGCCGAGGAGGCATGTTACAGAAAATGTATGAAACCTTTCTCATCCTACTTCAATAATTTTTTCATATGAGTGGGGTAAACTGAGTTGTTCTTGTATATTTTAATCATTTTTATGTTTGTTTATTATGATTGTGATATTTTATTGCTATCCTCATTGAATAATTGTATTTGAATTATAGAATATAAGTGATTTAATTAAGATGTACTTTTAGACTGATAAATTTAATATAGAAAATAATGAAAAAAGTCTGCCTAATGCACTTGTTAATGCAGCTCAACCTACTGCAGTGCATACAAAATTTATAAATGTCAAATTGAAACAGAAAAAGTTTCACTAAAAGCCTACAATCAATATGTGGTATAATAAATTGGCTTATGCTGTAGGGACTAATCATAAAGAGTATTCAAAATGTTGTTCTAATTTGTACATCCTCCTGTATTTTGTTTTTGTTAAATTTGGAAAATTCAATAAATTTTAAGTTACAAAAGATATTTAACTTTTAAAAAAGACATAGTTCTTCAAACAAAGAGGCAACCAGCTTTCCAAACATTATATGATCCTTTGGTTATTCTACTCAGTCTGCAGGAGGCTTCCAAGTAGTCTTGGAAACTTAAATAAGACAATACGACAATATAGGTTACTGTCTAACCCATTGTCTTCATCTAAGGAGTTCCTGTTTTAATTCATTAAATAGAAAAAAAGAGACAAGAGGGATGTTTCCTTGAGGAAGGAAAACCTTTGATTGAACTCATGTGCTCAATATACCCAGCTGAAAGATATTCATCAAATTGTAGCAGATAAAAATATTTGCATCTTATGTTAAAAAAAAAAAAATAGCTCAGAGGTCCTGTTGTCTTAGAAAAGCCTTGTAAAACACCCTTTTTATGACTTTTTGGATGGCCCCTGCTATGCATAATGCAGTACAGTATCAACCACATTTCAATATGAATAAGCCTCATTATCCCTTACATAATATGCAAGTAGCCTTCATGACATCTAGAACATCTGGAGGAAACACTGGTCTTGCTCATACTGTGATGTCAGCTCAAGGAAGGGCCTTGAGCCAACCGTGCTTGTCCATGCACCGATGTGCAAGTATGCCCTTTTCACTTTTAAGCCACTTGAAAATCTTAATGCCCTAGAAATCGATTGGTTAAAATGGAAAAGAAAAAATAGAAATCATTAAAAACATAACAGATGCTATACTGGGTCAAAGAAAATGGTCCTTTGATACCAGCATCCTGTATATAACATTGGACAGACAGGGTCAATTGCTAGTTCCTGGATGACGCTAATGGGGAAGTCCCAGGAGTAAGGGATGACCATTCCCAAGTCTGCTTGGCAGTAATTGTTAATCATCTGCCCTCCAGAATTATGTCCAAATCTTTTTTTAAACTCATCTATAATATGAGCCTTGACCAAATTGTCTGGCAACAAATTCCACAGCTTAATTATGTATTGATTGAAAAATACTTTCTTAAATCTGTTCTAAATTTGCTATCAATTAGTTTCATGGACTGTCTCCTAGTACTATTAGACAGGATAAATAACTGTTCCCTATTAACTTGTTCTGCATCATGTTATCATTACCCCTCTCAGTCATTTCTTCTCTGAGGTAAAGAACCTTTCTTTTTCCTAAGGTAGCCATTCCATTCCATTTATTTCTGCTGTCCTCTATACCTTTTTCTATATCATTTTTGAGATGGGATAACCAGACCTGCATACAGTACTCAAGGTATGGTCATACTATACAGAGGCATTATGATATTCTTAGTTTTATTCTCTTCCTTTCCAAATAATTCCTAACATTCTTTTTCACTGTTGCCGCAGACTGAGCTGAGAATTTCAGTGTTTTGTTTACAATGACACTAGGATCCTTTTCTTGGGTTGTGATTCTTAATATGGAACCCAGCATTGCATACATATATTTAACATTTTTCACTATGTTCATCACTTTGCACTTGTCCATGTAGAATTTCATCTGCCATTTAAATGTCAAGTTTCACTTGATCTGCCAGCTGATCCGCCAGTTTCACTTGATCCGCCAGCTGTTCTTCAGTCTGCTTTCAGTTTTTTGAATTTTTGTTTTATTGTAAATTTCATCTTATCACTTGTTGCTGCCTTTTCCAGATCATTAATGAAACATAGAAACAAAGAAATGTGACTGCAGAAAAACACCACATGGCCAGTCTATCCATCCACCCAACTAATTTAACGTTACAATTTTCATCACTTCCTCAGTGCTTTCTTGAATTCAAGATACTATTTTTCTCTCTGCCACCTCCACTGGGAGACTGTTCCATCCATTCACTACACTACACTTCTTTCACCCTTATCCCATGATCCTTCGTTCTAGAGCCCTCTTTCCAATAAAGAAGCTTGCCTCCTATGCATGGAAACCTTGGAGGTATTTAAATGTTTCTGTATCTTCCCTGTCTTGCCTTTTCTCTAGAGTATACATGCTTAGATCTTTATATCTGTCTCCATATGCTTTAGAATGAAGACCACTGATCATTGTAGTATCCACCCTCTGGACTGACCCCATGTGATTTATATCCTTTTGAACATATGATTTCCAGAATTGAACACAGTAGTCCATATGAGGTCTCACTAGAGAACTATACTGATCCCACTATAGATCCCTGGAACATTCTACTGTTAACCTCTCTGAATTAGGAAAACTTATCATTTTTAGTTCTACTTTCTCTCTTATCCTTTAATCAATTACTAATTCATAATAGAACATTTCATCCTATCCTGTAAGAACATAAGAACATGCCATACTGGGTCAGACCAAGGGTCCATCAAGCCCAGCATCCTGTTTCCAACAGTGGCCAATCCAGGCCATAAGAACCTGGCAAGTACCCAAAAACTAAGTCTATTCCATGTAACCGTTGCTAGTAATAGCAGTGGCTATTTTCTAAGTCATCTTAATTAATAGCAGGTAATGGACTTCTCCTCCAAGAACTTATCCAATCCTTTTTTAAACACAGCTATACTAACTGCACTAACCACATCCTCTGGCAACAAATTCCAGAGGTTAATTGTACGTTGAGTAAAAAAGAACTTTCTCCGATTAGTTTTAAATGTGCCACATGCTAACTTCATGGAGTGCCCCCTAGTCTTTCTATTATCCGAAAGAGTAAATAACCGATTCACATCTACCCGTTCTAGACCTCTCATGATTTTAAACACCTCTATCATATCCCCCCTCAGCCGTCTCTTCTCCAAGCTGAAAAGTCCTAACATCTTTAGTCTTTCCTCATAGGGGAGCTGTTCCATTCCCCTTATCATTTTGGTAGCCCTTCTCTGTACCTTCTCCATCGCAATTATATCTTTTTTGAGATGCGGCGACCAGAATTGTACACAGTATTCAAGGTGCGGTCTCATCATGGAGCGATACAGAGGCATTATGACATTTTCCGTTTTATTCACCATTCCCTTTCTAATAATTCCCAACATACTGTTTGCTTTTTTGACTGCCGCAGCACACTGAACAGACAATTTCAACGTGCTATCCACTATGACGCCTAGATCTCTTTCTTGGGTTGTAGCACCTAATATGGAACCTAACATTGTGTAACTATAGCATGGGTTATTTTTCCCTATGTGCATCACCTTGCACTTGTCCACATTAAATTTTATCTGCCATTTTGATGCCCAATGTTCCAGTCTCACAAGGCCTTCATGCAATTTATCACAATCTGCTTGTGATTTAACTACTCTGAACAATTTTGTATCATCTGCAAATTTGATTATCTCACTCGTTGTATTTCTTTCCAGATCATTTATAAATATATTGAAAAGTAAGGGTCCCAATACAGATCCCTGAGGCACTCCACTGTCCACTCCCTTCCACTGAGAAAATTGTCCATTTAATCCTACTCTCTGTTTCCTGTCTTTTAGCCATTTTGCAATCCACGAAAGGACATCGCCACCTATCCCATGACTTTTTACTTTTCCTAGAAGCTTCTCATGAGGAACTTTGTCAAACGCCTTCTGAAAATCCAAGTATACTACATCTACCAGTTCACCTTTATCCACATGTTTATTAATTGCTTCAAAAAAGTGAAGCAGATTTGTGAGGCAAGGCTTGCCTTGGGTAAAGCCATGCTGACTTTGTTCCATTAAACCATGTCTTTCTATATGTTCTGTGATTTTGATATTAAGAACACTTTCCACTATTTTTCCTGGCACTGAAGTCAGGCTAACCGGTCTGTAGTTTCCCAGATCGCCCCTGGAGCCCTTTTTAAATATTGGGGTTACATTTGCTATCCTCCAGTCTTCAGGTACAATGGATGATTTTAATGATAGGTTACAAAATTTTACTAATAGGTCTGAAATTTCATTTTTTAGTTCCTTCAGAACTCTGGGGTGTATACCATCCGGTCCAGGTGATTTACTACTCTTCAGTTTGTCAATCAGGTCTACCACATCTTCTAGGTTCACCGTGATTTGATTCAGTCCATCTGAATCATTACCCATGAAAACCTTCTCCAGTACGGGTACCTCCCCAACATCCTCTTCAGTAAGCACCGAAGCAAAGAAATCATTTAATCTTTCCAAGATAGCCTTATCTTCTCTAAGTGCCCCTTTAACCCCTCAATCATCTAACGGTCCAACTGACTCCCTCACAGGCTTTCTGCTTTGGATATATTTTTAAAAGTTTTTACTGTGAGTTTTTGCCTCTACGGCCAACTTCTTTTCAAATTCTCTCTTAGCCTGTCTTATCAATGTCTTACATTTAACTTGCCAACGTTTATGCATTATCCTATTTTCTTCTGTTGGATCCTTCTTCCAATTTTTGAATGAAGATCTTTTGGCTAAAATAGCTTCTTTCACCTCCCCTTTTAACCATGCCGGTAATTGTTTTGCCTTCTTTCCACCTTTCTTAATGTGTGGAATACATCTGGACTGTGCTTCTAGAATGGTATTTTTTAACAATGACCACGCCTCTTGCACATTTTTTACTTTTGTAGCTGCTCCTTTCAGTTTTTTTCTAACAATTTTTCTCATTTTATCAAAGTTTCCCTTTTGGAAGTTTAGCACGAGAGCCGTGGATTTGCACACTGTTCGTCTTCCAGTCATTAAATCAAATTTTATCATATTATGATCACTATTGCCAAGCGGCCCCACCACCGTTATCTCTCTCACCAAGTCCTGTGCTCCACTGAGAATTAGATCTAAAATTGCTCCCTCTCTCGTCGGTTCCTGAACCAATTGCTCCATAAAGCTATCATTTATTCCATCCAGGAACGTTATCTCTCTAGCGTGTCCCGATGATACATTTACCCAGTCAATATTAGGGTAATTGAAGTCTCCCATTATTACCGCACTACCAATTTGGTTAGCTTCTCTAATTTCTCTTAGCATTTCACTGTCCGTCTCACCATCTTGACTAGGTGGACGGTAGTATACTCCTATCACTATAGTCTTCCCCGACACATAAGGGATTTCTACCCATAAAGATTCAATTTTGCATTTAGACTCATGCAGGAGGTTTATCCTGTTGGACTCTATGCCATCCTGGACATAAAGCGCCACACCGCCTCCTGGGTGCTCCTCTCTGTCATTGTGATATAATTTGTACCCCGGTATAGCACTGTCCCATTGGTTATCCTCCTTCCACCATGTCTCTGAGATGCCAGTTAAGTCTATGTCATCATTCACTGCTATACATTCTAATTCTCCCGTCTTCTTAGACTTCTGGCCTTAGCATACAAACATTTCAAGGTTTGTTTTTTGTTTGCATTTTCATTCTGATTTTTAACCTTTTAGATCCTGCTCAATGAAGGAATTATTTCCTTATGCCCCTTTTTACATATGTTAGTTAACTAGACCCAAATATGGTATAAATATAGAATAAAAAAATTTGCAAGTAATTAAAAGTATATGAAAAAATGTTCCACTTGTGGAACATTGGTACCTAAAAGGATTGATAGGGATAAGTTAGAATTTTTTAGCTCAGGTGAGTTTTTAAGTACAGCACTTGGACTACTTTTCTTATTATTGGAACCTCACTGTCGGGATGCCCTAATTCTAATGCATCATTAGTATCCTTTGAAGATACCTCTCTCCGAACCATGCGCTGCTCAGCGACTGTCGGCTTTCCCCTGTGATTTATTAATTTCCTGAGGTGTCTCTCATGAGAGACTTTATCAAATACCATCTGAAAATTCAGATACACTATATTCACAGCTCACCCTTATCTACATGCTTATTTATATCTTCAAAGAATTCAAATAGATTAGCAAGTCATGAGTTCCCTTTGCTAAAACCATGTTGGCTCTTCCCCATTAAGCCATGTCAATTAGGTCGACCAGATTATTAATTTCTCAGCCAAGGAGCCTCAGAAAGGAAGGTGGTTTATTGATCACTTTCAAGAATTCATTGCAGTTAATACTTTTGCCTATTGATGTTGCCTCCCTTACAGCGTTCTCTTGCTCTCTTCACCATCCTTTATTTACCTGGTTTACTCTCTATTTGGACTGTTAGCTCATAATTCTTCTCCGTTAATTGAATCCTTAATAAATGTTGATATCAACATTAATTCAACTATAGTCCTTGAGGCTTTAATTTACATGTAAATCAGATTCCTTTGTCAGCACTCTGTGAAATATTTCTTGACTTCATGGCAGCCTGAGGTTGGGAACAGTTTATACACTGCCCCACTAACAAACAAAATTTCTCCTACTTTGTATATAGTGCCCAAGTATTATAGCTGAGGCCATACCTTGATCAGACCATTGTTTATTATCATCAAATGTGGCTTTACTGTTGAGTAATAATGGAAAATAGTCTGTTATTAGAAAGCATGGGCATGTTGATGAACTGAAGTGCTAAGTTCACTAGTAAACAAAGTTTTTGTTTTCTTCAGGCTTTTTGGTGTTCTAAATAGATTTTTTGATGCTGAGGAGTTTTAAACCTAGTTTTAAACTCCTCTAAAACAGAACTGCTTGTCATCTCCCCAGATAACAATGCCATCTCTAATCCTCCAACTATCCCAACTACTACACAGGTGAGAGATCTAGGAGTATTAATTGATAACCGGATGAACCTTAAAGCTTCCATCAACAGAACCACCAAGGACTGTTTCCACAAACTCCAAGTTCTGAAAAGAATTAGACCACTCTTCCACACTCAGGACTTCAGAACCATTCTACAAGCCATCATTTTTTCTAAGATCGATTACTGTAACTCTATCCTTCTGGGCCTACCTTCCTCCTATACTAGACCCCTCCAGATGTTACAAAACGCTGCGGCAAGATTACTGACAAACTCCAGGAGGAGGGACCATATATCTCCAATCCTAAAAGATCTCCACTGGTTGCCTGTTCACTTTAGAATCCTCTACAAATCTCTTTCCATAATATACAAAACCATCCATCAACTCACCCCACTCGACTTACAAGTCCCATTCCAAATTTATAACTCCTCCAGACCAACAAGAGACACACTCAGAGGATCTCTTCAAGTGCCCCCAGCCAAAACTACCAAACACATTACCTTGAGAGATCGGGCCTTTTCAACAGCCGGCCCCCTTCTATGGAACTCCATCCCACCGGACCTTAGACAGGAGCCCAGCCTCCCAACCTTCAGGAAGAGACTCAAGACCTGGCTGTTTAAAAAAGCTTTCCCGGACACCGATTAATTCTATTCAGCCAGATTCTACCACTTCCACATGTAAAAATGTTATTACTAATGTAAATACCTATACCTAATGTTATTCTCTCCCTTTTCTTCTCTCCTCCCAGTTCTATTACCTTGTTATTTGTAACTGCTTCCTTCTACACAAATAGGTTATTGAATTGTTCACTGTACACCCCTGTTATATGTAAACCGGCATGATGTGTTTGCAACATGAATGCCGGTATATAAAAATTTTAAATAAATAAATAAATAAATATTACTACGAAATTTGAACATCACGTAAGGTTTTTGAGAAACGGGCAATTTTGTGTTACAATAATTGTGAAATTTTAAAACATAATCTCGTATACATATATTTTCTTGCTAGACAGTAGTTTTTATGATTTTTAAAATTCATGTCATATTTTTGACAGCCATAAGCAATGTAACAGAGACTAACTTTTTTTAAAATACACCAAGAAACTCTGCCTGATCATACCAGAACTTGCTCGGGCAAGCCCCCAGCTCGGCTGCAAGATTCCAACTTGTATCCATGACAATGCAGTCTTATATAAGCAGCAGCAATGAGTAGTCTCCTATGCAACGTCTGTGTGAATGAGTGAATCATATCGCTAAAACTGTTGAGTTTAAAGCTTGTGGATTTAATTTCATATATATTATAAAATGTCATGCCAATGTTGAAATAGGCATGACACGTTTTGTTACATCTATGGTGAGTTTACTCTGAAAGCACAGAAAAAAGGAGTATGACTGCACTCATTAAGAAGGCATACGAGTTATACTTCAGGTGCAAAATTGGTGACCAGGACAGAGCATGGGCTCCTCATATATGTTGCTCATCTTGCGCCACTAGTCTGCGAGCTTGGCTGAAAGGTGTGCAACCATCCATGCCATTTGCCATCCCAATGATATAGAGGGAACAGAAAGACGAGGATGAGGAGGTAGGTGATGATGGCGAGCCATCGCAGATGGAAGCTGCAGCTGATCCTGATTTTGTGCCATCAACATCCAGTGATCCTCATTTAATATCTCAGTCAGAGCTGAACGATCTGGTCAGAGATTTGGCTTTATCAAAGTCAGGCGGAGTTGCTTGGGTCAAGGCTGCAAGGATGGAATCTTTTGTCATCTGATACGAAAATTTCAGTATTTCGCAGCCGTCATGAAAATTTGACAAAATATTTCAACCAAGTAGACAGTCTGACTTTTTGCTGTGACATCAATGGATTGTTTTGTGCTCTCGGATATGACCATGACCCAACAGAATGGAGACTGTTTATTGATTCATCAATCTTAAGTTTGAAGGCTGTTTTGCTGCACAACGACAATATCTACCCATCAATTCCTGTCGGACATCCCAGTCATATGAAAGAAACGTATGAGAACATGCAGCTACTGCTGAACCACATTCAGTACATGAGGTACAACTGGAATTTGTGTGGTGATCTCAAGGTAGTTACAATTCTACTGGGTCTGCAGCTTGGTTACACCAATTATTGTTGCTTCCAATCGGGCTGATTCAGTAAAGTCTGCGGGAGAGCGGGCGTTCGCCCACTCTCCCGGCGCACGCACAGGCCACTCGCCTGTGCATGCGATTCAGTATTTAAATGAGGCCCGGTGGTAGAAACAGGCAAAAGGAGGTGCTAGGGACACAAGCGCGTCCCTAGCGCCTCCTTTTGGCCTGGAGCAGCGGCTGTCAGCGGGTTTGACAGCCGACGCTCAATTTTGCTGGCGTCGGTTCTCGAGCCCGCTGACAGCCACGGATTCGTGAACCGGACGCCGGCAAAATTGGGCATCCGGTTTTCGACCCGACAGCCGCAGGCTGACTTCAATTTTTTTTTTTTTACTTTTTTTACCCTTCGGGACCTCCGACTTAATAGCAGTTTTTACTGCTTTTCTGTGCACTTTCCCGGTGCCCGAAGAAATTAGCGCTTGACTGCACATTTTGTTTTCTGAATCGCGCGGGAATACCCAATAGGGCCATCAACATGCATTTGCATGGTGAGGGCGCTATTAGGTTCGGCGGGTTGGACGCGCATTTTTGGCCCCTTACTGAATAAGGGGTAAGGGAAAATGCGCGTCCAATGGCGGGTTAACAGTGCGCTCCATCGGAGCGCACTGTTATGTATCGGCCCGTTTGTGAGTGGGACAGTCCAGCAAGAGATTCGCATTATGTCAGAAAAGTCTGGCCTCTCCACAAGAAGTTGGTTCCAGGGCAGAAGAATGTTGCGCACAACCCATTGGTGGATCCAAGTAAGATATTTCTTCCACTTTTGCACATCAAACTTGGGCTGATGAAAAACTTCATTAAGGCAATGAACAAGAAAAGTAAAGTCTTTGATTATTTGCGGCAAATGTTTCCACGCATAAGTGATGCCAAGATAAAAGAAGGTGTTTTCGTTGGCCCACAAGTCTGAGCTGTGATGAAGGACAGCCACTTTGATGGTCTTCTGCAAGGTACAGAACGTGTTGTGTAGACAGCCTTCAAGAATGTCATTTGTAACTTTCTAGGCAACTATAAGGCAGCAGACTATGTCGAACAGGTTGAAAATCTGCTTCAGGCATACAAATTGATGAAGTGCAACTTGTCATTGAAGATACATTTTCTTCATTCCCAGACAACCTTGGCGCTGTGAGTGACAAACATGGTGAAAGGTTTCATCAAGACATTGTCAAAATGGAGAAACGGTATCAAGGCAAGTGAACCCCTCCATGCTGGGTGACTATTGTTGGACTCTCATCTGCGAAGCATCGGACAGTGATTACAAATGAAAATCTGCGGCAAAACATTTTTAGTTTTGGTTTCTGGTGCCAGCATTGCCATTATAGCTTATGCCGCTACAGACTCATAACAATGCTTAATGTATATCGCACTTTTCTGGCAAACGGTACGTGATACAGACATAATAATTGCATATTTGTGTTAAGCTTGTTTAAATCTCCTTGTTTCACCGAAGGTTGTGGAGGAAAAAAAATGTTCCCAGGACTGAACATAAGTCCGAAACATTGTGCAATGTCGGGCACTATTCAGCGGTATGAGGAATGAACATATCGCTATCAACATTTCGGGCATCTGAGCTGGCGAGTTTTGATTCAAGAAAATAAGATAATAAGAATCATCGCAACAGCGACACACAGATAAGTCTATATAAAGAAGAAGATGATTTGAATAGTTGGAATTTTAATATATGCACAAGTAGTTGTGATCACACATAAGAAAAAAAGAAAAAAAATATACTTTGCGTTTGGACCTATGATTAAATATAAGGCTGAGTAATATCGGTATAACTATACCACACTATGATGCCTATTATGATGGTCTAATGATACCACGTCCGATAATAGCGCGGCGAATAGGAAAGAGTGTCCCTTTATGATTGATGGTGTTTGAATTGGGACCGGTCTTCCAACGGGTGATTGACAAGCTTTACTGAGTGGTATATAACATGATAAATCAGTGCCATAAATATATTATAACATGCTTTAATCCCATACTTAGGAACATTAAGTTTATGTTGCATAAACTAGAATGAAGATGGAAAAACCATTTGACCTTTCCTCTCTTAGAGTATTATAATGCTCATTTATCTACTTACAGGATAATGACAAATGAGGCTAATCAGAATTATTTCTTCTCTAAGAATCCCATCAACTGGGAATAATCCTAAAGAACTGTATTAGACAGTCAAGCATCTCACCAATACAGTTTCTGACTCAAATGCCAATCATAAATCCTGTTTAACACCTGAATACTGTGAAGATTTCACAATTTCTTTCTCTAAATAAAAAATATGACTTGTATAGCAAATTCCCTCTTTTGACCATGACACCTTCTTCTGGAGTAGGATTAGATGGGAAAGTAATGGATCATTTTTCTCCTGTCACAAACATAAGGGCCAATGTAATATCATCACTTAAAAGATTGTGTGTTCAGACTGGGCACACACATCCACCTCTCCTGTGTGCTCAATGCAATAAGCAAATGAGCTGCCATGCTAAAAGGGACTTACAAAGGATTATTTGTTTATCCCTAATGCTCGGCATCAGGTACCCAGAAGAGTGGCGGTACATCCACAACAGCCTGGCCAGGGCTCCCTGCCCACCCACCCCCACCCCCCGGGCTTTTCCCGATTGGTCCTGACACTTGTCAGTGAAAAGGACCAATCCTCTTTCAGGACAGCCTTCTGAAAGGGGATTGGTCCTTTCACTGATGTGACAGTGAATGGACCAATTGGCAGTTAGTGAAGGAATGAATAATATTAGGTGCCAGACACTTAGGGCCGGATTTTAAAAGGCCTGCGTGCATGACTCCCGGAAATCGCACAAATGCCGGGCCTCTTCAAGGGGGTGGGCCAGGGGCAGGGAGGGGCATGCAGGAGGGCAGGCCGCGACAGCGCCATTGTATGCTGTCCTGAGAACTCCAGCAGGCGCAACTTACTTCAGCTCTAGGCCTGAAGTAAGTTGTGAAACAAAAAAAAAATAGATCGGTAGGGTTTAGGGGTGGGGAGGAGCGGGAAAGAGGGAGAGAATTTAGATAGGGGGGGTAGGGAAGTTCTCTCCTAGTCAGCTTCTTAATTGGAGTGGACTGGGAGGTTACTCCTGAAGGCCTGATTGTGTCGCCGCGCGGAAATTGCAAAAGTTGCCCCCCCCCCCCCCCCCCCTTGTGCACACGCCGCCCGGACATGAGCGTGTGGTTTGTAAAATCCAGTGCACATGTGCGTGTGGCCACCCGATTTTATAACATGCATGCACATGTTATAAATTGGCGCGTCCATGTGCACGTGCGTATATTTTAAAAATCTACCCCTTAATTTATTCATTCCTTCTCTCGGGCCCGAACTTGGGGATGCTGCTTTCTGTGGTTCCTCCTACTGTTTAGTATTGCAATGATACTAATAGGAGGAATCACAGAAAGCAGGATTTAAAAATTTTTTTCGTGAGCCCTTGAGCGAGGCATGTTTTAAACACCGGTGTCCGGGCAGGCGTCAAATTTGCTGCATTAAAATGGGCACCGCGCACCAATTTTTGGCATTTCAGGGTAATAGCTAATAGCCTCTTCTACAAGGAATTTGCATGTGATGAGTGCTATTAGCTATGCACTCGATTGGTCATGTGTTTTGGACACGCTAATTCCCGTATTGCATTGTTGGTAAGTCTAGCATGTAGAAAATGCGTGTCCAACTTCGTGTTAAGCAGCGCGCTGACCTGAGTGCTCGATTGCATTGACCTGATAGAGATCACTCAGATTATGGCAAAAATGAGTTAATCTTCTTGTTCTTAAATCAGATTTCATGGGGACTATTAAAATTCATACATGAAGACATCAAGGGTCTTCATGAATTTGTCACTTATTGAAATAGGCTTCTGTTTGTCTAGTCATAAAGAATCAATCTGCTGACCCCTTGGCATTGTCCTATCTTTCACCCAATCTCAGCCTTAAATTTTCTCGCCAAAGTCATCAGAAATGTGGTTATAGCATACTTGATCACTCGATTCTTGATCAATAGCAGTTTGGGTTCAGAAATTGTTTTTAGTACCAAGACTCCTTTATTTTCCATGTTTAATACAATTAAACTTGGTTTGACAGTGGGCTAAACTACATGATGTTTCTTTTAAATATCTCATGTGCTTTTGACATGCTTTTGACATTATCCTGACCAAGATATTAGGATAGCTGTTACAGTATTAGTTTGGCTCCTAAGCTACAGCCAGCAAGTGTGGATTTCTTAACTTTACATCTTCTTGATACCCAATTTTGACTTGACTCCTTCAGGGTTCCACCCTCTCAACTATTTGTTTGCACATATATTTGACAAACCTATGTAAAATTACAGAGCGTATGCAGATAATCACTTCTTCATGCATTCTGGACTACAACATTTAAATATATGTCCATTTGTTTATTTATTTATTTATTTAAGGGTTTTTTATATACCGAGGCACGTTTGCAAAACATCACCTCGGTTCACAATGTAACATAACTTAGCAACAAGCTTTACAATAATAACATTAACAGGGAGAGGGTTAAAAAGTGCAGGAGATGATAATACGAGAATTATATACATATGTACATGTTCGTTTTAACAAGTGAGTT
This sequence comes from Rhinatrema bivittatum, assembly GCF_901001135.1. Lineage (NCBI taxonomy): Eukaryota > Metazoa > Chordata > Amphibia > Gymnophiona > Rhinatrematidae > Rhinatrema > Rhinatrema bivittatum. The sequence continues at coordinate 98,368,011 of NC_042623.1, forward strand.
AAACAAAGCAATCAGGATAATTAGCAGTTTGTCATCATTTAAGAGCTGGTTATATCACAACAGGTTAACATTAAATATAGGTAAGACTGTATCATCTTAAGTAAATTCTCCCTTCATGATGACCCTTCTACATTTGAAGGGCATGAATTACATGTTTTTTCTCAGGTGCAGAACATCCAAGTTATATTGAATTCAGATTTGTCCATGCAGGTACATATTAAGAACTTTATAAAACAAGCTTTCATAAGCTACATATGCTTAGGTGGTTGAAACCCCTATTAGAACCCAATGAATAGTGCTGCAGACTCCTTTTTCATTGGCCCTCCTGCCAGTGAACTTTGCAAATCCTTAAAAATTCAGCTGTCCACATCTTGACTGGCTCCCATATGAGAGATCATATTGCTTCAATTTTCTACTCTCTCCATTGGCTTTCTATTTAATGGATGATTAAATTCAAAGTTACCATGTTAATTGGTAAATTATTTAATAATACCTTTTTACCTGGATATTATAAATGATGTGTATTTATAATCAGACATGCACTCTAAGATCCGCGAATGAGGGTCTTCTTAAAGTCCTTTTTCCTTCTCATAGCTCACTTTTTTGAAGTGCAAAATCGGACCTTTTCGGTTGCTTGGTCCTCTGTATTGGAATTCACTGCCTGAATACCTATGTACTACATCCAGTACTAATATATTTAAAAATGCTTTGAATATCTGACTCTTTAGACAGGCTTTGAATGTGATGGCTAGTATCTGGAAGGATCTGAGACAGCACCTTGAATACTGTGTACAATTCTGGTCGCCGCATCTCAAAAAAGATATAATTGTGATGGAGAAGGTACAGAGAAGGGTGACCAAAATAAGGGGAATGGAACAGCTCCCCTATGAGGAAAGACTAAAGAGGTTAGGACTTTTCAGCTTGGAGAAGAGACGGCTGAGGGGGGATATGATAGAGGTGTTTAAAATCATGAAAGGTCTAGAACGGATAGATGTGAATCGGTTATTTACTCTTTCAGATAATAGAAGGACTAGGGGGCATTCCATGAAGTTAGCATGTGGCACATTTAAAACTAATCGGAGAAAGTTCTTTTTCACTCATTGCACAATTAAACTCTGAAATTTGTTGCCAGAGGATGTGGTTAGTGCAATTAGTATAGCTGTGTTTAAAAAGGATTGGATAAGTTCTTGGAGGAGAAGTCCATTTCCGCTATTAATTAAGTTGACTTAGAAAATAGCCACTGCTATTACTAGCAACGGTAACATGGAATATACTTAGTTTGGGTACTTGCCAGGTTCTTATGGACTGGATTGGCCACTGTTGGAAACAGGATGCTGGGCTTGATGGACCCTTGGTCTGACCCAGTATGGTATGTTCTTATGTTCTCATAGTAGAATGGAAATCTTGATGGAATCACTTTCATTTGATAAGTTATTTACAGTAGAATTATGCTGTCTCCTAATTATTTGATTTTTTCCCTTTTTCCCCATGAAGGGATATTTTGCTTATAATCCCATTTAATGTCTACAGCATGGCATGATTTGCTCAGTCATTATATTATTCTGTTGTCATTATTCTTATGTTTAATTCCTGTTTTATTCTGATCTATGCATATTCTGTTCTACCCCTCCATGAACCTTGGGAGTGTGCAGATATAAAAATTTTTAAATAAATATCTGTCCATATGCCCAGTATTTCTGTTTTTAGCAATAGTTTCCATCATTTTTTCTAGTATTGGTTTTTAGTTTCTTGGATTACCCTTGGGTCTCTTAAAACTAGTATTACATTGGCTATCTTCTAGTCCTCAGATACAGTAGCAGATTTTAATAGTGAGAAATCTTCAGAGGAATATTCTCCACTGATCTAAACTTTGGCCCAGGTGACAGCCGGTTTAGGAAGGGGATATCCCTTTGTGCCAGCACAAGCCAAAGAGAGAATTGATTGGGAGGAGGAGGTGTGGGCAGAAGGAAGGGGAAGTAATGGCAGTAGCGCTTGTGTTCTCTTTCCCCGCCCTTATTTATTTTTTACAATTTTACATAGTCGCCATGAGTTCCAAGAGAAGTAACTTGCCACATATACACACACCCGCAGAAACACTGAAATGTCAGTTTGACAATTGCTCGCAGGCCAGGGTGAGCTGGATTGGGGGGCATTTATCTGGGTTGGCAGGGACGAGGAAGGCATGGTTAAAGGTCAGCTCTCATATTGGCTTGATCAAGTTGACTAGGAAAATATAATTTGATTCACTATCCAGTGTGTGTATGAATGAGAGGGAGAGAGGAAGAGTATGTGAAGAGTAAGAGGGAGAAATGTAACATAGTAAATGATGACAGATAAATACCAAAATAGTCCATCTAGTCTGCCTAGCAAGTTTATCAGGCTGGTAACTGCCACTCCTTGCAGGTTACCCGCAAGCCTTTTGTGCAGGTTGCCCCAAAGTGGTGTAACAGAGGTTACCCCCATGTGTTCATTTCTAGTCACTAGCCAGTAGGAATCCTCTATGTTTGTCCTATGCCCTTTTGAATTCCATTATCATGTTCACCATCTCTTCCGGGAGGATATTCCATTAGTTCACCATTTGTTTCACTATTCACTATCCAATGTGTGTGTATGTGAAAGGGAGAGAGGTATGTGAGAATGAGTGTATGAGTGAGAGATAGGGGAGTATGTATATGAGGGAGAGAGGTATGAAAGTTAGTGAGAAATGGTGTAAGCTCCAAGGGGACTCCCCCTTCCCCCCAGTCCCTGTTACAAATTAGAGCCTGCAATGTGGCACTAGTTTAAAACATTTGCCCACCCTTGCCATAGATCTCAATATCATGCTAACATCTAGCAGAGACCAGTCTAAGTGGCAAGGTCCTAACATGGTTCAACGTTTTCCTGTACATTTGGCTGACGCTTCATCAGTACCCAAGAGTTCTATACTGTCATCAGTATTATTTAACACATATCTCAGAGCACTAGCACAGCTGATAGAAACCTTTACTATAAAAGCCTACATCTATGGATCATTAAAACCTTTCAAGTATCTGAAGGTCTGTATCATATCACCCCTGCTCCTCCTCTCCTCCAGGGTGTACATATTCAGGTTCTTCAACTTCTCCTCATAAGTCATTTGATGGAGACCAACCACCATTTTGGTCACTCTTCTCTGGATCGCCTCTATCCTGTCGCTGTCCCCTTTGAGATATGGTGTCCAGAACTGAACACAGTACTCCAGGTGAGGCCTCACCAAGGACCTGTACAAGAGGATTATCACTTCCCTTTTCTTACTAGATATTCCTCTCTCTATGCAGCCTAGCATTCTTCTGGCTTTAGCTATTGCCGTGTCACATTGCTTCATTGACTTCAGGTTGTAAGACACTATCACCCCAAGGTCTCTCTCCTGCTCCATGCACATCAGCCCTTCACCCCCCAAAACATACAGTTCTTTTGGATTACCAAACCCCAGATGCATGACTCTGCATTTCTTGGCATTGATTCCCAGCTACAAACAACTTATACCAGAGAAATTGTGTTGCAGTTCTCTTTCAGGTCCAACTTGTACCAGAGAAGTTGTGTTGTAGTTCTCTTTCAGGTACTTTTACCAAAGAAATTGTATTGCAGTTCTCTTTCACAATTTCTCTGGTATAAGTTGGATGTGATAGGAAACATCCTTGCTTAAAAACTAGGGGAGTTTTTCTGTCAGTCAAAGGCGGGACTTTGGCCCTGCAAGGGTTTTCATTGGTCCAGGGTCTTTTTAAATACACAGGCCTGTAATCAAATTTATAATGTAATGTTATAATATTCTAAAAGTTGAATAAAATTAAAATAAAATAAATAAATAAATACACAGGAGGACAATATGGCCGCCATCTGGCAAGAAGCAGCGGCGTCCATGGCCTGGCTTGAATCCACAGTAAGTTTATACTACTATATGGGCTAGAGACTTTATTGTCATTATAATTTAAAACTTTCCTAATAACAGCAGCCTCTACGGCCCCTGAAGCAGGCAATTATTGCTGAAACACTGGCAGTGTCAGGTGGCTTCACAGGACCTAAGAGAAATTGGTTACAACGCGGTTAAGTTATTCATTACCAATGCGGTGAAAAACAGTTCAGCTCACAATAGTCGCTGTTCGAGTATGGGCGGCTTCTTTTTTTTTTGTGTAATAATTAACTTTCAAAGCTTCTCTTAAGCACTGTGGTTATTAAGGAGAGTTTGCAAATAAGACAAAATATATTATCACAAAAAATATAGAACACAGAATGCTGCACATATACGAGTACTAAAGCTCACTTAAAGATTTAAAGCAAAAACGGTATATTCTAACATTGAGGTACTCCCTTTTGAGAGTTACCCTTAAAGATACTGGACATTAAAAGTCTACCCATAAGGATTTGCATTTTCCTGATATTTTGTTTGTTTGTCCAAAAAGAGGGGAATTATATTTTTGAGGTGTTTATTTTTTGATTGATTCCCAGCTGCCATATCTTTGACCACTCTTCCAGCTCCTTATATCCCATCTCATTCTCTCTACTCCTTCCGGTGTGTCCACTCTGTTGCAGATCTTAGTATCATCTGCAAATAAACAAACTTTACCTTCTATCCCTTCCACAATGTCACTCACAAAGATGTTGAACAGAACCGGTCAAACACTGATCCCTGTGACATTCCACTTATAACACCATTCTCTCTTCAGAGTAGGTTCCATTTACCATTATCCATTGTCTTCTATCCATCAACCAGTTTGTAATCCATGCCATCACCTTGGAGCTCACTCTCAAGCTTCTCATTTTGTTGGTGAGTCTTCTATGTGGGACCATATCAAAAGCTTTACTAAAATCCAAGTAAATTATATCGAGTGCTCTTCCCTGATCCAGTTTTCCAGTCACCCAATCAAAGAAATCAATCAGATTCATCTGACAGGACCTTTCCCTGGTGAATCCATGCTGTCTCGTGTCCAGCAATCCTCCTGACTGAAGTTAGTTCACTATCCTTCAGCAGAGTCTCCATTAATTTTCCCACCACCAAGGTGATGTTAACTGGCCTGTAGTTTCCAGCCTCTTCTCTGCTCCCACTCTTGTGAAGCAGGACCACCACTGCTCTTCTCCAGTCACTAGGCACTACAGCCTTTTCCAAGAATCTATTGAACAGGTCACACAGTGGACCCACCAGCACATCTGAGTTCCCTCAGTATTCTGAGATGAACCTCATGAGGCCCCATGGCTTTGTCCACTTTCAATTTTCTTAGTTCTTCCCATACATTATCTTCCATAAATGGAGTTTTGTCTACTCTACCCCCTTCTACAGTTTTGATAAAAAGTGACGATCCTTCTCCAGGGTTTTCCTTAGTGAACACTGAACTGAAGTATTTGTTTAATATTTCTGCCATTTCTTCATCTCTCTCTGCCCATTGATCCTTATCACCTTTCAATTTCACTATACCACTATGGACTTTTCTCCTTTCCCTGATTATCTGAAAAATGCTTTGTCACCTCACTTTATCTTTTTGGCAATGCTTTCCTCCGCCTGATGTTTTCCTTAATTGATAACTTTGTTCATCTCCCTCAGTTTCGCCAGATAATCCTCCCTGTGTTCCACTTTTTGGGATTCTTTATATTTCTTAAACACTGCTTCTTCTGCTTTTCTAACATCAACCACCTCCTTTGTGAACCAGATTGGTTTCTTATTTCTCTTACTTTTGTTTACTTTTCTAACATATAGATTTGTTGCTTTTGTAATTGCTCCTTTTAGTTTGGCCCACTGTTGTTCGACCTCTCCCATTTTCTCCCAATCTTCAAGTTCTGTCTCCAAATATTTCCCCATTTCTACAAAGTCTGTTTTTTTGAAGTTCAAAACTCGGGACTTGCAGGGCATCCACTATCTCTCTACTTCTGTTAGGTTCTGCAGAAGGGATTCTCCAGTCCATGTCCGGCAGATTAAAGTCACTAACAATCAAACTTCCCCCTTCTTTCCCACCTTTATAATGTCTTTGATCGGATCTCTGTCTAGTTCTTCCATTTGAGTCAGAGGCCTGTACACCACTCCGGTAAAAATGGATGTACTGTCATCTTTTTTTTTTTTTAGGACAGCCCATAATGCTTCTTCTCTACCCCACTTTTCTTGCAGTTCAGTTGCTTGGATATTATTTTTTACATAAAGTGCTACTTCTTCTCCTTTTTTGTCCTTTCTGTTATTCCTTAAGTTATAGCCTAGTATGGCCATATCCCAGTCTTGAGAATCTGTGAACCATACCTCCATGGCAGCAACAACTTCCTATTCTGGCAACAGTAAATAACTGCATTGGTTATGCAAATTAAGAAGACTGTCTGCTCTTATTATGAAGACAAACCTAAACACAGTTGTCCATTTCATGGTCATCACATGGCTGATTTACTGTAAAGGGCTTCACAAGGGCCTAACACACTAGACCTTCCACAAACTCCAGATAATACAAAACTCCACTGAAAAACTGATAGAAAGATGCAAACCACTTGGCTATATCTCATCTGTCGTACTCAAACTACACTGACTACCAATCCCCTCTAAAATCAAATACAAAACCATGACACTGATTTTCAAGACTCTGAGGAAAATGACTTATCTGCTTGATAGCCTTAATACATGTCCTCCAGACTACTAAGATCCTCACTTGAAGCCTCCATAATAACTCAGTCAACAAAAGAAATCATAAAAACAAATACTCACCAATGATCCTTCTTGGGAGGAGCACCTGCCCTATGGAACTCTATCCCAAAGGAGCTTTGCCAAATATGACTACTCCCATTTCAGGAAGCAAGTAAAAGCCTAGCTGTTCTGCCAGGCCTTTATTGCCAAATCCATAGCGTCTTCTACCATAGAAAGCCTTGAACATACTGCTACAACTTGTTGTTTTGCTGAGATTGTTTATTCTAAGTATAGGCATTACTACTACATACATTACTATTGATTTATTTCAAGTTTATCACACCTTATTCAAACTAGAATTGTAAGCTGATCTCTGTTAAATGTAGGGACCTTTGTTTTTAGTTTTCTTTTATTTTGCCTGGGAAATTCAAATGTTGAAACAAAAAATAAATCGGTGAAAAATGACTTTTCTATTGATTTTTCTCATGCATGTTATATCAAAGTCATTTTTCCACAGATATCTTTTTTCATAATATTGAAATTCCCAGACAAAATAACATAAGTGAAAAAGAAGGTCCCAAGTTGTATGTTACCATTCTAATATCCTTTTAGAATGGATAATCATATATACAGTAACTGGAATCCAAAATTTTTAAACTCATAAAATAATGTTGTACCCTGATTTGGGTGAATTTTCTATTCAGAAAGGTAGGTAATAAATCCAAATAAAGAAATAAATAGATGAGAGGTTGAATGAATATGGTTTATAATCATGCATAAAGTATGTTTGCTGGAAGTATAGATATGTGAGTTGCAAATGAATGTGTGTAACATGGAAATAAGAAGTAAAGACCCAAAACAGCTGGTTATACTTTCATTGGAGCTCCAAGAAAGCATGGGGGTAACTTGTAGAGTGGCAGCTACAAACCAAAGTAACAGTCATACAATTGTATCAGGACTCCAAAAAAGCATAGGGAGGCCAACACTTTGATGGATTTTGGCCATGGTTGGGACAGATATAATCATATCTACTAAAAGAGGATTAATCTCAATTGGGCAGCCTGAATGAGCCACGTTGGTCTTTATCTGCCATCATTTACTTCGTTACTGTGTTAAAGATGTGAGTAATAAGAAAATAGTTTTAGAATAGGAGAATATAGGTGATGTGTAGATTATACCGTATATGACCTTAAAGCTGTTAGAAATGCAGGAGTGCTTCTCAAAAGGTAAATTCCTTTAAAGCAGAACAGAAAAGTAGTGCATGCCATTTAAAAAGCACCTTTGGCATGGGAAACTTTTCAACCACTTAAAAAATAAAGAGACTGTGTGAATTTTTTATTGTATAAATTTTTGGGTACAGTTAAAAATATAGGTTTATTGGAGCAAGATTTCCTGCTTTTTAAAATTCCGGCAAATTTGCTGTGTGAGAATCACGTCCATTGCCAAGGCAAGAGTAATTATATTCATGTCTGAGGACTCCAGAAGGTGAACAGAAGTGTTGTATGTATTTGGATGAATCAGTCCTCGTGGGGCAGGTCTGTGCAGTGCTTTAATGGAGTGTCAGTGGCGGCTCATTGTGTTCCTATGCATCCCAAACCATTTCTTAGTCCATTCAGAATAATTATTTTCCTACTGAATATCTGTTTTTATGACAGTTATGTGGCAAACTCTCTCCCAGATATTTCCCACTATTTACACTCTAGAGGTCAATAATAATTTTAGGTGAATTGAGTCCTTGATTATTTTATGAACCTCCTCTTTTCTTTTGGTCAATTAGTGGTATAGAATTGGATGCCTACTATTTCATTTTCTTCAGCTCTTGTATGCAACTATAAAGCTTTCCATCTGATATTCAAGTTACCTTTCTGTTCATGCTGAAACTGATGTGATGATTACTCTGCGACAGACCATTAGTTGCCTGCTGTTACAGAGATTTCACAGCTCAGTTGATATGCACATCTTATTTAAAAGTTAAAATAATAGATATCATCAAACTACAATACTGCCACTGTTCTATTTATAAATGCACAACTTTTTGATGCTTCCTAATAAAAATGATTTAATGGAGCTGAGCATATTTTATACGCAGCAGAGGGCGCTTTAGTTGTATGGAATGTCAGGTTCTGTGCTAGATTTTATCCTGGTTCTTGTTCCTGTTTTTATCTAATCTGGCTATGCAGTTTCCACCTAGGTGGGTACAGGTGTACATAAAATGTAATAAATAAATAAATAAATAATAATAAACAGTCGATGTTGGCTGGTTCCATCTAAATTATACATCCATTTTCTGGTGGCAAGGATGCTATTTTGCCACTGTTAATGTACATGGGCAATGTGTCACATATGTGTTTGACAAAGTCCCTCATGAGAGGCTTATAAAAAAAACCTAAAAAGTCATAGGATAAGAGGCAATGTACTTTCATGGATTGCAAACTGCTTAAAAGTCACAAACAGAGAGTAGAATTAAATGGTCAGTTTTCTTAGTGGAAAAAGGTAAACAGCAGAGTGCCTCAGGGATCTGTATTTGGACCAATGCTTTTTAATATAGAAATGATCTAGAAAGGGGTACAATGAGTGAGGTAATCAAATTTGCAGATGACACAAAATTATTCAGAGACATTAAATCACAAGTGGATTGTGATAAATTGCAGGAGGACATTGTGAGACTGAAAGATTGGGCATCCAAATGGCAGATGAAATTGAATCAAGTGCACAAATATAACCCTTGCTGTAGTTACACGATGTTAGGCTCCATATTAGGATTTACCATCCAGGAAAAAGATCTGGGTCTGAGGCCCCAAAGATTAAAAAAAAAAAAAAAAAAAATCAGCCCGCGGCCTGCGAGTTAGACGCTCAATTTTGCCGGTGTCCGTTTTCTGAACCCGTGGCTGTCAGCAGGTTTGGCAACTGACGCCAGTAAAATTAAGCATCGGCTGTGAAACCCGCTGACAGCCGCCGCTTGTGTCAAAAAGGAGGTGCTAGGAACGCGCTAGTGTCCCTAGCACCTCCTTTTTACCACGGGTCCTAATTGGCATACCTGGGCTTCCTGAATTGCGTGCCCAAGAGAGTGGCCTGGGTGCACGTCGGGAGAGTGGGCGCTCACCGGCTCTCCCACAAAGTTTTCTGTATCGGCCCATTTTTAGGTTCCATATTAGAAGCTACCACCCAAGAAAGAGATCTAGGCATCATAGTGGATAACACATTGAAATCATCGGTTCAGTGAGCTGCGACAGTCAAAAAAGCAAACAGAATGTTGGGAATTATTAGAAAGGGAATGGTGAATATTTATTTAGTTATTTATTTATTTAAAGCTTTTCTATACCGACCTTCTTGATACAATCAAATCAGGCCGGTATACATGGAACAGCAGTATTAAAACGATAACATTAACCAGAGGAGCAAAAAGTTACAATAAAACAAGGGAATATAACTGGGAAGATGATAAAAGCAGAGGAGGGGAAGAACTCAAAGAAGAATACAACAGAGGAGATGAGGGTGTAAGAGAGGCCTACATCTGCTCTGATATGTGGCAGGACTAAGGTGTGTCAATGCTAGCCTGGGTTAGGGGAAGGCTTGTCTGAATAACCACGTCTTGTTTTTTTTTAAAAGTCAGAAGACAAGTTTCCTGTCTGAGGTCCGGGGGTATAGCGTTCCAGATGGAAGGTCCTGCTGTAGAGAAGGCCCGTTCTCTGATGGTTGATCGGTGAACAACTTTGATAGGGGGGGCTTGTAGAGATCCCTTATAAGCTTCTCTAATGGGTCTGGCTGAGGTGTGAATATTGAGTGGAAACTGCAGGTCAAGGGGGACCTGGTGGTGGATGCTTTTGTGGATAATAGTTAGGGATTTGTGAAGGATTCTAAAGCTCACTGGGAGCCAATGCAGATCCCTGAGGATATATATCGTTTACCACTAACAGAATCTACTTACCTTTGTCCACATAAATCCATGTGTATTAGCTCCAGTGGGTTTTTGCTTGCTTCCTTGGAAATTCCCTTGACTTTTGATACAGTCTTCACACTTATCTACAACTGCAGTTTTCAAGTGAATCCCTTAGTTTTTCCCACTTGCATCCATAGATTTTTAGACTGTCATATTTCAAATGTGCAAGGCATTCGTGCCTGAACCTGGCATTAATTCTTGTACAATATTTGTATCATTCACTGGTATAGCTGTAAAACGGAAAATGTCATAATGCCTCTGTATCGCTCCATGGTGAGCCCGCACCTTGAATACTGTGTACAATTCTGGTCGCCACATCTCAAAAAAGATATAGTTGCGATGGAGAAGGTACAGAGAAGGGCGACTAAAATGATAAAGGGAATGGAACAGCTCCCCTATGAGGAAAGACTAGAGTTTAGGACTTTTCAGCTTGGAAATGAGACGGCTGAGGGGGGGATATGATAGAGGTCTTTAAGATCATGAGAGGTCTAGAACATGTTATAGGGGGCACTCCATGAAGTTAGCATGTGGCACATTTAAAACTAATCGGAAAAAGTTCTTTTTCATTCAACACAAAATTAAACTCTGGAATTTGTTGCCAGAGAATGTGGTTAGTGCAGTTAGTGTAGCTGTGTTTAAAAAAGGATTGGATAAGTTCTTGGAGGAGAAGTCCATTATCTGCTATTAATTAAGTTGACTTAGAGAATAGCCCCTGCTATTATTAGCAACAGTAGCATGGGATAGACTTAGTTTTTGGGTACTTGCCATTTTCTTATGGCCTGGATTGGAAACAGGATGCTGGGCTTGATGGACCCTTGGTCTGACCCAGTATGGCATGTTCTTATGTTCTTATGTAGAGAAAATGTATCACTTATTGGACAATTAAGCTCTGGAATTTGTTGCCAGAGGATGTGGTTAGTGCAGTTAGTGAAGCTAGGTTTAAAACAGGTTGGGATACGTTCTTGGAGGATAAGTCCATAAACTGCTGTTAAATATGTTGACATGGGAATAGCCACTGCTATTACAGTCATCAGTAGCATGGGATCTAATTAGTGTTTGGGTACTTACCAAGTGCTTGTAACTTGGATTGGCCACTGTTGGAAACAGGATGCTGCGCTTGAAGGATTCTTCTTATGTTCTTATGTCCATCAGGTATTTCACAATGGGAAAAAAGTTGAGAACCATTGATCTACTCAATAAGACTTTGTGTTGCCAAAGTTTATGGGCCTGGGCCAAAATGGGTTCTTGCTTCCAACACTGAGATCACCAGACCTGATAGATCTGAGTTTGCCATATTGATTAGCTGAGAGGCCACTCATCTTTAAACACTGGAGTGCCTCTTGAGACTATGGAAGTTCTTAACGCTGAACACTCTGTCATCCCAGAGGCACTGATTTCTCCTTTTGCTCCATATATGCTTGTCTTGACAGAGCCCCCGCTGTGTGAGGATGATGCTTTTGGCTCATTTTTTTCTGAAACTGATGTACAGCCTTTGGAATCAACTGTTGAGAATTGAGGTGTCTGCAGATGCCTTGGCATACTTGTGGGCAGCCTCTACCATGAGACTGCCATGACACCTGTAGAAGGAGAGTCGTTATATATGCAGCAAGGGGCTCTCTAGTTGTATGAATTGTTCAAGTTCTGTGCTAGATACACTCTTGTTTCTTCTTCCTCCTCTCTTATCTATTGTAGCTTTGCAGCTCTCACCTAGATGGGGCTGGTATACATAATAAAAGGTTAATATCTGCAGGCTCCACCTAATATTCTGTAACATCAGGCCTCTGTAATGTCAGCTCCTATGCTGCTAGTCAGCGATATAGGCGTTTGAAATACCTTTAGTAGATTAAGACTGTAGTGCTGCTAGCTTGCTATAAATTACCATAAGGGGACTGATCGGAAGACAGGAAATGCAAATATTTCCCCATACTATTTTTTTTTTGAAAGACTAGGAAAATTAAAGTAGAACACCAGCTAATGAATCTAACAAATGGCAGGAGATTAGCCATGGCATCGCCTGTGCCTTTTAGGCGCACCTGATTGGTGATAACAAGCCAGGGAGGGGGGGAGCTGAAAGAGAATAGGAGATAATGCAGCTGGTTTCCTGACATTTTTTTTTTATCCCCTTATCTCAAGTATAGATTCATTGTCTGGAACTCCTGGTCTGTTTTCAAAAAATGTGGACATCAGCTTTTTTTAAAAAATACATTTCCTTCCCATCTTCCATACCTCCCTTAGCTTCCCACTCTTCTCAACTTTCATTTCTGAGTCAAGATGGGAGACGCTGATGTGTTATGCCAGGAGTTGCTATCTCCAATCCTCAAGAGCCACAAACAGGCCAGGTTTTCAGGATGTCCGCAATGAATATGCAGGAGATAGATTTACATGCACTGCCAGTCATTGTGTGCCAGTCTATCTCATGCATATTCATTATGGACATCCTGAAAACCTGGCCTGGTCGTGCTCTTCAAGGACTGGAGTTGGCCACCCCTGTGTTGTGCCGTATTGGTTTAAAGTTGGCAGTTAAGCTTTCTTTTTCTGCTTTGTCTCATTTCATTAAAAATGTCAGCCTTTTTATATAAAAGAATGATGAAACTGTTCATTATTATTATTACTATCTGCCTGTTTTCATTTTGTCCTGGCTTTTTGCCTGCATACACTATTACCTCTCTAATTGGAGGGCTTTGGAGGGAATGCCAAGCTCGGCTAGTTTGTCTACCCTCCATCACCTCTTTCCTTTCTTATCAAAACTGTAAAAGAAATTGGGGGCATGGCAGCCATGCAATGAACCTAGCCTTTTAAATGTGTGCTTGCATGGCTCCTTTAGTTTAGGTCTTGGACTGTTATGCCCAAATTTCAACCCCAGCCTGTATTGCAGGGAGGACGTGGAAATTTGGAATAAAAGTCCAGGAAAAAAAGCACCTAAAATAAGATGTCTGCATAATATGATCTATGAGGATAAGGAAGTTGGGTTTATTTTATGTAGAGAAAATTAAAGACTGAGGGCAATAAGCAAATCAATTTAAATGGAAAAAATGTTTACTTGAGTACAATTGTGGGCTGATTATTGCCCCCTCCCCCACACGCATACACATTCTGCACTCGTTCATATTTTTGTGATACTTCACAAAAGAGATTTTTTTTATCTGTTCAGTCAGGGCAAATAAAAGTCATACGAAATGCTGGGTTGCCTTCAGCTGCTATACAAGGCATCTCTCATGCCATGTTATTCAGTGGATTTAGGAAACACATGCTGAGGTTTCCTTCCTTCCTCTTGTTTCCCAAATTCTGCATTGATCCCTTGGTACCTGATGAGTTTTGTGTGAAAGAAGCTTCCTCTCTAGGAAATAACATGACACAGGTTTGCAGCTTTATGCAATGACAGGAAATCAAACTGGGGCTGCTATTATACTAACTAATCAAAAAGTGTAGGTAATATCCGGTGTCACACTCAAATTTAAGCACAGATGAACACTTTATACTTGCAGAGCCCTAGAGGAATCATCATGATGCTGCCAGCTAATAATAGACCAACTTAATATTGTCTGGTTGTTCACACTAATCTTACCTCTGCACCCCACCCAAAACAATTTCTTTAAAAAAAAAAAAAAAAGGCTGTACTATAAAAATCCGTAAAGTAATTATAAGAGCTCTTCATCTTACTATAAATACTCGTTATGTGTGTTGAGCTTTAAGCTGTATATGAGGACTTCTCTAGAGTTCGGTTACTGTAAAGTGCTGGTGGTTGAATCTGAGAGTAGCTGTAAGGCATTACCCGTACTTTTTTTCTACTGATTTATTGTTTTCAGTATGAGTATCCTTCTTAAGACTGCTGTGCAGCCTGCAGTATTGTTTTTATCAGTGAGTGTTTAAAAAGTTGTTTGTTTTTTTTAACAGGTAAATTAGCAATTCAGCATAGTCAGGCAGAGATGGTAACGAAATCGGATTGCCACAACAGTTATCAGTGGCATGCATGACATACAACTGGCCAGTAACATTCATTGCTTTTCTGATGTTGTGCAGCCTTTGAAGGCAGAAATAACTCTGACAGAGTCTCTTGAGGGTTATCGAATTGCAAAGAAATGGAAAAACAAACTAACACACACAGGGGTAATAACGTTTCAGATGTTAATATTTGTCTTCAAAAAGTGTTTTATGCAATATGCATGGCAAGCTCGACATGATTTGATTGGTTATTTTGAAAAGTTGAAGTGAGATGAAACCCCATTATTCTTGTGTAGATTGTAGGGCACTCCTGGAAGGTTCTGAATTTTTAAATCACTGTTTGGTTTGTCTAATTATTTGATTCTGTGTTCTTACGTAGGTGAAATGAGGAATGATCTGTACATCACTGTAGAAAGAGGAGAATTTGAGAAAGGAGGAAAGAGTGTGGCCAGGAATGTGGAAGTGACAATGTGCGTTTTGGACACTGGGGGCCAGTGTTTAAAGGTAAATATATTTTACTGTTATATGAATACTTCATTTTCCCTGATCAGCAGTAGTTGCTTAGTTTAATTTTATTGACTATTTAATTTAATTTACTCTTTTATTGTCTGCATTTTTAAGGTAAAACTTGTACAAAATGGATTGCACAAAACTCCACGAACCATAAACCAAATATACTTTACATCAGAGATAACCAGCCATACAATTACAAAATAAAATCATTAAAAAAAAAAAAACCCCATACAAATTTTTCAAGCACCCATTGTTCTTTAGAATATCACAGAATAAAATGCTTTCGCATGTTCTGTACACCCTTTGTGGCTTTGAAGGATAGGGCGCACATCTTCCTTGCCATTCCTTTGTTAAAGGAAAAGGGAAATGCATAGATGAGGACTGAATTGCAGCCTGACTTGGCTGCATTATACTACGATGCAGGAAATGTGTATTCATATCTAGTGGCCTTTGAAGTAGGCACATTACAGGTGCCCAGAGGGAAAGGAAGAGAACTACTGCTGCAAGATGAAACATAGCAAGTCAAGGGACAGGTACAGCTTTTGAATAGACTTCGCCTCAAGCCCGGGGTAGCTAGAGGTATATTACCCAAGAATATTGCCCAGAGAAGGTGCAACAAGAAAATACTAAGGGTGAGGGGGCTAGTTTCTTGCTTCCCTGTCAACACAATAAGTCAATTGGCTGAGAAAGCCAATTCCCAGAGCAAGGAAAATATTTCCAGAACTTTTAATGATACCATTCCCCTTTGTTTTTATTGACCATGGACATAGCCTTGCTGATCTGCTTATCACTTCACTATGAGTTAAGTTGCAAGTCATGATCTGCATTAATAAATATAATGATTGATTCTTAGGGACAAGAAATAGGTCTGAAAACCATTTTCCCATACATTCTTCTCACGTAGAACTATTTATTAGTATGAAAAATATATTTGTGCAGTGCAGAAGCTTATTTACCTACTTACAGCACTCGGTGGGATAGTATAAAGTGCTATAAATGTTTGGCATTGCAAACTAAAGCGAGGCACATATGGAGCTGCCAGAATTTTGATTGTATCACTAAAGGAACAGCAAACAAATGTCAGACAACTAAATATCTGGTGGGAAGTGATAACAAAATTTGTGTTAAATAAATTTAGCATTAATTAGTTTTGTTTAACCTGTGTTTTGTTTTTCATTGTCAGGATTTTATCTCATTTGGCTCTGGAGAGCCACCAGCAAACGAGTTCCATTCCTTTGTGCTTTATCACAATAATAGTCCCAGATGGGCTGAGCTGCTGAAACTTCCAATTCCTGTGGATATATTCCGGGGAGCACATGTCCGCTTTGAATTCCGTCACTGTTCCAGTAAGACTTGTTTCTAATGCATTGCAGGGTGGTCTTTTGTTACAACTGTAGCATGCACTTTGAAACACCTAACAGCTGATAATACACATAGGGCCTGATTTTAAAAAGCATTTACTCGAGTAAAAACCAGGTTTACTGGAGTAAATTCACTTTACTTGAGTAAGTGGGTTTTTGAAAATTGCTACAATATATGCCATTGACTTGTCTATAGGATTTACTCACATAAGTGCACTTTACTTGAGTAAATGGCTTTTGAAAATTGCTACAATAGTAGCTACATTTACGCATGTAACTCCTTTTGAAAATTACCCCCATAGTGTTATATTATATAAAAATCAATAATTATATTCTATATATGTATATATAATTTTATTTATGGACCTTTATTTCCACATATTCATATAGACTAAGGACAGCAACCACACTTCTTTTCCCTAGAAATGTAAGAAGCAATGTAAACAGAAGCAGGTGATCTCCCATAGTATATATATACACATAAGAGGTATCACCTTTTTTTTCTTGTTGTTTATTGGCCTTTATTTCCTATATTATAAAACTGGAAGGGACATCAAGTGGTCATTTGATCTATGCCCTTGCTACTAGATCTGCTTTACTTGCATCATCCCATAAAAATACTTCTCTAATCTGTTTTTTTAAACTTCCAATGATAGATATTCTATTACCCTCCGTCATATCTTGCTTTTAATGTCTCTAGCCTAAATCTCTTTTTCCTGCAGTTTAAACACACTGATTTGAGGTCTTTCCTCTCTGGAGATGACTAACAGCTCATCATTATGCTGTTTGTAACCCTGCCCCTTATCTGTTCGAATACTGCTATCAAGTCGTCTCTCAAATTTCTCTTCTTGGCTAAAAGAACCCAGCTCTGTCAGCCTTTTCTCAGAGATTAGATTATCATCTGTGATGTCATAGGTGTCAGAATGGAGGGTGGGGGAGCCACAGAAGCTATGGTCCTCTCAAAATTTGAGCCAGCAACCATTGGTGTTTCCCCCTTCTCCTTTCCACCCTTCCCGGAAAAAGAAGACATTGGTGACACTGGACGGCGCAATCCTCACTCACTGTCTCATATTATTTTGAAACATAAAAGCTCATCCGTTGCTTCCTCCCTCCTCCTCTGCTGCAGTCAGAGCTTGAACAGTGCACTTTGAACCACGTGGCTCAAAGCACAACACTCAGGCCCCGCCCCCAGCAGGGTAGGAGGGAGGAAAGAAGAAAGAAAGAGAGAGAGGACACCATGGAGGAGCTCTTTGTTTCAAAATCATATTAACCAGTGAATTGAGGGGATTCAGGTGGTGCAGGAGGGTGTGAACTGGGGATCATTTTCAGTCCCCCCTCCTCCTTCTTGCCCCAGTTCCCAAACCCCTCCTCTTGCTCTTTCTTCTCACTCCTGCCTCCTCCCCCTGCCTACCCCATACAAGAAAAGCATTAAAGGCACGGCAGGAACATCATAGGACCATATAATCAGCCCGATCCAGTAAAGTCCGTGGGAGAGCGGACTAACGCCCGCTCTCCCGGCGCGCGCACCGGCCCCTCGCCGGTGCGAGCGATCCAGTATTTAAATTAGGTGACGCGGTGCAAACGAGGAAAAGGAGGCGCTAGGGACACTAGCGCGTCCCTAGCGCCTCCTTTTGGCCTGGAGCGGCGGCTGTCAGCGGGTTTGACAGCCGACGCTCAATTTTGCCGGCGTCGGTTCTCGAGCCCGCTGACAGCCACGGGCTCGGAAACCGGACGCCGCAAAATTGAGCGTCCGGTTTTCGGCCCGACAGCCGCGGGCCGAATTCAAAATTTTTTTTTTTTTTTTTTTACTTTTTTTTACTTTTGGGGACCTCCGACTTAATATCGCTATGATATTAAGTCGGAGGGTGCACAGAAAAGCAGTTTTTACTGCTTTTCTGTGCACTTCCCTGGCGCCGGAAGAAATTAGCGCCGACCTTTGGGCGGCGCTAATTTCTTAGAGTAAAATGTGCGGCTTGGCTGCACATTTTACTTACTGGATCGCTCGGGAATACCTAATAGGGCCCTCAACATGCATTTGCATGTTGAGGGCGCTATTAGGTGCCGCGGGTGGGCCGCGTGTTTTCCTCCCCTTACTGAATAAGGGGTAAGGGAAAACACGCGTCCAGAGCAGAGTGACAGTGCGCTCCGACGGAGCACACTTTACTGGATCGACCTGTATGTTAGGGCTGCAGATCCTTTGTTATTCTTTGTGGTAGGCCACCCAGACCTCTCCTCTTTCTCCTGACTCCCCTTCACCTCCTTCCTCTTTCTCATTAGCACCCTACCTATATCCCCACTGCCCTTCTACTTCAGCATCCCACCTTGCTCCCTATCCCCACTCTTTGCTCTCTTCCCATCTCCCCTCTTCAGCATCAGACATCCCTCCCCATCCCCCTTTTTCCCCCCACATCCCTCCCCCATCTCCACTCGCTCTTGCTCTGATCCATTTTCCGATCCTGCCCCTTCCACCTCCCTCCTCTCTTCTCCCTGCTCCCAGTCCTAACTATTATTCTCTTCTCCCTGTTCCCACTCCTCCTCCTCCTCCTCCTGTTGCTTTCTCAACCTCCTGCCCCTATTTCAAACCCACCTCCCACAAAAAAAAAAAGATGACAAAGGCTCAGCAGCTCCAACATAATACCATATTATGGGGCTGATGCAATCAATTTGCGTAGAAAGTCGGTGCTGAACAGTTAGCGTCCGCTTTTTTAACGCGCCTCAGGTGCTCCCAAGGGGGGGGGGGCACCATGCAATATTTAAATTAAGGGGTCGCATTAGTAAGGAGGTGCTAGGGTTACTTGCACGCCCCTAGCGCCTCCTTGCTAACGCAAACCTGATCAGCATCGGTTTCCCTAAACACCGCAGAGCTGCACAGCCAGGGGGGTTCAGGAAAGAGACGCTTGTCATTCGAGCATCTGTTTCCTGCACCCGACTGCCAGTGGGGGGGTTTTTTCTCTTATTTTTTAACTTTATTTAGTTTCACTTTTCCTCCTACTTAATATCGCAAGGATATTAAGTAGGAGGCGGTACAGAAAAACAGTTTTTTCTGCTTTTCTGAGGGCTAGATGTGCGTCCTAGACGCACAATTTTTTTTTTTTTTGCATCTGGAGTGAATGCTAATAGCCTCGATCACATTCATTTGCACATGATTAGCGGACGTGCATTGAAATAGGAGCTAATCCCCTTATTGCATTAGGGATTCATTAGCGCCAGTTCAACCCACAACTGACTGCAGGTTATACAGTGCACTCTGCTGAGCGCACTGTATTGCATTGGCCCCTATGCGGGCACTGCCGAGCCTTTGTTGTTTTTCTTGTGGGGAGCTGCTGTTTAACATAACAGCCTTCGCTCTTGGCACTTGATGATGATCTCGCCATACGGTACAGAATAGTCACTTAGTACTGATATTTCTATTAGCATTTTCTCCTTTAAAGCTGTCTGGTTTTTTAGCATCAAGCATTTATTTTGTCTGGGAATGAGTAATTATACTCTTTGATTTATGTGAAGAATGTATGTAAGAGAATGACAAACAGTGGAAAGGTAGGCAGAGCTTGGGGGGTGGAGCTTGGATCCCTCCCCCATCCCCATCCAGGAGGGCGTTCCGCTGCCCCTGTGTATTGTGCTCCTCTTGATTTTCTTCAGCCTCTACACCATCTTTGCACTATAGGACTCGGGACTGGACACAGTTCTCCAACCAAGGCCTTGCTAATTTTGAATAGCATGAAGGAATTGCTTCATTTGCCTTGTATACATTTTTTTTCGATGAACAGAGCCCAACAGAGTGTTTGGGTTGGTTTTTTTCCCAGCTCATCTTCAGCCAGTCTGAATAAAAAGTTAATTCTTTCATGCATATCAAATTATTTCACTGAAATCAGGTCTTACATTTTTATACTTGGGGTTGTGCTCCTGCTCATTTTACTTGCTAGCCCTGTCAGAATGTGTGCAGAAGTGGTTTGTATGTGGAGTAGCAGGTGAGTGGGTGGTGTACATACATATGGCTGGTGGCACTGTCCCCTCCCTTACACTCTCCACTTTGTCCCTGTCTCTGAACCCTTGTTTGGAGGGTGGGGGGAGGTAAGGGTGTGCGTTACACACTTTTCCCTCTGTGCACTCTCCACATGAGCCCCAACTCCACCTTTCATTCTCCACTTTGTAGGTCTTATCGCTCTCCCCTTCCAGTGTGTATATGGATGTGGGTACTGTCCCCCACTCCTCACCTCTGTGTCATGTGTGGGGGTAGGACTGGGATTTGTGGGGAGGGGAGTCAAGGGAAGTAGTGTTGGCAGTGATGGGGTGAGTGGTGGTGTGGAATAGGGTTTGTGCACACTCCCCCCCCCTTGTAATTTCCACTTTGTAGACATCTCCTCCTTCCCATCTGTGTGTGTATGAATGTGTGCTTCACTTTCCATGTTGTTCCCCCCCCCACCCCCCCAACCACCACCCATGGAAGAGGGGGATAACTGGTGCTGTAGGTGAGGTTTCTGTGTGGGAGGGAAGGAAGGGGGAGCTGGTGCTGCAGGCCGGATGTGCAAGTGTGGCATGACGGGAGAAGGAGGGAACTGGTGCTGAATTGGGAATGTGTGTATGGGGAGGAGGAAGGAGCTGTTTGCTTAAGTGAAGTGTGTGTGTGTGTGTGTGTGTGTGTGGCTGCATGTCATCTCCTTCCCCCCTCACACTCTCCACTTTGTAGCTGTCTTCCCCCCCCACTCCATACATTTGTGTGTGTGTATGTGAGGGGGTAATGGTATGGAAGTGTGTGTGTGTGTGTATGTGTGAGGGTTGTTTGTGTGTACTGGTGTGAGCATCTCTGTGTGGCACAGAGGTGGTAGTGGTGTGTGGGATGTGGGTATATATGTTGGGGATGGGTTGATGGTGGGACATGAGTGTGGGGGAGGGTTGGTGGTGGGGTATGTGGGTGTGTATGTGGGGGTGGTGATGCTGTGAGGTATGTGTGTGTGTGTGTGTGTGAGGGGGTTGGTGGTGGGATGGTTGATATGTAGGAGGATTGCTGGGTTGTGGATCTCTGTGTGGGGACATTGGTGGTATGGGGTGTGTATACCGGTGCTAGGGTATATGTGTGTGTAGAGAAGGCTGGTGGTGGAAGGTCTGTGTGTATATGGGGGCTTGGTGATGCTGTGTGTATGTGTATCTGTGTGGGAGGTATGTGTATGTGGGGCTTTGGTGGAAGAGGTATGGGTGTGGGGAGCTTGGTGTTGGGGTGTGTGGGGGGTATGTGGAGGGGTTGGTGGTGGGGCCGTGTGTGTGTGTGTGTGTGTGTACAGTGGGGTTGGTTGATGGGATGTGTGTGTAAGGAGGGGTTGATGTGTGCGCTTGGGGGTGGGGAGTGAAGTGCGGGTGTGTGTACCTGCTTTCTTGTCCCCTTAGCACTCTTGTATTCTCACATCCTTCCTCTCCTCTCACTCAGTCCTTCCTAGCCCCCTCATATCCCATCTCATTTTAGTACTCCTTACTGCCCTTGTCCCTCCCATTCAACCTAACACTCTCTTATTTCCTCTTACTCCTTGTTCCTGCTTCATCCCCCACCCCCAAGTCAGGCCGCCTTCTTTGACTGGTGGGGCTTAGGCAACCCTACCAGCATTTCTGAGGCCAGCTCGTGGCACCGCCACCCTCCCCTCACATTGTCCACTTCTTCTCGTTGATGGCAGTCTGTGAAATCCCCCACCAGCCCTATCAACATCTCATTTGTTTTCCGCTGCTGGTCCCATGCCCTTAAATCTGTAACGGTGGCTCCACCCCCAACAGCTCTGGGGGAATGACATTACATTCTCATATAGAGATGCACAACTATGCTCATCTACAGCCCCTAATATTTTTGAGACATTAAAATATTATTTCAGTAAGTGCACCTCACAGCTAAAATGTAACATCTTGTATTTCCATCAGTGGGCCACTGTAAAGCCGTGATTACAAGTCATGATAGTTGTACAAAATCATTGTCTTTAGTGTTTTTGTGATGGAGATAGATGTGCAGTGGGAAAAAGATTTACAGGTTGTCAGTGGGTGCCTCACATTATTCAGCAAACCACAGTGAAATTTGCTCATGTTGGATCCTAGGGATTCTAGACTCCAACTATACTGGAGATGGATTGTGGTGTGATTGCATTAGTTTCTCATTGAATTAAATATTTGCTTTTCTATTAGTAGTTCATTCCCCTCAGTTACAGCAAAACTTTCTTAGAGAGAGACTTCATTGACAGGTTATAGTGTCAGTGTATTATACAAGTTTTACCATTTTAGAAGGACAAAAAAATCTTCTTTATTGTTGCATATGGAAGATTTGTGTTACGCTCCCAACCTCTCTCTGTTGGTATTGATGAAAAGTTTGCTTCGGTTGTGCTAAAGTTTTACTTTGTTTTTCCCATTGAAAAAAACCAAGATATTTTCAACTAAATATTTTCAGCTAAACCTCAACTCTCAGGGACTAGTAAGAGACTGCAACAGAGACTAAATTATCTTGCTGAAGGACTTGAGCAACTCAATGTAGAGTGTTTATGTTGCCACTGTCATTGTCATATCCATTCTGTGGATGAATGCAGGATTTTAATTTCCAGTGCTTTTTCATGAGCTCTAAATTCTCAACAAAATAATAGGTTTTCATCTCAAAAAGATATAAAACTATCCTTTGCTTCATAACATCACAGATTTGAAAACCATTTAGGCTGTGTTGAACTGCAAATGTTTTCTTTCCTTAGATGAATGATAAAAGCTTTGCAAGGAGAGGATAGAATGGCTAATCTTTACATCTCAGAATCAGAGCTAAAGTTGTCACCAGAGGCAAGAACCTGATTAAAATGCTTAAAAAATGTGCGCTTTTTCACTTGCATCTCCTTTGTCTTTCTATTCATGCTTTTCTATTAATAGCGAAAGAAAAAGGTGAAAAGAAGCTATTTGGATTTTCTTTTGTGCCCCTGATGCAAGAAGATGGCAGGACATTGCCGGATGGAACTCATGAACTCATTGTGCATAAGGTAATTTCAGGCAAAGGCCCATAAATGTTGCTTGAAAACAAATCCTAAGAATGAGGAAAGCATTCAGCATGCTCTAGAACATTGCAGCTTTTGGATAGTTGTGCGAATACCAAGATATGAACATGCAATTCTCCTTCCTTTTATATTTTGTTTGCCTTTTATTTTTTCAACCCTTTGCATTTCCCTTGCCCTCTTCATCATTCATTGGCTGGACATTAGTGCAAGCAAACTTCCCTTCCCTTCCCAGGCCTGAGTGCACCATTTTCTTGGCATGCCCAGGCCCAACTGGCCCTAATTGGACAGTGGTTAAGAACCTGGATGCCAAGTACTCTACAGCAGCGCTTCTCAACCAGTGTGTTGCGACAAACCAGTGTGTCACCAAACACTGGCAAGTGTGTCGCGTCTCCCAGTATCCCACTGCCCCGTTGTACTTTCCTTCCCCCTTTTTCCAGCCCCCACTGGCCAATTGTAAGCCTCCTTCATTCTGCCTGCCCCTGTGCAGGCCAATCGGAAGCCGCCTCCCTTCTACCTGCTAGTGGGAGTAGGAAAAAGGGAGGAAAACTTTGATTGGCCGGTGAGGCAGGCATCGCATAGCCGGGGGGTCGGGTGGGAGGAATGGCATTGTCAAACCCCGATGAAGCAAGGCTGCCAAGGGAGCCCATCCCTGTGGCGGCGAAGAGGAAACCCAACCCCAACTGAGGTCACCACGGGAGCCCATCCCTGTGGCAGCGAAAAAGGAAGGCCCACCGGAGTAAAGCCGTGGCGGAACTGGAGCCCATCCCTGCAGTGGCAAAAAAAGAAGGCCCGCCGGAGTAAAGCTGTGGCAGAACTGGAGCCCATCCCTGCAGTGAAGGAAGAAGAAGTTTTTCGTGAGAGTTTGTGTGTGTGTGTGTGGGTGAGAATGTGTGCCTGGGTGAGAGCTTGTGTTTGTGGGTATGAATGGGTGCCTAAGTGAGAGCTTGTGTCTGTGGGTGTGAATGGATACATGGGTGAAGGCTTGTGTCTGTGGGTGTGAATGGATGAGAGCTTGTGTGTGTGGGTGCCTGGGTGAGAGCTTATGGGTGTGGGTTTGAATGGGTGCCAGGATGAGAGCTGGTGTGAGTGGGTGCTTGGGTGAGAGTTTGTGTGTGTGGGTGTGAATGGAAGCCTGGGTGAGAGCTTGTGTGTGTGGGTGTGAATGGAAGCCTGGGTGAGAGCTTGTGGGTGTGAATCGGTGCCTGGATGAGAGCTGGTGTGCATGGGTGCGAGAGCATTTGTGTGTGATTGAGAGCTTTATATAAGAGAGCATGAGTGTGATTGAGAGAGAGAGAGACTGGTCAGGGAGGTGATGTGTTTCTGTGTGAGAGAGAGCGAGACTGGTCTAGAAAATGACTAGTGTACGTATGTGAGAGAGAGACTGGTCAGGAAGATGAGAGAGACCGAGACTGGTCGTGGGGTCTAATTGGGTGTGTGTGTGTGGGCACTAAGGAAGAGGACTGTAAGGACAAAGCTTCAGCAGCCATTGTTGCTTCTGGTGAGTGCTATTGGCCTGGAAGGGAAAGGAGTAGGAGAGTTGCTGGAGAGGGTAAGTAAAGGTGGCTTTTTAAATTTATTTTTCTTGATTGACTGCCATTTTTTTTTTTTCAAAATAATTTTTATTGGCAAGAAAACACGACCAACCAGCTAGAACATTTACAGAACAAAAACCAGTCCCAGACATCTAGGAAACAGCAACAATATAGTAACATTCCAAGGCAGTAGTGACTAACGAAAAGCCAGCAGGTGATTTCCTTCCCATCAAATTTTTCCTTTGTATACCCCACCCCCACCCCCCCATCCCCACTCGCACTCCAGTCACCCCAGCCCTCCACTCCCCCCCTTGTCCCTCCCCTTCCCCCCCTTTCCCCCAGAGACCATGGATTGTATCCAATCATTAGTATAACCACTCTCCCTTAAACCAGCTTGAACACTCTCTGGCAACAGTGGCACACACTTAGTCCAACAAGCTCCATATATTGTATCGGATCGACTGCCATTTTAATTATTGGGTATTATGTGATGTCTGCTGTTTTGAAATATTTTATTGATATTTGGACATGTTTTAATAATTTTTATGAGTTTTTAATTGTTGGATATTATTCTGTTCAGCAGCTGTTGTGTAACATTTTTAGTATAGCTTTACAATTATTTCTGTATGGGGCTCTATAGCAGCTTGGCTTATTCTGTTTTCCCAACAGGAAATGTATTAGTGTTTAGGGCCTGTTTTAATAGTTGTATTTCTTAGATAGGGTTGTTACTATTTGAGTGTGTTCCATAATACAGGTGTAACTTTGTGCGGGTTACTTTGTGTGCATTATTGCAAATCCTGAGAGTCTGTTAGGTGCTATATTTCTCTTTCCATTTCTCCAGGTTAGCACTGCAAGCAGAGTGGCTTTTTTGGTTTTCCATTCCAGTTTCTGTCTCCATATTTATAATTTGTGGTTTTTCTGTATTTGATAAAGGTCAGTTCTGGGTGTGTGACTGAGGTGAGGTATTTTACTAGCATGTAGGAATTTGTATCAATCTTATGTGTTGTGTTTTCTCTATAGGATATGCATTAGTGGTAAATTACTGTCTTTTCATAAGGAAGGCTATTGTGCCTGTGTTATAATTAGTGAGGTTTGGGTGAACCCTTGGACACTCTGGCAGCTGACCACGCCCACGGGGGGAAGTCCCGTGAGGGGCCACAGGTCAGGCTGAGCTTAGGACACACGAACACAGAGATTGATCTTTTATTAGACAATGTGGTGAAGCCACCAGAGGTGGCAGTGGTGAGCAGAAGTAGACCGGCTGGGCTAGTATCCCTCAGGCGCTGGAAAAGCGACTCCTCCGGTAGCAGTGCTGTAGTGGAAAGAACTGAGAATACTGAGTACAGAGGAATATGCACAAAGCCCCCCAGTATGGAGAACCCCAGGATAGGGAGAGCAGGCCCTCGAGGAGCGAGTACCTGATCCCTGAGAGCATGAAGGTAATGTACTCACACAGCGGTTCCACGAAGGAGATGGCATTAGGGCTGAAACGGAGGCAGGCCCTCGAGGAGCGCAGGCCCCCGAGGAGCGAGTACCTGGTTCCAGGGAACAGCTCTGAGGTGAAGATGGTAGTACTCACTGGTGTTGAAGATAGCGAATCCTTCCAGGCAGAGGAGAAGGTAGGAGCAGGCAGCGAGTCAGGGAACTTGGGCTCTCGAGGAGCGAGGACCGGTTTCCTGATAGCGACCTGAAAAGCAAGTGAGGCCCCCGAGGAGTGGGTACCTTGTTAGCGTTAAGAGTCCAATGGAAGATTGGAGAGGCAGAGTAGCTGGGTACGGAGAGCAAATCCCATCCGTAAGAATCACCCTTGCTAACTCAAAGGCTAGCAAACATTGTAGGCTTTAAATATCCAGGCAGCATGACGCCATCACAGGGGGACGCCCCTGAGGTTCGCGCCAAGTAGGAAATAAGAGTGAGGGCCGCGCGGCGCACGCACCCTAAGGTACCAGCGGAGCATGGCGGGAGGCAGCGCCCAAGCCGGTCTGGGGATGCCAGAGAGGACAGCAAGCAGACGCCGCAGCAGCCAGGCGTCAATTCATAGCGAGAGGAGGTGCAAAGAAAGAAATATAGGCAGAGTGAAGCCGTCAGGAAGGGACGGTTGCAACAGCCTGGTAGTAAAGGGAGTTTGTTTTGCTTTTACAGAGATGTCATCAGAACCAGAATCTTTTTTGTATGGCAAGTTGTACAGGGTAATGCCCTAGATCTGCTCTGCACTCATTGCTTGGGGGTTGAGGGGATTCCTGTGGATGCAGAGTTCATGTTTATATTAGCCCCGTGATGGTCACAAGTTCAGTGTGTCACGCATGTGAGAACCATCTGTCAGGTTTGTCCCAGCCAAAAAAAGGTTGAGAACCACTGCTCTAGAGAATCATGCTGTCTCTCCTTTATTCTTAACTTCCACCATCACTTTTACCTGCTTGATCAAATGTTTGTACAGCATAGCTCTGCATTTACTTTACTTTGCTTTGTTTACCTTTTACATAACTCTGTGCATACTGTGTACTATAATAAAAATAAACTAGAATCACAAATATTTGCAACATAGTACAGAATTAATAACAGTTTTTGGGAGTCTGAAAAACTAGTTTGAGAAGCATATATTTTTAAAGTAACTTCTTTTCCCTGTTGTAAACTTCAGAGGAACAAGTTATGTATTCCATTGTTTTTAAAAGTTGGTATTAGCAAAATTTCATATCCACTCACCCTTGGGTTTTTGCAACCTAAATGCATTACTCTGCATTTTTTTTAGCATTAAATATTAGCTGCCAGATCCTAGACCATTTCTTGAGTTTTGCTAGATCCTTCCTCATGTTTTCCACCCTGTCCAGGCTATCTATCCTGTTGCAGATTTTTGTATCATTGGAAAAAAGACAAACCTTTCTAGACAATCTTTCTATGAAAATGTTGAAAAGTACTGGTCCAAGGACCAATCCCTGAGGCCCACTTCTAGTAACACCTCACTCCTCAGAGTAATTTCTATTTACTACTACCCTTAGTCACCTCCCATTCACCCAGTCATTCACTCTAGATCCCATACCAAGGACACTCTATTTATGTCAGCTATGTAGACCTGTGTCAAAGGCCTTACTGAAAT
Source organism: Rhinatrema bivittatum (assembly GCF_901001135.1). Lineage (NCBI taxonomy): Eukaryota > Metazoa > Chordata > Amphibia > Gymnophiona > Rhinatrematidae > Rhinatrema > Rhinatrema bivittatum. The sequence continues at coordinate 98,396,004 of NC_042623.1, forward strand.
CCAAGTACACTACATCCAGCACTCTATTAATCAAACGCTCTGGTCACCCAATCAAATAAGTTGATTAGATTTGTCACAAAATCTACCTCTGGTAAAACCATGATGCCTTGAATCTTGCAGTCCATTGGATTTTAGAAACTGCACTATCCTCCTGTTTAGCAGTGATTCCATTAGTTTGCATACCACAGAGGTCAGACTAACTGGCCTGTAGTTCCCAACCTCTTCCTTATTTTCATTTTTATAAATAGGAACCACATCCACCCATCTCCAGTCCTTCAGAACTACTTCCAACTCTGTGGAAGCACTGAAAAGGTCATCCAGCAGAGCTGCCAGGACTTCTCTAAGTTCCCTTAATATCCCATCTGGCCCATTCATCTTATCTAATCTACTCCTATATTCATCATTCTTCTATAGTTATAGCAGAATGATGAGGTGCAAAAAAAAGGGAAGGGGGGTGATAGTGGGCAGCCAGTCACATCGCGGCGGTACAGCTGTGCCGCACACTATCGCTCCCATAGCGCCACGGGAAACGGTGTAGTTATTTCCCGTGGTGCTGCTGGCAGTAATGCAAAAAACATTATCGCCTGCAGCGCTGCCGGGAGATAACTCTGCCCAAACCACACCCACACTCCTCCCCTTCCCCTTATTAGAATAATACCACCACAATACCGTCACATCGCAGAATAAAGAATGACCCTGGCAGAATAAAGAATGACCCTGTCATTTTGGATAGCGCTTCACGAACTCTTTGTTTTCTGAAAATAGATTGAGGTTCACCTCACTTTCCAGTCCTTATTTGTGTTTACTTTATGTTGACCTGCTTCTGGCCCTTCCAAGGTGAGCACCAAACAGAAAATATTTGTTACACAATTTTGGCTTTTCCCTCATTAGCCTCTCTATATTTCTCTCTTACATAGAAACATAGAAATGACGGCAGAAGAAGACCAATCGGTCCATCCAGTCTGCCCAGCAAGCTTCATACTTCTTTTTTTCTCATACTTATCTGTTTCTTTTGGCTTAGTACCTTAGGTTCTATTCCCTTTCACCCCCACTATTAATGTAGAGAGCAGTGATGGAGCTGCTTCCAAGTGAAATGTTAAGTTTGATTAGTTGGGTAAGTGGCAGCATAGCGCTCTGCCGTTGAAGCAGAGATATGCGTGAAGTATCAGTTTTTCTTCTCCCCTGCCGTTGAAGCAGGGAGCTATGCTGGATATGCATTGAAAGTGAAGTATGCCTTGAAAGGTCACATTAACTATCATCAAATATTGAAAAGCCTAATAATTGGTAATTGAATAAGCCTAATAATGGTAATACCTATAGCCCATGAACCATCCCTGTTTTTTTTTTTTGTTTGTTTTTTTTTTTCTTTTTTTAATTGGGAGATGGCAGCCCTCCATCCTTCCGCTCTGTGAAGGTGGAACACCAACCACTGGCCACTGGCATCCTGCTCCGTGAATGCCTGAGTCTCACAGTGCCACTTTTGCACTTCCTTCTATCACTAAAATATCTTTAAAAAAAAAAAAGTCTCCCCTGCCAATTTTACCATATTTGCTATTTTTTTCTTCCATTTGAATTTTTGCATTCCTGACCACTTTAACTTTTCTCTTAGCTTTTTCCAGATAATTGTTACCTGTTTTCCACTTTCTCTTATTAATTGTAGTTTATGAATGTTAAACCTTTCTCCCTTACCTTTTCAGCTGCTACTTTAAAAGAAAGAGGAAAAGAGGGCCACTATGTTTTTCGATTTATTTTCCTAACAAAATGTTAGTTGTCCTTATCTCTTTTTAGTTTTCACACTTCTACTTCCCCAACATTTTCCCAGTCAGATAATGATTCCATGAGGTACTCTTTTATTTTAATAAAATTAGTTTTCCAGAAATCTAGGACCCTCGCCTTTGAATGAACCATCATCTCCCATGCTCTAGTACAAAACAACACCATCCAATGTTCCCTGGATCCCAGATGAACATTATCTACAACTTCAGAGTTGTTGTGTGTTCCGTTGCCAGTTGACAGAAAATTTTCCTTATAAATTTCCCTGCTTCAAGAAGGTAGCACAGCTGAGATGTCCCAAACAACATCCAGCAGATTGAAATTAGAGATGTGAATCAGTTCCAGAATAATTTCCGATATCATGTTTCTAGAACGGTGGGAAATCTTCATTTCCCGTGGTTCTGACCGCTTTTTTTTTTGGTGTCCCAAACCAAAAAAAAAAACACCCCACCCTGACCCTTTAAATCTAATTATTTAGAATCCCCCACCCTCCCGACCCCCCCCCCCCAAACTTCCTAAAGTACCTGGTGGTCTAGCGGGTGCCCCGGGAGCGATCTCCTGCTTCTCGGGCTGTTGGCCATCCATTGCTCCTACCGTGTGATTGGCACCGGGCCAATGGCACAATAGCTCCTGTCACATGGTAAGGGCAAAGGGCCATCGCACCATTTTTTTAAATTTATTTATAGTTTAAGATTTTTAAACATAATTACAATGTGAAAAATCAAAGAACAAATTTTGTTATCAGAAATTTATACATACATACTTTTAAGAAATAATAATCCAAATCGAAATTTTCTAGTCCACTTTATGGGAGGAGACATCTATATAATTAAACTAAGGAAAAATGAAATTTTAATTTACATATCTGGAAAATCTACTTCTGCAGCATTTATCTCAACCTCTTTCTTTATCCTCCAAAAACGCTTCCAGGTGGGAGGGATCCTGAAACACAAATTTATTCCTCTGAAACACTCGATACACTTGCAAGGAAACTTGAGGAAATATGTTGCCCCTAGGATTAAAACTCTAGACTTTAAATTCTGGAATTGCTTTCTCCTAAGCTGCGTAGTGCGTGATACATCCGGGAAGAGTTGGACTCTCTGTCCACAAAACAAGAACTCCTTATTTTTAAAGTATTTCTGTAAAATTAGTATCTTATCGCTTTCTCTGCAGAAAGTGGCTAATAATGTTGATCTTTGAGGTATGTCATTCAATGAGGATTCCAAAAAGGAAGTTAAATTTGGAGACTCTTGCTGGGACAATGTCCATTCCTTCCTCTCCCTCCTGTCTCTTAATTCTAGTATTAGATACATAATAGATTTTTGACACAGATTTATCATCTATCGTTGATATCGATACATTTTCTACTAAATATTTCTTTAACAATTCACTAGGAGATAGAAGTCTGGTGATAGGAAAATTCAAAAACCTTAAATTCCTCACTCTGTTTTCATTCTCCAGACTTTCCATCTGCCTATGAATAGTTAAGCTATCTTTAATAAAGGAGTTATTAGTTGATTGTAAAGTTGTTATCTGTATAGTAGCTGTTCTACTTACTTCCTCTATTTGTTTCAACCTAGTATCATGAGAATCTAATACATTTTTAGTTTCTTTTTTTTTTTTTTTTTTTTTATTTATGCTATTTTCAATAAACAAAATAATAGTCAAAGATACATTAATAATAAATCTTACTCATTAACAATCATTAACTTTAAGAAATAAACATTTCGTATCTACATAATTTTAACAAGTAATCCACTAGAAGTTTTTAACAGAGGAAATCAAGCGGATTTAAGGAAACTTGACAATTGAAAAAATAAGGTAGCATCTTACTATTCCTTTTATGCCACTAAACCCGTAGCCGAAGCATCTTGGGCTCGTGAATCCAAAAAAACTCTCAGTTGGGTGATATCATAAAAAATAAATTTCTGATTTTGACACATAACTTCACATTTACACGGAAACCTTACAAACATTTTCCCTCCCATACGTTCTACCTAATTTTTCATTTCAAGGAATTTCTTCCTCCTTATCTGTGTTTGACGAGATAAATCTGGATAAATCCATATGGGGGCCCCATGAAATTTCTCCGACCTATTTCTCATGAACATACGAAGTATTGCATCCCTATCAGCTGGAAATACAAAGGATACATACAATGTAGCTCTAGTTAATATATCTGTTTCTAAGGATGACTCAATTAATTCTGAAATATTTAATTGTGGTTCTATAATCTTATTCTCATGATTCACACCTTTCTGTTTTCTTTCCACATAATATATTTTTGTTATAGGAGGGATGGCATTCTCTGGCATTTTTAATACAGCATTAAGATATTCTTTGAACATATCTCTCGGTGTTATCATGTCATGTCTTGGGAAGTTGAGAATTCTCAGGTTCACATAACGCAATGAGTTCTCAATTGTCTCAAGCCTTTTATCATACACAATTTCTATTTTGGCAATTTTTTGTGAACTACACTGTAAATTGTTTATCCTCGTGTCCATTTCTTGTTGTTTACCATCAATTTTTGATATCACAGTCTCAATTTTCATGAAACGTTGATTTGTTAATTCAGTGGATTGTGTCAATTTTACTATAGCTGCCTCCAGCGATTTTAAAGCTGACCAGATAGAGCTCATTGTTATCTCTTCTGTTTCTCCTATACACACTTGATTACCCTCTGAGATTATGGATCCAGTTTGGCCCGCTTTGGCCAGGTCTCCTTCTCCTTCTAATTCAAGAAAAGAATTAGGTAAATCATTATTTGGAGTAAATATCTGTGGAGGAGGAGGAGTCTTAGGGGTGCCGGGTGTTAAAGATGTTTCGGTCATGGGTTCTACCACCCGCTCCGTGGCAGAATCCCCAGCGGCCAAATCCACCGGCTCTATGACAGATGCTGGTGAGTAGAAAGATGATATCTGTGTTTGGATAGGCTTAGGATTGGGAAATGAAGTTATTATCTCCCTAATCCTAGCCTTCCTCTTAGTATGAGGCATGAGATAATAGGTAATATATTCACAGTTCTCAAAACTTCCAACACTTCACCTTCCTTATTTATTAACTCCTAGTGGTAAATGGAGGTTTAGAGCAAGGGAGAAAGAAAAACTTAAATAAATAGTTCTAACTCACAGTTCAAGGCAATTTTGTTGTAATCAATTCAATTTAAATCTGTTCTTCCACATGCAATTCCAACGTAGTCGCCCTCCCTGTTGGCGATGCGCCGGGACGGCGACGATGCGCTGAAGGGGGCTGGCTTTTATGCAGGAGCCAGTCACCCCTAGATGACGTCAGCGTACAGCGATTTAATGAAAATTACTGTGAGCAAGCTTCGGGCTTCAGCAGGTATCAGCTAGCAGAAAGATTATGGTAAGAGCTCACCTCGCTCTCTCCGTCGCTTAGAATCAACAAACAATTAGCAGTTAATCTCCCTCGCTCCTCCTCGAGGGATACGCTGAAGGGGGCTGGCTTTTATGCAGGAGCCAGTCACCCCTAGATGACGTCAGCGTACAGCGATTTAATGAAAATTACTGTGAGCAAGCTTCGGGCTTCAGCAGGTATCAGCTAGCAGAAAGATTATGGGACCTCGCTCTCTCCGTCGCTTAGAATCAACAAACAATTAGCAGTTAATCTCCCTCGCTCCTCCTCGAGGGATACGCTGAAGGGGGCTGGCTTTTATGCAGGAGCCAGTCACCCCTAGATGACGTCAGCGTACAGCGATTTAATGAAAATTACTGTGAGCAAGCTTCGGGCTTCAGCAGGTATCAGCTAGCAGAAAGATTATGGTAAGAGCTCACCTCGCTCTCTCCGTCGCTTAGAATCAACAAACAATTAGCAGTTAATCTCCCTAGCTCCTCCTCGAGGGATACGCTGAAGGGGGCTGGCTTTTATGCAGGAGCCAGTCACCCCTAGATGACGTCAGCGTACAGCGATTTAATGAAAATTACTGTGAGCAAGCTTCGGGCTTCAGCAGGTATCAGCTAGCAGAAAGATTAACGGGGACGTGCGATCGGCTTACATTTTTAGTTTCAATTGATGAACTATTACTCTGAATCATAAAACCTAACATGGCCTTTTGCATCTCATTGATAGCATACATCAACCAATGTTATATTATGGGGGCTATGGGATCTGAAACTATCTTCTGTAGTTCAGAACCCCCTATAGCCCCCAAGTCCTCTGTACCACCACCTCCTGTGGAATAAGAATCACCGTGATTTGCTATAACCATATCTCCTTGAGTTGCAATTGGTTGTTGGGGGGCAGGCATTTCTACATGTGGTTGAGATCCTAGCTGCTGGCTGGGACTTCCTGATGCTCCAGATGAAAAGGAAATATCTGGTATTGAATTACGGGTGGTCTGACTTACCCGCCTTGTTATATGATAGTCCATTGGTCCCTTAGCCTGAGGAACTGCAAGTGAGGAAGTCCAAACTTTCGTTTTCTTTTTTCTGCCCATACGATTTCAAAAGAGCAGATAAGAAATAACTTTTACCAAGAGGTGCGCCCCTTTGGCGCACGGCTTCGGCTGCACGCCGCACCTGTCCCGAATTTATCTCGGCGTTCCGACCCTCTTGCTGATGTCACTTCCAGGGACGTGGCCTTGGGCCGATCCTGGTGTTAATGCTCAAAGAATGGCAAAAGAGCTTCAGACCAGTCCCTTTCTGCCTCCTTCTCTAATGAGAGGTATTCCAGCCAAGAAGTCCTCCATTGGCACCATTTTGATTAGTGGCAGCCGACGGCCTGAGAGCAGGAGATCGCTCCCGGGACCCCCGCTGGACCACCAGGTACTTTAGGAAAGTTTTGGGGGGTCAGGAGGGTGGGGTATTCTAAATAATTAGATTTAAAGGGTCGGGATGGGTTTGGGTTTTTTTTTCTGTGTGACTTTTCTTCCCCCTCCCCCCCCCCCCCCCAAAACGATAAAACCACACGAAAATTTCATGGAGTTTTCCTATCGCTTTCGGAGAACCCGATACTTGACGGATTAGAAAATATCGTACAATATTTTCATCCATGAGAAAAACGATGCACATCCCTAATTGAAATCCTCTAGCTAGAACATCTCTGCTTTCATAGTGATTTTTTAATATCCTTCATTAAATCTCAATCCATTTTATATCCATATATGCCATATATGTATAATTAATGTTCTATTCCCTCTTTCCAGATTAACGCACAATACCACCTCCTTACCTTGTAAGCCCTGCAGTTCTGTTGCTTTAATAATATTATATATGTATAGTTGCATACCTCCTCCCTCCCTTCCTACCCAGTCCTTCCTGACTAGTTTGTAGCCCAGTATAACTATGTCTCAGTCACACTCTCAAACACACTGTTTCATCATTGGCTTTGCTTTCATTTGATATGCATTCTAGTGTTCAGACTCAAGAGACCTTAGTAGCTGCCTATGAAATCAGAATGGGTGAATTGGAGGATTCTTTCTCACAGATTAAAATGGTTCGAACAAGATTGATACAGGATCAACAAGGTGTATATTCCAGGCTGGAAAACCTAGAGAACTCAGCTAAATCCCTGAATTTGCATATTTTGAACTTTCCTATTCTTTTTCTTTCACCATTAGAATTGTTTAAATTTTAACTTAAACATAGAAATGACGGCAGAAGAAGACCAAACAGCCCATCCAGTCTGCCCAGCAAGCCACGCAGTTTATCCATTTATTTTATTTTTTTTCCCACCCTTTTTCTCCCTCCCACCCATCACTATTGGCTTCCAGCACCCTCCGGCCCCAACTCCCTTCCACCCCTCCACCATGCAGAGAGCAGCGCCGTATCTGCATCCCAGTGAACATCCAGCTCAATCAGGGGTAGCAACCGCCGCAACAAGCAGGCCACACCCCTGCCCCATACTCTTATCCATCCCTGCTTTGTTTGTTTCTTGTTTTTGTTTTTTTTTTTTGGAGATGGCAGCCCTCCGTGAAGGCGGAACACCAACCACTGGCCACTGGCATCCCACTCCGTGAATGCCTCTGTGGCTACTGCCGCTCCGTGCAGTGTTTTGCTGCCTGAAGGCGGAACACCAACCACTGGCCACTGGCATCCCGCTCCGTGAATGCCTCTGTGGCTACTGCCGCTCCGTGCAGTGTTTTGCTGCCTGAAGGTGGAACACCGACTACTGGCCACTGGCATCCCGCTCCGTGAATGCCTCTGTGGCTACTGCCGCTCTGTGTTACCTGAGGCAAGTATTCTCCCAATTGCTAAGATTTTCTCTTTTCCAGTTGGGAAGAAAAAGAATGCTTCGTTAGAAGGAATCTAGCTGAGGTTTCCATGGATAGTTTGGACATCGCTGGTTTTCTAGAAAGATCTGATGAAGTAGTAGTAAGATAACTTTGCTTGTTACATTTGTATTTTCTCAAGATCGTAATTATATACTTCGATTATATTTTCAGGATCATAAAGTATTATTTAAAGGGCAATAGGTTTGGATTTTTCTGGATGTAGCCCAAGACAACTCAAGAATTCAGGAAAGAATTTCTTATCATGTGACCTCAGGGTACTGACATTAGAGGCTAGTTGCTTTATTTGATTTACATCTAGATGTAGTGATAGCTGCTGTAAAGTTTATTGTTTTATGATCCTTCCAAATTGAGATCTTTTTTGGACTCTAAAGTAGCTGAGAGCTAATCCTGGGTAGGTCTTGGAATTGCTTTTTATAGGAAATGAGTAAAGTCACCTGTATTCGATTTGCGAGTATTTATGATTATTACCTTTATGTCATTATCCCACTGGCATTTTCCTTTATGTCAATTTCCCACTGGCATTTTCAGAGTAGTGGAGTTAAGTTATATTTTTTCTTGTTCTGGAAGGGATGTTTTGGGGGGTTTTTTTGTTTTCTTTTCTTTTCAAACATTTATATATTTAAATTTTTAAAAAATTCTAATAAAATGTTAAAAAAAACAAAACAAAAGTTGATATTAGCCATGGCTTAGCCACAAGAACATCGTATTTAAAAACTGCGAAGACAGAAAAAGACTTTTATGTTGCTCTTGCACAAAAGGTAAAAATTATGGAACATGATTAACTGAGCAGATGACCAGAATAGTAGATTCTGCTTCCATTCCTGAACCTGGCTTCTGCTTCTTTGAACATCAAGGGTTAGGAAGGCTGTAGAGGTCATGTTTGCAACCCCTGGGGAGGGAGTCCCAGCTATCACCCAACTGCAACACCTACTGCCTGGCTCAAGAAGGTCCTGGTATTACCTTCTCAAGGGAACTGCTGTCCACACCTCGACATCACAGGGACTGTCACTTTAATGGTTTGGTGAGAAAGAATGTGGAAAGGGAATTAAAATGGGAAAAATCCTGGGTAACTATGAATGAACTATAGCCCCAGCTGAAGCAGATTCAAACTGAGCCAAAAGCTCAGAGAAGCTGTTTGCAAACAAAAGAAATTAATAATAATAATCTGTTACTGTATATCAGGAATCATCTCACCCTTGATAAAATATGACTACTCTGAAAAGCTTAGCACAAAGGCATGTCGTTAAAAAGCGATCCTCATTATACAGACTCACTTGAGCAGAGCTACTTTTCATCGATAATGAATTACATAGAATGCAAGAAGCTGGCAATACATTTTAATGTGTAATAAAAATAACTTGTGGCTTAAGTTTATTTCCCATGCTTGTAGGTACTTTACAATTAAAATAGGATTTTTTTTTTCCAGTTCAAACAAAAACAGTTTATGGATGGATTTTGAGCAGGAATGTAACCGATTTATAGCTAAATATAATTAGGGAATTTACTGACCTTTGTGTATTTTAGTATATATTTTAAAAGATATTTTTTTCATCCAATTCAAAGCCACCTTTTATTACAGGATAGTATTTTCTACGCTTTTATGCTGCAAAAAAGAACGTTTAGTGAGTGGGAAAAGCAAGAAAGCCTGCCACTGTGACCGATGGATAAAAGTACTGGCATCTAAGTACTGACATGATTCAAATACCACTAACTAGCCAGTAATATTACTCATCAAAAGCCTTGAAATTTGTGTTAAAACTGCAGGCGGACAGATACAGAAGATAGTATGTGGGTAAATGGGCTATACATCTATTGTGACGAGCAAATACTGAGCAGTTCTATAATGCCATTGTCCCTTTACTGCCACACTGTAAAGTCTGGTTGTATACAGCTTGGAAAAACACTCCTTCAGTACACATTTTAAGGGTTAGTGTATCATGAGCAGATGAATATTTAAAACATTCTCAAAGTATAAAGTATTCAGGCTGTTTATTAAGTCTGTGAAAGCCAGCTATATTAACAATGTTCCAATATTATTTGTCACTGCACCAAAACTGGCCCTTCAAAGTAGTTGCATGCAGAAACAATGCGTTGCATCACTTTCTTGCAGTTTAAGGAGCAGTCATGATGCCTTGTGTTGTCTAAACAATTGCGATGTGTTTCTTTAAAATACTTCCAAGTGATCAGGTTGAAGAAAAACAAACTTGTTCTTTTGGTAAGTAATAAGACACTTATTTGGAAATGTGAGGAAGAATGTGGCCCCAAGGGCCAACACTCTTCCCCTTAATATCAGAAATTGCTTCCTTTTCACCTGAGTGCTTCTTGAGACATCCCGGAATACTTGGACTGTTTTACCACAGAATAAGAAATTTTTATTTTTGAAATACTTCTGTAAAACAAGAATTTTTTCTATTTCTAACCCAAAAGCCACTATCAAAGTGGCTCTTGTTGCAATATCATCCCCAGAAGCTGCAAGAAAAGTTGTCAAATTGGGACTATTATCTATAATTTCATCCATCCCACCCTCCATTGGTTTTTCTCCTTAACCATTCCTACTTAATGTTAATAAACTTTGTTAATTCTGCCTGGCATGGACTGATTACTGATCTCGGTATTGTGTGTATTTTGTCTGTGGATGTTTTTCTAGGAACCCTGTGATCCTTGGGTAGTGTGGGGTCCCAGGGTAGGAGTTTTCCAGTGTAGGAGCATGTGCACAGGTGCAGGTGGGCCTGTGCAGTACGTGGCAAGACACTCCAAGTGGCCACAGGGTTACCCTGAGTGGATGTTAGGGGTGGTGGTGTGGTGTTAAATGTTAAAAGCTAACAAAGAGAGAGAATTATTTACTTAATTTACACCATCTTATATTTTGCAATTTCCATATTGTTCAATGTGGATTACAGTAAAAACATATATAATAAAATACAAATAAGATAAAACATCATAAAACAGTAAAATATTTGCCCATAAAATCCATCTAAAACTTATCTTGCAAAAACATGGAATACCAAAGTCTGACACTAAGCAGCATTTCGATCAAGCAGAGCGTCTCTGCCTCAGGGAAACTCTCTTCTCTAAAAACCAGGGTCCTTGTTTCCTTTTCCTTTCCTTTGTTATTTAACCAAAACTTGACAGATCCCTCATACCACAATCCAGTGGGAGAACTGAGAGGAGAGGATCACCATGCTGGTGGCTGAAAAGAATCAGTAAGTACTGCTTAGGGAAATTTTTAAAACTTAAAGTATTGGGGAGAAGTAAACTATTGGGGTATATTATTCAGTGTGTTTGTGTGTCTGTATTTGAATAGCTAGTCAGAGGGCAGGCAAAAACCAGGAGTTTTGTGTGTTTTGGATTAAAATAAGTTGTCAGGCAGGACAAAAAACAGAAGTCTGTGTGTCTTGTATTAAATAAGTAGTCAGAAAGGCAGGCTAAAAAACAGAAGTTTGTGTGTTTGTGTTCCCAACTCTCCTATCCACCCCTTGCTCATCCTTTAATTTATAGGCAACTGACACTTTCACACTAAACAAACAAAAAAAAATAATCAGCCTTTTAAATTAAGTTCAGAAATTCCCCACACCTTATCAAGAGTTTTAATGTTCCCTTGTAGGTCAATACTAGATATATAGTAAATACACAATACATTTAAAGGACCCTAATTGGTATGCAGTCCTACTCCCATAGCAACCTAAAACTTAACTAGAAACTGAACAAATTTAAGGTGAAGGCAGCAGTCTAGCAGCAAGAGGGGTGCCTCCCAGTCTTCTGCATCAAGTGTCACATGTATGATTTTTTTACCCACTGGTGAAAAATTATAAGTGTACATCCAATGCAAGGAGCTCCTGTCTCTCTGAGAACGAGTCTGATCTCTGGAGACTAGAGTGGCAGATCTGGAGGAGATGAGGCAGACATAGTGGTATATATATGAGACATTCAGGGACATAGTAGCCAAGTCCCATCTCTAGTCTGGCAATCCTGGTGCTGCCTTGGAGGAGGAAGGTCTCATGATCAAAGAGCATCAACCTGGTGCAGCAAGAAAAGATCCTGTAGCAAGGATCTGCTCTCCAGGTGGTGAATTGTTCTCTCACACTGAGGATGTGTTTCCCAGGGCACCTATCCAGAAGGGAAGGGTTTGGTTGGCCATAATAGTTGGTGATTCATTTATTAGGAACGTAGACAGCTGGGTGGCTGGTAGGCGTGAGAATAGCCTGGTAACATGCCTACTTGGTGCGAAGGTGGCGGACCTCACATGTCACCTAGATATGATTGTAGACAGTGTAGGGGGAGGAGCCGGCTGGCGTGGTACATGTAGGCACCAACATAGGAGGGAGGTTCTGGAAGCCAAATTTAGGCCATTAGGTAGAAAGCTAAAATACAAAACCTCCAGAATAGCGTTCTCGGAAATGCTCCCTGATCCATGTGCAGGTCCCCAGAAGCAGGCAGAGCTTCAGAGTCTCAATGCGTGGTTGAGACGATGGTACAAGGAAGAGGGATTCAGTTTTGTAAGGAACTGGGGAGCCTTATGGGGAAGGGAGAGTCTTTTCTGAAGAGATGGGCTCCATCTTAACCAGGGTGGAACCAGGCTACTGGCTTTAACCTTTAAAAAAGAGACAGCACATCTTTTAAACTAAATCAAAGGGGAGAGACAACAGCGCATGGTTTAGAGGGAGGAATCTTTGAAAGATATTAATTAATTTTTATTTATTTATTTGTTTTTATATACCGACGATGGATCGAAATATCACATCGGTTTACATTGAACAGTTAGGTTAAATAAGATATGGGATTCTTATTTTTACAGAATAACGTAAGAGCTTTCATATAAGTGAATTAAGAATAATGGTTACGTGATGGTTTAACAATACATTGACAGCATGGTTGATAATTTATAAGTTATTATGTAAGTTTTACATAATGAACAGTGAAACAAATAGATATACATAATAAACAATAATAAACAGGAATAACAATATTAAACAAAATAACTTATAGATTTACATATTAAGCAGTAGATTCTCGCATGTAGATAGAGGGGGACTTTGTGTGCTTGGCAGAAAGGAGTAGTGGCTAGGGGTCTGGAGGAAAGGCTTTCTGAAAGAGCCATGTTTTCAGATGCTTTTTAAATATTTGAGGTGAGGGAATCCCAACAGAGAGGTTCCAATAATAAGAAAATAGTCCAAGTGCCTATAAAAACTCACCTGAGCTAAAAGATTCCAGTTTATCCCTGCCAACTGAAAAGCAGAATGTTAATACAAACAAAAAACACACTTTGAAATGTTTTTATGCTAATGCCAGAAGTCTAAGAAGTAAGATGGGAGAATTAGAGTGTATAGCTGTGAATGATGACATAGACTTATTGGCATCTGAGAGACATGGTGGAAAGAGGATAACCAATGGGATAGTGCTATACCAGGGTTACCAAACTATATCGCAGGTGATAGAGAGAAGCATCTTGGTGGTGGAGTGGCGCTTTATGGGCGGGATGGCATAGAGTCCAACAGGATAAAGATCCTACATCGGTTTTACATTGAACAGATATAATTGCGATGGAGAAGGTACAGAGAAGGGCTACCAAAATGATAAGGGGAATGGAACAGCTCCCCTATGAGGAAAGACTAAAGAGGTTAGGACTTTTCAGTTGGAGAAGAGACGACTGAGGGGGGATATGATAGAGATGTTTAAAATCATGAGAGGTCTAGAACGGGTAGATGTGAATCGGTTATTTACTCTTTCGGATAGTAGAAAGACTAGGGGGCACTCCATGAAGTTAGCATGGGGCACATTTAAAACTAATCGGAGAAAGTTCTTTTTTACTCAACGCACAATTAAACTCTGGAGTTTGTTGCCAGAGGATGTGGTTAGTGCAGTTAGTATAGCTGTGTTTAAAAAAGGATTGGATAAGTTCTTGGAGGAGAAGTCCATTACCTGCTATTAAGTTCACTTATGGGCGAATTTTCAAAGCCCTGCTCGCCGGCGCGCCTATTTTCCATAGGCCGCCGGCGCGCACAGAATCCCGGGACGCACGTAGGTCCCGGGGTTTTCGGAAGGGGGCGTGTCGGGGGCGGGGCCGAACGACGCGGCGTGTCGGGGCGGGGCGCAGTGTTTCGGGGGCGGGGGCGTGGTTTCGGGCCGGGGCGTTCCAGGGGCGTGGCCGCGCCCTCCGGAACCGCCCCCGGGTCCGGTCTCGGCGCGCCAGCATTTACGTCTCCCTCCGGGAGGCGTAAATCCATGGATAAAGGTAGGGGGGGTTTAGATAGGGCCGGGGGGGTGGGTTAGGTAGAGGAAGGGAGGGGAAGGCGAAAGAGCGTTCCCTCCGAGGCCGCTCCAATTTCGGAGCGGCCTCGGAGGGAACGGAGGCAGGCTGCGCGGCTCGGCGCGCGCCGGCTGCCCAAAATCGACAGCCTTGCACGCGCCGATCCAGGATTTTAGAAGATACGCGCGGCTACGTGCGTATCTTATAAAATCCAGCGTACTTTTGTTTGCGCCTGCTGCGCAAACAAAAGTACGCGATCGCGCAGTTTTTCAAAATCTACCCCTGTGAGAATAGCCACTGCCATTAGCAATGGTAACATGGAATAAACTTAGTTTTGGGTACTTGCAAGGTTCTTTTGGCTTGGATTGGCCACTGTTGGAAACAGGATGCTGGGCTTGATGGACCCTTGGTCTGACCCAGTATGGCATTTTCTTATGTTCTTACATGAGACTAAATGCACAATTGAATCTTTATGGGTAGAAATCCCTTGCGTGTTAGGGAAGAGTATAGTGATAGGAGTATTCTACCATCCACCTGGCCAAGATGGTGAGATGGACAGTGAAATAAGAGAAATTAGGGAAGCTAATCAAATGGGTAGTACAGTAATAATGGGAGATTTCAATTATCCCAGTATTGACTGGGTAAGAGAAACATCAGGACATACTAGAGAGATAAAGTTCCTAGGTGGAATAAATGACAGTTTTATGGAGCAATTGATTCAGGAACCATTGAGAGAGGGAGCAATTTTAAATCTAATTCTCAGTGAAGTGCAGGATTTGGTGAGAGCGATAACGGTGTTGGGGCTGCTTGGCAATAGTGATCATAATATGATCAAATTTGAATTAATGACTGGAAGGGGGTCAGTAAGTAAATGCATGGCTATAGCACTAAAGTTTCAAAAGGGAAACTTTGATAAAATGAGAAAAATAGTTTAAAAAAGAAAAAACAATTGAAAAGTGCAGCTACAAAGGTAAAAAGTGTTGCAACAGGAGTAGACAATGTTAAAAAAAATTCCATCCTAGAAGCACATTCTTTATGTATTCCTCACATTAAGAAAGAAAGAAGGAAGGTCAAGCAATTGCCAGCATGGCTAAAAAGTGAGGTGAAAGAGTCCATTTTAGCCAAAAGATCTTCATTCAAAGATTGGAAGAAGGACCCATCAGAAGAAAATAGGATTAAGTAAAAGCAATCCAAGTTAATTGTAAGACATTGAAAAGACTGTCTAATTGAGAATTTGAAAAGAAGTTGGCTGTAGAGGCAAAAACTAACAACATATTTTTAAAATATATCCGAAGCAGAAAGCCTGCGAGGGAGTCAGTTGGACTGTTAGATGATCAAGGGGTCAAAGGGGCACTTAGGGAAGATAAGGCCATCGTGGAATGATTAAACCATTTAATTGCTTTGGTGTTCTGGATTCACACCGTGCACACTTCTATTCTGCCCAGGGACTCTGACCTGGGGGGCTAATCTCACTGGGGGCTACCTGAGGGCCTTACCCAATATAAACACACAATTACTGGGATTATACCTGTGGGCTTGAACTCAGGAGCTTATCCCCTGCACAAATAACCACTCACAATTACTGGGATTATACCTGGGGGCTTGAACTCAGGCGCTTATCCCCTACACAAAGAGCCACACACAAACTTTGATTCAGTACATCACGGTTCCAGGTACTTAGGAAAGTAAGTTTATTTGAGCAATAGGAGGGTAGAACAAATAAAATCAGATACAAAATGAAAAAAATTGAATGGCGAACCACTTCACTTCCACACCCCCTCAAGAATCACCAGATCAACCGGAACAGGAATGCTGCCAATTCCTTCCCCCAAAATTGCCCACCTAAATAATGTAAGAGAAAGAACTATCTCTATTGCTGGACCCCTTCTTTGGAACTCTGTTCCGCAGGAATTATGACTAGAAGATGACATCAAATTATTTAAAAAGGGGATTAAAACCTGGCTTTTTATACAAGCCTACCAAGAGCTGTTAGCATAATTATCTCATTCTTCTGATTTTATACCAAGGTAATGTATATTTTTATTTTTATTATACTATCTCTACCCTAACTATACTACCTCTCTAAGTGTTTAAATTTTGATTATTTAGCCTACTATTTAGTTTCCTATGTTAATTATTTATATTATGAAACAATGTATTTACTTCCTTTATTCTTTGGAAATGTAAATAATTGTAAATGATTAATTGCTAACTACAGTAAACAGATTTGATTTGCTTGTATGACAAGTCTGTATATAAAAATTATTAAATAAATAAATAAATACAGAAGAAGTATTGGTAGAAAAAGCTTACATGTTTCCAAAGGATCAGCCTGTGTTATCACGTCCAGAGCGTGCTCTCCTTCTCTCTAGCTGTTATATCACCTTACAATAATCTGCTTGGGAAAGCAGCGATGTTTCATCCTTCTGAGTTCTTATCAATTTCAGATGCAGCTGTGTTGGCTTCATTCTCTCTCTCAGGCTTTAGTATAAGTTAATTGCTTGCTTTCTCATCATAGACCTACTGGAATAACTAAATAAACAGACTTATGCCTATTCATAAACATTTCACAGTGCAAGACAATAAATAGAAGTTCACTCAGAGGTTGGCCCGTGGCCTTCAAACTAGTCTGTGTCTGGTTGAAAACTCTGAATCCATACAGTAACAAAACATGACTCCAACATTCGGTGTTTATTGAAGAGGATGTTGGGGAGATACCTGTTCTGGAGACTGTTTTCAGGGGTGATGATTCAGATGAACTGAACCAAATCATGGTGAACCTGGAAGATATGGTAGGCCAGATTGACAAACTGAAGAGTAGGAAATCACCTGGATCAGTTGGCAATCACCCCAGGGTACTGAAAGAACTAAAAATGAAATTTCATACCTATTTCAGTTAATTTGTAAACTGTCATTAAAATCATCCGTTGTTCCTGAAGACTGGAAGATTGCTGATGTAACCCCGATATTCAAAAAGGGCTCTAGGGGTGATCCGGGAAACTATAGACTGGTGCGCTGTGAAAAATCATAAAACATTTAGATAGACATGGTTTAATGGGATGCAGCCAGATGGATTTACCCAAAGGAAGTCTCCTACATTTTTTTGAAGGGGTGAATGAACATATGGACAAAGGTGAACCGGTAGATGTGGTGTATTTGAATTTTCAGAAGGTGTTTGACAAAGTCCTGCATGAGAGGCTTCTAAGAAAACTAAAAAGGCATGGGATAGGAGGTGATGTTCTTTTGTGGATTGCAAGCTGGTTAAAAGGAAACAGAGAGTAGGATTAAATAGTCTGTTTTCACAGTGGAAAAAGGTTAACAGTGGAGTCCTCAGGGATCTGTACTTGGACTGGTGTTTTTTAATATATTTATAAATTATCTGGAAAGAGGTACGACAAGTGAGGTGATTGAATTTGCAGATGACACAAAATTATGCAGAGTAGTTAAATCTCAAGTGGATTGTGATAAATTGCAGGAGGACCTTGAGAGACTGGAAGATTGGGCTTCCAAATGGCAGATGAAATTTAACATGGACAAGTGCAAAGTGATGCATATTGGGAAAAATAATCCTTTCTGTAGTTATACAATGTTTGGTAACTCCTAAGATAGAACCTACCAGGAAAGAGATCTAGGTCTATTACCATGTACCCAGTTTTCCCTACCTCCTACTATCAGATTGTATTTTCCTCCTTTCAGTTCAATGTAAACAGACATGATGTGCCTACAAATGTCGGTATAGAAAAACCTATAAATAAATAAATAGGCATCATAGTGGATAATACATTGAAATCTTCGGCTCCGTGTGCTGTGGCAATCAAAAAAGCAAACAAATTATTAAGAAGGGAATGGCAAAATGATGGATGTCATAATGCCTCTGTATTGCTCCATGGTGAAACTGCATCTTTAATAATGTATGCAATTCTGGTCGCCACATCTCAAAAAAGATATAGTTGCACTTGAGAGAGTGCAAATAAGTGGCATGGAACAGCTGCCTTCAGAGATAAGGCTAAGGAAGTTAGGGCTGTTTAGTTTGGAGAAGAGACGACCAGGGGGGATATGATAGAAGTCTACAAAATCATGAAAGACTTGAATAAGTTAATGGAAATCAGTTATTTACTCTCTCAGATAATAGGACTAGGGGGGCACTCCATGAAGTTTGCAAGTAGCTCATTCAAAACAAATTGAAGAAAATTATTTGTCACTCAGCACAATGTTAAGCTCTGGAATTCATTGCCAGAGGATGTGGTTACAGCAGTTAGTGTAGCTGGGTTTAAAAAAGGTTTGGATAAGTTTCTAGAGGAAAAATCATAAACTGGTATTAATTATTAAGCAATAGTAGCGTGATTTATTTTTTTTATTTATAGTTTATTAAATTTCTAATATCATTTACATTGAAAAGAAATCAAGGAATTTGGAAATACATGTCAAATCCAAAGGAAATCAAGCAAACAAAACAACTTAAACATTGTAATTCCAACTAAGTCCACATTATCTGGGGATCTATAATAAGAAAACAACAAGTATAGACCTATGGAGATATTATTACTTATATGACCAGTTTTAATTATCCATCCTATAGGCTAGTTATGAACCCATCATCCCCCTTTATCTATAAGAAATACTTCCAAGTGATCAGGTTGAAGAAAACCAAACTTGTTCTTTTGGTAAGTTATAAGACACTTATATGGAAATTTGAGGAAGAATGTGGCCCCAAGGGCCAACACTCTTCCCCTTAATATCAGAAATTGCTTCCTTTTCACCTGAGTGCTTCTTGAGACATCCTGGAATACTTGGGCTGTTTTACCACAGAATAAGAAATTTTTATTTTTGAATTACTTCTGTAAAACAAGATTCTTTTTCTGTTTCTAACCCAAAAGCCATTATCAAAGTGGCTCTTGTTGCAATATCATCCCCAGAAGCCTCAAGAAAAGTTGTCAAATTGGGACTATTATCTATAATTTCATCCATCCCACCCTCCATTGCTTTAACATCTCTTTTATAGCTAGATGTATAATAAATATTTGATGTAAGCAAATCATTGTTTATACCCAATATCTCTTTAACATACTTCTTGAACAATTCTTGTGCTGAAAGCAATCTAGTGTATAGAAAATTTAAAAATCTTAGATTTTTACTATGTATGTTATTCTCCAGCATTTCAAGATTTTTATATATTATCAAAGTGTCTTTTATGAAAACAGTCCCATGAGCTTGCAAAGTAGTAATCTGGATACTCGATGCCTTATTTGCAGATTCCAGCTGCTCTATTCTTTGCCTGTGGTCGTCCAATTTTCCTTTAATCTCAGAGGAAAACACAGTGGATTTGGGTCATGGACTGAGTTAGTCTCCTTTCCATTTTCATAACAGCCTTCCATATATTCTAAGGCACAGCTATTTGAGCTTCACCTTCCCCTTCGTCAACAGCTAATACTGACTCCAGCACTCTGGTGTCATCATCTGTTGCAGTTGGCAGTTCTTTAACAGTAGGAGTATTTAAAACACTTACCCCTACATTACTATGATCTTTACCAGATATCTGGTCTTGAACGAGACTCGCACTCACCCCAGAAGAGAAGGAAAAATCTTGTACAACCTCTCCCTTTGAATTAAGTGAGTGTCCATCAGGCCTTTCATCTCTTTGGAAGCAAGTGTGGATGTTGCAGGCTTTATTATCCTTTTTTTCCCCATTAAATTCTTAGAAGAAACTTTCAGCAAACTCTTATCCAGGGGCTTTGACTGCGTGCCGGCGGCTGTGTGCCGCTGTGTAGTTCTTTAAATAGGCACAGCCCGTCTGCTGAAAATGACATCAGGGGTTGGGAGACAGGTTTAAACACTCCCCAGTTGATAGTCCCTCTCGTCCTCGCCTTGCAGCGGGTCTCTCCAGGGAAGGGTTCTCAGCTTGAGATTTATTTAATGTTTGGGTACTTGCCAGCTACTTGTGACTTGGATTGGCCACTGTAGAAAACAGGATACTGGGCTTGATGGACCCTTGGTCTGATGCAGTATGGTAATTCTTATGTTCTTTATGACTGGAAAAAAAGTCCTTTTATAATGGATTGCTGCAATAATTGTTAACTGGTCATTTTAGGTTATCAGGAACAGGTTTATCTTCCTTCCCCATTCCAGTGGGCAACTGGGATTACAATTTCTTTTATAAAATGGATCAGACCAGGACTGGCTCAGCCTGATCCTAATGATCCTGCAGTTTATGTTAGCATAGTAACATGACGGCAGATAAAGTCTATAATGGCCCATCAAGTTGGCCCTTTGGTGATTTCACCCTCTTTTCATAGATGTGCTTATAAAATTCCTAAATGCAAGCCAAGATCACATCCCCACTTGGGTCTTCCATTTGCTGTTTCTAACTCTCCTCCCAAGCATGGTGAAGTCTATCAGAGCCATTTCAATGTTGGCTTCCCCATTCTTTCTTTAAGCCCTAATGAAGTCAAATTGCTGCTGTTTTGGGGCTATAACTGAACCTCCATGCAGGTTTATCCCATGCTTTTTTGGAGCCTTGAAACAATTGTACCACTGCTATTCTTGGGTTATAACTGCTGCTCTGTGCAGGTTTACTCCCATGCAAGTGTACCCCTGCTGTTTTGGGTTGTAACTAGACATATGCAGTGTGGTACAGAGATACATATAAGAGAGGGTCCCTGCTCCATGCAGCTTACAATCTAGTCAAAACAAATATACCCAACCCAAAGGAATCTGATATATTATTCAGTCTTAATTACAGGGCCTTATATAATAAAGGAAGCATTTTCACAAACCCAACCCAATCCAAAATTTGAAAAAAGTGATCCTACTCTACTCAGTGAAATGCTTTTTCATCATCTAATGAAATGGCTCGAACAGGTAGAATTCTTTAACTTTGTGCGACATATTGCATAATAATTTTTCATCAGCCATGGAATGTAGCCCTTTTAAGGGTCTTGATTGGTCTCTGTGAATTATTTCCCCCATGGCCTCCAGGCCAAAAATATACACTATAGTCTACATTTATTAATGAAATGGGTTTAGTGGATTTATAATTCTATGGAGGCAGTAGATCATGACCCAGTATTTCCAGCTCTATAATCATAGCTTTTGTGAAAGTACCCTCTGCTTTTCTCTATGTAATGTAAATGTTTACATTTAGGAACAAATTTGACTATAAAGCTTGAAAAAACTCCCCTGAAAAGCCAGCCATGCTTGGTAATTTACAAGATTTTAAGGTCTTAATATCTTAATTTATTTTTCTGTAATAGAATCCAAGTTAATTCTCTTTGTCTTTAAGCTGAGGTCTTCTTAAAAGCTCATTAATATCCTTACTACCAGAGTCAAAGTCTGCAACCTATATACTTTAAAATAATATTCCTGAAACTGCAGCATAATCTCTGCATTCCTGTATATATTAACTGCTACCTTAAATTTTGGATTCTTTCTCTGTTTGTTCTTGCTTTCAGGTATTGTACTAACAAATGACCACTTTTATTGTTCTTTAAATAATATCTTGCTTTCTAAAGGAATATTGATCTTCCTGCCTGCTGACTGAATATAGTGTTATACTTGTACTTCATTTATTATAATTGTATCAATAAATTATTCTTTCCACTTTCTTTGCTGACTCTCCAGTTGTTTGATTTCTTTCTCCAGTTTTCTGAGCTTCTTTCTTAACACTAATGTTGATAACCTCTTAACATTGCTTTAAACATATTCCACTTGTTAGCACCTAAAGTCTCACATGAATCATTAAAGATAAAATATTCATCTATGGCTTATTCACTTGCTTCATAAACTCTAGATCCTCTAGTAATCTTGAATTAATCTACCAGATAGGATTGGAACATTTCAGTTAGGATCTTCTGTTTGAAGGCTTTCAATCATTTCAGGCAGAAGAGGTTCTTGACTTGGTATGGGGGCCAGATATCTGGATCTCTTCTCCTGTGGCCAAGGGACTTTCTTCAGTATCTATTCATATCTCATCCTCAGGCCTCAGCACCTCTTTAGTCCAAGTTCATCTCAGCATCCCCAGCAGGTGGAAGGAGTTCCAAACTTTCTCCATCTTTTGCTATCCAGGTTCAGGAAGGGACAATGGCAATTCAGATCTCTTATCAGTAAAGCTCCAGTGCCTTGGAATTTCAATGTAGTCCTAGCACAATTCATGAAACCTCCTTTTGAACCTTGAGTCTCTGGACTTGCAGTTTATCACCTGGAAAGTGTTTCTCGTGGACTACTTGTAAGAGTGGTAAGAGTCCCTGCCCAAAATCATAACTTACTTTACTTGCTGTGCTCCCTACATGTTCCCCCCCCCCCCCCAAGTCCCTTATACTGTGACTACAGACAAGTGTTACCCCATCAAATTACTCTCCAGCCTATTGTGGTTTTCCCACATTGACAGGAGAAATGTATGGTAAATATGGCCTCATAAATGATACCAGGGAGGGTGCTGGCAGCAATCTAGTTGTGGTCACCTGCCATATGCTCCCCAACTCCCAGATTAGTTTCCTTGATCCAGCGGCAAGAAAGTTCCGCCATGGTGATTGTGAGCGATAGGTTGTAACCACTTCCAGCCTCCTCCCATTCCTCCCTAGAAAGCAGTGTGAGGGGGCAAGGAGGGCCCATTGACGATGGCCAAGTTACAATTCAGGGAAGACTGAGTGTCTATGTGGTGAATATGTTGTGGTCTTTGTGACAGCATAGTCAACTGGAGATATGATCCCAAAACCAAGAGCAGTCAATGAATAGACAGGGTGAGACTGGTCAGTTTTAACTGGAATAGGGACATGTATCTACTGCCTGCATTGACCACCTTCCCTTTTGGTTGAGCCCTCAGGTGCAGGTGCTGGCAGGACATTCACAGGAAAGCAGGAAACACAAGGTAAACAGTAAAGCAATGTAGAACCCAAACCTGGAGGCATGAAGGCACCAACAGAAGCAGTATAGAATCACTGCAGGTAGATTGGATACATGAAAAAAACTAGGACCAACAGGAACTCTAGATACACAAAGCAATCTAAGAGAAAACTGGAACATTAAACATAGGATAACAAAGTAGGGCCAAATGTAAGACTAATAGAAGACCAAGCTTTGGCAAAGTGCAGACTATGAACCTGGAATACACCTGTGTCCAGACAGGGACAAGATGGCTGCCAGCAAGAAGAAATGAACAAATTGTCCAAGGGGCTCACCAAGGCCTTCTGCTGGCCAACAGGGCCTCACAGCCGTCCCCTGATTCTTTTCTTATCAGGGCAGCTCCTGAAGTGGTCCGTTTGCCTCAGTCACATAGAGGACACCTTTCCAGTGAGGATTCAATGAAACTGGAACAAGAATTAACCAGAGAAAAGAATTATTTTTTATCTTTTTTTTTTTCCTTTGGTATTTTTTGTTTAAAAATTTATAACCTACACCCTACAAAGTTTTGGGATGGGGTACAATAAAACATATATAATATCATGCTCACATACAAAATAGAGAGAGTAAAAAAGAAATGTTGGTCATTTCATAAGGAGAGAGTTTCTATGGAAACATCTCTTTCATATATTGGAACACTTACTAAAAGCATTTTTTCTTACCAGCAGTAACTATAACTTAAATTCACCTTTCCTTGAAATCCAAGGCCTGAGTGATTTACTGAACAGCATGGCCACTCTATAGTTAGCGAGAATATTCCTTCACTCAATTCCCTTTTAAGTTTTGAGATTCTTTATAGTCAATGTATTTAATGTACTGCCTTTTAAACACAAATTCAAATTCAAAGTGGTAAAAAAAATTCAGCATTAGTAAAATACAAAATCATATAAGAAACATACATATACAATAAAAATGCAGTGTAAAAAGATATATGTATATGTCCTGTAATAATGCAACAGGGTTTACCTTATAATTAACATTTATTTGTGTCTGGGTGATTCATTCTATTCACAGAGGGACAATAACTTTCAAACAGGCATGCAGGTGCACATATACACACATGTGTCAGCACACACCCAGAGACACGGCCATTTTATAACATGTGCATGTATTCTAGCCAAGGTGCACATATGTGTGCACCTAATTTTAAGCTTGTGTATGGCCAGCAGTGTAAGTCAGTTTACGGACACGCAGTTGCCTGTATTTTAAAACAGATGCATGTCCAGCCAATGACCAGTTTAACCAGTTCATCCACCAGTTCACCCAGTGTTCTCTTAGGTCTTCCAAAACCTCATGGTTATCCAACCTGCACTCCCCCCAGTTACCTCAGACCCTTCAAATCCCTCACAGATGCCTGTATCTTTTTTAGTTTTTAAACTTAAACCTCCTCCATAACAGAAGTAAAGTTACGAGGCGCTGGACCTGGGCGCGTACCCAGGGGCATGGGTACTACACATACCTTTTGGTCCCGCCCTGGAACACTCTGGCTCCTCCCACACCACGCCGTTTTTTCTTCCAATGTGAGATATACATGCATCTACCCGCTTTATAAAATAGGGTGGACATGCGCTAGTGCGATATGCACGCCCACCTCAGCGAGTTTCCAATTTTAAAATTCACCTCTAAGGGCTGGATTACTAAGCTTTTTCCAATAGGCACAGAATGGGTCAAAAGCCTTAGTAAATCAGGCCCTAAGAGTTATAACTTGAAATTTAGAAACTGTCATTTCTCATTACAAAGTTTCATAATCTGGACTTCATTTCTCTACTGCAGACCACCTTCAGATTCAAACATAGTTAAACTCAAAGCTTTACCCTGTTCCTCACCATTAGGTTCTACTAAACAAATCTTCTTCCAAAATATTTACATTATTTTCCCAAAAGAGACTGCATACTAAAATGTACTATTAATATGAGCAATTGGCCGCACAAGACACTACTAGATTGCATATATAAGGGATCTGCCTTCACCCCTTCTTTTATAGGCCCCACAATTTGTCACATCTTCAAACACTCTTCTGTAAGCAATTAACACTTACCTATTAGCAACATTCAACAGCTTCAGGTCCACACAAATTCAACCCCCTTCGTTCTTCCCACTGTTACCCTTCCCTTCTCCCTCACTGCTCAGTCTTATTCTTGACACTATTAAACCCATACAGTCTCATCATGTCCTGCTGCTTTACTCTTACCATAAAATCATACATAACCTCCAGCAAAACACAAATCACCATAAACAGCCCTTCATAGCTGACTCATCACCCACATATGTTCACCTCTCGCCATCATTCAGGCCGATTTAAAAAAAAAAAAAACCCGCGGGAGAGCCGGCGCTCCTTGTTGAGCGCTCGCTCTCCCAACGCGCACCCAGGCACCTCTCCTGGGTGCGCGACTCTGTATTTAAATTAGGCTACGTGCTAAAAAGGCACTAGGGACAATAGCACGGCCCTAGCACCTCCTTATTAGTGGAAGAGGTGGCTTAAGTGCTAAATCAGCAAGTTTTTAATTGAGTGCCAGGGCTGGAGAGAAGCTGCTGAATAGTCATGACTCATTTACTTCTGAAGCGCATTCTCTGTATTACTGAACAGCCCTCGTGTTTACACAACCGAGGGGCGGGGAGGACTGGTCACGGGGTGAGCCAGCACCCTACGTCACTCTGCCTCTAGCGGAATACGACTCTGCAGTACCACCAACCTCCCAACCACCTCCTTCCTCGCGAGTAACCACCACCCTTGTGAATTGGCTGTGATATTTTATTTATTTATTTATTTTTAATTTTTATATACCGACATTCTTACATCCGATGTAAATCATACCGGTTTACATTAAACAGAATAGCAGGAAATAAATTTCCATAGTCTAATACAATGAACATTTCTAATTAAAATTGTTAACAAGCGAAAAGAAAAGGTAAAGAATTGGAATAAAGGTTAAATTACAGAAAAATATAAAAGATTTTTATTTTTTTATTTTTAGAAGCACAAGGGTTGCACGAAGGGGGTGCACAAAGGGGAGAGCCCCTTTGTCGCGCAGCGCCTGATGGTGAGGCGCTCTTCAACCGTCGCCGGGGCTCCCAGTGACGTCAGGGGGGGGGTGCGTGGTCACACATCGCATCGCAGTCATTCATTTCCCTCACCTCCTGCTGTTGGTTCCGTATCTTTTTTCCCCCTGCCATTCAGTTTGGTGTTCAGTTCTCGTGGGGGCCCAGGATGGAGGGTGGCCTCCCCGCTCGCCGGCGCCTGATGGTGAGGCGCTCTTCAAACGTCGCCGGGGCTCCCAGTGACGTCAGGGGGGGGGGGCGTGGTCACACATCGCATCGCAGTCATTCATTTCCCTCACCTCCTGCTGTTGGTTCCGTATCTTTTTTCCCCCTGCCATTCAGTTTGGTGTTCAGTTCTCGCGGGGGCCCAGGTTGGAGGGTGGCCTCCCCGCTCGCCCTCGCCTGATATGCAGACGCTAGTGGCCTGAAAGATTTTAGAAATAATATCTTGGTTTGACACTCTCTACCCCGACCTGCCCCGTGAGTTGCAGAGCCACCGCCTCTCCTTCCCTGCTAGTGCAACCTTGGGTCCCCAACATTTCCTGGGTTGCTCAGATCTTAACGCCTGCCCTTGGGCGTTAATTTCTGAGAGTAAAATGTGCGGCTTGGCTGCACATTTTACTTTCAGTATCCCGTGGGGATAACTAATAGGCTTATCAATATGCATTTGCATGTTATGAGCATTATTAGTTTTTTTTTTTGGGGAGGGGGTGTTGGCTGCGCGTTTTCCACGCGCTATTACCCCTTACAGAGCGTACCGTTCCATATCGGCCTGATTGTAATCTACCATTTTTCCTTAGTATATATGTTCTACTCATACACTTCACAGTTATCCAGTAAACCAGAAAACTCCCCTTCTTTAAATAAACTCACTGAACTTAACCTGTTTTGCACGCTTGACTATTTTGAATATGAAATCCACACATTCTTGTTAATTTCCATACATCCAGCATGAAAGTTTCCATACTCACCATGGCTTTCACCCATATCCCATTTCCTTGTTAACTCCAGGGGAGACTCTAATAAGCTTAAATTATATTAGTTTGTATAGCCCTTTCAAGCCCTCTTTAAATTTAGCTTAGTGTACAACACCCATATTTGCCTAACATTCTTCAACTTAACTTTCATTATTTTAATTTATAGCTCTTTTTTCACGAGTATCTTCAGTGATTCATATATGTAAGTCAGAAGTAAGATAGTTCAAAATTCTTTGAGGTTATGTTTGCTGCTAGGAAACTCCTGAACATAGCCTTTTCATCGTCTCAGCAGTACTCAATCTTATGTGTTCAGTGAAAGAAGAAAACTTCTTTATTTCTTTATTAATCTCTTTCCATTTCATAATTACATGTTTTCAAGGTTTCCATTGTTGAATATTCCAGTTAGATTCAATTCCCAATGTTTATACTCATTCCACTAGCAGGGCCAATTTTGAAATTTATACTACCCCAGAATTATTGTAGATCAAGGCTTCTCCATATAAATCCGTGTTCCTCTCAACATACAATATGGCCATTGTAATCAATTATGCATACCTTTCCTGAGATTTGGGCAATTTGCCACTAGAAGGGGGTCTAGAGGAGTCAGGGGAAGCCAGAGAGGAGATAGGCAAAGTTTGCTGAGAGTTATAGTTTTGAAATATATTATAGGTGTTGGGAATATTTTTGGATATGCTATTCATTAATGGGTTTGAAATATTTATTTTTATGAAAATGATTGTACTATTATGACTTATATTTCTTGATTATATTTAATATTTTATGAAGATTGGTACTGTTTTTGTTTTTCCATTATTGCTCTGCATATATAGTCTGGCTTGTTTTGGGGTCCAGTTCAGTTCTTTCTGCACATTCTATTTATGCCTTCTGATCTCCAGTAATTGTTTGCATAGGGCACCAAAAAAGTTAGCACTGTCCTTGATTGTATTACCTGGAATTTCACTTGTGCAAGGAGAACTTTGCAGAAAATATTAAATCTGCTTAATGGTTGCATATTGGGAAATAGTTTCTCATAGAATGCCTATAAGCAATATGAGCTTTAGACCTGCTTCTTC
This sequence comes from Rhinatrema bivittatum, assembly GCF_901001135.1. NCBI lineage: Eukaryota > Metazoa > Chordata > Amphibia > Gymnophiona > Rhinatrematidae > Rhinatrema > Rhinatrema bivittatum. The sequence continues at coordinate 98,424,264 of NC_042623.1, forward strand.
TTTGTAAATTGAGGATATTACTGTGCTAGACGTTCTTGAGAAAACACCCCCCATTTAATGTATCTGTATGAGCCTCTTTCTTTTAGGTAGATGCAAAGTTGGTTCTTGATATCATAACTTCTAGTTACTCTACCTTTTTGCTTCTGACTCATGTTCATACCTACAGTACCTGAATGTAATCTACTTTGAAGTGTCTGAAGCGTGGAAGATAAATATAATATATACAAATGTAAATATAAATCCTATGTGATAACTGCTAAGGAAGACTTTGTAAAATAGGTTGGTCAGATGATAAATACCTCATTTCAGGATGTGAGTACTCTGATTCACTGAAAATGGTAATGGTTAAACCATTGTTGAAAAAATATCTTTAATGACCTTGGAACTTGCAAATTATCACTGTATTTTGAATCTACCATATTTAAGCAAATTGGCAATGTTTTTTCTTCAGCTCTGTGATTTTTTTTTTAGATGAGTTTGAGTATTTAGTTGGATATCAGTCTAATTTTAGAATCTACCATAGCACCGAGAGAATTCTGGCAATCTTTTAGATGATTTTAGATGTTGGTTTGATAACTGTTTGAGAGTTTTTGACTCTATAAATCACAATATTTTATTACTGCAATTGAAATCTATGAGGATTTGCATTATGGCTTTAAAATGTTTTTCAGCATTTTTACACAGTAGGAAGCAGTGTGTGCAGTTGGCTGAATTTTGGTCTGGTTTATATTTGTTGACCTGTAGTGTACCACAGCAGTCTTTATTCTCCCTGACTTTTAATATTTATTTGAAACCAATTTGTGAGATCATTCAGACTTCTGGGCTCCATTATTTTGTTTATGCTGATGATATCAAGGTATTCTTTCTTTTAAATAAGACTTGGAAGTGCTAATCACTATATAGCTGCCATCACTAGCTGGCTGGTGAGCCTTTAAGCTAAAACTGAATTGCGAGAAATCTGAATTTTTTTTCTAGCAGCAAGAAATGTTTTTGATCCAGACCCCTTATTTATTTATTTATTTATTTTATTTCTTGTTTTACTGCCCTTCTAGTTAAAATCAATAGGGATGTCCATTCATTGACATTTGTGTGTCCATTCATTTCATTTGTTTTGCAGCTAAGTGTGTATATAACAAATGGACGAATATATGCACAATGAATGGTGTGCGCCTATGCGGGTGGCACAGTAGATGTGTGTGTGCATACCATTCGTTTTGTACCCACAGTTGTCCATTTGTTATATAATCTCTTAGCAGCAAAACAAATGAAATGAATGGACGAACAAATGTCAATGAATGTACAACTCTAAAAATCAAAATAGTTAACAAATTAAAATATATAAAATTAATAAAAATGTTTAAAAATTATATCAAATTAATACATCATATACATTAATAAAAATATATTACATATAATAAAATATAATTAATAAAACATTGTCTAATTGACTAACACACAATATAACATGCAGTCATGATACTGTCCACATTTCTAGAATTTATAAATCATCTCCAGTCATCAGATAGAAAACAGTAATAATGACCTATCAACCAGAGAATTTGAGAATGTCATTTTGTAATTACAGTACTCCTTATTCTTTTAGATGGGGTAATACTGCCTATTGGTCCTGAAATTCAGAATTTGGGAGTTAGGCTTGACCACACTTTATACCGACTTCTCAAGTTAAATCAGTTTGTCGGGCTGCTTATGGAAAACTGTATGTTTTAGCACAGCTAAAACTTTTTTTTTTTTAACTATTGCTGATTCAGCAATAGTGATGTAGGCATTGATGATCTCAAAGCTGGTTTATTATAAGGCACCTTCAATGGAAACTGCAATGCATCCAGAATGCAGCTACAATGATTTAAACAAATACTAGAATCATGGACTTTCTCACTTTCATTTTACAAGAATTGCACTGGCAACCCTGTTCTGTTTAGGATAAAATTGCTCTTAAATGGATTCCTGATATGACTCCATTATATATAGCAGATAATTTCTATCATTATAAGCCTTTGCATCAGTTGATATCTTCCCAGGAAATTCTATTATGTATTCCAACTATGGCAGATGCCAAGTGGGTGGGGATGAGCTTTTTCCATAATTGTTCCTCTCTGGTAGAATTTGTTGCCAGAGGAAATTTGTAGTTATCAAAATCTAATAGACTTTAGGAAAAGATTAAAGTCTCTGCTCATTTTAAGAAAGGTTTTGTGGTCTGATCAGAGCTGTATGGGTTCTCCCTTTAATAGTTGTTAGATCTATTGTTACTTTGGGCAGTAACAGAAAATAATTTAATTGGTGCTGATTATGGGGCAGATTTTAAAATCTGTGCACGTGGGGTACATTTGTGCGCACTACCCGGTGCGCACAAATGTACACCCGATTTTATAACATGCGCGCGCTGCCACGAGCATGTTATAAAATCCAGGATCGGCGCGCAGAAGGGGGTGCACACTTGCAGACCCCGAGCCCTAAGGGAGCCCCGATGGCTTTCCCCGTTCCCTCCAAGGTCGCTCCGAAATCGGAGCGGCCTCGGAGGGAACTTTTCTTCCGCTCCCCCCACCTTCTCATCCCTTCCCCTATCTAACCCACCCCCCAGCCCTACCTAAATCCCCCCCTAACTTTCTTTTTTGCGATTTACGCCTGCCTCTGGCAGGTGTAACTTGTGCGCGCTGGCCAGCTACTGGTGCGCCATCCCCGGCACAGCCGCTGTGCCGGAGGCCTCGGTCCTGCCCCCAGACCGCCCCAAGACTGGTGCTCCGCTCACGACCCTGCCCCCTTCTCACCCCTTTTTCAAAGCCCCGGGACATACGCGCGTCCCGGGGCTTGCGCGCGTTGCCGAGCCTATGCAAAATAGGCTCAGCATTCGCAGGAGCAGGTTTTCAGCATTACGCGCCTAAGTTACGTGCATAACCCTTTGAAAATCTGCCCCTATGTGTTTTAAAATTAAGTTGTACAACCCCTTGAGAACAATTTTGCTATTATTGCAATGTGCACATATGTAAATAAGAAAAGGGCCCTGCCCATTTATAAGATGTTGTTTGTCCTTCTTTTGGGGTTGGAGCTCTGTCCCTGAGCCACAGGGTGCCTCCATTGACCTGAAGCTGAGCAACCATAAAAAACTTTCCTTACATATACCAGTCTAGTTGTGCATAAGATCTGCTTAGTCATAAGGGATTGCTGATGTTCCAGAAAGTAGAAAGTTGCAGGCCCAGCTGTGGATCTCGGACAAACCATGCCTACATGTCACGCCTCTACTGAAAAGAGGTTACTGAGGGAAGTGCTGTGTCACAACCATCTGCTCCTCCTGTAGGCTCTCAAGTTCCCATTCTGTCCCAAATATCACATTGGTCTCTTTTTAATCACCCAAGTAAGTTTACATTACTCTGTAGATCCTTGTGATCCACGATAACTTAGATTGTCTTATATTTTCTAAATACATAGTCTTTTACCTTTAACACACTTTTTTTTTTTTCATTTTGAGACTTTCAATATTTAAAAAAAACTCACATACTTAGTCTCACATAATTACCATTTAGGGACCATACCTTTAACAGTGGAAAAATATATATAGTTAGCCATATAAGCCATTCTTTCTGGACCATTCTGATAAGCACACTTTCTCAGCCTTCTCAACAGGTCTTCATTTTGTTAAGACTGAGTCTATATATTTCTGAAGTTCTTCGGGATGTTTTGGTCAAATAACCCACATCCTTGCTAGATATAGCAATCTGCCTTGCTTTGATGTTTCTAGTTGTTAAAGTATTTTTATGAATAATTTCCTCTTGAGCTCTAATTGTTTTTACAGTGCCTTATAAGTCTTCACACCCTTGTAAAATATAAATCAAAATGCATTAAAGTAGGAGTTTGTTTCAATGACCTATACAACATACTTCACACTTTCATCATAAAAGAACAATTATTTCTATGTTCCTAATGTAATTACTGTAAGAATAAAAAAATCCAAAAAGTCATGATTGCAGACATGTTCACACCCTTTGTCATAGCAAACCCAAATGAGCAACAAAGGCCTTAACAAAGGCCCTTAATAAGTTAAATAGGGCTCATCTATGTCCAATCACAGTGAGCTGATTTGAATATTCCTGGATGAAGAATCATACTGTTTCTGTTTTATGAAGTGAATTTGAAGCAAAAGTAAAAAATGCTGACTGAATAGCTGCCAAAAGAAATCCAGGATAGCATGATTGAGATTGGCAAAAGACTATAAGACACTCAGTGTGCATGAATATCCCTTGGGGCACTTTCAGATCCATCATTGTAAAGTGGAAACTGCTTGGCACCACCAAGACACTCCAAGAAACAAAGGGGCGGATTTTCAGAGCCCTGCTCGCGTAAATCCGCCCAAAACCGGGCGGATTTACGCGAGCAGGGCCCTGCGCGCTGGTAAGCCTATTTTACATAGGCCTACCGGCGCGCGCAGAGCCCCGGGACTCACGTAAGTCCCGGGGTTTTCGGAGGGGGCGTGTCGGGGGCGGGCCCGAACCGCGCGGCGTTTTCGGGGCGTGTCGGGAGCGTTCCGGGGGCGGGCTCGGGGGCGTGGCTACGGCCTGGGGCGGCCCGGGGGCGTGGCCGCGCCCTCCGGACCCGCCCCCAGGTCGCATCCCGGCACGCAGGAGGCCCGCTGACGCGCGGGGATTTACGCCTCCCTCTGGGAGGCGTAAATCCCCCGACAAAGGTAAGGGGGGGGTTTAGACAGGGCCGGGCGGGTGGGTTAGGTAGGGGAAGGGAGGGGAAGGTGAGGGGAGGGCAAAGGAAAGTTCCCTCCGAGGCCGCTCCGATTTCGGAGCGGCCTTGGAGGGAACGGGGGTAGGCTGCGCGGCTCGGCGCGCGCCGGCTATACAAAATCCATAGCCTTGCGCGCGTCGATCCAGGTTTTTAGCAGATACGCGCGGCTCCGCGCGTATCTACTAAAATCCAGCGTACTTTTGTTTGCGCCTGGAGCGCAAACAAAAGTAGGCTATTCGCGCTCCTTTTAAAATCCGCCCCAAAGTGTGTTGCAAGTCCATTTCAGCGATCTGTGCTTTCCAGAACAAATGTCACACTCTGTGATTTCAAAAGAACCATGAGGTTTTAATTCATCATATGCAGAGTTTTAACAGAGACTGGGGACAGAGTTGCATTTATATCCAGTCTTTGGATTACCTTGCTGCAATAAAATGCTCTGCATATGATGAATTAAAACCTCATGGTTCTTTTGAAATCACAGAGTGTGACATCTGTTCTGGAAGCACAGATCGCTGAAATGGACTTGCAAGACACTTTGTTTATTGGATTTACATTTGGTGTGTTCTGTGCATCTCTCCACTTCCTCTGTGGTATACCACCATGACAGTGCCATGATCAGACCATCCTTCCAAAGTCAGTGGAGTAAGTGAACTGCTGCAGATGTGAGGCCTAAGATTAAAAGAGCTACAAAGGTCTCTGGCTGAGACTGGGAAAAATGTTGAATGTTCAACAGTTTCAAGATGAATCCATAAACCTGGCCTGTATGGGAGGGTGCATAGGAGGAAGTCACATGCTGAAGAAAAGCCATATGATGTTCCACATAGCATTTGTAAAGAAACAGGGGTCACTGCACATATGTGGGAGAAGGTTTTCTGTTTCAATTAGATCTTTTTTATTTGAGTACTAAGCGATATGAGTGGCATAAAGCAAACACAGACATGACCCTGCTAACACTATAGACCGGTAAGCCTGTCTTCAGTGCGGGAAAATTTGTGGACACTATTATAAAGAATAAAATCATAGAACACATACATAGACATGATTTAATGGAACATAGCCAGCATGGATTTACCCAAGGGAAGTCTTGCCTCTTGTTGCGTTCGTGCCTGTTCTCGCCCTCGCTCCACCCTCTCTACCTTGGTGGCAACTCCCTTCGGGTCTGACGTACAGATGCTGCCGTGGCTTCTCCTCGCCGCTTCTCCCAGAATCCCCGGGCTGGCCTGATGCTGCGGATCTGCCAAGTTCCTGATGATGTAAGGGCGCGCGCGTGCCCGCACTCCAGAGTTTGTACCGGCAAGGGCGCGAACCTCGGGGGCGTCTCCCCGTAGTGACGTCATCCGCTTCCAACTTAAAAGGTCTTTGCTTGCAACTACGAATCGAGTTAGCAAGGGGGGATAACTCTCTCTGCTGATCTGCCTCCTCAAACTTACCAAGGGGTACCCGCTCCTCGGGGGCCCCGCTCTCTCTTCTTGATTTCAGATTGCTAAGACGGGATCCGGTACTTGCTCCTCGAGGGCCTACATCCCTGAATGCTCAGAAGACTCCTTACTGCATGGAAGCGATCGCAGACGTGAACACTGTGAGTTCTATTACAGATAGGAACCGGTACTCGCTCCACGAGGGCCTATGTTCCTAACCTCTGAAGACTCTCTTCTGTCTAAGACGTTATCGCAGGTACGGAGATCGTGAGTTATTATTGCAGAGAGGAATCGGTACTCGCTCCACGAGGGCCCATGTTCCTAAAACCCTTCAAAAACTCTCTTCTATCTCAGAAGATATTGCATACCTACATCTGGTGCATTACTATTTCATGTTGCAGATAGGAACCGGTACTCGCTCCACGAGGGCCCATGTTCCTAAAACCCTTCACAGACTCTCTTCTATTTCAGAAGCTATTGCATACCTATATCTTGTGAATTACTATTACAGATTGCAGATAGGAACCGGTACTCGCTCCACAAGGGCCTATGTTCCTAAAACCCTTCAAAGACTCTCTTCTATTCCAGAAGCCATCTCATACACAGAAATTGTGAGTTCTTATTCCAGACTGCATATAGGAACCAGTACTCGCCTATGGCTCCTGTTCCTGAATATACTGAAGACTTTCTGTTGCATAGAAGCCATTACAGATATCTACAATTGTGAGTGTATCATCTACTACTGGTTATGTATCCAGCATACCCTGTCTACTCACTACCTATAGTCTCTCTCTACAGCTCAGCAACCCAGAGACCGCAATTCCAGTATCTGAGAGACTTCAGCCCTGCCGGGCACATCAGCTCACTACTGCCACCTCTGGTGGTTCTACTTCCTGTCTAATAAAGAACTATCTGTGCTTGTCTCCATACTCCAGCCTAGCCGGTGGTCCCTCTCAGGATATCCTCCTGGGGGCACTGTCATCTGCCATCGGCCCAAGGATTCACCAATTTACATTGTGTTCATTCCTTACACTACTAGAGTGGTATCATACAGACTGCCACTCTGTGGGGAGTCAACCCACAACAGATCACTAACTCCGTAGACGGAGTACAAGGGACTGCTGGCTACTCTTCTCGGGGGAGCAGATTCCATAACAGATGCAACTCCTCCTCTCTGGAGGAACAGTTCTACATCAGGTTGCTAACTCCTCTCCTCTGGAGGAACTGATTACTAAGAGTCTGCTAACTCCTCCCCTCTGGGGAAGCAGATCCATAACAGATTGCTAGCTCCACCCCTCTGGGGGAGCAGATCACTAACACCTCTCAAATCTGCTACTTTTTTTTTTTTTTTTGTGAAGGGGTGAATAAATATGTGCATAAAGGTAAACCGGTAGATATAGTGCATTTGGTTATTCAGGACATGTTTCACAAAGTCCCTCATGAGAGGTTTCGAAGAAAACTAAAAGGTCATGGGATAGGAGGCAATGTCCTTTTGTGGATTGCAAACTGATTAAAAGACAGGAAACAGAATAGGATTAAATGCTCTTTTTCCACAGTGGAAAAATGTAAACAGTGGAGTGCCTCAGGGATCTGTACTTGGACCGGTGCTTTTTAGTATATTTATAAATGATCTGGAAAGGGGTACAACAAGGGAGGTGATCAGATTTGCAGATGAGACAAAATTAGTCAGAGTAGTTAAGTCACAAGCAGATTGTGATTGCAGGAGGACCTTGAGACTGAAAGATTGGGCATCCATATTGCAGATGAAATATAATGTGGACAAGTGCAAGATGATATATTTAAGGAAAAATAACCCATGTTGTAGTTACAAGATGTTAGGTTCCATATTAGGAGTTACCACTGGGCGTCATAGTTGATATGACATTGAAATAGCTCAGTGTGCTGTGGTGATCAAAAAAGCAATCAATGTTAGGAATTATTAGGAAGGGAATGTCAAATAAAATGAAAGATGTCATAATGCCTCTGTATCGCTCCATGGTTAGACCACACCTTGAATACTATGTGCAATTCTGTTCATCGCATCTCTAAAAATATATAGTAGCCCTGGAGAAAGTACAGAGAAGGGCAACCTGTGTAAATGTGAAATGGTTATTTACTTTTTCGGATAATACAAAGACTAGGGGGCACTCCATGAAGTTAGCAAGTTGTACATTTAAGATGAATCACAGAAATTTCCTTTTTACTCAATGCCCAATTAAGCTCTGGAATTCGTTGCCAGAGGATGTGGTTAAGGCAATTAGTGTAGCTGTGTTTAAAAAAAGGTTTGGATACGTTCCAGGAGGAGAAGTCCATAAACTGCTATTAATCAATAGGGAATAGCCACTTGTTGCCAGCATTTGTAGCATGGGATCTATTTAATGTTCGGGTTCTTGATAGGTACTTGTGACTTGGATCGGCTGCTGTTGGAGACAGGATACTGGGCTTGATAGACCCTTGGTCTGACCCAGTATGGCATATCTTATGTTCTTATGTTCACGCTTACAGTAAAGCATGGTACTAGCAGCATTATGTTGTGAAGATACTTTCCAGCAGTAGTAACAGGGAGGCTTGTGAAGACTGAGGAAATTATGGATGGTACAAGGTACAGGCAGATCCTGGAGGAAAATCTGTTTGTCTGCTGTAGAGCTGCGACTGGAGAGAAGATAAACTTTTCAGTAGGGCAATGATCCTAAGCACAAATCAGCGGTGAAGTGGTTCTGCAAAAAGAAAGTTATAAAGTAGTCCAGTCAAAGCCCTGAATCCAATAGAAAGTTTCTGGCAAAACTTGAAAACGGTAGTCCCAGCCAACTTCAAAGAGCTTGAACTCATCTATTCAAAAAGAATGAGTAGGATAAGTATCTACCAGTCTTTAAAGACTGACGGCTATTATTACTCAAAAGGGGCTTCCACAAAGTATTGAGGGGTATGAAGCCTTCTTCAATCAAGGCTTTATTTATTTAAAATATTTATAGCCCACCCAAGCAGGCAATTCTTAATAAAATCACACAGCTAACAAAACATTAACAAACTGACCTAGCATTCACAGATAAATTTAAACAATTCTTTGGCTCACCCAGGGCTGCTTTTGAACTCTACTATTTTCTATAAATTAGTGACAAATGCTTAATTACATTTAGAATATTTCTCAAATTGTTTTTTCATGATGAGTATAGAGTATGTTGTGTAGATCAGTGAAACAAACTCCTATTTTAATATATATTCATTTGTATCTTATTACATATCAGAATGTGAAAAATGAGCAAGGGTGTGAAGAATTTTGCAGGGCATTGTAGATCTGTCACAATCAGGATTTTCTTGTCACTAGTGCTTTATAGTCTTGCTTTTTGCAGAATTTTCAATACCTGTGGATATCTCAGGATCCACAGTACCATTGATCTTGGATATTTCTTATTACTAACCTTGTGTAATGGCATTCTTTGTGCTTTTTGCCTTGAAATCTTTTTTAAAACTGTATATCTAGTACTTTCAGTTGGAATAACACTTTAATTTTAAACAGATATTCTCCCTTTTATTCTTTCTGGAATCCCTAAAATTCTCAAATTATTTCTCCTCTTTCAGTTATTAGCATCATCAAATCCTTTTTCCAACTCTTTAACCATTTTAAGTTTATTTTGCAACTGCATCACTATGCTTCCATCAAGGAGGTTCATTCCAGGAGATTGCCTATATTCTTTAAATATGATAAATTGAAATAACAGAGCAGTAACCTCTACTTTTATTTATTTTGTTGTTCAAAGTGTTACATCCCTCATCTCTAGTCTGAAGCACCTCTGGCATGGCATAGCCTCTAACATCATGCAGCATCCCAGAAAAATGGATGATCTTCCTGCAGTTCCTGAGCACTTCTTATAGGCCCTGCTATTTGGAACACACCCTGATTACATCACTTCCTTGCTAGTATAAAGGAAACTACCACTCAATGGCTTTGTAATATGTCTCCTGATCTCTCAGCAGTGCTAGATGCCACAGTGTGTTCCTGATTTTTGTTCCTGTGGGTTCTTGTCTTGATCGTGGTTTTTGTTTTGTGTATCTTTCCCTGCCTTGTTTCTGCCTCACCCACTCCTGCCTTTCCTGCTGTGTTTCTTCCCCTGGCCTGATTTCTTGTTGATTTGACCTCAGTCTAGAACTAGACTTCACTTAGCCCTCATCCTGCCTTGATCTCGGACTGGATCATGACCATGCCCTGTCCTCTGCCTGCTTTGCCCTCAGAACAGAACCTGACCACACCTTGTCCTTAGCCTGCCTTGACCTTGAAATAGATCCTGGCCATGCTTTGTTCTCAGCCACTCTCAACCTCAGCACTAGACCTTGACTTATGCTATAAGTCTTGCTGGCTACCAGAACCCAAGAGTTCAACCCAAGAATGAGGTGATTGACTAAGCAAAAGATCTTTGACTGCAGTAACTCAACTACCATGTGCCAAGGTCAATTCTGTGTTTTCACACAAAATAGGCAGCACCAACTTGACCGTGATCTATGGGCTCACCACCTGCTCAGCATGACACAATTCTCTGTCATCCTTTCTTTTAAGGATTGGAGCTTATTTGTGATTACAGAAATTTCTGGCTCCTTAGCAGTTGTCATTTTATGCAGGGAAGAGGGACAGGGTTGGGTGGAGCAGAGGGGATGGTTCAGCTTAGATCTTATCATTTCATGTGTTACTTCAAATCCCCATCTCAATTTTGTTTGCTCTGCTGCAAGTCATGTTGAACTATGTTTTAGGCATTTTTTTTTTAAGTCTTCAGGTTTGAATTGCTGCACTTATCTTTGGAGCAAGTCTCTCACATATTGATATAACAGAGTAATGACGGCAAAAAAAAGACCAAATAGTCTATCCAGTCTGCTGCTCTGTGCAGGTTACCCCATGTTTCTGCTAAGAGTAGTAACTGCCGCTTCATATGGTCTGCCCCAAGCCTTCTGTTAAGAGCTTGAATGTGCTTTGCTTTTGGACTTGGGCGTTGAAGCAGTCCTGTTCTTTTTCCCCTAATGTCTGCATATCAGTACCCCAGACTGTAAAAGTCAGGGCCTAGGGTTGGCTGTCTTCTGAATCCACTTCCTCTTTTACCCCTGCCATTGAGGTGGAAAGTGATATTGCAATTGCATCAAAATCATAAGAGCTAATTGGTTAAGAATAGTAACTTTCACTCTCTGCATGAACCCTCTTCTTCATTTCCATGATCTAGCCTTTAGGAATCTACAGTGTTTATCCCATGCATTTTTTAATTTGTTTACTATTTTCATCCTCATCTCTTCTGGAAGGGAATGCCAGGCATCCATCAACTTCTCCATGAAGAAATATTTTCTGATGTTGGTTCTGAGTTGTCCTCCCAGAGTTTTATTTTGTGATCCCTAGTTCTACCGTCTGCTTTCCAAAGGAAAAGGTTCAAAGTTTGGGCATTATTAAAAGCTTTCTGAAGATCTGTATCATATCTCCCCTTCACCTCCTCTCTTCTAGAGTATACATGTTCAGATCTTTCAACCTCTTCTCATAAGTCTTCTACTACAGATCCCACACCCTTTTCTGGACTGCCTTCATCCCGTCACTATCCTTTTTGAGATATGGTCTTCAGAACTGAACACAGTACTCAAGGTAAGGCCTCGCAAAGGACCTGTACAAGGGCATTATCACCTTTTTCTTACTGGTTATTCCTCTCTATATAGCCCAGCACTTTTCTGGCAGTAGCTATTGCCTTGTCACATTTGTTTAGTTAGTTAATTGATTTATATTCTGCTTTTCTGGAAGAGAAATGCATTCAGGTACTGTAGATATTCAATATTTCGCCACCTTCAGATCACCAAACACTATCACCCCTAGGTCCCTCTCCTAGTCTGTGCACATTAGTCATTCATTCTCCATCACATACAGCTTTTTCGGATTACCGCACCCTAGATGCATGACTGCATTTCTTGGCATTGAATCCCAGCTGCCAAGTCTCCAACCACTATTCAAGCTTTCTTAAATCGCTTTTCATTCTCTCTACCCCTTCAGAGGTGTCCATTCTGTTGCAGATCTTAATATCATCTGCAAATAGACAAATTTTACCTTCTATCCCTTCCGCACTTATGCTTGTTCTTTCTCTTCAGAATAGGTTCCATTTACCATTACACACTGTCTCCTGTCAGTCAACCAGTTTGTAATTATAACAACCCTCATCTCTGGTCTGGAGTGCCTCTGACATCATGCTGCATCCAATAACTTGGTTGAACTTCCTGCATCTCTTGAGCCCTTTTATAGTCATGCTGGCAGGACTTTCTGTGACATGCTCAGATGACATTACATCCTGCCTTGTATAAAGGGAGCCTCAGAACTATTATCCAGTGCCTTCGCAACAGGTCTGCTGTTTTCTTAGTAGCGCTAGTTGCTCAGCATGTTCTTATGCATTCCCGCTGTTCCTGTTTCCTGCCTTGCTCCTGGTGTCCTCTTTGTGAGTCCTGTGGTTCCCTGTTCCACTCTCCATTGTCCTTATTTGCCCTGGTGTTGGTTCTTGCGAGTCTCATCTCAACCTAGGACCAGACTCTGACCTCATTCAGCTCACCCAGATATCTAGCCTCTATCAACACCTTTGGATCATGACAGGAAAGTCCTGCGGGTCACCAGAACCTGAGGGCTCAACCCAAAGGGGAGGTGGTTGGCTAAACAGAAGAGCTACTGCTGTGGTGTCAGCTACCGCCTGTTAAGGCCTATCTTGTGAGATAGGCAGTGCAAATTTAACAGTGGTACAAGGCCTCACTTTCCTCTGGTGTGCCAATAATCCACTCCACCACCTTGCACCAATTCCCAAGCTTCTCATGTTATTCATGAGCCTCCTATGCAGGACTGTATCCAAAGCTTTGCTGAAATCCAAGTAAATCACATCAAGCACTCTTCCTTGATCCAATTCTCTAATAACCCAATCATAAAAATTAGATTTGTCTGACACAATCTTCCCCTGGTGAATCCATGCTGCCTTGAGTCATGCAACCCACCATATTGTAGATAGCTGAAGGAAGATAGTGAACTGACCCCCTCATTTATCCAAATGCGCTAAGGTGATTTTGCATGCGTTAAGGGCTTATCGCATGCAAAAAGCCCCCTAAACGCATGCGAAAACGTCTTTAACTCATGCGATACACCATATCGTATGGTGTGATGCAAATCCAAAAAGGAGGAGGAGTTAGGGGTGGGCTGGGTTTACCATTTTGCGAAGCCCTATCACACGGCTTTAACTACAACGTTTTCAGTAGCGTTAAGCCATGAGATAGCTTGCGTTATGGCTGTATCATCCATTGCAATGTTTTTCGCGGGTGCCGGTTTTGGTAGTTCAAGCTCCCAGAGAACCTAACCTATCAGGAACCTCAGATATGAGAGAGAGAGAGGTTGAGAGAACATTGCACAAATCTCATCTTTGGTTGAATGTCCTCAATCTGAGGGTCATCAAATCTTCACAATTCTGGTCGCCGCATCTCAAAAAAGATATAATTGCGATGGAGAAGGTACAGAGAAGGGTTACCAAAATGATAAGGGGAATGGAACAGCTCCCCTATGATGAAAGACTAAAGAGGTTAGGACTTTTCAGGTTAAAGCACTGTTCTTAAGTTTTTTAATTTGTACACTCTATGGTAACAATACTTTTACCGACCTTTCTTCTTTCCAGCTTGTTGCAAGCTTCCAAGTTCTCTCCCCCTGTTGTTTGTAACTTTGACTTATTCCTACTTATTGTTATCTTTCGTTTACGTGAATTGTTACTCTAGTTTTTCCCTTTGTTAAACTGTAAACCGATCCGATATGGTAAACTACTATGAAGGTCGGTATAAAAAACTGTTAAATAAATAAATAAATAAATTTTCAGTTTGGAGAAGAGACGGCTGAGGGGGGATATGATAGAGATGTTTAAAATCATGAGAGGTCTAGAATGGGTAGATGTGAATCGGTTATTTACTCTTTCGGATAATAGAAAGACTAGGGGGCACTCCATGAAGTTAGCATGGGGCACATTTAAAACTAAATGGAGAAAGTTCTTTTTCACTCAATGCACAATTAAACTCTGGAATATGTGCAGTTAGTATAGCTGTGTTTAAAAAAAGATTGGATAAGTTCTTGGAGGAGAAGTCAATTACCTGCTATTAAGTTCACTTAGAGAATAGCCACTGCCATTAGCAATGGTAACATGGAATAGACTTAGTTTTTGGGTACTTGCCAGGTTCTTATGGACTGGATTGGCAACTGTTGGAAACAGGATGCTGGGCTTGATGGACCCTTGATCTGACCCAGTATGGCATTTTCTTATGTTCTTATGAGAGCACTGTTCTGTTCGTACGTCTCACTTTGAATGTCAAAGTGGCCCCTAACCCCTACACTAATACCTAAACCTCACCTCGAGTTACTAGATGGTCCTCCCATAGGGATATAAATACCTATCTAGTGTGAGGGCATTATAGCTAGGATCTCTCTCTCTCTCTCCCCCGCCCCCCCCCCCCCCAAGTGGTTGTATGAGGAAATACCACATTCTGGCACTTATCTGAAAGTGCGAAAAAGTTATCGCAATTTGCAGTAACTTAGCTCTTCACATAGGTATTAGTGCAAATAGTGATAAAGTGCCTATTACTATAAAACACACCCCTTTTTCTATCACAGGCGATATTTAGTGTATTTTGATAAATCCAGGCCTGAGTCTCCATTAATTTTCCCTCAAATAGTCACTTAAATACAGACTAGCAAGGATTCTAAAAATTCAGTATAGCTTGGAAACTATAGAGATTTCAAACACAGATAATATAAGCAAAAAAAACAATCTATATTATGGCCAACTTATCCTCTGGGTCTGGTGATCTGATACTAAACTTACTAATGCACCCCCTCAAAAGCCAATAACATTTGAATTAATTATTTGCACCATGTTTGTACCACAGTGAACTTCACTTGAGAAACAAAACTTTTTTTATGTGATCCATTAACAGCTGCTACACCTTCAAGAAATATAGTAACTACTGAAACTCTTCTCTGAAAGATTTTAATTTTATTTAGCATATTTATTTTTTTATTTTATTTATGCATTTCCAAAAAACAAAACAAGACATAAATCTTGAAAGAAAAATAGGAAATTCAGAGCACAGGTATAGAAGAAGAAAAAAGAGCAAAATTAATCACTGTCATACAATCAGCCAATGTCCAGTCTAAGTCCTCAAATATTGGAGGATCCAGTACACAACCCAAAGAACTAATATAATATTATATAATAAAAAAAATAGATCAATATTTAAAGCAGCCCTACCACATAATAGAGAACAAGTTGCCAAGATTTCAGGCCAAGTTCGTTCCAGAGGATCCAGCGGTAACAATTTTATCACTCAAAAATTGGGTCAATTGCAGGGAAGGGGGGTCATAGAAAATATAGGAAATATCCTGATACTTGATCAAGCATTTACAAGAAAACTTAAAAAAAAGCTCCCCTCACTTGTTGAACCATAGAATGCATAAGGAAAAATTGCTTCCATTTTTTTCTGAGTCTGTTTAGAGACATCAGGAACTACTTTCACTTTTAATCGCAAGAAGGTTTCAGAGAGATGTGGAAAGAAAAGTCCTTGTCTGGCCCAAGAACCAAGGAAACTATCAGCATAGCTGGGGTAGCCATTTCAGTATCTGAAGTCTCAAGCAAACCAGATACATCCAAACTGGGACCTTCGGTGGAAACTAAAGGCACTTGAATGTTCCCCATTAGTTTCTTCAGATCTCCTTTTAAAAGGTGAAAGGTAGTAGATCTTAGAGATAGGAGGGATAGCATTCAGGTATATGTAAAATCTCTATTAAGTATCCCCTAAACATTTCCTTTGGAGATATTAATGGTAGTTTAGGAAAATTAATAAACCTGAGATTTTTATTCCTCACTGTTACCAAATTTTCCATTTTGGAAGCCAAATATGAATTCTCTTTAATATTTGCTTTTTGGGTTTGCTTAACTGCATTCATGTCAGTTCGTATTGGCAAAATTTGCTTACCCAAGTCCAATAAGGTATTTTCCAATACTTGGATTCGTTTTTCCAGATCCATATAATTTTTAACCAAAGGGGATAATTGTCGAGAAATAGAACTCTAGCATATTTATTTTTAAATCATTTGGATGGGAAAGTCAGACAAACCTCATTTTCAGTTAGGTCCTAGATGCAGATGTAGATACGTGACTGTTACATCCACCGGCTGCGGCCACCC
Organism: Rhinatrema bivittatum; assembly: GCF_901001135.1. NCBI lineage: Eukaryota > Metazoa > Chordata > Amphibia > Gymnophiona > Rhinatrematidae > Rhinatrema > Rhinatrema bivittatum. Next base: position 98,440,635 of record NC_042623.1, read on the forward strand.
ACGGCCAACTTAACTCACCTCATGCCTGGCTTGGCCCTTTACTCCCGGTGCTCTCGCAGCCGCAGCCAGTCACTGCCACCGTGACCCTCCTGGCTTCCTGTGCTCCACGTGGCAACTGGGATGCCGCCAACTAGCATTCCGACCCTGGGCCTCCCTAGGCGCACGTGCGTGCCATCTCTCCTTCCTTTAAAGGGCCAATGGCGGGAACTTCAGGCTCGTCCCCGGCTATTGACGTCACCATCTCGGGATATTTAAGGACTACTTCATTCACCCACTAGCTGACTTGGCAATGGGTTCCCTGGTTCCTAGCTGGTGCTTGCTCCAGTACTCTGTTGTTCCTGTTCTTTGGATCCCTACTCTTCTCGTCAGTATCCTGTTACTGTGGTCCCACTCCTCGTGGCCTGGCTCAGCACTTCCACATTTGGGATCCTGCCTCAGCACTCCCGCTCCTCGGAGTCTGGCTCAGCGCTTCTACATCTGGAACCCTACCTTGGCGCACCCGCTACTCGGGGCTTGCTCAGCACTCCTACACCTGGGACCCTGTCCCTGCGCTCCCCCTCCTCGGGACCAGCCTCAGCACTTCTACATAGGGAATTCTGTCTCTCTGCTACTACTCCTTGGGACCTGGCTCAACGCTGCTACATCACAAGACCTAGTCACTTTGCCTCTGCTTATAGGGGCCTGGATCAGAGCTTCTGCATCACGAGATGCTGTCACTATGCTCCTGCTCTGGACCTGTCTTAGCGTTGCTACATTCCAGGACTGTGCCTCTGTGCCCCCGCTCCTTGGTCCTCACTCAGCGTTTCTACATCTCAGGATCCTGCTACTGCTCTGCCTCACTGCGGGCAGTTCTCAGCGCCTCTACTCTACTAGAATCCGCTACAGCGGATTTTCCGCTCTATTTCTGCTTCAGCATACCACTATACAGGTCTATGCTCCTGCACTTCCTCTCCTTGAGACCCACCCCATGTGCTCCTGCTTTGCTGTCTCCAGAACTACTGTAGCATCTCATCCCTTGGGGCCTGTTCGCTCTCTCCCTTCGAAGGTACCTCAACCTTGGACTGAGTTTGACCTCTCTGACAATCCCCAGCCACCTGCTCCCACCGGGACCAGCCACACAGAGGTTCTCCTAAGACCAGCCAGCCCCAGCACCCAAGGGCTCAACCTGCAGGGAATGTGGGCTAGTACTGGCGAAGTTCCTGTCTGCCTCTGCTCCCGGCCAGTCTCGCCTCCCGATGGTGGGGACCTGCAGGGCCCAACCCCACAAGTAGCGCCAACCCCCACCTCGGGGCAAGGGTCCACAACTCCTAACAGTGACTGTCACATAAATAAATAATAAATTTGCTGGCTCTTCTTTCTGCAAGCTTAAAGCATCTACATAGAGTTCATTCTGAAACAAAAAGAAAATACATAAAGCAAATTACTGTTCTAGTAACATCATTTAAAAAAAACCAAATCTTGTATGGAAGCATCCATTTTCTAGCTTTGATGACTTGAGAGCTTTTCCATAGGTTTGAGTGAAACAGCATTGCAGTGTGATCTGTATATTTGCTTTCCCAGTCCCCTCTGTAGAGAGGGGACTGTACATTAACATAAATTGCCTCTGGAGCCTAAGGAGAAGCGTAAATAAAATATGAATTTATATTATTATTGTTTTGTTTTCATCTAATGGGTTCCTAAAACTGTTTTAATTTTTTCAGTGTGAAGAAAATACAAACTTTCAGGATCCTAATCGCTACCTCAAACTTCCCTTTTCTAAGGGAAATCTTCTTGGGAACAACAACCAAGTGGTCAAAACTACTAAAGAGTCCTTTTGGGTCACTTCTTTCCTTTGCTCTACAAAACTCACACAAAACGGTAGGTCAGAAAAATAGTAATTTAAATGTTTCAATCTGCAGTTGAGTTTTGTGGCTTGCTTTTAATTACAATAGACCCTTAATTTGTGCATAGATGATTGTAAAAGCTACATATTTTATTGTAAAAATATGTTATTATGATGAGAGAAACAACTGCCTTGTGAAAAACTGATTGTGAACACTTCAAGGGCACGTCTTAAAAGTTAACAAAGTGTAGGAATCAAAATCCTTTTCCCCTGGACGGTATTGTCATAACTTGTCTAGGGTCAAAAGACTTTGAAGGCCTGCCTTCCATGCTAATGAGATTGAAGAGCGAGGAGCATGGAGGATGGGTCCCCCACCAGTGCTAATGAGAATGAAGAGTGAGAGAGGAGGTAATCTGGACTCCCTACAAATGCAGAGCCCTGGGTCCCAATGGCCTAAGCCTTAAGAAAGCTCTGCCCAGCTATAAAAATGTCTGATATGCTGGAAAGGAGAGGTTGGAAGGTATTCTCCTTATCCTCAGCCACCACAGAGGTAAAGAAATTATTCACCAACTCAGCTATCTGTTCAAGGGCTAAGGTGATCTTCTGATAGTATCCTACGCATCTTCTGGGTTCTTCAAAATATGAATTGGAAGCCAATTAGATGTGAGAGGTACCAGAGAGTAAATAGCATCCTTGCATCTCCAGGCATAGCCTTCGTTCCATTAATTGTTTTGGTGTACAGACTCTAGTAATTGGTGGGGATAGGGGTATCATATTCCCCTCTGTCCCTGACTAAATTCTGTGCAGGCCAGTGTACAGCTGATTTGGAAGCATTGCAGCATGATTCGTTGAAGATGGAGCATCCTGCCCTGATAGTAAAGTTGTCAAGGCTCAATGCATTTTACATCCCAGGGCTCGATGTATCGAGCGTGTTGAGGATTTATGAACTGATGGTGCTGAAGTACTGTGGACACAGAGTTGTATGGCCACCCTAAATATGGACTGATTGAGCCAGTTCTGGTCTTGCCCCATTGCATCCATTCACTGCCAATTAGTTTCTTTGAAAAAAAAAACAAAAAACAAGGCTTAGAAGTCCATACTTGTATTAAACAGGAGAATCTTTTGGTAAGACAGGGAGTCTTTGATAACCCACTTCCTTCTGAATTTCTAACAGCAGTTATAAATTTCCAGATATGGTCACTTGATGCTGTCCAACAAATTGCAGTGCTAGATAGTTTCAACCAATTTATACTGTTGCGGTCCCGGCCCGCAGAGGTCCGCGGTTGGCCCATTCACTCACCCCAAGGCTACTCCGGGTACTGCGACGCTCCGTCCTGGCCTCGCTAGGCCCTTCCCGTGGCCTTCCTCCTCGAGATGCTACCAACTCTCGGCAGCTGGCCCTGCCCCCTAGGCAGGCGCGCAGGGGCTCAGTAATTTAAAGGGACCAGAGCGGGAAAGGACAGCTCCACCTCCAAGATGACGTCAGACGCTGCCGGTATTTAAACCTACTTGGCTGTCTTCTCCTTTGCCTTGCAACGAAGTTCCACTCTATTGAGTTCCCTAGTTGCTGTCTCATCTTCGTTCCTGCGTCTTCCTGGCTCCTGACCCCTCGGCTTGTCTCCTGGCTTTGACTTCGGATCGTCTTCCTGGCTCCTGACCCCTTGGCTTGTCTCCTGGCTTTGACTTCAGATCGTCTTCCTGGCTCCTGACTTTGGCTCGTCCTTGGCTCCTGCTGTCTGCCTCCTGCCCTGACCCTTGGCCTGACCCTACTGCTGTCATCTCTGCAACCCACCATGAGTTGGAGTTCTCCTCATCCTTCATCCTCCAGAGACCGCTTCTAAGTCCAAGCGGCTCAGGTCTTCACCGGCTCCTCCCGGAGGGACCGCAGGCTTCCAGTGGTGAACTTCCTGTTGGTCTCCCGGCTCTGACATCATCTTCGCGCCTAAGTCCAAGCAGCTCTGGTTCTCACGGGCTCCTCCCAGGGGGACCGCAGGCTTCCAGTGGTGAAGACTCTTTCAGATTTCTACTTCAAGTCCGCCTCCTGGCCACTACTCTGCTGTAGGATTTCCCCCAGTGCTGCATCATCACCTTCTGGCTGGCCCAAGGGTCCATGGTCGTAACATATACCAGATTTAAAAATATTTATTCTTGCATTATTGAATAGGAAATGAATGTTTTACAGTTTGGATTCCTGGATATTGTCAGCTGAAAAACACTATAGGGAAACATCTGGAGGCCAATATTCAGTAAGCTGTTTAGTGGACAATTAATATGGCTAAAATTAGCCGGATAACTTGTCTTTGTATGTTCAGTGGGATAAAAGTCCTGCTGAACATACTTGTTTGAAGTTATCTGGCTAAGTGTATCCAGGTAACTTTAAAACATAACAGGCTATGTTTGAGTATAACCAGTTAGATTTTAAAGATATCCGGCCTTGTGTGGCCAGATAACTTGCTACTTATTGCCACCGGGGGTCTGGTGGTGCTAACAATTCATTTGAGACTGCAGGGGTGTGGGGTTAGAAGCTCAGGTGGGGAGTGTTGTGATTGAAAATTGTAAAATGAAATCAGTGTGGGGGTAGAGAGAGAGGGCCTGGCAATTTTTGGGGGGTTGAGGAGTGCTGGATCAGACAGGACAGTTTAGGTCGTGGGCCCTTTAATGTCTTTCTTTCTTTCTTTTTTTTTTTTTTTTTTTTAATTCTGATACTGACAGCGCTACTTACCTGAATATCTTTTAAAGTTATCTGGATAAGTAGAAAGTTATCCGGCCACACAAAGCCTTTACAGCAGGTCTGAAGTTATTCAGCTAATCTAGCTTGGATATACCCGATATTCGGCTAGATAATTTGGATTTCTCAGCCCCTCCCCGAAATGCACTTGGAACGCCCCCTTTTTAATCCAGCTAAATTATAGCCGGATAACAACTAATAACTTTTGAGTTTTTCATCTAAATGGGTTTTGAATATGGACGCCCCCCCCCCCCCCAACCGCTAATAGACCTGACCCTTCTGACTCATTTCTGTTTGGTAGAATAAAAGATTCACTCTTTTCAAACACATGTGACATTTTGAATTAACAGATAAACTAAAGAGAGATTCTTCACTTTTAGCTGAGTGGTTTCATGACAAGCAGCTGTTCATCCTGAAAGAGCTATAACAGGAATAAATAATATGTGTGTTTGGGGACAAACATGCTTTAATAGGTAGAAGGGGCCTCTTGGTCTTTATCTGCCATCTATGTAACCAGAAAGAAATGTGTATTGTTTGATTTTGAATGTTAATATCTTCTTATTAATATAAAAACATAAAAAATATTGACAGGTAAAGGCCCCTTGGTCCGCCCACTCTTCCCTTTAAACCCATTAAGAAACAACTTTATTTCACTTTGATCCATGCCTTCTTATAAACTCTTGGATTTATTTGGTAGGGGACATGCTGGATCTTCTTAAGTGGCGAGCCCATCCAGAAAAAATAACAAGTTGTCTATCCAAATTAAAAGAAATCGATGGTTCAGAAATAGTAAAGGTAAAATGTGTTTTGCTTAGTTACTCTTTGAATTTGAAAATGTGTTGGAAGAAAGGTGTCTGCTAATAAATGTCTGTCTTCCTGCATAGTTTCTCCAAGACACTTTGGATACTTTATTTGGCATTTTGGATGAAAATTCTCAAAAATATGGGTCAAAGGTATTTGATTGTTTGGTGAGTTCCAATTTTTCAGCATTATAATAGTTAAAGATGTTACATTAAAAAAGAACAGTTTCTTAAAGCTTGTATTATAACTCTTGATTTTTTTTAAATTTAGGTTCATATAATTAATTTACTGCAGGACAGCAAATTTCAGCATTTTAAGCCAGTAATGGACACCTACATTGAAAGCCATTTTGCAGGTGCCTTGGCATACAGGTAGGCCCTGTTATCTCCTAGTTTGATCATACATGTCCATAGAAATTACATAAAAACTGACAATTCTTCCATCAAGATGTTTTATTTATCATTTTATAGACTTAACTAGACTCATCCTTGCTACCCAGCTGTAAATAGGTATGTTGATGTATTAGGGGGTAGATTTTATAAATTTACGCGCGAGCGTACTTTTGTTCGCGCACCAGGCGCAAAAACAGTACGCTGGATTTTATAAGATATGCGCGTAGCCGCGCATATTTTATAAAATCCGGGGTCAGCGCGCACAAGGGGGTGCACATTTGTGCAACCTGCACGCGCCGAGCCCGGCGCGCGCTGCCTGTTCCCTCCGAGGCCGCTCCGAAATCGGAGCGGCCTCGGAGGGAACTTTCCTTCCGCCTCCCCTCCCCTTTCCCCCCCCACCTTTGTTGGCAGATTTACGCCTGCCAGAGGCAGGCGTAAATCTGCGCACGCCAGCGGGCTGCTGGTGCGCCATCACCCGACCCGGGGGCTGGTCCAGAAGCCTCGACCACGCCCCCGGGCTGGCATCACACCCCCGAAATGCCTCCCGCACCGCCCACCTGACACGCCCCCGACACACCCCCTTTGCAAAGCCCCGGGACTTACGCGCGTCCCTGGGCTCAGCGCGCGCAGGGGCCTTTTAAGAGGGTTATGTGCGTAACCCTTTTAAAATCCAGCCCAACGTGTTCTCACAGGACAAGCAGGATGGTAGTCCTCACATATGGGTGACATCATAAGATGGAGCCCAATCACGGAACACTTTTGTCAAAGTTTCTAGAACTTTGACTGTCACCTACTGGGCATGCCCAGCATGGCACTAAACCTGCAGCCAGCAGGGGTCCCTCTTCAGTCTTCTTTTTTCCGCGCAGCAGTAGCCACGCAGGTTAAGGAGCTCGACAGAGATTCCTGACAGGAATTTTCCTCACAGAATTACTAAAAACTTTCATACCCCACAGGGGTACCTCCTTCGAATTCCATCCAAGGATGACGACATCCGAGAGGATGTTATTATCTATAGATGAAAGCTCCCGAGAAAGTCGTTTTTAAGCCTATTTCAAGTTTTGTGTGCTGTGTGAACTCATAAAGGAAAGATGTTTAAAAATACAAGATTTTAAGCAATGATTTAAGCAGATATGAAATGTAAGCTGTAGGATAGCCTCATATATGAAATGCCAAGGTCCTTTTATAGTTGCTTTGGGATTTATTTAACACTTCTTTTTGCTGGAGGTCTGCTTTTTTTTTTTAAACCTTTCTTTATTGTATAGAACAGACAGTTGTGAAAAATCTATTGGCAAAAGTAAACATGCTCTGCTTGCTATTGAAAAATGTTTCTGGAAATATGTGGAGGAAAGCCCAATTAAAAAAATATCTGTTATCAAACTGGATTTCATTTTTTTTTTAGGGGTTAATGTAGTAAACTGTGTTAAGACACTTTAAATCCTACATTAACACAAGCAGTGTTAGTCAACATGCATCAACTAGCTTGGATTAATGTTAAATATGTTAATAAAAAACTGAGATACAAATATAATGCTTGTTAAAATGCACAAATGTAAAGCAGACACATTAATACAAAAATTGTAACCACACTTCAGAGAGGTTTATTTAAATGTTTGCATTACTGTCCTCTTTACCATCTGCATTAACACATTCCTCATTTACATCTCATTAATTCTGGCCATTAATATGTGTGTTAAACACCACGAAAACATGTAATAGCCAAAGTAAATGTTCATAGCCTCTTAATGAGAACTCGAGACTTGAATACTGCCATTTCTTTTATTCTTATTTCTCTTCTGCCAAGTGATGCCTGCACTGGGTCCTTTACTTGCATCCATAGGGCTAGATTTTAAAAGCCCTGTGCGCAGGGCACTCGCGCACCTATTTTGCATAGGCTGCCGGCGCGCACAAAGCCCCGGGACGCGCGTAAGTCCCGGGGCTTCGTAAAAGGGGTGGGAGGGGGCGTGTCAGGGGGGCGGTCCGAGGCGGGTCCGGGGATGTGGCGACGGTTCGGGGGCGGGCCAGGAGGGCGGTCCCGAGTCCCCCAGCACTGCGGCCTGTGCCGGGGGATGTCGAGGCAGCGTGTGCAAGTTACGCCTGCTTCAAGCAGGCGTAACTTGCACAACAAAGATAGGGAGGGGATTTAGGTAGGGCTGGGGGGTGGGGTAGATAGGGGAAGCGAGGGGAAGGTGGGGGGACGCGGGAGGGAACGGAGGGAGGCTGCGCAGCTCAGCACGCACAGGCTGCCAATTTTGCGCAGCCTTGCGCGCGCCAACCCCGGATTTTATAAGATACGCGCGGCTACGTGTGGATCTTATAAAATCCGGCGTACTTATTTAAGATCTACCTCAGCATGTGGGATGGGGTGGGGACTGGACAAGCAGGAGGAGCTTTCAAAAAGTTTAAATGCTTGTCTCTTCAGGAATTAAATACGAATAATTAAAAAAAAAAAAGTGACTACCATTTTAACCCTGAACTGAATAGTAAGGCTTAGGCAGATCAGGGATATTCAAACTGGTCCTCAGGTTCTTTCCCTGCCTTCAGCCAGTTGGATTTTCAGAATATCTCTAATGAATATGGATTATAAACATTTGCATGAATTGGAGGTAGTACATGTAAATAAATCTCTTGCATATTCATTAGAGAGATCCTGAAAACCTCACTTGCTGGGGGGATGCCAAGGACCAGTTTGAGCACCCTTGATGTACAGAACATGTTTGCTTCTGAGATGTTTGATGAAATTCAGTTGTACATCTTGTATATGATCATTGGTAGTACAAAACCTTTCTTATTTGCCACAAAGGTGTAAGACCATTATAAAGTGAAAGAGAGAGTTTTGGCAACTGAAAAATGGTTCCCCCCACCCATAGGTTCTTAGCAGGGGTCATATCTGTGTTCATCCTCATTAGTTCTGTAGTTCATTTGTAGTGGAAATTCGAGCCTATAACTTAGCCTGCTAACTTAGATTTAGAGCTGAGCAGTGCGTGTAGCTCTAAGTTAATTATTTCTCAGTAGCTAAAACCTGAACTAGGTTATCCCTTCATTTTATCACTGTTCAGGAGGGATAATGTTTTGAAATATTTTCTGCATCTTTTCACACTTTTAACGGTTTTCCTTTTGACACTGCAGAGACCTCATAAAAGTGTTGAAATGGTATGTTGATCGGATAATAGAGGCAGAACGACAGGAGCATATCCAGGAGGTGCTAAAGGTAACAGATGTCATGATGTTAAGACTTAATCACTGCTTCTATCCACTCTATTTGCATAATGACAGTAATTTCAGCTACTTATGTACATGTTCACCTTAAATTTATGGAATTCAGTTAAAAACCTGGGAGATAAACCAGAAAGTTCAGTTACTTGCTGCAGCAGTCTATTTTATTGAAAAATAATATTTTTTTTCCATAAGCACAGAAAGGGGAAAAGTCTTTTTTTTCTTTTTTTTGAGTGAGGTCTTGGTCTTGTTTAATTTCTCTCAAAATTGTATATGCTATGATTCCAGTAATGGAAAAATTGTCAGGATAGAGAACTGAATAAAAATATAGGCTCTTATGCACAAATCACAGCAAACTATTCTCATAAAACTTAAATTAGAAAAAATAAAAAGCAATAAAAACATTGAGCCTTTTCTGGAACATTATAGCTGATGAAGAATGGCCTTACTCCTGCAGTATCCATGCCTACTTTCCGAGTCAGTCCGATTTTATCCATGAAAAGCTAATTCGGCTGCTTGTGGACCTTAGGTGGTATCTGAAGCTAGCTGTTTTGATATTCAATACATATTTGATTTAGAGAATATGATGTTTGTTGAGCACAAAATCCACTTTTGAAAGCACTTCCCAGTGGGGCACTCAGAGAACAGGAGAAACTCATTAAACATATGATATCAATATGTTTAGCTGTATGGAGTTACTGCTCAGTTTCTACGGATTTCATCTCAATGATGCCTTACAAATTTCTATGAAAAAAGTTTTCTATTGAATACCAATAACTAAAAATGTTTGCAAGACTTAACATAATGGGGTAGATTTTTAAATCCCTGCGCGCGTAAATCCTGCCGGATTTACGCGCGCAGGGCACTCGTGCGCCGGCGCACCTATTTTGCATAGGCCGCCGGCGCGCGCAAGTCCCGGGGCTTCGTAAAAGGGGCGGGAGGGGGTGTGTCCGGGGGCATGTTGGCAGGCCGGGGGTTTGTTCGGGGGCATGTCCGGGGGTCAGGGGGCGGTCCGGGGTGGGTCCGGGGGCGTGGTGATGGTTCAGGGGCAGGCCGGGAGGGCGGTCCCGAGTCCCCTGGCACTGCGGACTGTGCCGGGGGATGCCGAGGCGGCGCGCGCAAGTTACGCCTGCCTCAAGCAGGCGTAACTTGCACAACAAAGGTAGGGGGGGATTTAGGTAGGGCTGGGAGGTGGGTTAGATAGGGGAAGGGAGGGGAAGGTGGGGGGACGCGGAAGGAAAGTTCCCTCTGAGGCCGCTCCGATTTTAGAGCGGTCTCGGAGGGAACGGAGGCAGGCTGCACCGGTTGCACAAACTAAAGTACGCGTGCACGTACTTTTTAAAGATCTACCTCAATGTGTGCCATATCTCAGTAGTTGTTCCATTAATAAATGAATCTATCGATTTATCTATCTCTTTAAAGATGGAAATAAAGACCAATCAACAAAGCTTAGGTGATTATCTTTTTAATGGACTAAAGTATATATTTGTGAATAGCTTTTTACAGTTGTTCATTGTCTTGGGCGAGTACCAAACCAAGGTTTTCTACTAACCTTGGTTGGTTACTCATGCAGCAGTGAGGAGTAGAGCCTCATGATTAGAGCTGTGGGCTGAAAACCAGAGTTCAAATCCTGCTGTCGCTGCTTGTGACCTTGGGAAAATCACTTTACTCTCCATTGCCTCAGGTACAGACTTATCCCTTGATTTATCAAAATGCTAAATTTATAGCAGAAATAGCGCCAATAATTAAAAAAAAAGGGGGGGGGGGGTGGCTAGGCTAATTTCCCTGCTCCTTTATCACATAGGTGCGATAAATTTAATCACACCAGCACTAATTTTTGCTTCACGTGCTGATGAATCCACCGCTGAGGCATTACAGCAAAAAGCTTTTTATCATACATACCATTGGTGGGGGGGGGGGGGGGGGAGAGAGAATGAGAAAGAGCCTCTGTAGAGATCAATATGTCACTTTACTATTTATACCACTGCAAGAAGGGGCACTTTTAACTTAGTGTGGGGGTTTGGGGGGTGGTTTTACATCCACAGTAGGAGGTATGAACAGCAAAATTGATATCTCTGAAGATTTTCTACTGTTTGAATCGATGAAAGGTACAAGAGGAGTTGATTTGTACAATACACTCTCTACCTGGCTTGTTTGCATGCATAAAGCCTTCATGTTAACCTTAAGGCCCTATTGCGAAGTGATAAATGACCCTGTTAGATTGTGAGCCCTCTAGGGGCAGGGAAATACCTTCAGTACCTGAATGTAATCCACTCTTAAGTGTTTGAAAGGTGAAATATAAATGAAACAACAATGAAAGAATGTAACTGCTTGAAAGTTTAATAATAAAATATATTACTTTAGTTGCATATAAAAGGTCTCACCTGCAACTTACTTGCTGACCTTTATTTCTACATATTTTAGTGGACTCACCACATCACTTCATCTCTCTATAAAGAGATGACATTACATCCCATGTCTACATACTGTTCAGAATTTTTCTTGATGTGAACCTTGATGTGCAATGTGAACTGCAATGCAGGTCTTTTGACAGTTGAGGTAGATAAACCATTTATATTTTGCCTTTATCTAAGCTATACCAGTAATCAAACTTCCTGCACTGTTGCAATAATCAAAGCAGCAAAATGTGCATATTATGCTTGATTGTTGGCCCTGAAGATTCACGTCGGCTTTTTCCCTTGAAGTTAATTTGTGTAGATTTGAAAATACATCTGCTTGCATTCTTTCCTTCCCCAACCTAAACACACCCTTGGGAATGCCTCCGGAATATGCAGGTAAAATTCTGCATGTTGTGGAATAATGCACAGAATTGTTCCTGGGTTGAGGGTGGGCAACTTTCAAGCAGCTGTTATACCTGCAGGAATGACTTTGAATATTGCCCTCCTCTTTGCCAGTGCTGTGGCACATGTTCTGTGCTAAGCCAACCAAACACCATGGCGAGCTTGACTTTGTCAATAGTGTGCCAAAATGATTAATTTCAAGTGCGATAAGTTTAGGTATGTCACATGTTGGCTTTTACTTGTCATTTTTAGGCCCAGGAATACATTTTTAAGTACATAGTTCAGTCTCGAAGGCTGTTCTCTTTTGCCACTGGTGGACAGAATGAGGAGGAGTTCCGCTGCTGTATACAAGAGCTCCTTATGTCGATTCGATTCTTCCTTTCCCAGGAGAGCAAAGGGGTTGGTGCACTATCTCAGTCACAGGTAAGCACTGTTAAGCTCAGCCTGTGCACTGCACTTTTTCTGGATCAGTATCAAATAGAAAACTGTACATCGAGTTGTTTGAACTAGAAAATAAAATTTACTGACTACAGTGATGACAGTTTCAGTTTATTCTTGCAGTTTCCATGATTCAGAATTGAGTGGTTTTCTTTTTTTTGCATTCTACCTTGTTGAATAGCAGAATTAGGTTTCCTTAACCTTGGACAATAAATATCAGGTTACGTTACATTACTGTTGCTGCTGGCAATGGTAACAGCAAACTTGTAATTTTTCAGAATGGGCTAGAGTAGAGAATCCCTGTTATCTTTCTTTCCACATTTTAAGTACCATCACTCCACAAGGCATTAAGCAGTTTGGGATTTAAAATCACCATTCAGTTAAGTAGCAAGTTGTACTTTTCATTGTTTCACCCATTGCTCTGCATATAGCTGGGATACTTCTGTCCTCTGCTGTTTTTTTCTTTTTTTGTTTTACAACAGCTTAATTGTTATTAACTCACTGTGCCTGAAGCAGTGACTGTAGGGATTGCAAGGTATTGGCAGTACAAGATTACTACATGGCATGTTCCTACTGTACTCACTTAAGTTGCCCATTATTTAATAAAGAAAAATCACTGTTTATCCTTTGATGACCTGTCTACTACTGATAGGTGCCTTTTCTGAATCAAGTAGCAGGATTGAATATTGAATTTTTCTTTTGTGTTCTGATGCTGTCACTTATGATGTGAATCTGTAAGACTTTTCTGTAACAAATTATTTTCTTATGAGATTGTACTGGCACAGATTTACAGAACCTTCCACTTACAGGTCACTAGTTCAATCCCAACTCTGTTTTGGTAGTGACCAAAAATCGTTACCATCTGAAAGCCATTTAATGGCTTAGGGGAAATGAGATGATCACAGTCCATTTTTCAGTAGACAGATGTTTGCATGACTAAAAAAGCACCATTACAGTTTGACACTCATTGGCACCCTTGTTTCAATCTTAGCAAACAAGTTAAGTTGCACAAACATTGAGATTGAATTACTCTCCCAGCTCAAGAGGTGATCTCTCTAGTGCAGTCTTGAGGTAGAGATGGCAAGTTTGCACTTTTGCTGCCTGATCTGTGTATACATGGAGAGCTTCAGTTTTCATTACCATCAATGTGATACCTTTTCTGAACACTGGAATTTCTTTAAGTAACGATTCTTCATATAAATAGGAGGGGTAAACATTTTCTTTATCCTGCTTTCTGTTATATTTTTGTTCATTTTATTTTATTTGTTTTTATGTCTTTGCAACTTGACCTAAACAGATTTTTAATCACTTTTGTGTGCAATTTGATGTCACTTTCTCATCTCTAGTAGCACTATGTGCAGCCTGTTTACTGATTGATTGTGTTATCTAAAAAGTCAAAACATTGAGTGTTGCAAGTGAACTGAAGGACAGGACATCCTTCTTTTCAAAAGGAAGAAAAAATCATAGGGTTATATTTCCTGGTAACTGACCAAAAGTAGAAGCAAAAAAAAAACAAACCAAAAACAAATATACTGACATTAAGCAAAAAAAAACCAAAAACAAATATAATACTGACATTTAATTAATTGAAAATACATTTAAATATTTTCTTTCCAGCTCCTTGAAGTGCCAAACTACCTAAAAAGATGTAGCATTGGCCTTTGAGCAACCAGTGTTATATAGTAATTCAACATACAGTGCAAAATCTCATATTTATCCCTTTAGGGGGTAATTTTATAACAACTCATCTGAATTATTCAGCAGATATGTGTTAAGTTACATTAGACTTAAGCACATAAGTCCGCTTTAAAAATTATCCCACCAAATTTATCCTCTCACACCTATTTGGTGCACATGGAAAATTTAGGGAAAAATTTACATGTATACTTTTTTGAAAATCCAAAAGTATGCGAATAAGTGGAAATGGGTCCTCAAAACCACCCCCAGAAAGACCTCAGCTCAGTCTGGATTAACTTGTGTGCGAACAGGTAATATGGACATGTTTACTAATTATTTTGCACGGGCAGTTTTATAAAAGGCCTTTTCTGTGGGTAAAACTATGTTTTACCCACAGAATTGTCTTTATAAATTACCCTATTAGGGGGCAAAAAATAAATATGAAAAACTGGTCATTGAAGTAGCCAATAATACCAGTAAGGGATAAGTCTAGATTGTGGATGTAGAAGATATTACACCAATGCCAAACTTTTGTGTTTCAACATGTTAAAGTGATATAGCAATAATTTTTAACCTTATATTTTCTTTATTTAAATTGCAAAATTGAATAAAAAATCTTATTCACCTGACAAGATACACATAGAAAAAATACAGGAACAATGTACAACTTACAAAATCACAAAAACACACATCCATACAACCATCCATCAAATTTTAAAAAATGAAGAAAATGTAACTTTTCCCTTCTTTCTTCTAAAAATCTCCCAACATGTTTTGCTATCAAAGCTTCTTCAGGTGGAATCCACATTTTGTCACATCATTACTGTTCCTGTTCGTTTACAGAGAAAGCATTCTCATGCTGTTTTGTCTTAAAGCCAATGTGAGTTTTCTGACAGGAAATCATATACGTGAATCTTCTCATATCTATTTTCATATACAAAATACAATCAGTTTATTAAAAAAAATTGAACACAAAATAAATTTGCAAAGAAAAAAATTTCAAAAAACACAAAAAAGAAAAAGACAAAAAAACAAACCTCAAATCTTGATCATGTGGTTTCACATATATCAGCAAGAAAAGAGGCTACCCTCTATTTTTCACGTAATCCACATATACAACAATCAAATTTGGACAAAAAATATATTCTTACAAAAATTTAAACTACATCACAATACATACAAATAAAGAGAGAAGTTGAAACTCACCAAAAAAACTTGAACAAATCTCATCTTCCAACATCTACCGCACCAACATCACCACATCACTTTGCATGACAGGTGGCTCTCGCCTTCCAATCCAAGTATAAAGCATCTGAGAACCAATCAAACATCTCAAATTTAAAAACATGTGCCCAATCAACTTTTTAATTCAAACCTATTGGGGCCAGGGTTTTCAGAAAAAAATCCATCTCTGTTCTACTCATAACAAGGTCTTATTGATATCTCTGCCCCATTTGTTATCTGTTGAACAACAAACATATAACATAGTGATGATGGCAGAAAAGGATGAAATGGTCCATCCAGTTTGCCTAGCAAGCTTCTTAAGGCAGTAACTGCCACTCTGTGCAGGCCACTCCCAGGTTTCTCTTAAGGCAGTAACTGCTGCTCCGTGTAGTTTTCCCCAAGCCTTATGATAACCCATAAAAAAAATTACTGCTAGCAACATTTTTTTTTTACTGGGTGATGAGCCTTCTTGATAATTGATAGTGCTGCTTGACATGCTTTGCTTATTGGTCCCAGTCTCTCTTTCCCACTTTTTCCCTTGTCTGTCACTTCCTAATTCCTTTTCAGAGTCTCGCTTCTGCTACTGTTTTCTTCCCTTCCTCACTCTTTCACTCTCTCGTTCACTCTCACTCTCTCGTTCACTCTCACTCTTTTGTTCACTCACTCTCTCTCACGCGCACATGCACTTTTCATTAGGCATAGACAAACAATTACTTCCACCGCCATGGGGATGGGATCCCGCAACGGCATTGCAGCTACCACCCTCCTTTTTTAGACCATCGTGCCTCTTCTGGTGTGAAACAGCTCTGTTTGGGTGGTCCGTGGCCCACCTGTGGCTACGCCACTGGGTTAAGTTAAGCTAAAATAAAGGAAGAGATCTTTGTTGGCCCTAAAATTTGTGAACTACTTTGAAATGATGCATTTGCCAGTTAGCAATAACAATCTTTTTCGGAAACAACAAGGCAGATATCTACAAGGAGTTGGTGGAGAACCTCCAAGGCATAAAAAGCCTTGTCTGCAACATGTTACTAAAGATACATTTTTTACACCCATCCAAATTTGTTTCCACTAAACTGCAGAGCAGGAAGAGATTTTACTAGGGCATTGCAGAAATGGAAAATTGCTATCATGACAAATGGAACCCAAAAATGCTTGCAGACTATTGCTGCACAGTCACAAGAGATGTTCTATTTAGTGAATATAAGAGAGAAATACTGAGAGAATTTTATTTGCATATATATTAAAAAAAAAAACCTCAAAAAATTAGAGATTACAATTGCAATTTGCTGGTTCAATGAAAGTAAAATGGTAGGTTTAAAGTTTGGGCCATAACCTCAAGTATGGTTTATTTTCCACAAGAGGTACCGGACATTAGAATCAGGCAATTAAGATATAATACCTCGTATTGGTTTTTTTGTAATATGAAACAAGCCAAGAAGAGCAGAGTAGTCACTGAATAAGGACTAAACTAGCGAGATATCTATATATCTCTATCTATATTGATAGATAAATATAGATATACACACAAGTTTTGGCCTTTTGTTTCATAGTACATTTTTTCTATAATCCTTTTGCTGATTTAATTTTTAAAGTTACATAAACAGGACAGGTGAAATATTATGCAACTATAAATAAATGAAGACCTAAGATTACAAAATTACTCTAATGTTATCTATGCTTTATCTGTGCAATAGACAGACATAAAATGTAAATATGGAAACAATAGCCAATTAGCTGGTGGGGGTGGAAGGGTAATAGAACCAAAAGGTTACTAAGAGCCAAGAGAAACAGATAAGTATGAAAAAAAAAAGTGTGAAACTTGCTGGGCAGACTGGATGGGCCGCTTGGTCTTCTTCTGCCATCATTTCTATGTTTCTATGGCTATAGAAGCAGTCCTGTGCTTTTTCCCTTATATCTGCATATCAGTACCCCAGACCGTAGCAGTTGGGGCCTAGTAGCATTAACGTAAATCCTTCTGGGCCTGAGGTGGAGTGCTACACTGGGCCAGTAATAAACATTTGTCACCAGAAATGCAAGTTTACTCCAAGGTAAGCTCTCTAATGCAGGCACCAATCACAGGTTTCCTTTGTTTTCCTGGACAGCACACACACATATAGGGGCAGCTTTTAAAAGCCCTACGTGTGCCGGGCCTATTTTCAAAAGGTCCGGTGACATGCGTAAAGCCCCGGGACGAGTGTAAGTCCCAGGGCTTTTCTGAATGGGTGGGATGGGGGCGGGTCGGACGGTCTGCGGGCGTGTTGGGGTGGTCTGGGGGTGTGGCCCGAGGACTCAGGCACAGCGGCTGTGCCGGGTGATCTGAAATAAAGGTACGGGTTTGGGTTTTTTTCAGGCTGGGGGGCGAGACAGGTAGGGGAAGGGAGGGGAAGGTGGGGAGGGAAAGGAAAGTTTCCTCCGAGGCCACACCAATTTCGGAGCAGCTTCAGAGGGAACGGGGAAAGCCAGCTGGTCTCCCCGAGGGCTCGGCACACACAAGGTGCACTAGTGTGCACCCCTTTGCACGTGCTGACCCCTGATTTTATAACATGCGCATGGCTGCATGCGCATGTTATAAAATTGGGCGTACATTTGTGCATACCGGGTAGCACGCACAAATGTAGGCCGCGCGCGTAGCCTTTAAAATCTGCCCCATAGTGCTTAAGTGTGGTAGTGTTCTGCTGTTGGTGCCCATCCAGCCAGCCTATGCTTTGTTCAGTTCGCTGTGAGTGTGTTCCACAGAGAGCTTATTTTATATTATTTGACATTGAATGAGAGAGTGTGCCCAGAAGTTGGGATGTACAGCACAGTCTCACATGCAATGCCATTTTGGCAAGGCATGGCAAAAAAAATCTGTCTGGGGCAGGCAGCTTCAACTGTGCATCCGACTTTGGCAACCTGTTCAGCTTTAGGTGTTCCCCCCAAAGGCTTTATGCTTTAAGCTAGCTGTAGTTACCCACCCTAGGGAGCTTGTACTTCAATTTTACTTGCCATTCTCTGCCAAAAGGGCCTTGGATGCAAGAACTTGCTCTTTGGAGTGGGCACTTGCAGCTAGCTGAACAAAGTGTAAGCTCCCTGGGTTAGGCATCTACAGTTAAACATTATGCTAAAGTTGGTTGCACAGTGCCAGTGAACTGTTGAACTGTAGGTGCCCTACCCGAGAGCACTGGAAATTAAACTCACATTTCTGGTGGCCAAAGTTATTCTATTGCTGCGCCCAGTGTGATAAAAGCAGCATAGCCACATTATAATATGCCAACCACTAACATGAGTTAAGTTTTACTCCTGTTCTGACACAGGAGTTAAATTTCTAGTGTTAAGAAAATGTGCTTTAAGCTATTTGTCCTTTAACACAGTGCCCTGCATTGCTGGGGAATAGCTAATGCCTTCTTTTACATGGGATTTGCATACTCCCACACTAATCCTAGTCAGATGTTTATGCCTGTTTTAGCGTGCATTTTTTAGGAGTTAAAACCCCTGTTATATGCTAGAGTTAACTTGCTCCTGAAAAATGCACATTAAAACAGGAGTAAAAACCTGTGCTAATTAATGTCAGCACCCCTTATTACAATGGCCCCAATGTTAATAAAACTCGCTTCTCACATATTGTTTTGCTTGATATATTATTAGTACATATTGTACAATATATTGATTGTAGTCTGTTCCACTTAGTAAAAGCCAAGATGTGTCCTGTACAAGCAACATAATTATTTAAAAGTTACATTTTTTATATTTTTACAAGCATGCAGGACATTGATCTGAATGTTTCCCACTTCTTATTGCAGTGCATATCCTTCAGTTACATCAATACAAACCCAAAGCATTTGGGTGAGCATACCGCTAACTAGTCATTTTGTAAATGTAAAGAAATTTCCAACCTTCTCTAACTACATCTATATTTTGTTTCTGTTGCCTCTTCAGGCTGTGTTCCTCAGCTCCTTCCCGGTTGTATACGCAGAGCTGCTGAAAATCTTTGATGTGAGAGAAGTGGCAAACTTGGTGCATGATACTTTGGGCAGCTTGCCAACAATCTTACATGCAGACGATTCCCTTCAAGCTGTAAAGCTTCAGTGCATTGGGAAGACGGTGGAGAGTGAGCTGTACACCAACCCTGGTAGGGAAATACCCTGCGTTCTGCAGGGAAGGGAGCTTCTGAAAGCTCTGTGCACCTTTTGTTTACCTTGGGCTTGATGACTCATGTCAACGTTCATTCTCATATTTTCAGACCGAAAAGAGGTCGTCTTAAATGGCAAAGCAATCTGAGTTCACAAAATGCGCAATAAGAAAATTATTAACTCTGATTTCTGCGTGTCTAAATTTCCAGGTGTTAGGAAGAGGTCAGTGCAGTAAGGGAAGAGATTGCCTACTGCCTCTTCTGAACATTTCACACCACCTTTTTAAAAATATTTTTTGGACCCAGCAGTTTCCTCCTGTTCTTTTGGGCTTCTAGCACAATCAGAACTGGGATCTAGCATTATGAGCCTTCATTCGCAGCCATCTGGGGATTTTTCCTACTTATTTTGGTCTGGCGGCTCACTCAGCTGGGGCCATAGATCAGGAATCCTTCCAGAATGCAGCCCTGTATCCAGCCAATAGGTGTCTCTCCCTACCAGCCTCTGCAGCATCCCCTGCCACAGCTGACCCAGGAAGCATAAGACCTGAGCACCGGGCCAGACCCTCTGCACCGGGCCAGCCCAATATCTACTTTCTATTTATGTTTATTGTACCATTTAGTATCACAGAATTAGTTATCATAGAATACAGACATTTCTCTTAGTCTGTTTTTCTAACATATTTTTCAAAAAATAAACCTGTGTTTTACTGTTGGCCAATTTGACTTTTTACTGGGTTAACTATGACGGAACAGGTAATAGATCTGACAACAGGACTTTGTTGTCAAATTGAAAAGGAAAATTGTCATTCAAGTGGTGTCTAAAACTGGAAAACTGGTGTTTTGAAACATAACACTCAGGGGCTGATGCAATAAAACTCGCAGTAAAAAAAAAAACAAAACTACTGTATGAGTCAGTAAAAATTTAACATGCACGGTAAAATACTGCTTAACATAGTATGCAATAAGTTTTACTGTGCGCACCTTTAATTTTTGCCTATCGTGGCCATGGTAGTAGCATGTATGGAAACCAAAAATACTATGTCATGCACTAGGCTCATGTAGAAATCCGCCACACTAATTGGCCCTTTCAACATTCAGCTAGTTATCATGGGGAATTTCCTCTCCTCCTGAACCTAGCACAAAGAAAGATGTCCCCTTCAAACCCATCCCCCTTCCCATCACATTGCAGGAATCTCCTCCTACCCCCGAAGCTCATCATTAGCCCAACCTTCCTGATAGGCATCCCTTCCCCAATGCATCAGGTACACTAACCTGCCCTCCCTCTGCATCTGGAACATCAGAAACACATACCCCACCCCTCCAACAGTCATCTCTCCCCCCTCATCCTCCTTGTGAATAAGAAACACAAACCCTTGCCCTCACATAATAGACTTCCTCGGGCCCTAGGTCTTACCAGACCAGTGGGGCAGGAAGGATATTGGATCATTCCTACTCATACTACAGCTTCCACTGAATGAAGCCACTGGGGGGTACTTTACCATATATGGCAAATGACAGAGTACTTCAGGGATGTGGGTAGTGTTCCTAATGTACCACAATTACTTAGGGAAACACCAGTATTAAATCACATTACCTAAAAATCAACCCTCTGGGGTATATGTTTTTAACTTTTGCTGTATAAATAATTAAACATCCAAAATAATCTTTTCTATGAGAGGAAAAGACCTCAGTACTGGCTGGAAACTTGTGACACTGAATCCAAAACCAGTCAGTACAATCACTGGTCCGAAAAAGTCTCTTTTTTATGGAATTTTTAATTTAAAAGTCTATCTTTCTTCTTAAATTTTATTCAGACTTCAACTATGCAAAGGCATGCCCAATGGGAATACATTTTCTCAAAACTCAGTTGTTTCAGCATTCACTTGTCTTAAAAGTCCCAATGCTGTTTACTGAAATGGGCTCTGTGAGACACTAAAGTTTGTCTGAAAAACGCCGACATGGCCAACGTTTCACAAATATTACTGCTTCAGGGCATTCACAAAAATCTATTTAAAACAGAATATTTGAATTACTTCTCAAACGTCAAAAAAGTCTTGCCAATTAATATTAAAAACTCAGTCAGTCCACCATCCATATTTGTATGCTTGATTCCCTGAGCTCAGTGAATCATGGATGTAACCTTTCTTTTAAACACTCCCAAGTGATTCCTGAATAACCAATGACAATCCACGACTCTACATATTGACGTCAATGCATCATAATATCTTTAGCGTTTTAATGCCAATAATACATCATTGATTTATTCTAATTAAAGATCCGAAACTACATAACCTTCTTATATCAATCAATGATTCCCAACTTCTTCAGTCGATTTAACATAGCAATCTGTTTCTCATCATTTCTTTCTTGCTATTTTGTGAAAATTAAATAATTTCCGAAATTGATGTTCAAATCCTCCTTGCATTGGAGCTTGTATGATATCAAATCAAAGTGTTCCACTCAGTCTTACTATTTAATTCTTGTGGTTCTTCAGCCCTTAATATGCAAATACACTTTTGTTCTCTGTGATATAATGCATGCTCTCTATCTTGCATTCTTTGTTACTTGATCCAAAGGAAACCATCTCAAATCCTTGAGGTTATGTTTTATTATGCAATGTTGAACAATGGGAGCCTTTTCCCTGACGTTATGCAAACAACTTTTACGTTCACTCAATCGCAAACGTTATGATCTTTTAGTTTTCCCTACATAAATTTTCTCACATGGACATTTGATCACATAAACAACAAAAGTATGTGGTAAAATGTTGTAATTTATATTTCTGTTTAGTGGTAGGACATACAAATTCTTTAATTTGCAAGGTTTGGTTACAAATAGCACAATGTCCACATATGAATTGACCTCCGCATTATTTATGGAAACATCAATCGGATTTATTTGTGGCAAAAAAGCAGGACACAAAAAATTCTTTAAAATTGTTTGATCTTGAAAATGCCATTCTGAAATCCATATCTTCAAATCCTGGGACCATCTGAACTAAACATCAAAATGATCATATACTTTTCACAATTTTGTTAGAAAGTGGAGAATATTTAACCACACAAGTTGACACCTTGGAATCATCCTTCTTATCAACCGTAGATGACAATGCTTCTTTATCGTTATACAGCACTCTTTTAGATATATTTTTAATGCATTTTACTGGATATCTTCTCATTCTAAATTTCTGAAATGATTGTTGAGACTCTTCCTTATATATTTCATTATTGGAACAGTTTTGTGTATCTCTTTAAAACTGGCAAAAAGGTAAGCTATTTTTCAATGGCAATGGATGTGACCTTGTATAATGGAAAAAAAGTGTTTCTATCAGTTTTCTTTTGAAACACACTTGTTTTTATTTCCCCAATCTAAGTTTTCACAATCATTATATCCAAAAATGAAATTCTCTCAAAATCATAACTTGCTGTGAACTGAATCTTCTCGTCACATATATTCAACCATTTAATAAACATAAGAACATAAGAACATAAGAAAATGCCATACTGGGTCAGACCAAGGGTCCATCAAGCCCAGCATCCTGTTTCCAACAGTGGCCAATCCAGGCCATAAGAACCTGGCAAGTACCCAAAAACTAAGTCTATTCCATGTAACCATTGCTAATGGCAGTGGCTATTCTCTAAGTGAACTTAATAGCAGGTAATGGACTTCTCCTCCAAGAACTTATCCAATCCTTTTTTAAACACAGCTATACTAACTGCACGAACCACATTCTCTGGCAACAAATTCCATAGTTTAATTGTGCGTTGAGTAAAAAAGAACTTTCTCCGATTAGTTTTAAATGTGCCCCATGCTAACTTCATGGAGTGTCCCCTAGTCCTTCTACTATCCGAAAGAGTAAATAACCGATTCACATCTACCCGTTCTAGACCTCTCATGATTTTAAACACCTCTATCATATCCCCCCTCAGTCGTCTCTTCTCCAAGCTGAAAAGTCCTAACCTCTTTAGTCTTTCCTCATAGGGGAGTTGTTCCATTCCCCTTATCATTTTGGTAGCCCTTCTCTGTACCTTCTCCATCGCAATTATATCTTTTTTGAGATGCGGCGACCAGAATTGTACACAGTATTCAAGGTGCGGTCTCATCATGGAGCGATACAGAGGCATTATGACATTTTCCGTTTTATTCATCATTCCTTTTCTAATAATTCCCAACATTCTGTTTGCTTTTTTGACTGCCGCAGCACACTGAACCGACAATTTCAATGTGTTATCCACTATGACACCTAGATCTCTTTCTTGGGTTGTAGCACCTAATATGGAACCCAACATCGTGTAATTATAGCATGGGTTATTTTTCCCTATATGCATCACCTTGCACTTATCCACATTAAATTTCATCTGCCATTTGGATGCCCAATTTTCCAGTCTCACAAGGTCTTCCTGCAATTTATCATAATCTGCTTGTGATTTAACTACTCTGCACAATTTTGTGTCATCTGCAAATTTGATTATCTCACTCGTCGTATTTCTTTCCAGATCATTTATAAATATATTGAACAGTAAGGGTCCCAACACAGAACCCTGAGGTACTCCACTGTCCACTCCCTTCCACTGAGAAAATTGCCCATTTAATCCTACTCTCTGTTTCCTGTCTTTTAGCCAGTTTGCAATCCACGAAAGGACATCGCCACCTATCCCATGACTTTTTACTTTTCCTAGAAGCCTTTCCTAGAAGCCTCTCATAACATAACATAACATAAATATGTCATTAATATAATGTTTTATAGAAACTGAGGAATTGCACATAGAGTACCTATAGAATTAATTATACAGCTAGCAAGTGTTGCATTGAAGAAGAATTTTTTATTTCAAAATGAATTTTTTCAACAAGTATTGGGAACTGCCATGGGAGCCACCATGGCTCCTTCTCTTGCAAACTTGTTTATGACAAAATTTGAAGAGATATGGATTGAGATTTATTTTTATAAGCGGTATATTAATGACATATTATGTTATGGAGTGGGTCTGAAGAAAAACTATGTAACAGGGTCATTCATCAAAATGCGTTATGGCATTAACACATGCATTAATGTGGCTTAAACTTAAACTTGGCTGTTCAAACAAGCTTTCCCCTAGAGCCAAGAACACGAAGAAAAGTCTTTTCAAGCCCACAACGATTTATTCAGATCTATTATTTTCTTCCTTTTTTCAATCAGAAATTTACACATGCTGACTACATACATACTACATACATATACTCATATTGACTTCATATTTTCCATGTTATTTATTGATTTATTAACTGCATGTTTATTAACGGTTCAATATCATACACTATTTGCTTACTTCGATTAATTTGTTCAATGTAAAAACTTGTTTACTTAGTTTTGTTCAATGTAAAAACTTCTTTTTTATTCTGTTCTATGTAAACCGCTAAATGTAGCGATAGTTACTGTTCCTTGTGAACTGGGGTGATATGTATATTATACAGGAACCTCCGGTATATAAATTATTTTAAATAAATAAATAAATAGTCATAATGCATGCGACTATCACACGATGCAAATGCAAATTTTTTGATGGGGCAGGATTGGGGAGAGGTTATTGAAAATGAGGAGCAATATCGCACGATTTTTAATGCCAGAAATAACTACAGCTTTTTTCCTGGCGTTAAGCTGTGTGATATTTATTTTATTTTATTTATTTAATTCTTTTATATACCGACCTTCATGACAGGTGTCATATCAAATCGGTTTACATGTAACAAGGGGGTAAACATTCTTAGCCATTTAACAGTAAAATAATCAGAGGAGGTAATAAAGTTACATATAACAAGGAGATCGAACTTGGGAAAAGAAGAAAGAGAAGGACAGAGGGATAACCATTGTGATAAAAGGGTATCGCTAAGTAAGTTGTCCAGTAGGCTTGAGATGTGGAGTTCTGAAATTGAATAGATTAAGGGAAAGCTTGGCTGAATAGCCAGGTTTTAAGTCTTTTTCGAAATGTTTGTAGGCAGGGTTCCTGTCTGAGGTCAGGAGGTAAATTGTTCCAAATAGTGGGTCCCGCTATAGGGAATGCTCTTTCTTTGGTTGCGGTGTGGCGTGAAGTTTTGTTAGGAGGTACATGGAGAGATCCTTTATATGATTCTCTGATGGGCCTGGAGGAGGAGTGAAGTTTGAGGGGGAATTGGAGGTCCAACGGTTGTTGCTTGTGGATCGTTTTGTGGATTATGGTAAGGGATTTGTGTAAGATTCGATAATTTATTGGCAGCCAATGTAGGTTCTTTAAGATGGGGGAGATGTGATCTCTGCGGTTTGTATTGGACAAGACTCTAGCTGCTGCATTCTGGAGCATCTGTAATGGTTTTGTGGATGAGAATGGAAGCCCCAGAAGAAGAGTGTTGCAGTAGTCAATCTTGGCAAAGAGCGTGGCTTGGAGGACAGTCCTGAAGTCATGGAAAAACAGTAGGGGTTTAAGCCTTTTTAGGACTTGCAGTTTGTAGAAGCCTTCCTTTGTTGTGTTGTTAATGTATTTCTTTAAATTTAAGCGATTGTCAAGGATTACTCCGAGGTCTCTAGCATGAGAAATTTGGGCTGTAAGAGGGGGCTGAAGCGAGGAGTCATGATGGTCGGTTGAAATAATGAGCAGTTCGGTTTTGGACGTATTTAGGACTAAATTCAAATTGTTGAGGAGTTGGTTAATGGATTGAAGGCAATTTTCCCAGTAAAGGAGGGTCTTTGATAGTGATTCTTTTATGGGGATTAAAATCTGCACATCGTCTGCATAGAGATAATGTGTTAATCTTAGGTTAGTAAGCAATTGACAGAGGGGGAGGAGGTAGATGTTAAAAAGGGTGGGGGATAAGGAGGATCCTTGAGGAACACCTACTGAAGATTTAATACTGGATGATTCTTTGTTGTTAATTTTGACTTTGTAGGTTCTGTTGCTTAGGAATGAATTAAACCATCTGTGAACTGAGCCTGAAATACCAATGTCTGAGAGACGGCTTAGCAAAGTGGAGTGATTCACAGTATCAAAAGCTGCCGAGATGTCAAGCAGAGCTAACAGAAAATCTTGAACTTTGTCTAGGCCTAAGATGATGTGATCCGTAAGGGAGAGGAGGAGGGTTTCTGTGCTGTAGGATTTGCGAAACCCGTATTGATTAGGATAGAGGATATTGTGATCGTCTAGGAAATCCGATAGTTGGGAATTGACCAATTTTTCAGTGATTTTTGCAACAAAAGGAAGGTTGGAGATTGGGCGGAAATTAGAGAGATCTTGTTGTCTAAGTTGGGTTTCTTCAGAAGAGGTTTGAGTGATGCTGATTTTAGAGAGTCAGGATAAATTCCTTGAGATAAGGTACAGTTTATGATGTCTGCCAAGGGACTGGCTATGGTGTCAGGGATACGAAGGAGGAGTTTAGTAGGTATATTGTATATTTATATTGTATATTTATATTGTATATTTAGTAGGTATATGCCCGAAATGGCCGTAAAGATTGCAAATTACATTTAAGATTAAAGATTGCAAATTGCATTTCAGCCATTTCTGGGCTTAAGAGAGAGAAGGGAGGGGTGAAGGGAAGATTGAGAGAGAGAGTGAGCCTCTGAGGAGGCCATCACTGTATTCAACTATTTATATGCCTATAGGAGGGCCAGCTAATAGCTCGAGGTGAGGTGTTGGTGGTAGTTTAGGGTTTAGGGGCCAGTTTTACATGCAGACTAAGATGTACGAACAACACAGTACACCTCGATGAAGATTTGGCATCATTTGGAGTGAGGACTCAATAACAGGGTAACATCAAGCTAGGGCGAGATAACATAGTAGAAATCTCATGTTTGTGAGACTTCCCTTACTCCAAATCACATCAAATCTTCACCAAGATGTACTGTGCTCTTCCTATATCTTAATCTGCATATAAAACTGGCCTCTAAACCCTAAACCAACACCTCACCTAGAGTTTTTAGCTGACCCTCTTATAGGCATATAAATACTTGACTACTGTGAAGGCCATATAGATAGTGTCAGTGTCTCTGTCTCTCTCTTAGAGCAAACTGCAAAATCGGAAGATACTACCTACGCTATGTTACAGCATGGTGCAGTAATTCTGAAAATTGCCTTAAACACACTCCTTTCTTTTACCGCCGGCATTATGAATGCAATGTTATAGAATTTTGATGAATCTAGGGGTTTGTTACATGGTTGAATACATGTGACGAGAAGATTCATTTTACAGCAAGATATGATTTTGGGAGAATTTCATTTTTAGATATAATTGTGAAAACAGATATTAAGCAAATAAAAATAAATGTTTCAAAAGAAAAATTACATAAATACTTTTTTACATTATACAAGTGCACATCTATTGCCATTGGGAAAACGGTAAGCTACTTTTCAATTTTAAAGATAAAGACACAACTGTTCCAATAATGAAATATATAAGGAAGAGTCTCAACAATTGTTTCAGAAATTTAGAATGAGGGGATATCCAGTAAAATGCATAAAAAATGCATTTAAAAGAGTGCTGAATAACGATAGAGAAGTGTTATCTAAGGTTGATAAGGATGATTCCAAGGTGTCAACTTGTGTGGTTAAATATTCTCCACTTTCTAAAAAGAAATTGTGAAAAGTATTCTTTCACATTGGTGTATAGTTCAGATGGTCCCAGGTTTAGAAGATATGGATTTCAGAATGGCATTTTCAAGATCAAACAATTTGAAAGAATTTTTGTGTCCTGCTCTTTTGCCGCAAATAAACCCGATTGATGTTTCCATAAATAATGCGGAGAAGATCAGAGGTCATTTCAAATGTGGACATTGTGCTATTTGTAACCAAACCTCACAAATTAAAGAATTTGTATGTCCTACCACTAAACAGAAATATAAATTGCAACATTTTACCACATGCATGTCTACTTTTGTTGTTTATGTGATCAAATGTCCATGTGAGAAAATTTATGAAGGGAAAACGAAAAGATCATTATGTTTGCGATTGAGTGAACATAAAAGTTGTTTGTCTAACGTCAGGGAAAAGGCTCCCATTGTTCAACATTGCATAAAAAAACATAAGATCGACGATTTGAGATGGTTTGCTTTGGATCAAGTAACAAAGAATGCAATAGAGAGCATGCCTTATATCACAAAGAACAGAAGTGTATAAGAATATTAAGGGTTGAAGAACCACAAGGATTAAATAGTAAGACTGAGTGGAACACTTTGATTTGATATCATACAAGCTCCAATGCAAGGAGAATTTGAACATCAATTGCGGACTTTATTTAATTTTCACAAAATAACAAGAAAGAAATGACGAGAAACAGATTGCTCTGTTAAATCGAATGAAGAATTGGGGACAACTTTGATATATGTAGTTTCAGATCTTTAATTAGATTCAATTGATGATGTATTATTGGCATCTAAACACTAAAGATATGATGCATTGACATCTTTACGTAGAGTTATGGATTGTCATTGGTTATTCAGGAATCACTTGGGAGTGTTTAAAAGAGAGGCTACGTCCATGTTTCATTGAGCCCAGGGAATTGAGCATACAAGTGCACATGGTGGACCGACTGAAAAGTGAGTTTTTAATATTATTAATTGGCAAGAAGTTTTGACATTTGGAAAGTAATTCAAATATTTTGTTTTAAATATATTTTTGTGAATGCCCTGAAGCAGTGATATCTGCGAAATGTTGGCCACGTTGGCATTTTTCAGACAAACTTTAGTATCTCATGGAGCCCATTTAAGTAAACAGCATTTGAACTTTTAAAATAAGTGAACGCTGAAATGACTGAGTGTTGAGACAATGTATTCCTATTGGGCATGCTTCTGCAGTAGTTGAAGTTTGAATAAAATTTAAGAAGAAACATGGACTTTTAAATTAAAAATTCCATAGAAAAAGAAAAAAAAAGGAGAAGTTTCTCAGACCAGTGATTGTACTGACTGGTTTTGGATTCAGTGTCACAAGTTTTCAACTAATACTGAGGTCTTTTCCTCTCATAAAAAAAGATTTTGGATGTTTAATTTTTTTATACAGCAGAAGTTAAAAATATATACACCAGAGGGTTGATTTTTATATATAGTGTTCTTAATGTACCAAGGGGGAATGTCTGTCATGAGAGGGGTGTTCATGGTGCTCCAAAGGAGGAGTTGGATGCCTAATAGGGAGAAGCAGGTGATCCTATGCTAAGCTGTGTTTCTTATAATATGGGTAGGGGTGATGCTTCTTGGAGTAGAAGGACAATCAACATGGGACCTCTTTCTCTGCATCAATATCCAGGACAAGAGGAAATCCCTTATGCTAACTGGCTAAAAATGAAAAGGCCAGTTTGCACTGGGGATTTTGGCTTTTTTATGCATGGTAAAATATGTACTACCTGGTGCAAGGAAGGTGTCATATTTTTACCCATCAGAGAACCCAAAGTAAATAGCAGATATGGAGAGTATATAATATTTCCCATTCACCCATTAACAACTTCTTTGTATGCAATATCCATTTATATGCAGGTAAGCACTAATTTAGCACTTACATAGTAATGATCAATTTCTTTGATTGGGTGAACAGAGAGTTGGATCAAGGGAGAGCACTAGATGCAGTGTACTTGGATTTCAGCAAAGCATTTGACACATTTCTGCACAGAAGACATAAATAAATTGTGCACTTATGGTATGGATCATAGAATAACTGACTGGGTTAGAAATTGGCTGAGTGGAAAGCGACAAAGGGTAGTGGTAAATGGAGTTTTCTTTGAGGATGGGGTTGTTACTAGTGATGTGCCTTAGGAATCCGCCCTTGGACCAGTTCTTTTCAACATTTTTGTGGCATAATGGAAGGGTTGTCAGAAAAGGTTTGTCTTTTTGCCAGTGATACCAAAATCTGTAACGGGTGGACAGCCAAGAAGGAATGGAAAACATGAGGAGGGATCTAGCGAAGCTCAAAGAATGGTCTAATGTCTTTCAGTTAAGATTTAATGTTAAAAAATGCAGAGTGATCCATTTAGGATGCAAAAATCCAAGGGAAAGGGATTGGAGGTGAAATTCTTCTAAGCACAAAGAGCGGGATCTGGGGGTAATTGTATCTTGATGATCTTAAGGTGGCGAAATAGGTGGATAAAGTGACGGTAAAAGCCAGAAAGATGCGTGGCTGCATAGGGAGAGGAATGGTCAGCAGAAAAAGGGAGGTAATATTGCCCCTTTATAGGTCCCTAGTGAGACCTCACTTGGAATACTGTGTACAATTCTGGAGACTGCATCTTCAAAAGGATATAAACAGGATGTAGTCAGTCCAGAGGGTGGCTACTAATGGTCAATGGTGTTCGTTCTAAAGCATATGGGTATACTCTTAAAGATCTAAGCATGTGTTCCCTAGTAGAAAGGCGAGATAAGGGAGACATTTGAATATCTCAGAGATTCAAGATGGCCACCTGAAGAGAGGCATGGTTTTTGAAGCTCTTCATTTCTTCTTAACTTTACCTGCGATATGCCTCATACCAGATGTAAGGCTCAGATAAGGGAAGAGCCCCCAGTTACTCCCAAATCTGATCCTCTCCAACCCACTATTGAGGGCTTCTTGACTTCGAAATCTGAATCTGCTCCAGAGGTGTCCTTGGCATTTGGAACCATGGAGTGGCCAGCTTTAACGCCAGACCATGATGTCTTTCTGAGCCCCGGGTGCTCCATCGACCCCGCCTCTACCCCTTTCAGCAGCCATTTCTGGTGATTCCTTACTGTCAAGTGGGCTTGTTTGCCCTAGATTGACAGTTGCTGGGGAGGGCTCAACCAAAGGAGCTGCGAAAATACCTGCCGATACTTCGGAAAATTTCCCTGTGCCCTTGGACCAAATCGGGGACTCCGAAAGTGAAGAGAATCTTGCGGTTAGAATTCGCTTAATTACTTCAATTCCAGGAGAAAATATGAGTAATCCTTCAGAGGCAACAGCTATTCAAAGGGATGAAGGTTCAGAGGATTTACATCTTGTTTTTCCTGTTTTGTGAAAAACTTCTGTGATAATTTTGACCTCTATTTGGTCAGCGTTAGTTATTCTTGAAAAGTCTATTTCTTCACTGGTTGATGTGACTTCTACTTTTTCCAATCGTATTCAAGAAATTGAAACTACGACTGATTCTCTTTCTAATAGACTGGAGGATTTAAGTCAACAAGTTACCACTTTACAACAACTTCAAGACACGTTGATTAAATCTGACATGGCTCAATTGAGGAAGATGGAAAATATGAAAATTCTCTGATATTTGAATCTTAGAATTTTGAATTTTCTTAAGTCTAATTATAAACCTGTATTGGATATGTTTAAAAAATATTTATCTGAGATCCTCAGGATTCCTATTGAAGTAATTCCCCCTGTTGTTAAAGCTTATATGATAAAATCTTTGGACTCAGGACAAGTGGAAAATGTTCAAGAGTTAGACTCTAATTTAACTCAGATGTTGGAATCTTCCATGGAAGCGACTATCTCTTAGCGTGAAATTCTTTTTATTTCTTTTGTTTTTTTCCCAGGACAGAGATCTTGTTCTGAGACAATTTTTTCGATATAGGCTTTCTCTTTTTTATGGTCAGCGTGTCTGGGTATATCTAGATATTACCCGTACAACCCAAGAAAGGCATAAAAGATTTCTAGCGATGCATCCTGAATTTGTGACACTTGGTGCGAAGTTTATATTACGATTTCTATGTAAATGTCTCATTTTACATCATTGAGTTAGATATGTTTACTTAGATCTGCTCAGTTACGCGTATATTTTGATTCTCCTACCTCTGCTCTTTCTGTTTAGCATTATATAATGGCGATGGAATGTAGTATTTTTGTTCAGTGTAATGTCTCTCTCATATTTTGCTTTTTCTGAGGGATAATATATTGTCTATGTACTCGCTCCTTTTCTGGAATCTCCCGTTTGCTTATTATAATATGTTAAACTCTGGTATATCAGCATTTTTGGATTTTCATTGTTTGTTTTTTCTTTAATGATATAAGTATTGGTATTCCAGTCTGTCGAATTATTTCTACAAGTTATGTGCTTGCTAAATTTGAAAATTTCAATAAAGTTAAAAAAATATGGAGCAGATTTTAAAAGCCATGTGCGCGTAAATCCAACCAGATTTACACGCGCAGGGGACTTGCGTGCCGGCTGACCTATGTTGCATAGAATGTGCGTAAGTCCTGGGGCTTTGCTTGAGGGGCGTGCCAGGGGGCATGTGGGGGGCGGTGCAGTATTCAAGGGCGTTCCGGGGGCAGGGACGTGGGCATAGTGCCGGCCCGGGGGCATTCCGGGGGCATGGCCTCCGAACCAGCCCCCAGGCCAGGGAATGGCATGCCGGCAGCCCGCCGGCGCGTGCAAGATGGGGGGTTTTAGTTAGGGCTGGGGGGTGGGTTAGGTAGGGGAAGGGAGGGGAAGGTGGGGTGGGCCAGGAAAAACGTTCCCTCCGAGGCCGCTCCAATTTCCAAGTGGCCTTGGAGGGAATGGAGGCAGGCTGCTCTGCTCGGCATGCGCAAGTTGCACAATTGTGAAACCCTCTGCATGCGCCGACCCTGGATTTTATAACATGCGCGCGGCAGGTTGCGTGAACAAATCTACGCCCGCGCATAACTTTAAAAATCTACCCCTATATATTTATCTCAGAGTTCCATGCACAGGAGATGAGCCTTTTTCAATGGAAAGGATGCTCTAGAAAGCAGGATCATGAGATGAGGTTGAAAGGGGGTAGATTCAGGAGTAATTCAGGAGTGTGGAACAGTCTCCCAGTGGAATTGGTGGAGACAAAAACGGTATCTGAATTCAAGAAATCACGGTATAAAACAGGGATCTCTAAGGAAGTGATGACATTTATAGTGCTAAATTAATTGGATGGATGGGCACACTGGAATGGCCATATGGTCTCTCTTTTTTGGCCATCATGTTTCTATGTCTGTTTCTAATGTGATGGGAGTCCATCTTAACAAGCATTTTAAGAACTTAGGGGTGAATTTTCAAACATAGGCACAGGCATGTTATAAAATTGGGGTTGTGCACCCTGTGTGTGCTGATGCCCATGGGCTTCCCCGTTCCCCACCCCCTAGCCTGAACTTCCCACTCCTTCCCCTAGTCTTTCCACACCCTAACCTAAACCCCCCCTCCCCAAATTTTTATTTCACCTTTTGCGCCTGCCGGCACATGATCCTCCAACACAGCGGCAAATGGCCGTTGTGCCAGAGGCCTTTGGCCCCGCCCTGGACCGCATCCCAGGGCTTTACGCGTGTCGCCGGGCTTTTATAAACTAGGCCCGGTGCACGTAACACCCCCCCCCCCCCCCCATGCGCGTAAGGCTTTAAAATCCGGCCCTTATTGCATAGCATGCTATTCATATTGGGATTGATTTTAAGACCCGCGAGCACATGGATGCAGCTATTTTATAACACGCATGTGTCGGTGCGTGCGTGTTATAAAATACAATATCTGAGCACATATGCACAGCGTATTTTAACATCCATGCATGCATGTACAGATGGATGGCCTCCGCGCTCAGGAGGGAGAAATTTTAAAAGGCCATGTGTGGCAATAGGAGTATGGCTTCCCCAGTTCCCTCCCAGTCTGCTCCCATTAAGGAGTGGACTAGGAGGACATTTCCTATACCCCTACCTAACCTTCCCCCTCTCCTCCTTGAAACCTAACCCCTTCCTAGCTACTTAGATTTTTTTCATTCGAGTACTTACTGTTAATTGGGAGCAGAAGTAATCTCTGCACCAGCTAGCTGCTGGCACGTGCTTCCCGGGACAGGGTCAAATGGCGCTGTCCTGGCTCACCCCCTGCCCCTCCCCTCCAAGACCATGCCCCTCAGCCACCCCCTTTTCAAAGGCCTGGCACTTCGGCACGTAACAGGGGTCTTCCAAAAATGCGCACAGCACCACAGGGCATGGCCACGTGCATAAATCCCTGTAATTCACGCGCACAGGGCTTTTAAAATTTACTTGATTGTGCATAAAAGGCTTTTACAGTGTATGTTAACATTTTATTGTTATTATTTATTGGATTTAATATACTGTTCCACCTGTAAAGGAATTATCCAAGGCAGTGTATTGCGTATGCCTTTCAGTAATGGAAAGGGAAGATCCCGCCACAGAGACTAGTATTCAGCTTGTAATCCTACCTGTGCAAAATTGAAATTTCAGCATTAAAACTGATGCACATATACAAGCAGAATGCATTTAATTTTGAATACTGTGAAAATATGACACCTAAAGAAAAATGAATCTCAGATGCAGAGTTGAAGGTCATGGTGACATTTATATGCTCCATAAGTGATAGAATTTTCTTTTTTCCTTTTGCAAAAAGCTTCTCAGAAGTTTGTGAGATGAGAGATGTTTGGCTCATTATAGTTAGGGATTTTGAAACTCTCTTAACCTATTAATAATACACATGGATCAAAATTGCAAAGGATTCCAGATGAAAATTAGGAGAACCAGTCTGGTCCACTTGCAGCAGCATTGTTGTGTGGGAGACTTTGGTTTGATTCCCAGGCTCGAGATGGTCTCCTGCTCTTTTGTACCAGTAGGGTCTCAGCCCCCATGAGGGAGAGTGTCCCAGCCATAATACCACAGTGATTTCTGCAGCCTAACTCTGGCATATTTTACCAGGTTTTTAGAGGGCATCACGATTCGTGCCTCTAGCCAAATAATTTTTGCCGCAGTGGCTGGGCTAGATTGAAAAGGAAGCCGAAATGAAAATGGGGAAATGCCCCAGGCTCTCATAGATGAAGGGGCTGTTTCCAGTAAGCTCGAATAGTGTTTCCCAACCCTCTCCTGGAGGCACGCTTAACCGGTTGCGTTTTCAGGATATCCATATTGAATATGCATGAGATAGATTTGCATACAGTGGAGGCAGTGCATGCAAATCTATCTCATGCATATTCACTGCAGATATAATCAAAAACCTGGCCTATTTGTGGTTCTCAAGGGCTGGAGTTGGCCACCCCTGCGGTAAGTAATTTTCAGGTAACTGCAGGCTCATCCATTTGTTATACAAAGCTACCTATAAATGCCTGCAGCTGTTCACAGAAATCTGCAGCCTTCACTATAAAGGATTAAAAGGCATCAGACACAGGGAAAATTCAGTTTTCCCACCACTTCTCATGCGCAATGCCACCTTTGCTCAGGTTTCTGAATGTCTATGTTACTAAATAATTACAGTGTAACAGATCTGTTAAAGGATATCGTTATAAGGTTTGCTAAAATATATCCAGTAAGTGACAAGAAAATGGATACAGGCCCAGAGTGCAATTAAATAAGCAAATTATTGTAGTAATATAAGAACATAAGATTGCCATCCTAGGTCAGACCAAAGGTCCATCAAGCCCAGTACCTTGTTTCTAACAGTGGCTAATCCAGGTCACAAGTACATTGAAGGATCCCAAAAGTTTGATAGATTCCATGTTGCTTATGCCAGAGATAAGCAGTGGATTTTCCCAAGTGCATACGGACTTTTCTTCCAGGAACTTGTTTAAAAATGTTTAAACCCAGCTACACTAAAAGCTTTCCCCACATTCTCCAGCAATGAATTCTAGAGTTCAATTATGCATTGAGTAAAAAAATATTTTGTCTTAATTAGTTTTAAATGTACAACTTAGTAACTTCATTATGTGTCCCCTAGTTGTACTTTATGAAAGAGTAAACAACCGATTTGTTTTCTCGTTCCACTCCACATTATTTTAAAGACTTCTATCATATCTCATCTCAGCCGTCTCTTCTCCAAACTGAAGAGTCCTAACCATTTTAGCCTTTCCTCATAGGGAAATCATTTTATCCCATTTATCATTTCGGTCGCTCTTCTCTGTATCTTTTTCTAAATTCTGCTATATCTTTATTGAGATGTGGTGACCAGAACTGCACACAATACTAAAGATGCGGTTGCACCATGGAGTGATACAGAGTTTCTCACAGGACAAGCAGGATGTTAGTCCTCACAAATGGGTGACATCGAGGATGGAGCCCACCACGGAAAACTTCTGTCAAAGTTTAAACAGAACTTTGACTGGCCCCTACTGGGCATGCCCAGCAAGGCACTGACCCTGCAGCCAGCAGGGGTCTCCCTTCAGTCTTCTTTTTTCCGCGCAGCAGTTGCCACGCGGTGAAAGGAGCTCTCTTACCACGTTCCTGACAGGAATTCGGTATTTTTCTTTCCGAAGAAAATTTGCCCCTCAGGGGTCTCCCTTCGACAAATTTTTGTCACCTCCGCGGAAACCGGTAAGTTTTTTGCCTTTTTTCTTCGACTACCGTCGAATTTGGCCCTCGAGGCCTGTTGGCAATTACCGAGCCCGCGACTAAATTTGGCCTTAAGCCATGGCGACGGGGTTCCGTCGATGCCCGGATTGTACCCGGACTATGTCAATCACAGACCCCCATAGGGTTTGTGTTTTGTGTTTGGGTAGTGAGCATGATGTCCTGACTTGCACCAAATGTGCCCTAATGACACCTAAGGGTCGCAAAGCCAGGATGGAGAAGATGGGGCTCCTCTTCCATGCACCCACCCCAACGCCATCGATAGCATCGACGTCATCGGAACCGGCACCGTCTAAGTTGCACCACCATCGTCAACCCTCCGGTGACCGTCCACCATCGATGACTTCTCGGCCGTCGACTCCTGTCCCCTCCCCGGATGGGCGAGGAGACCGGAAGGACAAGCATCGCCATCGACGGCACAAGTCTCGGCCTGTCGAGGATCCACAGTCATCGACCTCTGAACAAGCCGAGCCACCGACTAAGAGGCCTCGTTCAGACTTGGCACCGTCCACGTCTCGTTCGCAGGCATCGAGGAAACCCTCACCCTCTCGGGGTGTGGGAGCCGTGATCCCACCGGTTACGGTGGTCCCTCCGGCTCTGCCTCAGCCTCCCTCTCCCGTCGAGCCGGGTATTGTTACCCCTGGTCTCCGGGCAGAACTGGACCGGCTGGTCCAGGAGGCCATCGAGAAAGCGATGCAAAGATTCCAACCTCCATTGGCACCGTCTCCGGCACCGATTCCGGCACCGCCACCGGCATCGACCCCGGCACCGACTCCACCACCGAGGAAGGAACCGACCACCGAACCTTTGGTGGAAGCGCTGGCACCGCTACTACAACGTATGGAGGCACTTGTACATGCCCTCCCATCGATAATTCCAGTAGCACCGACAGCGCCATCGTCTCCGACTGGATTTTCATCGGCGGGAGAAACACCGTTCCTGATTCCCCCTTCCGGGGTGGTCCCATCGGTGCCTTCTCGTATATCTCCACCGATTTATCCTTTGGCTCCATCGGTTCCAAGACCGGCACCGACTCCATCGGCAGCACCGAAACCCTCGATGTCGTTCCCAGTACCGATTGTACCACCGGTTCCTCCAAGGTTTCCTTCGATGCCTTCGGATCCTCAACCAGGTCCATCGGGGCTTCAACCCCCAAGTGATCCCTATGATACCTGGGGTGATGATACATCTTCTGACACAGATTTACCATCACCGCCTTCTCCTACAGAGAGTAGAAAAAGATCTCCTCCAGAGGATCTCTCCTTTATTAATTTTGTAAAGGAGATGTCCGAAATTGTACCTTTTCAGCTGCAATCTGAGACCGATGACAGACACCAGATGATGGAACTGCTTCAATTTTTGGACGCTCCAAAAATCATCGCTTCCATCCCCATTCACCAGGTGTTTCTCGATCTCTTAAAGAAAAACTGGGAATCTCCTTCATCTGTATCACCAGTTAACAAGAAGGCTAACTCCACATACCTCGTCCAGTCAGCACCAGGCTTTCAAAAGCCTCAACTGGATCATCGCTCTGTTGTGGTGGAGTCCGCACAAAGAAAAGCCAAGCGTCTCAAGCCACACTCCTCCACTCCGCCGGTCAAGGACAATAAATTCCTAGACAGTGTGGGACGGAAAGTGTACCATGGAGCTATGCTGATTTCTCGCATAGCCTCATATCAACTCTACATGACGCAATATAACAGAGCCATCCTTAAACAGATGCAAGATTTTGCTGACACATTACCTGACCAATACCAGCCACAGCTTCAGGCCCTTCTTAACAAAGGGTTTGAAGCGGGGAAGCACGAGATCAGAATGGCTTATGACATCTTCGATGCCTCCACAAAGGTTTCAGCTACTGCCATCTCGGCCAGACGTTGGGCTTGGTTAAAGTCATCCAACCTTCGCCCAGAGGTCCAGGATCGTTTAGCGGATTTACCCTGCTTAGGGGACAATTTGTTTGGAGAACAAATTCAGCAAATAGTAGCTGAATTGAAAGATCACCACGAGACGTTGAAACAACTTTCTTCTGTTCCGTCTGAGGTTTCCTCCAAACAACCACTTAAGAAGGACTCTAAGAAGTCGTTCTTTTGGCCACGCCGTTACTACCCTCCATCGGCCAGGCCTCGTCCAGCTCGATCCTCTACTAGGCCTCAGCCGCGTCAGCCTAGGAAACAAAGGCCTACTGTAGCCCCTCCTCCTGGGCCTGTGGTTGGCCTTTGACTCCCCTGTAGGGAACACATGCCAAACCCCTCTTCCAGACATTCCTGTAGGAGGTCGACTGTACCATTTTCTACAACCTTGGTTGCAGATCACCTCAGATCAGTGGGTGCTAACAATTATCGCACAGGGTTACCACCTCAACTTCATAACTCTTCCGGCAGACTCCACGCCTCTTCAAGCGTGGAGTCTATCCACCCATTTGGCTCAATTACAACAGGAAGTGTCTCTTCTTCTGCAATCAAATGCTATAGAACCCGTTCCTCCCTCTCAACGAGGCAAGGGATTCTATTCCAGATACTTCCTAATACCAAAGAAATCAGGGGGACTACGTCCCATTTTGGACCTTCGAGCCCTCAACAAATACCTTCAAAAAGAGAAGTTCAAAATGGTAACCCTAGGCGCGCTGCTCCCTCTGCTACAAAGAGGGGATTGGCTGTGCTCTCTCGACCTCAAGGACGCTTATACCCACATTGCGATCACACAATCCCATCGCAAATATCTGCGGTTTCTCGTAGGCCACGACCATTATCAATACCGTGTCCTACCTTTCGGTCTGGCTTCTGCCCCACGAGTCTTTACCAAATGTCTCGTAGTGGTAGCAGCATTCTTAAGGAAGGAAGGTGTCCACGTCTACCCCTACCTGGACGATTGGCTAATCAGGGCCTCCACCCAACAGATAGCTCAATCCTCCCTAAAATTGACAATTCAAACACTCCTTTCCTTAGGGTTTCTTGTCAATTACAAGAAATCTTGCTTAGTCCCGTCTCAAACCTTATTCTTCATTGGAGCAGACTTGGACACCTTACAGGCAAAGGCTTACCTTTCTCTTCAGAGGGTCCACACCCTAATGTCCCTGGCTCGCCAGCTCCAGTCTCAGAACACTGCCACGGCTCGCCAGTTCCTCATTCTCCTAGGACACATGGCATCCTCGGTTCAAGTCACTCCCATGACCCGACTAGCCATGAGAGTAACACAATGGACTCTACGACACCAATGGATTCAAGCTTTTCAGCCTCTGTCCTCCATAGTCACAGTCACACAAGCGCTGCGCCTATCCTTAACCTGGTGGACGACTCAGGTCAACCTCCTTCAGGGCTTACCTTTTCTTCCACCGGATCCGCAAGTAATCCTAACCACCGACGCTTCTCACATCGGTTGGGGAGCCCATATGGACGACTTTCAAACCCAAGGGTTATGGTCCAAAGAGGAAGCCGAACACCAGATCAATTTCCTGGAACTTCGAGCAATCCGCTATGCGCTCCGCACTTTCAAAGATCATCTCTTTCATCAGATAATCTTAATCCAGACGGACAACCAAGTGGCCATGTGGTACATAAACAAGCAGGGAGGCACAGGCTCCTTCCTTCTGTGTCAGGAAGCTGCGCAGATCTGGGCGGAAGCCCTCTCCCACTCCATGTACCTCAGGGCCACTTACCTGCCGGGAGTAGACAATGTATTGGCAGACCAGCTGAGCCGTGTCTTCCACCCACACGAGTGGTCACTCGATCCTCTGGTAGCGACCTCTCTGTTTCACAAGTGGGGTTCTCCCCGCATAGACCTCTTTGCGTCCCCTCAGAACCACAAAGTGGACGATTACTGCTCTCTCATTCGGAGCCAGCACTCTCGGCCGAGGGATGCATTCTCCCTCAAGTGGACAACCGGTCTGCTCTATGCATTCCCTCCACTCCCTCTTGTGTCAAAGACTCTCGTGAAGCTACGCCAGGATGGAGGAACCATGATCCTGATAGCACCTTACTGGCCACGCCAAGTATGGTTTCCAATACTCCAGGCACATTCCAATACTCCAGGCACATTCCTCTGGGAAAGGACCCGCATCTGCTCACTCAAAACGACGGATGCCTCCTCCATCCCAACCTCCAAGCCTTGTCCCTGACGGCATGGATGTTGAAAGGTTAGTCCTTCAACCATTTAACCTTTCAGATTCCGTTTCTCGGGTCCTGATAGCTTCACGAAAGCCTTCCACAAGAAAGTCTTACTCATACAAATGGAAAAGGTACACATCATGGTGCACTTCTCAGTCCCTTGATCCCCTTTCCTGTCCAATCTCCAAATTCTTGGACTACTTATGGCATCTCTCTGAATCAGGTCTTAAAACCTCTTCTATCAGAATGCATGTCAGTGCGGTAGCCGCCTTCCATAAGGGTATTGGGGGTAATCCTATTTCAGTGCAACCCCTAGTAACACGCTTTCTTAAGGGCTTACTCCATCTAAAGCCACCCTTGCGTCCTCCGGCCCCATGCTGGGACCTTAACCTGGTTCTTGGTCGTCTAATGAAACCTCCTTTCGAACCTCTGCACTCCTGTGACTTGAAATATCTCACTTGGAAAGTGTTATTCCTTTTGGCTGTTACTTCAGCTCGCAGGGTTAGTGAATTACAGGCCCTAGTTACCTATCCGCCTTACACTAAGCTCCTGCAGGACCGGGCGGTACTCCGCACTCACCCTAAATTTTTACCTAAGGTAGTTTTGGAGTTTCATTTCAATCAATCTATCGTACTACCTATCTTTTTTCCCAGGCCCCACTCAAACTCTGGAGAGCAGACCCTGCATACCCTAGACTGTAAACGGGCTCTAGCTTTTTACCTAGACCGTACAGTTTCCCACAGGAAGAGCACTCAATTATTCGTCTCTTTCCATCCTAATAAGTTGGGACAACCTGTGGGTAAGCAGGCTCTTTCTTCCTGGTTGGCGGACTGCATTTCTTTTTGCTATGAGCAAGCTGGCATTCCTTTTCAAGACCGTGTTAAAGCACACTCTGTGAGGGCCATGGCGACGTCAGTGGCACACCTTCGATCGGTGCCGCTTCCTGACATCTGCAAAGCTGCAACCTGGAGTTCTCTCCATACTTTTGCAGCCCATTATTGTTTGGACAAGGCTGGAAGACAGGACTCCATCTTCGGCCAGTCTGTCTTGCGTAACCTTTTTCCAACCTGATGTACCAACACCCTTCCACCTACCCGGTAGGGTGCGGATGCCCTTTCCCAAATTTCTCCTCAGTTGTTGTGCCTGCTGCACACCGTTGG
The DNA here is from genome assembly GCF_901001135.1 of Rhinatrema bivittatum. NCBI lineage: Eukaryota > Metazoa > Chordata > Amphibia > Gymnophiona > Rhinatrematidae > Rhinatrema > Rhinatrema bivittatum. The sequence goes on from NC_042623.1 coordinate 98,482,333, forward strand.
GTACATTTGGTGCAGGTCGGGACATCCTCAGCTCGGTACTCACCCATTTGTGAGGACAACCATCCTGCTTGTCCTGTGAGAAAGCAAATGTTGCTTACCTGATGTAACAGGTGTTCTCACAGGACAGCAGGATGTTAGTCCTCACGAAACCCGCCCGCCTCCCCGCGGTGTTGGGTTCGTTTTATTTTTACTTTCTAGGCACTGCCTGTAGCTTTGAAAATCAGACTGAAGGGAGACCCCTGCTGGCTGCAGGGTCAGTGCATTGATGGGCATGCCCAGTAGGGGCCAGTCAAAGTTCTGTTTAAACTTTGACAGAAGTTTTCCGTGGTGGGCTCCATCCTCGATGTCACCCATTTGTGAGGACTAACATCCTGCTGTCCTGTGAGAACACCTGTTACATCAGGTAAGCAACATTTGCTTACTATGATATTCTCTATTTTATTCTTTGTTCCTTTCCTAATAATGCTAAGTATTCTATTTGCTTTCTTGGCCATTGCCACACACTGAGCAGAAGATTCCAACGTGTTATCAACAATGATGCCAAAATTATTTTCCTGAATGGTGACTACTAATGTGGAACCTTGCATTGTGAAGCTATAATTTGGGTTACTTTTCCTTAAGTGCATCACTTTGCACTTACCCACATTAAATTTAATCTGCCATTTGCATTCCCAGTCTCCCAGTTTTACAAGGTCCTCTTGCAATTTCTCACAAATTGAAAGAATAGCCATTCTAAATAAAATTGTCATACAATTAAATGTTTGTATGGAACAAAACTGTACTGTAATTAAAAATATAAATAATAAATCTCAGGTCTGACTAGTTGAACACCTGACAAATATAAATGTTGCTAGGTCCTAATGACATTTCATGGAAGGATTTAAGCTGATCCCACACTAGTACAAGCCTAGTCTCTATCCTCATTCCTGCTGGCATTTTGGCAGCCATGTGTCCATATTGGGTATGCAGAAGAGAGAGATTCTGTCTTTGAGCTCTATCTTTACGCTAGTGGCCCATATTTACATATCTCTAGTAGGTTGATTACACAAGTCTTCTTTCTATTTTATTTCAATCTCTTGAGATGATCTGCTTGGGCAACTTATGCTTCCCTTGACAGCTGAGGCTTGGCAGCACAGCTTTTTCCAAAATTAATTTCCCAGTGCTGCTCTTGTGCTGAAAGGGGTCGCCACCATGACTGCAGATATCAAGCACATCACCTTTCCAATATACCAAAGCCCTGTCAGTCCCATCCAACAGGAGACTTAAACTTGAATCTCATGTACCACAGCTCTAGCGCTTGTACCTTAGGGCCAGTCCATAACAGTATTTTAAGATTCAAGGTGAATCTTTATATTAAGACTCTTCTCTTGGTATTGAAATCAGGGAGCATCATTTTCAAGGTCTGCCTGCTGGTATATTTTCACTCCCATGTCTGAAGATTAATGTTACGTTTGACAGCCTATGGGTCATCCCTGATGCCACAAATACCAAGACTCCTCTTTCAGTGAGACCCTGTTGGACCTCTCAGATGTGGCAAGGTGCCGCTGGGACCACTGCCTCGGGCCTTCCCTCTAGGTGTGCATGCATCCGACATCACTGGATTTAAAGGTGCCATGGTAGGAAAAGGCTGTGGTGCTGACATCACTGCCACCATCCCTGGGACACCCCCCACTTTGCATCAGCAGTGGGTCTCCTGCATTCCTTGCAGTGTGTGTTGCCAGCATTTGTGCCTCGCCTTGTCTTCCAATTCAGTCTTGCCTCATCTTCTCTTCAAAATCAGCCTTACCTTGTCTCATTGTCCAGCCTCGCCTTGACTCGCTTTCCAGTCCAGCCTCGTGCAGCCTTGTCTCACTTCACATTCCAGCATAACCTTATCCAGCCTTGCCTCACTTTACCTTCTAGCTGAGCTGTCCAACTTGCCTTCCTCATTCTCATCATCAGTGTTTCCTGAGTATCCATGTCTCCCTCAGATTGCCACTTTGGATCTTGATCTCCTGCCTGGACCTGACTACAGTTGCCTGCCACCTGGACCTGACTATCATTGCCTGCCACTTCGACCTGACCTCTAGCCAGGACATGACCAGTCTTGCTCGCTGCCTGCCCTGACCTTGGTTCTCCTCTTACTTCCATAAGCCAGCTGTCTACTTTGTCTCTGGTCTCTAACTACCACCTCTGCCCTAGGGACCTGCCTAAGTCCTGTTGGCTGCCAGAATCCAAAGGCTCAGCCTGCAGAGGAAGAAATTGGTAAAGGTGAACCTCTAGACTCCATTACAGGGCATATTTGGCAGCTGCCAGCACAGGCATTGGGTGTTATGGATCGTTGCCGGCAGGTTTCCCCCGCGAGCAGACTTCACTCACCCACGCTGCTTCATCTGCCTGACGGGGCTGGTGCTGCTGGAGTCGGGCCTTTAGTGCTGCCAGAGCCGCAGACTGTAGTTCTTCCTGCGGCCTAGAGGCCGCCCGGACTCGTCCTCTTCACCGTGGCCAGAGCCACGGACTTTCCTGCCTTCCCTGCGGCCAGGAGCTGCCTCCGATGCCATGTGATCTTCGCGGCGCGAGGGCCGCATCCCCAGGCTCGAGTGGCGGGGTCTCCTGCAGTGGCTGGGGCCGCTGCCGTCATCGGGCCTGCTCCTCAGGCTCAGCCCTGCGTCTCTGGCTCTGTGCGTCAGTGCAGGCCACTGTCCGCGGTCCTGCACAGATTCCTGCTCTCTCTTAGGTGCCGGCGTGCGCCTCTCTTCAAGATTTAAAGGGCCAGCCACAGGAAGTGTGGCTGACCCCACCTAGGGATGAACTTCCTGTACAAGCCCTATAAAAGGGCTGCTCCGTCAGTCAGTCTTCGCCTTGCAGTGGAGTTGCTTCACTCTGGAGGCTCCTGCCTGCCAGAGCTCCATCAGGTCTTTGTCTTCTCCATGGAGTTCTTGTTGTCACGTCGCACCATGCCATGTCAAGTTTAGTCTTCGTGCCTGAGGTCCTTGTCCAGGTGTCCTGGTATCTCGTCTTGATCCTCCGCTTCCTGTTGTTCCTGGTTCCTCGATGTCCTGCTCTTTGCTGTTTTGTCAAAGCTCCTGAGCCTTTTGGTCCTGTAGGCCGGTAGTCCCTCGGATGATGTCTTTCCCGAGTGGGGACTAGCCTGCAGGTGGACTGGTGTCCTGTGCCGTCATGTCCTGCCAGAAGTTGGTGGATTTTCAGACGACATCGGCTCCGTCATTGGAGTTCTGCTTCGACTGGATCCTTCTCTGTGCTTGTCCCGCTCCCAGCATGGTCCAAGACCAGCCTCCTTGGGCTGTGTAGGGCGCCCTACTCAGTCCCGCGGGTGGGCTGAGTAGGGCGCCCTGAGAGACAGTGCCAATGTCCTTCCGCCCAGCTTCTCGTCTCGTCTGGACTTCGTCAGTTCCTCGTTTCATCCTGGATGCCATTGCATCACTCTCGTTATCATGTCTTGTTCCTGATGTCGTCGCATCAACCATTGGTCCGTGATGTCTTTGCATCAGCTTTGGTGTCAAGTCCTCATCCACGATGCTGTTGCATCGAGTCTGCTGTTATGTCTTCGTGTCGAGGCCCATCTGCCCTCATCCTCAGGCCAGACCTGCTGCTCCATGCTGTTCCATGCAGCATGGAGCAGCTGACCGAAAGGGCTTGGAATGGTCGGAGGACCATTCAATTTCCAGCATCATCTGTTGGCCATGGGAGCTTGCAGGCCTGGCGGAGGGTAAGACCGTCAGCCATGGTGGAACACGCCGTCAACCCTCTGTCCGGTCCTGGATCCGTCTGGGGTCGGGCTGAGGCCCATGGGAACACTAAAACACCCCGTTACGTAACAGAATGCAAGGCCTTTCGAGGCCGTTCTCAACATTGGGGGCTTGCCCATAAAGCTACGTCAACTATGCTGCAGTGCTAAGGGTTCACACATCCCATATCCATTACAGGTTGCTGAGGCCATGAGCTCAGCAATCTCGCTCCCCATCCCTCCATTACTGTCCTAGAGCACTAGTTTCAACCGCAGCAAGATCAGCTGAATACTGTGTCTGGCTGTCTTCAGGGCATTGTGGCCCAACCTGTTCCAGTGTCTGCTCCAGCACCAGTCTTTCCGATCTGCCATTCACACAACCACTTGCCTCCGCCTCCAAAGGATGATGGGAATCCCAGAAGCTGTAGAGACTTTCTTTAACCAGGGAAATGTAGGATGCAGTCAGCAGAACTCACACACACACACACACACACACACACTCCATCTTACTCGAATTGTGTGTATTTTATTTTTATTATATTTCAACAGCATAGGACTAGATTTAAGTATTCATTTATCTGATAGCTGATATAAATAGAAGTAGACATGACTTATCACACCCACAAATTAATATTTAATATGAAACTATGTTACAGTATTTGATGGCACCTGTTTAGTTGATATAATTTAACACATTTAAGCAACATGAAATTATGTGCCTTATTGTGAACCGTTGTGACGGCATCTAGCTTAACGATGGTATAGAAAAGATTTTAAATAAAAAATAAATAAATAAATAAATTTGAGCTGCAGGCACTATTATTCTTGTCTGACCACATCAAGGTAACCCACATTCTCTCTTTGCTGTGAGGCACCACCCTGGCCTGGGCCTTTCCTCTCTGAGAACGACCCACTCCTGGGGGATCTGGCTTGCTTTTTGCAATAGTTCTGAGAAGGTTTTGACAAGCCTAGCCATACCACATCCAAGTCTTCTAAACTCCTGCAGATTAGACAAGGCTCCTGTTCTGTGGGGGAATACATGATGCACTTTCACACCTTGACTTCTGAACTCCAGTGGGGTAGCAAAACCTTGATGGCAATTTTCCGATGAGGACTTATGGAACACATTAAAGATGAGCTGGTGGCCAGATACCTACCACTTAGCCTGGATGGGATGATCAGTTTAACCATATTCATAGACTTGAGGTTCCAGCAGCAGGCCAAAGAAAGAAGTTTAACTCGACGCTCCATCCACCTTGTTCCAAGCTTTCAGAATCCGGTGACTAACTTCGCCTCCAGAGTCAGGTTCACTGCCAGCAGATTCTATGCAAGTAGATTGTTTCTGAATCTCAGATGATGAGTGACAGAGGCGTCAGACTCCAGACCACCTTGCTAGGTGCTGCCCTAACAAACCAAGAAATTCAAGCCATGGATCTGGTGGGAGAGGCCACCTCAAGTCATTCATGCACCTCTCCACAATTACTGGTCCTAGTACGTCTATCTCATAAAGATGTTCTTCTCAATGTTCTTGCCTTCTCGGACACTGGCGCTTGAGGTAGCTTTATCCATGAGACTCTGGTCTAACTCAATTGCATTTCTACAGTTCCTTTGAATTCCCCACTTTTGATGTCTGTTTATGGAGATCCTCTGCTGGGACAGATTTATAACATTAAATTACTACTGACCTTACAGACTGGGGTCTTACATAGAGAACAAATCAGTCTCTTTGTGTTTCCCAAGGCAATCAACACAATCATTGTCTGCAAATTGCTAGGTGGGGTTCTAAGTGTCATGAACAATTTATTACTAGTGTCTCTCCTGTGATACTAGCCACCCGTACTGTCACCTCTGAATTTCCAGGCCTGCCATTACAGTATTGTGGATTTGTTGATGTTTTCAGTTAGAAACAGGTGGGGATCCTACTGCCTCATCGCACTTATGATTGTGCCATAGATCTCAGCCCAAGCTAGGTTCCACCTCGAAGCTGAGTTTATCCTCTCTCCCCTCCAGAAGCAAAGGCAATGTCTAAATACATACAAGAAAATCTGGACCGAGGCCTTATTCGTCCCTCATCATCACCTTCAGAAGCTGAATTCTTTATTGTGGGAAAGAAGGTTGGATCATTACATCCCTGCACTGATTATCATGGCCTCAACACTATTACTAAAAATTCGATACCCACTTCCACTGATTTCTGATCTCTTTGACTGCCTCCAGGGCATGCAAGTATTTACAAAGTTGAATCTGCGGGGAGCATAAAATTTGATGTGAATCCTTGCAGGCAATGAGTGGAAGACTGCCTTTAACATCCACAATGGATGAGTACGGGTTCTGCAACGCCTCATGGTCTTCCAATTTATGGTTAAATGACGTATTCCGGGACCTTCTCTACTCCTCTGTGGTAGTTTACCTAGATGACATCTTTATCTTCTCAAAGGCATTGTCTTAACTTTGACACCATGTGAAATATGTCCTGCAAAGGCTCCATGAGCATCATCTTTATGCTAAGCTACAGAAGTGTATCTTTGAACAAGAAGATCTCCCCTTTTTGGGGTACAATGTTTCACGTTAGGTCGTTCAGATAGATCCTAAGAAAGTAAAAGCTTCAAAAGTCTCTTCAATGTCTACAGCTGGTGACTCGTGAGGCCTACTTATAATACCAATTGAAAACACCCTTCTCTCCAATCTCCACCCTAAGAAGATCTCATTTTAGCCTGCTCAGAATATATATATATATATATACACCTCAGAATATATATATCTCCCAAGCTCATCCCAAAAAGGGGATGGTTTTAAGCTAGGGAGAGGATCCCCAAAAATGCAAAATCTCCTGGCATCTGAGAAAAGCTTAGTAATGGTGCAGAGCCACTGTTACATATGTTTGTTTGTTTTGGGGTGGGTTTTTTTTTAGATTTTGGATTTTCTAAAGGGAGGGGATCAGCTAATTCATTGGATGGTTCATGAGGTAATGATTGCTGAGTCCCTCAGTGGAAGAGGGGAGGGCAGGCCACACTGTTGTGTGGGTGGGGGTTTGATTTTACATTTTATATATTTGACATATTTTTAGGATGTATTTGACTGTGTATTATGTATTTGATTATATATTGTAGGAGGACTTTTATTATTGATTATGTGTATTTGATTATATATTATGTATTTTATTATGTATTTTGACTATGTATTTTTTTAATTATTGTAAACTGCATTGGGTGGTCCTTTGATGGACCAAGAATGCGGTATATAAGCTCAAAATTAGAATTAAATAAAGAGGATATTTTTCAGACTACCACAGGTTCTAAGGTGTAAGTTTTCACAGTACTTGGATTCTTCCTCAGGCAATGTACTGCAAGTGATGCTGATGCCTGTTATGCAGGGGAGAAAAGCACTGGTTGTGAATTCCATTGCATTTTATTTGCATATTTTTAAAGGGATTAACAATGCCAGTATGAAGGTGCGAAGTAGGTGCTTGTCATCATAGTTCAGAACTGTGAGTAGTTTTAAAGATTATAAACTGTCCATGAGTTCAATTAACATGATAATATTTTGGCTGTATTCTAAATAGTTGATTGCCCAACATGAATATATGTTTCACTGTGTCTCATAAATCATTCACCAAATATCTGTATAACTGCGTACTCATATATTCTTCTGATCCAAAGTTCCCTTTGAGAGTTTCCATCTTCATTTTTTTTTTTTTAAGTTGTATCTAGGACTGTAGGAGTACTCTTCCACTGGTATGACCATGGCTTTGTTTCTGATGCTTTAGAAATTACATATTCATCTATTTTCTGAGTGTCAGTTCAGTTTCACCTACATAAGAACTGGTATTTAGCGTTTATAAGGCTAAATACCAAAAAGGGCAAAGAGCACAATTTTTTGCACTATGGGACTGTAACAAATCACCAGCTGGGCCATGCATGATCTGCTAATAGTTTTCTGGAATAGACTTCTCAGTCACCATAGCCACTACAGCTTCATTCCATGTATTCACATTCAAAGTCTTCCGGTTTCTATAATGGGGCATCATATCATTCCCCAGAATAGTATGCAAATCAGGTTTACGCCAGTCCCATTTTCTAGGATCATTTAGAAATCATTTCCCAACCATACCTTAAGCTAAAACTGTAGGCTTTTCTGCTCCTAGGTCCACGAAAGCCCTTTCCCTCTGGCTTCCTCATCTGGTTCTGTCTGTCTCTCTCTCTTCCTCCGCTCTCTCTCCTTCTCTCCTTCTCTTCATCCTCTCTCTTCCTTCTTTGACTACAGGCAGGGGGCTTAAGAGTTATGTTGATTACACTGCTCATTCAGCTGTGTTTTCCCAGTCAGACCCACCTGTTTGACTGACTGCTGACTTTAAAACCACCTGCTTCTTTGCACAAGGTCTGTAGACTACATTTCCCAGCAGCCTTTTGTTTCCTGTTCCATCTGGCTCTGCTGAAGCTTCTGTTTGCTTTACTGAGGATTATTTTTGTTTTATTCCAAAAGTTGCAAGAACTTAAAGCTTTGGGCAAAAGATGAGCATGGGTTAGAGATCCTTAGTAATTCTATATAGAAATTATGTTTGGGCTTTGTAGATGATTTCTAAAGAGAATAATTGTGGGGTGCTTAAAAAAAATTACTGTTTATACTGTAATTCTGTTTGATCTTTAAATTTGCTCATAGGTAGATCACATTGGAAGAATGGCAGGTAATACATTTCTTGAATTTATATTTCTTCTTCTTGTGGTTGCAGGTTTTCATTTCTTATATTTGTAAGGATATGGTCCACATTTCCTGGTTTGATAGGGTCATCTATCGGCAATACATTGCATTAGGTGATGGAATAGTCTGTAAAATAAAAGCAGACCAGTTTTAATGATGCACAATTGTCAAACCTTTTCTGTTGGAAATAAATCTAGGGGTCACAAAATGAAATTTCAGGGTGGACGACTCAGAACCAACATCAGGAAATATTTCTTCACGGAGAGGGTGGTGGAGGCCCGGAATGCCCTTCCGCAGGAGGTGGTGAAGATGAAAACAGTGAAAGAATTCAAAGGGGCATAGGTTAAACACTGTATCCCTAAAAATTAGAGGATGGAAATGAAGAAAATAGTACATGGGGGGGGGGGGGGGGGGGGTAACTTGCTGGTGCGGCAGTTACTGCCCTTAACCAATAAGCCTACATACTATTAATGCAATTCCATCATTGCTCTGTGCTTCAATGGCAGGGGAAACAGGGGAATGGGATTCAAAATGCAACCAACGAGGGCCCTGACCTTTACAGTCTGGGGAAACAAGCAGGGGGGTAACTTGCTGGTGTAGCAGTTACTGCCATTAACCAATAAACCTGATACTTTTGATGCAAGTTCAATATTTGCTCTCTGCTTCATCAGCAGGGGGTAACAGAGGGAGTTGGATTCAGACAGTAACCAGTGAAGGCCCTGAGTTTTATGGTTTGGGAAAGTGATAAGCTTGGGGGTAACCTGCATGCATGGCAGATACTACCATAAACTTCCTGGGCAGACTGGATGGACCATTTGGCCCTTTTCTGCCATTATTTCTATGTTTCTATCTATGATATTCACAGAGCATGGATTAGAGATCCTTAGTAATTCTATATAGAAATTATGTTTGGGCTTTGTAGATGATTTCTAAAGAGAATAATTGTGGGGTGCTTAAAAAAATGAATAGAAAAAGAAGCTAGGTTTTGTTTTCTTTAGTTATTTTCAATAATTATATGTGGATTGTAAAACCACTATCAAGAAATATAGAAAAGCATTAGCAAACAATAACCTTGGAAGGCCGCTGGTTTGTGGATGGTGATTTAGATTGAAGGCCTGTAACTTTCATAATTACTTTATATATATCCTAAGTTGTGCATTTCGTTACTAGCTAAGTTGTCCATTTTGTTACTAGCTTTTATACTTAGATTAAAATTTGCAAGAAATGATTTCTGCTAGTCATTTTCTTCCTGCTCCTTTGGGCTGGCAGCTTTATTATTAAGAGCCTTCAGACACAGCTGCCCTGGGGTATTTCCCCATTTTGGTCTGTCCCCCCATGCATATCTAGTAATGCTATTGCAAGACAATCCTCCAGCTTATTGGCATGGAATGTGGTTCCCTTCTTATCTTGGCACAGATGTGTACTTAAGCCATCCAGTAGTCAGTAGATATCACCGTTGAATGATGGCTGGGACTCTCTCTTTCGGGGGGTTATGAATGCTGTTCCCTTTTGCCTGCTGACCTCAGATGAGGAAATTCTCTCTTGCACAGAAGATTTTGATGGTCTTTTGTCTCTGCTTACTATTACTTTCCAATGAGGAGAGGAAGACCAATATGCAGCTATATCGTAAGCCTTTTTATGAAATTATACTAAGCATAGGTAAGAATGGATGAGAGGTGTGCTCCCTTGTTTTACATTTTTGTAAGATTTTTAAAGGCAAGAATTAGCATTCTAAATAGTCAGCTGTTTTTGCTCTCCTTTCTGAGAGAAATTAGGACAAAGTGACTGACAGCAAAGGCTTTTAATTAATACGTTGTTACCTGGGTTCATTAATTTTTTCATGTACAGTGGCTGGCACCATACATAATAATATGGAGAGAAGAAAGTAAATTTATTAGACAAGATATACCCACTGCCAGCTCAAATGTTTTACAAATGATTTTGTCTACTAAGGAGTGGGAGGTGGGAAATCCATAATCATGGCAGAATAGTAAAATGTAAGCATGGTTATAGTTTTTGATTTTCGGCTTGCTGCCAAACAGTGCAAGAGGAAAGATACCTTACAGCAAGGTGTTCAGATTGGATTATCAGAAGTATAAAACTGATGTTCTGATTAGAAAACAAATACAAAAAAATAAACAAGGTGGAATAGCCTTGATTCTACCAAATTCAGAATTGCAGAGAAATTCATGCTCAGGAGTAAATCTTTCCTAGACTGAGCCCACATATTTCCCAATCCAGTCTGAATTTCTTCTTTTGCAGTATTTGAAAAGAATTCTATGTCAAATATATCTAGATATTCAATATTTATATTGCCCAATTTCTAAATTTAGAACTTTTGAACATATGTTCAAATGCATTAGAAATGCATTTAGAAATGCATTTCTAAATTTTCTGCTTGAACAGTTTAATTCTGTACATTTGTTTGCCTTTCTGTAGTTTCATCATATTTTTAATTCTCTGGCAAAAGATGCATTATTTCAAAATTGTTCCAGCAGACTGATTTGCTGGCCTTTTTATCCTGTATTTTTCCCTTCTTTTGCTTGAAACTCACATCTGGCCTTATTTATTTATTTATTATTGAAAGGAGCTGTTCATTATTGCTCAGACATAAATGCATGTCACATTGATCCACACCTTTCTGTTTTTCTTAATGTGTTGCACTTAATTTATTATCATTTTATTTATTTTATTTATTTAAAAACATTTATATACCGTCTTTCAAAAGCGAAAACGCTTTTCCAACCAGAGTGTTCAAAGCATGTTGTAACATGGATACAGAGGAGGTTCAAATTACAAAGGTTACATAGTACATACGGTATACGGTGGGTGCAGATATAGCAGTTAAGGGGCAACAGGGGCATCAAGTACAGTTAAATACTAAAGTGGAAGAAACCCAGTAAGGTTTTAGCAGTCGCCTGAGAGTTGCAGTATAAGTCGTCAGGACAGCAATAGTAAATGAGATTAAGAGTAGTAAGCATATGAATCTTGAAGTATGCTGATACAGCTAATTATTTATGGATACAGCAGGGTCATTTATGGAAAAGGAAACCCATGCCAGGTGTATGTACATTCATAGTTTTATATCATTTCCTCACTACCTACTTCTTTTGAGCATATTTCACTTTATCATAGATGGTGCTGCTCTGACAATGGAGAAAAATGTAACTGTAGCTGAAATTGCTGACATCCTTTGACACTCTCTTAGTATACAGACTTTAATTGTGGTAAGGAGTATTGTGGAAATCAGGAAATGTTAAAGATGTGCTGCCATCATCAGGTGACAGGTATACCTCCAGTTTAAAGCAAGGTATCAAACATGTTTCCTGTGAGTTCCTACTGCTACAGTTTAACACAGTTTCAGCACACATTTTCTTTACTGCAAATGACTGCAGCTATAATGTGCACAAATATCAAAATGCAGTACTTGATAACAGAATCAAAAAACTGATTTAAATGTGGCAATAAATATTACAAATAAAGCAAAAATTCCAAGACTCATAAGAATTCTATCATTTGAGAGACCTTCATAACAAGTGAATGGGCTTAACAATAAATCAGTTATATATGGTTTGAGAAATATTAATTTATTCTCTTAACCACAAAGGTGTTAAATGCCCAACTTTTTTTAGTCATTAGTCTCTTATATGTATTTCTTAACCATTTTCTTATTTTTGCATTTAAAAGACTTTGAAGAATAAATTGCCATAGACACTTATCTCAAAGGATTGCATTGAAGATTTCTTTGTAGTATGCCAAATAATAAACCTGACACGACTCGTGTTTCAAAAGTCCTCCTTCCTCAGGTACCCTAAATATGGCAGAAAATATTATTTTTCCTATAAAGATATGCAATAATATTAGTATACAATGAAGTAATTATGAAAAACGTTTAATATTATTTTCTGAAAAAACATACGTGTCTAGGTCATAAAATCTGAACTCTTCTTATACTTGATGAAAATCTAAATAGACAATTTCAGCATTCTGAGCTTGGATCCACCATTTTATACATTATTTATACCAATTTAAGGGATGGAAATGGGCCAATAGAAATTAGGAGCATGATTGCGTAGACCAAACATTCTGGGATAAGTCCAATAGGGGAGCCAATTAGAAATCCATAAAGATGACTGATGTGAAAAGATATTGCCCGTTTCAATATGCCATTTATTTAAGATTTATTTAAGATACTAATATTGCATATTTTTGTAGGAAAAATCATTATATTTTCTGCCATACTTATGGTCCCTGAGGAAGGAGGACTTTCAAAACACAAGTTATATCGAGCTTATTATTTGGCATACTACAAAGAAATCTTCAATGCAATCCTTTGAGATAAGTGTCACTGGCAATTTATTTGTCAAAAAAGTATTTTAAATTCAAAAATAAGAAAATGGTTAAAAAATACATATGAGACCAATGATTAAAAAAGCTGGGCATTTATCACTTTTGTGGTTAAGAAAGTAAATTTTCAACTTTCTCTCTGACACAAGAAACCTGGGTGTTATACTTGATAACCAACTAACCTTCAAACCATATATCAAATCTATCCTTAGCAGCTGCTATTTCAAACTACAAACCCTCAAAAAACTCAAACCCCTTCTCTATTTCTCTGATTTCCGTACGGTACTCCAATCCATAATTTTTTCAAAAATGGATTACTGTAACGCTCTCCTACTTGGACTCCCTGCTACCCATATCAAACCTCTACAACTCCTTCAAAACGCTACTGCACGCATCCTCACAAATGTCAATAAGAAAGACCACATCACTCCCACCCTCATTGATCTCCATTGGCTCCCCATTCACTCACGAATTATTTACAAGACCCTTACCCTCATCCACAAAAGTATTACTAATGAACATTACAACTGGCTAAACCCACCCTTCCTCCCTCGTACCTCCACAAGACCCACCCGTTCCTCTCTCCGTGGAACTCTTATTCCTCCCTCCATAAAATCCACAAGACTCATCTCCACCACCAATAGAGCTCTCTCCTTCGCAGGCCCCTCCCTTTGGAACTCTATGCCTCTTGACCTATGCTCCGAAACATCCACACCCACTTTCAAAAAGAAACTCAAAACCTGGCTCTTCCTCCAAGCATACCCCCAATCATCTTCATCATCTACTAACACCCTAACCCGTCCATCATCTCTCACCAACACCCCCCCATCAGACCCACACCCATCACCTACCCCCTCTAACCTCTAAGGAACTTCTATCCCTCACTTAACCTCCTGCATATAAAAAATGTTACCTAGTACAACCTCACACATAACCTCATTTCAACGGCTGTTTTCGTGCTTACACAACCCTGTGTATAACCAGTGTACATATCAATTGTTCCTCGAATCCTTGTACATATCTTATCCTTATGTGTCTGTTCTCACCCTCCCCCCGCCCCCTCCTTTGTCTCAACTACCCCTTTCCCTCACTCCCTAAGTTATTTAGTTACTTGCTCTGTTACTACGTATATGTTACATACTGTTATCTGTAAAGGCTTTGCCTATATATTTTTTGGTTGTAAGTTACTTGTAAACCGGCACGATGTGCAAACAGTTGTCGGTATATAAAATTAAATAAATAAATAAATAAATAAATTACTTACTTAATTAATATTTCTCTAGCCATATGTAAGTGATTTATTGTTAAGCCTGTTTACTTGTTATGAAGGTCCCTCAAATGATGGCATTCTTATGAGTCTTAGAACATGTGGTTTTTGGTTTATTTCTAATACCAAACTGTGCATGCAGTCAACCTTATGTATTGAGGTTGCATGCCAAAATAGTTTAATGTGCAGAATCCATGTTTGAGTATAAAACATAAGTTAGGAGCACAAAGGTTGTGTGTATAAAACCAGAGTCCATGACTCCCTCCTCAAACACCACTGGTTCAGGACTACATGGGGGCACAGCATCATAGATTAACACTAGCCCTTGAAATATGAGTTAACCTTTAACTTTCCAGTGTTAGAAAAAACTGAATTAAGTTTACGCAACTCTCTGCATTGAGAATTGCCGTGGAATATACATGGGGGAGGTGTGATAACATGCAAGTGGTCTTTGGCTTTACAAGGATGCCAGAGGGCAGAGCAGTCTGGATTCCAGCCTTTTTTCCCCACAGAATCAGCTTTATCATTTACAGCATAACAAAGGACAGGCAGCAAAGGTCTGCTTACCTCAGCTGTTCTAAATCAGCCATTGACAGTCTTGCCATAGGAGTTGCTTTCTTCTTCCCAGGGACTGACTGTTCCCTCCTGGGTCTGATCACTTATTCCCCTGCTTAGAGAAATGCCATGGGACCAGAAATCCCTTCTGAGCTGTGCTTTAAGGTGGACCAGGATAAATGCCTGGTCCTGGTCTTTTAAAGACATCCTGATATTCACTTCTTTACTTACCTATGTTATGGGGAATATAACATAATAAAGGAAACCTCTTCTAACCTATATAAAAATTTGGATTTATTCTGATTAAGAAAATTTAGAAAAATTATAATTGTTTTGGACATCAAACTTGATAAAAGATGACAAGCAGTGAATAAATATCTTATTAATTACAGTTTACATAATATATTCTGTATAAGTAGCTTCTATCATAATATTGTCTAGGGATCTTTAAGGGTAAAATAGTTTTAACGTGGTGCAATTTGAAATTTCTGTCTTTCATCTGCATTGACCCTTATTCCAAATCATTCTAATGGGCCATGTCAGGGTAAATGGGGACAGAAAACAGCAATGTCTTCTTCCTTTGACCTTCTTCTTCTTCTTCAAGGATTGCAGTATTAATATCATCCTTTTATAATTTTTCAACATATTGAAAATGTAGTTGAGAACAAGTGTCTCTTTCTGATTGGATGTATGATCCAATTTATTTATTTTTATTTATTTAAAATCTTTTCTATACCGTCGTTTAGTAGAATACCATCACAACGGTTCACATATAGGCACATATAGTACATTGTATATGCAACTGTTCCTATTATTAGTAATGGAGGTGCCTGATGATCTCGGTAACATCGTTTCATAGTAATGGCTAAGAGTTTAGTGATGATTAATCTGACCTGTGACCAAGATAAAGACTGTTAAATTATACATTTAATTTAAAAGGTGCAATAGACAGACCATGACATACATACATATAAAGTGCTAGTGCTGTATGAAGATTTTATGTGTACAGCTTTCAGCGTTTTTTTCTTTCTCGCTCTCTTTGTGGAAAGGCTTCTCTAAAGAGCCATGTCTTTAAGCTCTTTTTGAAAGTCTTGAAATCTCTCTGTAGTCTTATCTCTATGGGCATGGTGTTCCATAGTAACGGTCCGGCCAATGATAGTGCTCTTTCTCTGACTTGAGTTAGTTTTGCAGTTTTTACTGAGGGGATGGGGGAGGGGTTTGTTGGCGGATCTCAGGTTTCTGTTAGGGACGTGGACGCGGAGTGCTGTGTTTAGCCATTCTGCTTTTTCGTCATCAATCATTTTTCTCATAAAAGGACTTCATGTACAAGTCCTATATGAATAGCCATACTACATGATGCTACTAGCCCCATACAGTCATGGCTAATTTCTAACACACAGCAACCAATATTCATCTGTAGTATTTTTAAACAAGTCAATCACTGTATCATATTGCATGTTTTTCAGACCGTCAGCAATTCTTGTCAATCTTCCAACATATCACTGTCTATTGTAGTGTATTTAAAGAATTGCAGAAGTCTTCGTCCCTTTTTGTTATTAAACAGTCATTTTTATTATTTGTCTGTCAATGCAACAAACAAACACAAGCATCAATTACTCGTTCATCACTCTACACCTTCTCCCTCAGTTTGACCTTCCCAGATTGAACATCTGTTCAGACTTGAGTTACCTCTGGGGGAAGTGAATCACCATTTTTGTTTTTCTTTTCCACCTTGACCTGGGTCTGTCCATTTCTTTTTCCAACAGTGGGTTGGGGTGGGGATCCCTAAGCCAAAGAATACCTACCCCTGTCCATGCCTCCATCCAAACTCCAGGCAACCAATTTTGAGTGAGGAATCAGTTAAGGGTTCCCAGAGCACCCACGGTTCCTCCTTTGTCTTGTTCCTTCTGCTTCATGTCACCATACAAAGTAGACAGTGAAGTCCATGCCTTGCATCTTTTCAGTCAACCACTCAACTTTTCCCCTTGTATTTAGGAGAAAAACTATCTGTATAAGGATTAACATCTCATGCAGTCACAAAGAGTATCCGAGTTCCAGTCCTCTCTCTTCAAAGTTTTGCAGAGTTGTTTGATACTAGAGATGTGAATCAGTTCCGGAATTGGTTCCGGTATCGTGTTTGTAGAACCGTGGGAAATCTTTGTTTCCCATGGTTCTGACCACTTTTTTTTTTTTGGCTGTCCCAAGCCAAAAAAAAAACCCCTCACCCCGATCCTTCAAATTTAATTATTTACAGTCCCCCACCCTCCCGACCCCCCACAAAAATTACTTAAAATCCCTGGTGGTCCAGCGGGGGTCCTGGGAGCGATCTCCTGCTCTTGGGCCATCGGCTGCCAGAAAACAAAATGGCACCGGTGGCCCTTTGCCCTTACCATGTGACAGGGGCTATCAGTGCCATTGGCTGACCCCTGTCACATGGTAAGGGCAAAGGGCCATCGGTGCCATTTTGATTAGTGGCAGCCGACGGTCCGAGAGGGGGACAATGCTCCCAGGACCCCCGCTGGACCACCAGGGACTCTAGGCACGTTTTGGGGGGGTTGGGAGGGTGGGGGGATTGTAAATAATCAGATCTGAAAGGTTGGGGTGGGTTTGGGGTTTTTTTTCTATGTGCCCTTTCTCTCCCCCCCACCCCCCCAAAATAAAAAAACACACAAAAGTTCGTGGAGTTTTCCTATCGGTTTTGGGGTCCTCAATACATGATGACTTTTGAAATATCGTACGATATTTCAAATCGTCGAAAAACCAATGCACATCCCTATTTGATACCCTCAAGGGCCAATTCTTCCTTTTGCACAAAAATACATTCTGAACTTCACCAAAAGGTGAGATCATTAGCAAGAATTTTTCTTCGTAGTTGATTAGGCCCACAGAATCTCAAAATCCAGAAAATCACATCCCAGGATAAGTGGATATGAGGGACGCTAGAATATTCTTATTTCAAGGCTGGCCTGTTAAGCCAGCATTCCTATTGAGATCTATGTGTCAAGGCCCCACTGCTGGTCTCACTAAGTGTATACTACAGTCACTGGAAATTCATAATCATTGTAGAATCACTTAATTAGCGCTCTCTGATTGGAACCCTGCTCAGGAACCCAGCATAAAAAAAAAACACCTGACATTTTTTTTCTGTTATGAAAATAGAGAAATAAAATCTTAGCCTATCCGGCTCTGACTCACTATGTAAGTGGAGCTAGCCCCCTTAGCATGCTGTATGTACTTTTAGAGAGATGATGCTGCAACCAGGCCCCAGAGGTTAAAAAAAATCTTTTTAGCATGGTTCTCTGCTTTATGCTGGTGTTTAGGGCAGAAGTCCTCAGCACAAATCTCTGCTCTGTGCAGATGCTTAGAGTAGAAACAGCCCTCCCCCCACAATTTGTTTTACCTATCATGGGTCTCTACTCTGTGCAGGTGCCTAGAGCAGATAGCCCTCTGCCACTACTATATATGGTCACATGTGAGCAGTCCTTGACTTTACAAGGGTGCTGTTCAGAGTAGTCTGGTCACTGGCCTTCTCTCCACAGAATCACCTTTATTATTATTATTATTTTTTTTATTTATTTATAATTTTCCATTTTACATTGTTAGAATCCTTCCTTATAAGATTGCATTACATAATATCACTTATTATTTAGTCATACAATCTTAAACTCTAAAGAAACATTTATCTTTATATAAAATCTTTGTTTAGAAAATCCCCAATAGCAAAACTTATAATAAGGATATACAAATTACCATTTAAAAATCACCCGAAAGTGGCAAACACTATATATTTAACAGGAGCCCAAACGAAAAAAAAATTTTTGGGGATAGGCTTAACATAATACTAACAGTGATTATTCCAATTTTGACCTTCTATCTCTAGACATTTGGGGAAGAGGTTACTGGCCTACGGGCTTCAATAAACTGTTTTAACTGTTCTACTTGGAAAAACACAAAAGTTTCGTCACCTTTCTTTAGTAGGCATTTACAGGGATACCGCAATGAAAACACAAAACCTAATGCAGTAACATCTTGTCTAAGTGATAGAAACTCTTTCCTGCGGTATTGAGTAATCGGGGCCATATCAGGATATAACCTGATTTCCTGGTCGCAGAAATTCACAGGAAAATTCCTAAAGTAATTTCGCATTACATTCATGACTTCTTGTGTTGTAATAAATGACACTAGAAGGACTTTCCTCTCAATTATTTCCACATTAGAGGATTCTAAGAACCCAGTCAAATTTGATGGTATTTCCACATTATTTTCATTTCTAGCAGTAGCCCTATTTGTTATAAATCTACAAAAATTAATAGAGGGAATATTTTGTTCAGAAAATCCTAGGCATACTGTTAAAAACTTTTTTAAGGTAGTATAAGGCATTTCCCCCATAATATGGGGGAAATTTAGAATTCTCACATTTAACTTTCTCAGTCCAATTTCTAGTGTCTCTAGGCGTCTTGAAGATGTTAACTGTTCCTTTATAATAACAGAATTAACTTTAGCATTAGTTTGAAGCTTATTTTCAATCTCTGTTATCTTGTTTGTCAAAGTAGTTCCCTGTTCTTGAATCCCCAATATCTTCTGTTGTATATTGTAGTTGAGGGAGTCTACTTTTTTCTCCAATCTGGTTAGCGAGAGTCCCTGGCCTGCAACCAGGTCCCATATGGCTTCAAGTGTCACAGCCCCGGGCCTCTATATTCCCAACGCAGACTCACCAGCAGTGACCGGGAGAATGATGTTCTCTCCAGCTTCTCAGGCCTCCCCCTCCTCCACCGGGGGCTCTCCCGATGCACCAGACCCCACTCCGACTACCTCAGGGTCCGCCTGCACTCGGGCCGGTTCTTCTCCTTCCGCTGCTCCAGGGCTCTCTCCCTCCAGCTCTGGCGCCCCGGACGCGTCATCCGAGTGTGACTGAGCAGGAGCCCCGGCGGGGTCACACTGCGCCGGAGGTGCGCGAAGGTCAGGGCTGAGGGACGTCTCTGCCAGCGACGCACTCCGCTCTCTTGCTGCAGGGCTCGCAATGGCCTCCTCGGCTCCCTCCAAACTCACTGTCTGGGCCAGGAAACGCACGATGTCAAGCTGATTAGGTCCAGGTAAGGGCTCTGGAGGGCACCTTTCCCTTTCTCTTGGAAGGCATTATCGGGCAAAGAAAAGCTTTAAGAGAGATTCAGAGATAGCTGGCGTTTCACCGATCCGTTATGCCGCCATCTTGGTTTGCCCCTTTTTGAGCAACCTCACCTTTATTATTTAAAGCATAAGGAAAACAGGTAGAAAATGTTTGCTTACCTAAATAAAAAGTTACAGCAATAAACAATCATGTCATTGAAGCTGCCTCATTCTCCCCCTCCCTAGGGCCTCCCTGTTCATTCCTGGGATTGCTCTCTTATTCTCCTGCTTAGGAAAATGCCCTGGGACCAGAATTCCCTTCTTGGCTGTGCCTTTAGTGGACCAGCCTAAATGTGTAGTCCTGGTCTTTTAAGATCCTAATATACATTCCTTTACTGCAGAGTTAATTTGTGGATATATTTTTTATGCAATAAATCCTTATTAAATCACAAGTAAATTTAAATGAATTATTTGCTTTGGTGTTTACTGAAGAGGATGTTTGGGAGATACCCATTCCGGAGATGGTTTTCAAGTGTAAGGAATCAGATGAACTGAACCAAATTATGGTGAACTTGGAAGATGTAGTAGGCCAGATTGACAAACTGAATAGTAGATCGCCTGGACCAGATGGTATACACCCCAGGTTTCTGAAAGAACTCAAAAATGAAATTACAGACCTATTAGTAAAAATTTATAACCTATCATTAAAATCGTCCATTGTACCTGAAGACTGGAGGGTGGCCAATGTAACCCTGATATTTAAAAAGGGCTCCAGGGAGATCCAGGAAGCTATAGACTGGTGAGCTTGATTTCAGTGCCGGAAAAAAATCATGGAAACTGCTCTAAAGAATAAAATTGCAGAACATTTAGATCGACATGGTTTAATGGGACACAGCCTGCATGGATTTACCCAAGGGAAGTCTTGCCTCACAAATTTCCTACATTTTTAAGAAGGGGTGAATAAACATGTGGACAAAGGTGAATCGGTAAATGTGGTGTATTTGGATTTTCAGAAGGCGTTCAAAAAGACCCTCATGAGAGGCTTCTAAGAAAACTAGAAAGTCATGGGATAGGAGAGGATATCCTTTTGTAGATTGCAAACTGGTTAAAAGACAGGAAACAGAGAATTGGGTTAGATGGCCTGTTTTCACAAAGGGAAAAGGTAAACAGTGGAGTGCCTCAGGGATCTGCACTTGGACCGGTGCTTTTTAATATATTTATAAATGATCTGGAAAGGGGCACAGTGAGTGAGGTGCTTAAATTTGTGATGTCACAAAATTATGCAGGGTAGTTAAATCTCAAGCAGATTGTGATACATTGCAGGAGGAACTTGTGAGATGGGAAGATTGGGCATCCAAATAGCAGATGAAATTTAATGTGGACAAGTGCAAGGTGATGCATATAGGGAAAAATAACCTGTGCTGTGGTTATACGGTTAGGATCTACATTAGGAGTTACCACCCAGGAAATAGGTCTAGGCATAAAAGTGGATAATACATTGAAATCGTCAGCTCAGTGTGCTGTGGTGGTCAAAAAAACAAATAGAATGTTAGGAATTATTCGGAAGGGAATGTCAAATAAAATGGTGGCTGTCATAATACCTCGGTATTGCTCAATGGTGAAAACACACCTTGAATACTGTGTGCAGTTCTGGTCACCACATCTCAAAAAAGATATAGTTGTTGCCCTGGAGAAAGTACAGAGAGAGGCGACCAAAATGATAAAGGGGATGGAATGGCTCCTCTATCAGGAAAGGCTAAAGAGATTAGGGCTGTTCAGCTTGGAGAAGAGACGGCTGAGGGGGGAATTTATTTTTATTTATTTATTTTGGTTTTTTATATACCGGTCTTCTTGCATTAGATGCAAATCAAATCGGTTTACATTGAACAATTAAAACTTACATGTAACAAAGAACATCAAAACATGAAAAACCTGTAGGAACAATAATAAAACACAGAGTTTGAATTGTTCATCTTTACCAGATGCCTTACAGGAAATCAAAAGATGGATTAAAATTAAAAATTAAATAACATATGGAAGTATATTATATATATATATATATATATATATATATATATATATATGGAAGATATGATATGGAATATGATAGAGATCCACAAAATCATGAAAGGACTTGAATGGATAAATGTGAATTAGTTATTTAATCTTTTGGATAATACAAGGACTAGGGGGGCACTCCATGAAGTTAGCAAGTAGCTAATTTAAAACAAATTGGTGAAAATTCCTTTTTCACTCAACACATAATTAATCTCTGGAATTCATTGCCAGAGGATTTGGTTACAGCAGTTAGTGTAGACGGGTTTAAAAAAGGTTTGGATAAGTTGGTACTTGCCAGGTACTTGTGACTTGGTTGGCCACTGTTGGACATAGGATACTGGGCTTGATGGACCCTTCATTTGACCCAGAATGGCAAATCTTATGTTAAGTGTGCATAAATGTTAAGTAAAAATGTACAATCAGCCTCCAGAGCCTTGTTACATTGGCTGCTAGCGTGGGACAGTTTGGCAGCTCTAGCACCTTCAGTATAATCACCTGCTGGATAGGGCAGCTGATGATGGTAAAAATCTGCTTGAAAAGCAGAACAGGAGTACCAGAGAAAAAGATAGAGAAAAGCCTCCCAGACTGGAGATGGCTGGGGGGAGAGCACCGTTTAGATGCTGAAATGTCCTCTTTGGGTCTGTCTGGTTTACACAGGGATTTTTTTTTTTGGCTATAAGTTTTATTTTCCAAGCTTCTTTACTTAGAGAATCCCAGTAAACTGAGTTCTCCATCAGGTAATGTGTTTTTTTTTATTTAGAAAACGGTTTTCTTAGTCAAGTTATCCAGTCCCTTTGATTTGTAATTTAGATTAACACCAAATACTTGCCTAAAGCTTTTCATTAGATACCACTGGTATTTAAATCGTGCAGTTCTTTCTTCCTTGCCACCGTTGTCCAGCGCTGGATGTAAACAGTAAATATCCTGGGGATCCTGAAGCAAACGGTCGTAACAGCAAATCCTGGCAGGATGCAGCTGGCAGCTCTGAGCTCCGCTGGCTTCTGTTCACTTCAAGGGGCCACTGTCTGACCTATGCCTCTCTCATCAGGACATTAAACATATAACTCCACAAAGCAAAAGATTTGTTTTTCTTACACTGAAGAGGATGATGACTCTTTAAATGAAGAGGGTTTTATAAGATAAAAAGAAAATCCTAGCTCCCTCTCGGTAGGATTAATATGCCACATTAGCACTCTGTGCCTTTTCTACTTGCCTGCCTCCTTGACAGTTTATCCACCGCAGTCCTCATTTTAGCCCTTCCTTCCCCTTTAGAAGTGCTTCTGCAGCTTTTCCCCAGGAGTCTTTTTTTTTTTTGGACATAGAAATATAGAAACATGAAGGCAGAGAAAAGACCATATGGCCTATCTAGTCTGCCCCTCACTTACAGATTGATACTCTAAGGCCGCGGTAGAAAGAGTGCGGCAGTGCCGGGCACACCCTCGTTCCCCACACGCCCAGTTCTCTTCACCTACCGCTCGATACTCTCTTCAAATTGCATGCAAATGCATGCCGCGGCTGCGAAGCGTTAGGCAAGCGTTAGGCCCGCGCAACCCATTTTACTGTATAAGGCGCTAATACAGCGCCTATACAGTATCCTGGGTGCGTTGGTACCTGTCATTTCAAATGACATTTGAAATGACAGGCACCAGGAAGTGGATGGTTCCCCCCCCCCTCCCGAAGCAAGGCGCAGGGCGAAAATTAAAACGGGAATAGTGTAAAAAATGGGGGTAAAACCAAAGGGAGTAAAGTGTAAAAAACCATGGACGACCTCCATATTAACATTGCAGCGTAAGTTGTTTATATATATGTATAAATACCTGTCACTTTCCTGTCACTTTCCGAATCCCCCAGGCATGTGGTCATCGAGGCGGCGGCGGCGGTGGGAGCCGGCCGGCGGGTGGGCGTGTGTTCGATCCAGGCCGCGGCCAGGTGGGCGTGCATTCATCCAGGCAGAGAAAGCCGGCGGCGAAAACCGCTTTCGCCGCCGGCTCCCTCTGCCTGGATGAATGCACGCCCACCCAGCCGCGGCCTGGATCCAACGCGCGCCCACCCACCCGCCGGCTCCCACCGCCGCCGCTGCCTCGATGACCGCACGCCTGGGGGATTCGGAAAGTGACAGGAAAGTGACAGGTATTTATACATATATATAAACAACTTACGCTGCAATGTTAATATGGAGGTCGTCCATGGTTTTTTACACTTTACTCCCTTTGGTTTTACCCCCATTTTTTACACTTTATTCCCATTTTAATTTTCGAACACCACACTAACACCAAGTAGAGGGTAGCGGTAAACCAACAGGTTAAGGACGCGGCAAAATAGCGGGTTACAAAGGAGATAATCTGAGCGCGCGTCACAGTATCGGAGGGGAATAGCTAATTCCTTCATTATACAGCTAATTCATTCATTTACATATCATATACATGCTGGGTGCGGAAAGGGTTATGGGTCTGTTTTAAGAAGCGCTAAGGACGCGTGAAACTGGAGACTGTATCGCTGGATCGCCTTACGCGTCCGAATTGTGCGCTCACAGCACGTTACAGACAGGAAATCTTCAACCGCAGGTTACAGTATCGCTGTTAGTATAGAGAAGACCTTTTCCTTTGTTTCCCACTGCTCCTCTTATGAAGCAGTTTGGTTTGTGCATGCCAGAAACAAACAATAAAACTACTTCAGAAGCAAACATAGGCAAAGCGGAGCGATCCATACAGCAGACTTTTAACCACCACACCACCATGCAGATATTCCCAGCTTGATTTTCTGTCTGAGTGGTTCTGGCACAAAGGTTGTCATGTTTGGAAATTCTTGGGTGGGGAATAACATATAAGACTTATGTTATCAGCTTTGTTCACTATGTTCGAAAGCAACGTGCAGAAAGCACTGCAGTACTGAAAGATTAAAATGGCTGTTGACTCTGATAAAATGACACTAGGCTGATTTTACACTATTGTGCCATAGTTCTGTACGTTAGAAGCATGTGCCTTTTTTTTTTTTTTATAGAGCAGAAATAGAATATGTGATGCAGACATGTGTGTTCCGCTGCTGTGTTTTACAGAGAAATGAATAGAATCTGAGAGGTGCGCATTCATCTCCCTCTCTTTTCAGATTCCCGCTGCATCCTCCTGCCCGTAGTTTTACACCACCTCCACATGCATTTACAGGAGCAGAAAGATCTCGTAATGTGTGCGCGTATCCTTAGCAACGTGTTTTGTCTCATCAAGAAAAACAGCTCTGTAAGTAAACAGAGGTCACGGGGAACACTGGATTCATTATGTGTAAGCGCTTGAACCTAGAGTCACAGTTTTTGGAATTTCTTTTCATCTGTATTACAATTTATTTTTGTTAGCTTTTTTTTTTCTTTTTGTGTCTGAGAATATTTTAAGCGTAGTTGACTGGATATAATCAAGCTTAGGGTACAGCCACTTAGTAAATATATAGTTGCGATTTCCTATACCAAACATTAGATATGATATATATTAGCTTTGCATAGGGGTCTTAAAGTTTAGACAAAAGGGTGCATTATGTTACTACTACTATTTATCATTTCTAAAGCGCTATTAGAAATATACAGTGCTGTATGGATACACATAAACTCTGCTCCATCGAGTTTACAATCTAATTATGTTTAAATGCTAATATGATTCATTTTACCACTCACCAACCAATAGAACTTCAGTGTAGAGTTTGGACACTCTTAAGAATGCATATGTGAGTTGAAACTGGCCCCCTCTGCCTTAGTGTAAATATGAATGTTATTAATATCATTATCTTTCATGTAAGGCCATAATAAAGATCATGCCATAGAGGCATCTTCCTGGTTAATGCCAGTAAATTAATTTTTAATATGCCAACACAATCTCTACTTTCTCCCACAAATACTAAATTATACAAAATGAACTCATTTAATCCAAATAATTTTAGCCATTAAGATTATTTTTACAGTAATTTCTAAACATTAGTTCCCTTCATGACAGTGTCCACAGGTGAGCCCTTTATATAAGTACCAGTTCTGTACTAACTGTAATCTATCTCTGAGTGCATGCTTATAATGCAGAAATGTGCATTAGACCCAACACCAGTGCTATTGGAATGGAGTGTGGTTTGCACATTTTTCTAATTGCTATTCGGTGATAATCATGAAAAGCAAACACTTCACATGTCAGACTGGAGTAGATCACCAAAAATAACCTACATGCAACTAACAATTAAAGGACCTTTTACAGAGCATTGCCTGTTGGTGATTCATTTCTGAGTGTACTTGACAAAATATTCAGAGGCATGTGTGCTTACTAAACATCCAAGCTCGTGCTTAAGAGGTTGCAGTGCAAAACAGGAAGCCTCTATGCAGGAAATCTTTCACATTGCCATTACTTATTTCCTTTTTTCCCTCCCTGTTTAGTTTCATAGCTAATGTTATTTAAAAAAAAACAAAAACCCTATTGCTTATTAATAATGAGCATTCTAACATTAATTGAGGAAACAGCTTATAATTTAGTGTGTGTGTGTTGTATAATTTAGGGAGTAATTTTTAAAGGGACATCAATAGGTAAAACTGTGTTTTACGTATAGAAGTGGCATTCTACAAAACTGCCTACCCGATCTGCAGGTAAACTGAGGAAGCAGATATTCAAAAGGAACTTAGGGGCCAATGCAATACAGTGCACTCAGCCGAGCGCTCTGTATAACCCGCATTCTGACGCAGGTTAAATAGGCGCTAATCCACCCCCTAATGCAATAAGGGGATTAGCGCCTATTTAACCCGCGTCAGACGCAGAGTGAATGTAATAGCGCTCATCACATGCAAATGCATGTGAATGAGGCTATTACTCATTCACTCTGCATGCAATAAAATAAATGTGCATCTCAGACGCACATTTATCGCTTAGCTATTAACGCCTGCCTGGAGCAGACCGCCGAGTTATGAAGACTGACGTCGGTAAACTCGGCTTCGGTTTTCATAACCGACCTTCTGCCAGTAATGAAAACAGACACAGAGTTTATCGGCGGCCATTTTCATTACTGGTAGAAGGCCGGCTATGAAAACCGAAGCCGAGTTTACCGGCGTTGATCTTCATAACCGGCAGCCGCTGCGGGGTCGCGTTAGTAAGGAGACGCTAAGGTTGCGCCTCCTTCCTTGCGCGACCCTCTTATTTGGATATTGCATAGCGCCCCCCTTGAGGGCACCTTGCATGCGTTAGGACTTTTCAACGCCCACTTTCCGCGCTTTTTATTGCATCGGCCCCTTAGCCAGTTAAGTCAGATATAATCGGCTAAGTAGCAGCCACTGAATATCGCTACTTAGCCGTATAAACGATATTCAGCCTTAGCCGGTTAAGTTACGCGGCTAAGTTAAACCAGCTCTATAGCAGGTCTAAAATTAGCCGGTTAATACTTATCTGACTAAGCAATGATGTAGCTGGAGCCAGTTGAAATAAATGGCTATGTTTTGAATATGTACCCCTATGCATTTGATTCTGGACTTATACGCACATTTTATAGATTCCTGCAGGTCACTTGTAGCCCCTGTCCCGCCAGCTTACAGGGATCACTGGGGAGTGCTGGGGCCATATTCTGACCAATGCTCCCGGGTTCTTTTCCAACAGAGGGGAGAGGCAAAGTCTTTCGAGGTCCTTAGGTTTCCTGCTTCTTTTAGGTTTTCTCTTAGGTTTTCTTCTGCTTTAGTTAAAATACACTGCACTAGTCAGCTGCTCTTCAATAATAAAACATTTTACTGATTGTTTAATTGCAGTTGAAAATTCACAGAGTACACTTTTGAATAGCTCACGTCAATACAGAAAGTAGTGTTCCAGAAGAAAATCACAAATTCAATCACTGGCAAATGTGCACTCCCTGGCAATAGTACTCTTCACATAGGACGATCTCTGAGTAAAATAGGTTAGCGTCAGCAGCCAGTAGACTTAATTCTCTTCACTGCTGTCATAACAAGCATTTCCTGTAACGCCTCTCTCATGTTGTTTAAGTAAATGCTAATTGAAGTGTCCATCAAAAATGCCTGATCTCCCATCCCAAGTCTCTGTGCCCCTTGCACAAGTTCAACCGGATGCATGGCAGCCTTTGCTCTGCCCTGGTCAGTGGGGCCTGGTTTCCTTGCGAGTCACACCATTTGTCTCCTGCTGTTGCCTCAGCTCTACTGAGGCTGCGGTGCTCATATTGCATGGTGCCAGCATTGTCTCTTTTACGCCAAGCACTTGTTTGTCAGCGATTATGGTGGACTGCACCATCCACTATTCCGCCGACAAACCCCAAGTGCATCCATAGGTGGTGAGGTGTTTGTGCACACGATGACATTACTGTGCATGAAGGCGGAGCAGTAGGCGCTGAGTCATTGGCTAACCTAGCATAGACATGGGCCTGTCAGTATGTGGGAAGGGAGGGGCAGTGTGAGTGGGTGACAGGATGGGTGGTCTGGTGACAGTAATGTCAGTGCAGGGGCATGTCACTATGCATATAGACAGGGGCAGTATGTGCGGCATGCAGGCCCTGCATGTGCTGCACAGAGCAGCATCAAGACAGACCAACATCACCCAAACACAACATGAAATAGCCTTTTATTTATTGGGAGGATAAGATTTTTTTCCAAAAAAAAGAGAAATCTGCTCTCCTTCCTTAAATTACAACCCCAAAATATGTTTCTCCAATCCTTTTTTTAATCTTGGATAAGAATGGCCTTTGGAAAAGAGCCAAAGAGAAACACATGAGGTAGATGAGGTGGCAGATTTTGTAGCTGAGATATAAATAAATCAGGGAATCTTTGCTAAATGTGGACCTCTAATAAATCAAACAGGCCTTAATTTGGCAAGATTCCTGAGCCATCTAAATAGTAGAATGCATATTCAGCCTGTAGTATATTTTTCTTTTGCTACAAAAAAAAAGATGATATTCAGTTTTAAAGTATATCTGGTTCTGAAATTTACACACATGCATTTATTTTTCTGGAAGGGGGGTGGGGGGACACTTGAATTTTCCAGAAAAGACATCATACATTTTAACCACTAAACAAATTATTTCCACCTTACCTTTTGCTGGCCTACATCAAAATAGCATAATTTTTTTTTTCTCTTCTTCCTGATGAAATCACCTGCTGCAGATTTTCTGGTTGTAAAGCAATGCTGCACTTCTGCCTTTCTTTTGAATCCAGTGACCATGGCGTCTCTTACAAGTTCAGTCTGCTGCATTATGCTGTGAAACTCTCTGTGGCACAGCGCCTGAGTGGTCAAGGATTTTCTAGGTGCTTTTTGTTTACAGTGCTTCAATTCTCAGCATTCACAACCGTACTCTCAAGCACAGAACATTATACAATCCCATTCTGAAGGGCTGTCTCCCCTCTTTACTCACGGTTACAACAGTTACGCTTAAGGAGCTGCCTACTCCTGGCGTTCCCAGGCCTCTCTCTCTCTCTCTGCTTTCCTCTGAGCCAATGTTTTATCTCTGCTCAGGGAGCCACCCGGTTCCCATAATACTCTACTGTCGTAAGGTGGGCCAGGGCCAGAAGGCTGGAACCGGTCCTTTACTCTATTCTGGGGGTTTCTCAAGCAAACTTCTTCACATAGCCCCCGCCCCCAGCTCAATTCTCTTGAATTCTCTTGAATTGAGCAGCCACTCCTACTAGGGCTTTGTCCCACAGTAGGAATCTTCCACACTTGGTCTTGGATTCTGCCCCAACTTGGGACTTCTTTTTCATCACTCCAGCCCTTGTCAGTATTGGGTTAAGAGGTCCTAGTCTAGGGAATGCCTCCTCTTTTACCCCCTCATAGATACTTTAATTGGGATTCTTTTCTCCTTTTCATATGCCCTCTCCCTACCCTTCTGGAATCTCAGTTAAGGGTTCCATTTATAACTCCATTTTCTCTTTTACCAAAAGCAAATCTTTCTCTTGTTTCTCTGAGCCACCCGGCTTGGTGAGTATTTATTTACTTGCAATTTCTTTTTCATACCGCCTTTATGAACAAGCATTCTAAGCAGTATACAGTAGCATGCACATAATTTAAAAAAAATAAATTAACAGCTTAGTCTGAGTCCCACTCTTTATAATGTCCAGTTTGTTAGCCGCATCTTACAGCGTGTCCTCTCTAAACTAGATCTCCAGGCCTGCCATCTTCTCCCTGTCCCTCATGGTTCGGGCTCCAAGGATTCTTATCCCTTTCTCACTCTCATCTTTGGCCTTCT
The DNA here is from genome assembly GCF_901001135.1 of Rhinatrema bivittatum. Taxonomy (NCBI): domain Eukaryota; kingdom Metazoa; phylum Chordata; class Amphibia; order Gymnophiona; family Rhinatrematidae; genus Rhinatrema; species Rhinatrema bivittatum. The sequence goes on from NC_042623.1 coordinate 98,512,278, forward strand.
CCTCCCTCTCCACTTTCTGAATTAGTGGCCAAAACTTCTGAATATGATCTGACTCTTCAGACAACTGGACATCCTGGTTCAAGGAGGCTATTCAGATACCCATATACATTATTCAAACATTTATTACAAAATTAGCATAAAACCCTTTGTCAAAATATGCACAATACATATATGTTCTGCCCCAAACATAAATGTCCACACATCTAATAACACACATACATACAAAATAGTTACATAGTAAAATTTCAAATTGCCTCCAATAAATTCAAATGGATTTTCATATACACCTTCTTCATTCCCAATAATGTATATGGGTATCTGATTTGTTTATTATATAGGTGATACCCATTTTACCTTCTTTTTCTAACTATCAAGGAAGCTATTCCCACCTCAGTGTATTTCTCACTTTCTCTGGCTTCAGCTCCTCAGTTCCCGGTTCAGCACAGTCCATGAGGAGTGGGTTAGCCATGGTTAAGCATTTCTGCTGCTCACTAAGGCACTTCTGCTGTGCTCCAGCTTGTAATAATACTTTTGCCTGTTGGATTTCTACCATCTCTTCCCCTGGCTCAGGCTCCTTCCCAACCCATTGGGTATATTGGTGCAAGGAAGCTGCTGATTCTTGTAATTTCGTTTTTATCATGGTGGCTTCTCTGGCAAGTTGTATCACCCCATTCTCCACTTGTGCCACAATCTCTTTTATCTCTGCCACCAGCTGTAGCCAGTCTCCTCTCTGTATGGCCTGGAATCCCTGGGAGTGGGCTCTCCAGCTCCTCTACCTTGGCTGGCTTTCCTGGTGGCATTATCTTTTCAGCCCTCCCCCAATTCCTTTCTTGTTTTTGGCAAACTCTGGTTCTCCTTCAACTCCTGGTCTTGGGAAGGAGGAATTGCTACCACACACAAGCACATCACCATCACAACTTTTCTATCTTCTTTCAGCAAAGCACTCTGGCAACAAAACTTTTCTTTCAAGGGCAAATGCTCTTTCTAAACACATACAGATACTTTTCCTTCTTTATTTCTCTGACAGGAAAAAAGACAAAAAAAAAAAAAAAACAACAACCCTTGCTTGTCCAGCTCTGACTCACTTTAAATACTTATCTATCTAGGTGGATCTTGACTTCCCTGGCCCATCATAAATTGAAACTTCCAAGCTGCTCTTGCAGCATGCCCAGGAAAATTATTTTCCTGTTTCCCCTCTCTGGGGCTGATGCATTAAGAAGTGTTCTGAAAATGGACGCTCATATTGAGTATTTAAATGAGGGGCTGTGTAAAAAAAAAAAAAAAAGGGTGTGCTAGGCGAGAATTGTGCATCCGTAGCACTCGATTGCAGCACATGCCCACAATTGCAATGGGCACTAAATACAAATGGCCATTTTTATCCAGCCTCATCAGAATGATTTTTTTGTTATTTTGCTGAGATTGCTGAAATGTCTTATATTAAGCACCCCTTGCTATGGGCATCTAAATTGTGTGGCCATAAGAAAAAACATTTTTTTTTTCAAGGCAATATACATTTATTTTTCTCCACCACAAGCAGTAAATAAAAGTGTCACAATGATACTAAGTAGGAGGACACACTCATCATAACAAAGAGGACCTTATGTTTTTTTATTTCTCATGAGCCCTTGGCTCACGAATTGACTTTACTCCACCTCCAGGCCTGGATTTAAATTTGCCACGTTAAAAAGTGTACATTGAGTGCCCAGCACTTTCCTGAATTGGGGGTAATAGCTAATAGTCTCATCTACATGGAATTTATATGTGATGGGTGCTATTGGCTATGCATTTGCTAGGGCGTGCGTTTTGGGCACACTAATCTTCTTACTGCATCGGGTGCTAATGTAGAGCACCCAAAATGCGCACCCAACTATGTATAAACCCGTGTGCTAGGCTGGGTGCAATTTATCAATCTGGCACCTCTGTGTGCTTCCCTTGCACAAGCTAGGCTCTATGTCCTCTTTAATAAAGTGGGGAAAAAATGTTCTTATTCTTTCTTTCTCCCTTCCTCCCCTGGAGGTTTTGAGCAGTGATCCATAGAGGAGTAGCCTAGTGGTTAGAGCATTGGGCTATGAAATAGGGAAGCCAGAGTTCAAATCCCACCAATACTCCTTGTGACCTTGGGGAAGTTGCTTCACCTTTCATTACCTCAGGTATAACTCAGGTTGTAAGCCCTCTGGAGACAGGTGAAATAATCATAGTACCTACATATAATCTACTTTGAAGTTTCTGACAGGTGAAATATAAATACAGCTCAGAGTCTTCTGTAACAGAGTCTCTGCTCTGTACAACATTTAGAGGAAGCAGATTTCCAAACTAATTTCCAGTCTTTTCTCCTGAGGTATGGATCTCTGGCTGTACCTTGTTTAGTGCAGAAAATCCAGAAGCTGAAACCATATGTGGCACAACACCTGATCAGTCAAGGCTTTTCTCAGTTTTTTTTTTTTTATTTACAGTGCTTCAGTTCTTAGTGTTCACAACAGTACTCTCAAACACAGAACATTAAACAATACCATTCTCAAGGGCTGTCACCCTCTTTACTTACAGTTAGAACAGTTATGTTTAAGGAGCTGCCTTCTCCTGGAGTTCCCGGGCCCCTCTCTGCTCTCCTCTGAGCCAGCGTTATATCTGTGCTCAGGGAGCCATCTGGCATGCAAAATGCCCTATCTTAAGTTGGACCCGGTCCAGATGGCTGGGACCAGTTATTTGCACTGTTCCGGAAGTTTTTCTGGCATGCTCCTTCATATGCGTCCATAAAATATCTTAAGTCAGTTTTTTCAGGTTTTCATAAAACTGTTGCTAACTGGACTTGAATGCTGCTGTTAAATGTTAACTCCTTGTGATGACAATATGACTACCAAGATAGTTACTATCCCCTGTCCGTCACATGGGTCAATAATTTTGCATCTAATATCTAGTGAATAAATCATATTTATTGTCTTTATAATGTGTAAAAAGTATGTATCTCATAATCTTTTTTTCTTTATTTTTTTCCTAGGAAAAATCTGTCTTAGAGGAAGTAGATGTGATTGTGAATAAGCTCTTAGATATACTGCTGAGAACTATACTAGAAATCACTAATAGACCTCTGCCATCGGGCTCTGCAATGCGGCTTCAGTTTCAGGATGTGACTGTACGTTTTATCTCAAAATACTGTTTTGTGGCTGTTCTCTTTTGTGTGCAATTCTTTAAATATTTTACCTCAAAGAAACTGTATAAGACTATGCAGTTTCAGTTGTTAACCTAGTTACCACATAATTAGTTTATTTTATGTTGTGTTTTGATTTGGGGATTTATTGGGAGGGGAAGTGTTGGCCTGGCTTGCCTTTCTCAAACTCTTGAGCTTCCAACCCAGTTGCAATGAGCCCATCTCCCATTGTATAATGACTGATATTTCTTTTGGGGGCTGTGAAGGCTACCTCCTGAGCATCCCCAGTTTTCCTGCCAAATAGAAGCAAAGTTCAGGAATTGACCCCTGATTACTTCATGAAAGAGCATAGCACTGTCTCTGGACCACTGGGCCAGCTTTGACAGCAAATCTAAAAGAATATTCTTGCAAAACGTTTTTATGACCTAGGTGTACATATACAGTAGAATGAACTGGGCCAAATTTGAAACTTTTGAGCAGTAGTGCCAGTCATCAAGGCTTCATTGTCAGTAGGTTGGTTTTGGCTGGGTATCATCCAGGAAGATAAGAAGAAAACAAGGGGTAGACAAAAGAAATGCAGACTAGCAACACCAAAGACCATAGGGTGACTGAGTTAGATCCAACAAATTACAACTCTCAAGAAACTAGCTGGGTCAATGTCAGAAAGTTTGTGTGACTGACTAGTATCCAGATAGGTCATAAGGACCTGGGCTGCCAAGGTTATGGGCAACGACCTCTCTAGTTTTGATAGCTGTTTGGATTATTATAAAGCTTGTTGGTAAGATATGGGAGGGAGCTGGGGAGTAAATTACAATATCTTACAAGTGCTCAAGTTTCTATGGCCAACAGATAAAGTATATCCTTATCCATCTGGGTAGGAATTACTGGGCAGATTGAATAGTCCAGTTTGCTCTTTATGTGATGACATGTGCTTGGTTACTATGTAATAAAACTCGCACAAAACCAATTTTAGTTTGGGCTTGCAAAAAAATTTGATGGGATTAATTAATGAGCCATGCAAAAAGATTTAAAGTGCTTGCAGTAAAAAGTATCAGAAAAAGATTAGTCATTCTAATCTCATGCATGGGAACATAAAAATACATTAGCAAAATAGCATAAGCATGCAACTTACCAAAGGTAAGCTAAATAGCATGAACTAGAGATGTGAATCGGAATCGGTTTGGTTCCGATTCAAATCGTGCATTTTTTTCATCCGGCCCGATTGGTTTTTTTTTTTTATTGGCTGCGCCCGATCCAATAAACAAAAAACCCACCCCGACCCTTTAAAGCCGCTCCCTTAGCCTCCACCACCCTCCCGACACCCCCCCCCAAAAAAACATTTTAAAATTACCTGGTGGTCCAGTGGGCCCCGGGAGCGATCTCCCACTCTCGGGCCATCGGCTGCCACTAATAAAAATGGCGCCGATGGCCTTTTGCCCTTACCATGTGACAGGGTAACCGTGCCATTGGCCAGCCCCTGTCACATGGTAGGAGCACTGGACGGCCGGGAATCTATTGCTTGGAAACACATTTGCCTTGCTTTAAAAAAAAGGTAGATTTATTTTTGAAGTTCTCAAATGTGTGTCAGTGTGCCTTCTCTGTCATTTCTCTCTTATCTCTCTCCATTATTCTTCCCCTGTCCTGCTGGTGCCTTTTGAAAGCTTTTTGTATGCTTGTGTAAAAGAGGAAAGACTAGGAGAGAGGAGTAGTAAGCACTGGCATTCCTGTATGGGAGGCCCCTTGCCTTTCTGACTCGCCATAAAATAGAACTGCCCCACCCCCAAAACACACACACACAAAACTGTAAAGCTGTCATGGACAGACACTTAAGCACCAATGTAGCAAATATGAAAATAATATGAACATGTTCTTGTTTACTGTATTCTCCTGGAGTTTTTTGTTGTTTTTAATTATGAGTTACTCATCTTGAAGTGCATGTTTTTTTCTGGCTTTCATGCTTGCATTGGATGTGAGGGTTGCTGGACCTTTCCAGTCCATAAACTTCAGGGAAGTTAGGCTGTTGTGAATGTTTATTTCCATGAAAAATCAAAAGCCCATACTCCTCCTACAAATCTGTTTTATTATATGAAGGTTGTAATAATGGAAACCATATTGCTTTTGCTCAGTCATTTTATGTATTAGTACTTTGAGTGGAGAGTTCCCTCCCTGTCTTGTTGCACCCTCCTCTCTTGTTTCACCTGCCTCAAGCTGCCTGGATCAGAGATTTACATGTCCTCTGATTCTTTTTTACTAGGTATTGTCAGTTTTCTTAAGCCTAAATTCTCTGAGGGCAAGCAGGATGGCAGTCTTCACATGTGGGTGACATCATCAAATGGAGCCCAGCACAGCAGTTTGACTTCAAAGCTTCTTCTAGAACAGTGGTTCTCAACCCTGTCCTGGGGACCCCCCCCCAGCCAGTCGGGTTTTCATGATATCCACAATGAATATGCATGAGAAAAATTTGCATGCTATGGAGGCAGTGTATGCAAATTTTCTCTCATGCATATTCATTGTGGATATCATGAAAACCCGACTGGCTGGGGGGGTCCCCAGGACAGGGTTGAGAACCACTGTTCTAGAAGCTTTCAGCATGCCCTGCTGGACGTGTGCAGTCCTGACTACTCCCCTGCATCCCTTAGGTGGCCCCCTCAGTATCGGCTTTTCCTTGAAGCATGCAGGTCGCAGACCTTCTTGCTCCCTTGCTGCTGCGGCTTGGTTCTTTTGATGCTGCAGGGCCCCATAGGATTTATTTATTTATTTATTTGGATTTATTACTCGTCTTTTTGAATATAAAATTCACTCAAAGTGGTGTATAGTAAATTAGAACAGAACAGATAAGTGAAAGACCATTTGCAGCTTTATAATAGATAGTGTAAACAATTCAAAGTAACAGCTATTGAAATAGCAGCAATCTGGCGTTTTATTTTGACAATATAAAAGTGTTCAACAAATACTAAGTTCTACCTTACTAAGGGCCTCATTTACTAAACGTTTTTCCCATAGACACAGAATGGGAGGAAAGTCTTAGTTAATCAGGCCCTAAGTTTTTTAAATAAAGTGGAAATACTAGTGCTTTAATTCTGGAAATAGATAACATAGCAAATGTATGTTTATTTGTAGCAACATGGTTAAGCAACATGTCTAAGGCATTTGAAATGGTGCCAGGTTCAGGACCATCGTCCTGCAGTGTCTTTGAGCATTGGCATTAAAAAAGCCTGAAAAGCCTGTCTTTTGTTTCCTGAAATTACAATAATCATGCATTTCTTGGAGCTCTACTGGTAGGGAATTCCAAGGCAGGTTCTGCTTCTGAAAAGAATCTGTTTTGGGTACCTGTTCTTTAAAAGGCAAATATTCAGCACCTTTTAGTTGGGTGAGTTCAAACGTATCCAGCTAAATGGCACTGTTTCAATATTTGTCTGCATTCAGCAGCCACCCCTTATCCGCGGAACTTTATTTTCCAGTTAAAATGTTATCTGGATAAGTGAGAGGTAGGATGGAGGTGTTGTGGGGTAGAGCTACATATCCAGCTAACTTAACTGGATAAACACCAGATGGCTAGAAGATGTGCTAAGCTTTTTTATATGTGGTGTGGTTTGGCTTATATTTGTCTCCAGGAGTCATCCTAGGTAGGTCTTCTGCCAGCTTTAATTTTATTTTTTGTCGGCTGTGTGGTGCATCGGTTCCAGTGCAGTGGGGCAGCATCAGTCAGGATTTTGTCCCTTAAGACAAATGACTCAAAAGTCTATTTTGACCCAATGCCTCAAAATGAAAAAGGTCAGCAGGCTTCACAAGTGCCCTGGTGTGAATGCACTAGGTTTATCACAGATCCCATCCTCATAGATGTGGGCTTTGCCTGGCAGCTGACCACTGTTACCTCTGAGGGAATGTTACCACAAGAGGATTCCGGGACTGACTGGAGCTCATGAAAGTCTTTGGGAGTTTAGCCTAGCTTATCAACATCAAAGATATGAGGGACCACAGAGCTGCACAAACCACATGAGGTACATCAATATCAAGTGCCAGGAACCCGGGAGGTAGACTATCTACTTCCTCCCACCTGAAGAAAGGGCAGAGACCACATCTTCAGTGCTGGCACCAAGCCCTGCTGCGCAGTGCTGAGAATGGAGACTTTATGGCTGCGGCCTTGAATCCCTCAAAGATCCTTGTGGGGAGGAAGGCTCATCCTTGGGAAACACACAAGCTTTCAAGGGCTCAGATGTATACTACTGATTTATCCTGCTTGACTAATAAAATGTACCTCCCACCTGATTCCCATCCTGTGCTAGTATCAGCAACCTTGAAGGAGAAATGGAACCCTGAATTGGAGGAGCATCATACACCAGCTGAAGCATTGATGCTGGTGAGGAACAGCATTAAGTACTACCACACCAATGCAAATCTTTAGTGCCTGATGAGCAAGTGTTTACTGAGCTATCCTCCCAAGGCCTTGTCTGCTAGTAGGTTGAGATCCCATGCCATATCACTGACATATCTGTTGGCTCAAGATATTCCTGGGGTCTCTGGTCAGGAGGGATCAACAGATATCTCCTCAGGCCCATTTCCTCTACAGGAATGGAAAAAAAATCTCCTGTGGACCTCTCCTTTGCCAATTTGTGAAGAGAGTGGTTGATGTCATTTGAATAGCAGGAGGAGGAAGAGGGCAAAGATACTTGACATCATCCAGTTCAAGTTCCCCAAGGATACCTTGGCAGTCTGTCCATGCAATCCTTCAGGAGACCTGGCTAAAGGCAGCAGTTACCACACCAATCAATGGCAGTAGAATCCGCTCTTGAGAAGGCACTTACAGGTGCCCCAAGGAGGGTTTTCCATGTCCTTAGCTCTCTTGAGAGGAAAGTTTTATCAGAAGCATAGCCTCCTACCAGCTCTTTATATCCCAGTATATATGTCAAAAGCAGCATGATGCTCTGGAGTTAGGTGTCTAGGGTATGGAAGGCACATGGTCTGTTTGATCTTTGATGTGTTTGAATTGGTATTGGGAGTCTCTGCAGTGGTATTGGTGCACATGGCTGTGGGCCTTAGATCTGTGACAGGAAGTTCAAGATAATCTCCCTGATGTCCTGTGCACAGTCGTGATTCCCTTTGGACGGTAATAATGGCTCAGATAAAGAGCTGCTATGTGGCACTTCAGATCCTCTCCAATGATGCTCCAGACCCACCCTCCTCAACCAATAGGTATCTAAGTTAGATGTTAGGAAGTATTTCTATCCTTTGAGGTAAAGATTCTCACCCCTGTTATCCACATGTTCTTCACTCTCATCCTAGACAGCAGAGGGCCCAGAAGCTATAGCCTGCAGACCAACCAAAGCCTAGGGGCAGAGTTTTCACTGGATCAGCATCTGTGCCAGGCAACTTTCCTGTCAGGGAAGACTGATATGTTACATAAACTGCTGGCTCAGAGTAACATCATACACTTTCTCAGTATAATCAAAAGAGGATACAGATGACACCTATTAGATATTTCTCCAAATCACCAACCAGGCAGATTTTTATCATCAGGAAATACTGCAGAAGGATCTCTCCTCCCTCTTTGAGGCTAATGCAGTTGAGCCTGTGGGGTTTTTGCTCCAAATATTACTGATCCCCAAGCATACATGGGGACTCCATTCCATCCTAGACCTAAGGGCATTGAACAAGTACCTGGTAAGAGAAATGTTCAAAATGGCCAATTTTAAAATACTCCCTAGGCGTGGTCTGTGGGGATCAGGAGAAGGCAGGTCAGGTGTGATGGCTTCTTCAGGGGTCAGAGATTGGGCAGGACAGGCATAAGTCTTCTGCCTGACCAACCACCATCCCTTCAAGTTGGGCCTTCCACTGCTGGTAACTGGTAGGTCTTAAGGAGGGCAGTGCACAGGGTGAAGGACAGGGCACCTACCAAAACCAGCACACAGCAAGAAGCAAGGGGGAAAGAATATGCCATGGCCACACTGATCATGAACAGGGGTGAGCATCAACAAGACAGGGACTGACAAATAAGCACAAGACATGGAAGGTCAAAAGACCAAAGTACAGAACATCAACAGATAGCACAAGGGAGCCACTGGGTGGCCTAACATAGGACAGGAACAAAGCTAGGAATACACAGGCAAGAAAGACCACTGGGATGTCTAAACAGAGCAAAGAACCAGAACAGGGATACTAAGCAAGGAATACAAGAACAAGGGGACATATGCAGAAAAAGAGGCTCCATGCTGAGATAGGGAGTAACATGAGAGAGAAGGTTTTATTTGGCTTCCTTGCTGCATCATAAAGCCTTCAAGACAGAAGCTAGAGCGGGTCCAAGCATGGCCCGGGGGGCCTCTGAGTGGCCAGTATCATTTAGGTTTCCCTCAGCATCCTGATTCGCTTTCTGGAAAAAAAAAAAAGGGAATTGTCTATGCTCTCTATATCCAAAGCATACATACTTCCTGAGAGCTGGAAATATTCTTTATGTGGGTATATCTCAAATTTATAACAGGGAAACACTCCCTTATTTCCTGCTACCCTTCAGTCTAGCATCAGCACTGTGCAAATCGGGGGTGTACATTTCTCCCTACCTGGGCGATGGCTGATCAAAGGCACTTCTCAAGGAAGTACTGCAGAATCAATGAACAAAACCATCCAGGTTATGGAGTTGCTAGGATTAGTGGGCAATTACACCACATCCTTTCAGAGCTCTTCATCTCATTTGTGATTTATGGGAGCTCTGCGTGACATCACTCAGAGAAAATCATTTTTCCTGCAAGAAGGGTTTACTATGCTTAAAATCTTCTGTGGCAAAAATAAAAATTAGCCAGCAGTTATCAGCATAGGACACAATGAGCCTGATGGGCCTCATGGTGTCAATACAAATTTCTCTTTTGATACATTTTCATATGCGATGAGTCCAGTGAATCCTAAATCTTAGTGGATTCAAGCCACTCAGGATCTCCAGGACAGCATTCATACATCAAAGCCTCTGAGGGACGCTGGTAACTGATTTCTTTCCAGTCTGGCCAAGGGAATTCTTTTTCAGATTCTTGCAGTACAAATTGTCCTAACCATGGATGGGTTCAACCAGGGCTGGGAGCTCACATAGATGAGCTCCACACCCAGGGTCTATAGTTTGCATAGGAGAAGTTAAATCTATTAGTTACTCAAGCTAGTGGTATTAAGGTATGCTCTCAGGCTTTCAAGAATTGGTTATTCAACAAAATTGTCCACATTCAAATGGATAGAATGGTAATGATGATCTACTTCAGAATCAGGGAGGAATAGACTTATACCTCCTCTGTCAGTAAACCATCCGGATGAGGCACTGGGACATTTCTCCCATATTGGTCTTCAGACTGATAAACAGACATGAGTCGGGTGCTGGATAAGGGTCTTACAAACCACATATTTGGCAAGTGTGTCATACATGTGTAGATCTGTTTGCATCACTTTTAAACAGAAAAGTCTCAACTGCTGCTCCAGAGCAGGAAACTAGCCTCTGATGCCGTCTCCCTAGATTGGGCATGAGGCCTTCTGTATATGTATCCTCTATTTTCCTCTGGTGGTAAGGACATTGTTGACATGCAGAATAGACCAGGGGACTATGATTTTCTTAGCACCAATACAAATTTGGTCTCCACTCCTACATGGGATGTTTGTCAGGGATACTGTCTGGTTGGGGGTGTTCCCTAATGCTTATCACTCAAGACTGAAGGCTGTTATAATACCCCAACATTAGGGTCCCTGTCACTCAGAGCCTTTGGATGTTGAAAAAGTAGCCCTACAAGCCTGAATCTATTTGAAGATGTTCTGCATTCTGATTTGCAATGGCATCAGTGCAATCAACTCTTTTCAATTAAAGTGACAAATAGTGTCTCAGGGCTTAGTGATAGGAGCATTTCTGGAATCTAGCAGCAATCATTTGTGATGACCTGAAGTTTACAGGCCAGTATAATAAAGCAAGAGGGAAAGCAAAAACTATATGCTTGGATGCATAAAGAGAGGTATCACTAACAAGAAAAAGGAATTATATTGTCCTTAAAGGTTAGACCCAACTTAAATACATAGTTCTCTTCAAAGGCCATAGCTTTGTAAGGATATTAACGGGCCGATACAGTAAACCACGCGGGGAGCGGGCAAGCGCCCGCTCTCCCGGCGCGCGCACAGGCCACTCTCCTGTGCGTGCGATTCAATAACTTAATTTATTTAAATTAGGGCCCGCGGTAAAAAGAGGCGCTAGGGACACTAGCGCGTCCCTAGCGCCTCTTTTTTGACGGAAGCGGCGGCTGTCAGCGAGTTTGACAGCCGACGCTCAATTTTGCCGGTGTCTGTTCTCAAACCCGCTGACAGCCACGAGTTCGGAAACCGGACGCCGGCAAAATTGAGCGTCCAGTTTTCGAGCCGCGGGCCCATTTTAAATATTTTTTTTAACTTTTTGTAACATTTGGGGCCTCCGACTTAATATCGCCATGATATTAAGTCAGAGGGTGCACAGAAAATCAGTTTTTACTGCTTTTCTGTGCACTTCCCCAGCGCCGGCAGAAATTAACGCCTACCTTTGGGTAGGCGCTAATTTCTTAAAGTGAAATGTGCGGCTTGGCTGCACATTTTACTTACTGTATCGCGCGGGAATGACTAATAGGGCCATCAACATGCATTTGCATGTTGCGGGCGCTATTAGTCTCAGGGGGGTTGGACGCACGTTTTCGACGCGCTATTACCCCTTACTGCAGAGCTTTCCAAACTGTGTATCGCGACACGTTAGTGTGTCGCCTGCAGTTTGAAGGTGTGTCACCCGGTCTACATAGCAGCACGGCTGATGGAAGCAGGGAACTGCAGCAGGAAGATTGGCGGGGCCCGAAGGGTCACGTTCACTCCTCCTCCTTCCTGCCTGTGCAGGAAGGAGGAGGAGGACCCTGTAAAAGGAAATGGCAAAAAAACAAGAAAGGGAAGGTGGAAAAAAAAGCCTGTGACCAACCGATTAGAAAACTAAGATCAGACAGCAAAGGTAAAAAAAATTACTTTTTAGTGATTGGCATATGTTATTTTTGGGAATGTGCAAAAGTAGCACTTTCTCTATGCCGGTCTCACAGTGTACGAGATCGGCATGGAGGAAGTGGAAGCCCGCAAATTATTTAATACCGCGGGGCCTGCACAGAGGAGGCAGCAGAATGGGCTTCAGTGCCAGTAGCAGCAATCAGCATCTCCCCAAATTTCCACATGGCAGCAGTGGACAGTAGTAGCAGAGGAATGAGAGAGGCTCTGAGGTTGCTGGCAAAAGAAAGTGAGGGGGGTCTGCCTTCAGTGTGTGCAAGTGTATGACTATGAGTCTGCCTGGAGGTGTATATGTGTGAATGTATGGATGCCTGCCTGAGGCTGTATCTGTGTATGAGAACGAACGGGTGTCTTCCTGGAGTCTGTGTGAGAATAGGTGCCTGCCTGTGTGAGTGGTGTATGTGTGTGTGAGAATAAATTGGTGTCTGCCTGCCTCCCTGCCTGGAGGTCTGTGTGTGTGTGTGTGTGTGTGTGAGAATGAATGTGTGCATGCCTGGGGGGTGGGGAGGGAGCGCTGTGAGAATGAATGGGAGCTGCCAGTGTGGGTGTAACATTATGTAATCCACAAAAATGTATGTATATATTTAAGGAAACATACATAAATTGTTGAAATACGGTTTGTTCGTTTAACCTTTAACCTCTGATTTGTTAGTAGACTGAATTACAGTGTCGTGAAATTATGTTTGTCTAAAAAGTGTGTCACCAACATGAAAAGTTTGGAAAGCTCTGCCTTACTGAATAAGGGGTAAAGCTAGCGCATCGAAATCGCGTGTCCAAATGCCGGATAACAGTGCGCTCCACCTGACCGCACTGTTCTGTATCGGCCTGCTTAACAATATAAGACAGTTCAGAGCAGAGGTATCAAACCACACAAACCCTGCACAGAGGGACTTAAGAAATGCAATATATTCTTGCTAGAGGAAAGATGGAAAAGAAGAAATAACAGAAACATTCAAATATGTAACAGGCTTCAATTAAGTACAAAAATAAACTAAAGGACAAGATGAAAGATGGATGGGGAGAACATTTTGAAGGAAGTACTTTACTTAGAGGATGGTGGATGTCTATAATAATATCAGGGTAATAGAGCTTCAGCTAGTCTTAAACTGGTGGCCTGCTGGGGTGACAGGCAAGAAATTGTGTCTGACAACCAGGTGGCTATAAAAAAAAAAAAGGAAGCAAAGCAAGAAAGGGCTTGCCTGTTCTCCCAAGCTTAGACCTACAACCATGCCCCTATGGATCCAGATTGGTCCTCAAGAATTTACAAGGGGTTGCCGGGAGCAAGTCAGTACTCCTGGCAATTTGAGGGCCAAGCCAAGCCTTTCCTGAAACCCAGATACCCTACCTTGATTTGTACCTGTGAAGTTTTGAACATACAAGCCCTGCCTTGCTTTGAAATTCAGAAGTGAATGCCATGTATCTTTGAAGCCTTGAACACAGACATTCTGCTTTGTTTTGTAGCTGAATAGCCTTGAACCTAGAAACCCTAGCTTGGCTTGTATCTGTGGTGACTGAAAGGTGAAGTAATTTATTCTTGTGTTAACCATTTAACCTGATCTGGATTGGACTGAACTGAATTGCTTTCTGAATCTGCCTAAGTTAATACTGAATTTGAATTTCCTTATTAAAGCTGAAGATAAGGGACCTGTAACCTGAACACTAGCTGTTCAGATAGAAATGTAATAGCATAGTCTTCCAGAGATAAAGCTAAGAGTGGGCAGTGCACATGCAGGACAACACTGGCAGGTTTTAACAGGAGCAGAGGCATGAAGTCTTCTGCCTGCAGCAGCCACCTTCTCCTCAGGTTGAGTCCTTAGGTGTTGGTGGCTGGCAGATCTCTAACAGGAAAAACAAGAAATACAAAATACTCACTAAGACGATGTAGAACCCAAACCTGAAGACATGAAATAGCCCACAGAAGGAAAACAGAACCACTGCAGGAAACAAGGTAATGCAAAAGTGTCCACAGAAGCAGTGAGGACCACTGCAGGAGAACTGGATCATAAAGCAATTTACAGCCAAACAGGAATACTGGATACATGAAGGAATCTAGAAAAAAATGGGAACATGAACCACAAGACCCGAGTCGTGGACCAGATGTAAGATTAAGTTCTTGAAAAATGCAGACTGTGAGTCTAGAATATAACTCTCTAAATAGGTACAAGATAACTGCCAGCAGGAGGCATGGAAGAACTAACTAGAGTGTCTCGACAAGAAAGAAATGGCTACAGCAAGAAGTTTGGGCCATAGACCTGGGAGGACTAACATGAGTATCATACAGGAACTAGATGGCCAACAGCAGGGCTATAGAGTTGGAAGGACTAAAAAGACAGTCCAAGAGCTGTTTGAGGCTGTCTGCTGGTGGGATACAAGAACTGCCCAACAGGTTTTTACATTAAACTAGGATGTTCTTGAGTTCTGTATGTGTATGTTAAGATAAAGCCAGTTGTGAAATCCTGGCGTGGAATGTCTTGCTTGCTGGTGGCCATCAACAACCTGACAAATAGCCTTCCATTAAAGGTGGTAATAACCAAACTATTAAGAATCCAAACATGCTAGGGCTCACTACAGAGAATAGTTACAAGCACAGGTGAGGGGAAAAAGGTAGCATAAAGAGGAAGAGAGCCTGTATTTTGATTTACTATGGGAACATGCTTTCCCATATATCTGGAATGGTAGGAGACCAAACAGGTGAATCAACAAAGCCTATTTTCCATGACTACTGTCTGTCAAACTCCCAAGAAGCTATGGGGGTGTTGACCACCACCAAATGACAATAGGGCTTTGGAACATTTTCAGATATAATTGAGAGAGAAGCTTAGGCATGTTTGATTAGTTTTGGCAGGGGGGGGGACACAGGAAGAAGAAGACTGATTCAGCAGTTCAGTCGGGCACTACCTACCTCTCCAATGTCCCCCTCCCTTCCCATGGGAGGGGGACATTGGGAGGGGGAAAGGGCAGGATTACTTGAATATATTTCTTAGTTAAGAGCAAAGGGATTTTAAAAAATGTTTAAAATGCAAAAGATGCAAATATGGTTATGGCAGAATATTCTTAAAATAGGAATTGTATCCATAACGAGGGGCACTTTGAGACTTTCAGAATGTGCTTTACAGTAGGCGTTTGGTTAGTATCCACTCCAGAAACCTTGGTCATGGCCAAAATGCAAGTCACTACTTCCTGAACATACTAATTAGTAAATGACTCATGAAGCCTAACCAAAAATGTTTTTCCAACCCTACAAACTGCTGTTCTATTCCATTTATTCCAACCTCTTGCATATTAGTTAATGTACAGGGACTATGGATTTCCAACCCTTTGAAGTAGCCAGAAATTAATTAGTCATCTATGTGCCTTTCCCTTAACAAAATTAATACAAAACTGAGCATTTCACACAAGAAAAGAATGTCTTTAAGCAGTTATGTGATATTTACTGGTCTTTGTTGTACCTTAGAAAGGTGATTTCACATGTTGATAGGATAGAGTTCTTTTTTTTATTTTTATTTATTGAGATTTCAAAATATAATAAGCAATTTAACCTTATGAAAAGAAACACAAACTACCAGCCAATACAGCTGTCTTCAAAGTGAAAAACAAACCCACCATTGAAACAAATATTGCCATGGGATAGCAACCCTCAATACACCCCAAATTGGAGGGGAAGGGAAAGAATAATATAGGAGATTGCAAAGGAGAAGACAAATCAAGCTGAATAGTGGAAACATCTGGTATCAACTGAAAACTTTTGCAATCTATTGCTTTAGAGCTAAAACTAATGACTTCTATGCATCAAGAAAATATCTAAGTTGATCAGAAGCAAAGAACACACAATTAACTTAATAGTGTTTTACTATACATTACAAGGAAATATTAGGAAAAGATAGCCTCAAAAGCCCGTATCTTGTGGTGCATAGCAAGAAAATGCTTTGTCTTCTTGCGTTGCTCTAGCCAAATCTGGAAAAATCCAGATTCTTTGCCACAAAAACAAAGTCTTCGTGATATGAAAGTAGAGACACATAATATATTCAAGTCCTGTTTAAAAACAAACAGGACCAATAGGTTGCCATTTTATGGTCTTCCTTCATTAAACTTTCCAGTGGCTCTGTTACAAAATCAAATGGAATTCAAGGTATGGAAGGTACAGGTATAAATAGATAACACTGTAGGTAATGTATAAATAATTCTGTTTCCTTTCAGCATCCTTTTTACGTATACGGTTGCTCATCTATGGTTTGAACTTTCTCTTCATCAGTATTGATGCTAATAGCATAAAGGAAAAGCAGTCACCATATACAATATGGTGTTAAAAGGAGCCAAATTAGCATAGTGAGTTTATGGGTGAAGATGTGCACAAATCCAAAAAGTATGACTCCATGCCATACGTACAACCTGCTTTGTACAGAACTGCAACAAAATTGGATAGGTTGGCATCTTCCCCCACTCTCTCAAGCAAATATCTTCAAGACTACATTAATACACAAAGGTCACAAAAGCACCAAAATGGATGCATGATTGATTGATGTATTATAGTAAATAGTCTAAAATGGGATTCTGTGCTGTGGAACCATTTCCTGCTAGTATTTATGATAGAAGATATGGCATTGCTTCACTAAACCTGCAAAATAAAAATGGCAATATTTTAGAACCAAGCAAACATATTAAACATTTGCATTACTAATATTATGTACTGCTCATATGCAGTAACTTCAGAAAAGGGGAAATCAAATAAAGCTTTAAAGGTGTGAAATTTCAAAAGTTGAACATGTAAACAAATGGCACATACGTGTGTAAATGACATATATGTGAGTATATGCTATTTTAGAAACCTCAAAAAGAAATTAGACGTGCTATATAAGAGAATCCTGAATATGATCAAGTGTGTACCTTCATACGTAGCTGCAAAAATGTAGCTATCATGTCTATAAGGCTTTAAAAATCATTAGGTACCTTGATCGTTTTTGGTGATTTTTTGCCACACGAATAGTGTTTACATAAATGTTGATTACATTCACTTATTTGCTTGCACTTGTTTTTACTTGCTTAACTCTGGCGGATATTATTGAACTCTGGCAAGTACTGTATAGCCCACTTATTTGCTTGCACTTATTTTTACTTGCTTTTCCACTTGAAATGGTAAAGGAAGTTTTGTGTGTCATAATATACCACTTATCTTATGCTGTCGGATGAACTCTGATGGGTGTTGTTGAGCTCTGGCAAGTATTGTGTAGCCGACATCTAGATGTTTCGGAGCAAAAAGCTCCTTCTTCAAGGGCTTGTAACTGCCAGGAAAAAGTGCTATGCGCTGGTGATTTGTGACGTCTCCGGCAGCCGAAAGCTGCTCTATATGGATAAGTGCAAGGTGATGCATATAGGGAAAAATAACCCATGCTATAATTACACGATGTTGGGTTCCATATTAGGTGCTACAACCCAAGAAAGAGATCTAGGTGTCATAGTGGATAACACATTGAAATCGTCGGTTCAGTGTGCTGCGGCAGTCAAAAAAGCAAACAGAATGTTGGGAATTATTAGAAAAGGAATGATGAATAAAACGGAAAATGTCATAATGCCTCTGTATCGCTCCATGGTGAGACCGCACCTTGAATACTGTGTACAATTCTGGTCGCCGCATCTCAAAAAAGATATAATTGCGATGGAGAAGGTACAGAGAAGGGCTACCAAAATGATAAGGGGAATGGAACAACTCCCCTATGAGGAAAGACTAAAGAGGTTAGGACTTTTCAGCTTGGAGAAGAGACGACTGAGGGGGGATATGATAGAGGTGTTTAAAATCATGAGAGGTCTAGAACGGGTAGATGTGAATCGGTTATTTACTCTTTCGGATAGTAGAAGGACTAGGGGACACTCCATGAAGTTAGCATGGGGCACATTTAAAACTAATCGGAGAAAGTTCTTTTTTACTCAACGCACAATTAAACTCTGGAATTTGTTGCCAGAGAATGTGGTTCGTGCAGTTAGTATAGCTGTGTTTAAAAAAGGATTGGATAAGTTCTTGGAGGAGAAGTCCATTACCTGCTATTAAGTTCACTTAGAGAATAGCCACTGCCATTAGCAATGGTTACATGGAATAGACTTAGTTTTTGGGTACTTGCCAGGTTCTTATGGCCTGGATTGGCCACTGTTGGAAACAGGATGCTGGGCTTGATGGACCCTTGGTCTGACCCAGTATGGCATTTTCTTATGTTCTTATGTTCTTATAGCACGACTCAGCTGACTGTAGATTTGCAGCACGACACGGCAGCGAAAAAGCTGCTCTGCAGTGGAGGTTTGCACACAAATGACTGTAAATGGTGTGTTGTGCACTGCGGTTAAGTCTACTTGCGAAGAATCCCCTTAAGATAAGTGGTATATTGTGACACACAAAACTTCCTTTACCATTTCAAGTGGAAAAGCAAGTAAAAATAAGTGCAAGCAAATAAGTGGGTTATACAATACTTGCCAGAGTTCAATAATATCCGCCAGAGTTAAGCAAGTAAAAACAAGTGCAAGCAAATAAGTGAATGTAATCAACATTTATGTAAACACTATTCGTGTGGCAAAAAATCAACGATCAAGGTACCTAATGATTTTTAAAGCCTTATAGTAATTGCCTTATAGACACAACAGCTACATTTTTGCAGCTACGTATGAAGGTACACACTTGATCATATTCAGGATTCTCTTATATAGCACGTCTTATTTCTTTTTGATTTTTGTTTCCTGCTATATCTATTGGGTCTTATATTAAGTAATAGTTTAGAAACCTCAACATACACAATCAGGATCTGTGAGTAAATTTGCACATGTAAAAAAAGGTGTGGGCTGGGGCATTCTGGGGAAGGGGGCCAGCATTTAGGTGAGTTAAGTTGCTCTTTTATAATCACTTTGTGCATGTAAATTTGACACCTTACTTTCGTATATTTACTCCTGCTTAGTACTGGAGTAAGTGATGATTAACATCTTAAAAGTGAAAAAATGTCCGGGTTGGGGGTCTTCAGGCTGAAGAGCCAGGAGGGTCTTTACAAGCTGCAGATGAACTGGGCGAACTGGTAGACTAAGTGGTAAAGCTGGTTAATTCATTGCTGCATGCATCCCAACTCGTGCGGGTATCCCTTTAAAATTTGAAGTAAAAACATGTGGGTTTATCATTTGTGCATGTTTATCTGGCTAAATTCCAACTTATCCAGCTTAGTAGCACCTTGCCACTTCTTAGACAAACTCAAACTTATCCAGAGAAGTAGCAGCACATCTGGACAAATTCTGACTTGTCCAGCTAAGTAGCAGTTCGCACTACTCCACTACTTGTCCATCTAGCACTTTTCTGACTTATCCAGCTATGTTCAGTAGCCAGATAGGTCTAAAAAAAACCCTTCTGCTTAGCCGGATAAGTGTTAAAGCACTACTTATTTGGCTAAGGAGCTGGTCTTGAACACGGGTTTCCTGGGCTGCACTGGAGCCAGTTGAGGCGAGATGTTTTTAAACACACAAATTAACAGTATTGGCTCTTATTTGAAATACATTTGGGAGCAGACTTTAAAACATAAGCGCGCGGCGTACATTTGTGCATGCAACCCGGCGCGCACAAATGTACGCCTGATTTTGTAACATGCGTGCGCAGCCACGCACATGTTATAAAATCAGGGGTTGGCGCACGCAAGGGGGTGCACACTTGTGCAACTTGCGCGCGCCGAGCCCTCGGGGAGACCAGCTGGCTTTTCCCATTCCCCCCCTTCTCCTCTCTTCCCCTACCTGTCCCGCCCCCCCCCCAGCCTGAAACCCCCCCATACCTTTGTTGTGGAAGTTGCGCCGGCCAAGTGCCAGCACGTGATCCCCCAGCCCAGCAGCCGTATGGAGGCCTCTGGCCACGCCATGCAACGCCCCCGGAACGCCCTACCCTCGGACCGCCCATTTTTTCAAGCCCCGGGACTTACACACATCCTGGGGCTTTACGCTTGCCGTCGGGCCTTTTGAAAATAGGCCCAGTGCACGTAACCCCCCCTATGCACGTAAATCCTTGAAAATCTGCCCCATAATGTGGGAAAGCTAACAGACTTTCTACTAGCATAATTTACAAAGGGATCTTGTGGTGGACTTTATATTTTTTCAAGGGCGGTATACAAAAGAATTTAAAATAAATAAATATTTTTGTTTCATTGTACAAAAGTGGCATAAGGTTTGCCTAATTTAAAAAAAAAAAAAAAAAAAACCTAACTAGATTTTGATAACTGATTTTACAGTAGTGTTTTGTGCTTAAACAGTGTTCAGTCTGCTTGAAAAGAGGAAAATCTTGTCGTTGGTGGGCATTGCCCTTTTAATCTTTTTAGATCATTGATGTTTTTAATAATTGCTTCTAAAAGAAGCAGATCATGTTGAAATAAAACAGTGGTTGGCAGCCCTTGCTATAAATCTATTGTGCAGTTGGGCGCTGACAGTAATAATTGTTAAATTAGCTGACATTTGCTATTTTAGACGAGCTGTTGAGTGATTATGGGAATACGGTGACTATGAATCAGACTGCATGCTGTAGCTTATAGCTTTGAGTGCCTATTGCCTGTTTCCCTTCAAAGCTGTCCAGCCAGAGGAATCAGGAAATAGACATCAAAACCTGGAAGCCAGTGCCAGCCATGGTTACAGCCGATAACCATCCGAACCTCTGAAGTTGTTATTTCACAACTTTTATAAAGTATCAAGTTTCAGCTAACTGAAAATTGTAATTGTAGTGGATGACCCTATGGTTCAGGCCATAGGAAAGAAGGGAAAATGACTGGCAGTACTGTGGTGGACCCTGCTGGCCAAAGCACGCTGCTGGGGAGGCATTTACTCCAGCCCTCAGGGCGACAAGGATTCTCCAGAGTATGCCAACTGGGAGAGAGGGGAAGAGTAAAAAGGCACACAACAATTAGCATTATGTAGCACCTGATTAAGAAAAAGAATTTGTGAACAGATTTTAAATGGAGGTGTAGGAGACTGAGGTGGAAGAAGCAGTAGGACTATTCTGCCACACCAACAAACTGTTCAAAAACAGCAGGCTATTTTGGCAGCTCCCAACAGCAAAGGAAACAGCTTTTCAAGCAGCAGAAAACATTCACAAAGAAAACAGATTCTTCTGCTTTCCAGAACAAACAAAAAAAAACGTTTACCCTGCCTTGCTCTAGTTCCACTTGTGTTTGGGCTCAGCACCTCTCCTCTCACTGAGACAGCAAACAGTACTTTTAAGCTACCAGAGCTGCCCCAGTGTAATATGATGAGCTCAGCTGTACGCACATGTTAATGTGTGGTTGTGCGCACGTTTATACACACAACTTACTGCTGATGTAACAAGACCTTAAGTGCACATAAGCTTAAGTAAGAATGCACACAAATTAGCTCTCCTCCATGCAAATCCAATGTTAAGATATTAGCTATTTCTCCCCAGCTCAAAGAGTTTTATAGGCTTAACTGAAATTTCTAGTGTTAAGAAAATATAATTCCTGTTCAAAGGTGAAGTAAAGTGTTTGGGGCTAGTGTAAGTCTATGGGGCTAAACCTGGAGTCTGTGGTGCGGGGTCCTATTTGCAGGATTTATGTGCATAAAACACGATTTGTGCGCAAAGCATGTTTCTTGCACATAACATATAATTATTGCATATCAAGTTTTATACGCAGAGTACATGCTTTGCACGCAAATTGTGTTTTATGTACATAAACTGTTATGTGCAGAAAATATTGTTTATGTATATAAATCATTTTTATGTATGCTAAGCATGTCTTTGTACACACATTTTCAAGTTAAATCAATTTATTTTTGTTTTATCTCCCAGTGCATTGTTATTGGTTATGTATGTTTGGTGGATCCTTGGGTGCTGTGGGGATGACCACGCCCACGGGGAGGAGCCCCGTGAGGAACCACAGCACTGGGCTAGACTCGGATACACACACACACAAGCAAGTTCTTTTAATTATACAGCTTTGTAGAAAGCCACCAGCGGTGGCAGTAGTGAGGCAGTTGGTAGTTGCAGTCTTAGGGACCTTGGCAGAGGGAGTCCTTCTCTCCTGAATGGCATCAGGAGGTTCCACAGCAGGTATCCCCCAAGGAGTTACTGTGGAAGAGATAGACTGATGATTAAGGTACTCACTGGATATTAGCTGTAGGTTAGCGATTTCACCAGGTATAGTTGGAGGTACAGGCACCGAGGCAGGGAGAGCAGGCCCTCGAGGAATGAGTAACCAAGTTAGTAATACCCTGAGGAAAGGCTTTCTGCGAACAGCACGGAAGTGACAGAGTAGCTTAGACAGGAACGGATTCGAGTCCTTGCTAACTCTGAGAGCTAGCAAAATGATGAGGGTAATATACCCGGATGGCGAGATGTCAGCATGAGGGAATGACCTCGAGGTTCGCGCCAAGAGTGGTAGAAAGACGTGGGTTGCGCGCACACACTAGTAGGTCCTGGGAGGAACAATGGCGGAAGGCAGCACCATAGCCATTTTGGGGACGCCAGAGAGGTCGGCAGGGAGACGCGGCAGTAGCCATCTTTCCCAGGTGAGCGGGAGGAGCCATAAACAAGGTGAGGCAAACGGGGCGAAGCCGTCGAAGACCAACAAACGCAACATGCATTTTTATTTATTTATTTATTTATTGATAGACTTTTCTTTGCCGACATTCGTGAGGCACATCATACCGGCTTACATTGAACTGAAAGGAGGAAAATACAATGAACAGAATAACATGTCATAGTTAAACGCAAATGGTGTAAGATATAAGCATCGTAAAAACATTCTGAGATTATATATAATAACATAAAAGAACTAAATAGCTATGGAGGAAAAAGGTAGAAAGAAAGAAAGAGAGAAACTTTGTACAAACTAAGAAAACGTTATCTTTAACAATGAGAAAGTGGTACAGGTGTTATGAAGTGCAGCAAAGTTCCAGGGGGGGAGGGTAGGGGCAC
Organism: Rhinatrema bivittatum; assembly: GCF_901001135.1. Taxonomy (NCBI): domain Eukaryota; kingdom Metazoa; phylum Chordata; class Amphibia; order Gymnophiona; family Rhinatrematidae; genus Rhinatrema; species Rhinatrema bivittatum. The sequence goes on from NC_042623.1 coordinate 98,535,374, forward strand.
AGATGGAAAAGGAGAAGAGCAAGGGGGGGAGGGGCACAGGAGGGGGGGGGAGGAGGGGGGGAAGGCAGGTAGTAGAGATTCTTAGAAAGGTCCATTTAGGAGAAGTCTACATATTGGTTGAGTTGGGGTATGCCTGTTTGAAGAGCCATGTTTTGACTCCTTTTTTGAATTTGTTGAGTGATGGTTCTGTTCGGAGAGAAGGGGGGAGGGAGTTCCAGAGGTAGGTGCTAGCTATGCAGAAAGCCCTTTCTCTGGTGAGGGACAGATGCGCAGCCTTCAGGGAAGGAATGTGTAGGGTACCTGCATGAGCACTTCTTGTGGGGCGGTTGGAAGTGCGGAAGCGAGGCATTTCTTCCAGCCAGGTGTGATTGAGTTGGTATAATGAGCAGTGAAGAATGGTGAGTGTTTTGTATTGTGAATGGAAGGAGATAGGCAGCCAGTGCAGGTCTTTTAAAATTGGAGTGATGTGTTTTGCGGGTGTTTGTTATGATTCTGGCCATGGAATTTTGGAGGATCTGGAGTGGCTTGATAGTGGTAGCATTAGCATATGATGAGCTTACAACACTAGGAGTTAAATTTTATTTTAGTGTATGAGCAAAGAAAATGTGTGCTGAAGTTCATCACACATTTTTTACTCATGTCTCATTGCATCGGGGCTTCTGGGAGCTTCGTCACTTGGCCATGGACAGCTATAACCCAGAGGCTGCACTCCTATTCTGGCCTCAGCCAACTCACAACTGAAGGGTTGGAAAATCTGGCCTGGATTCAGGATATCCTGAAAAAACTGACTGGCTAGATGTGTCTCCAGGAGCGTTGTGAGAAATACCGGGCCAGAGTCAAGTCTCTGTCCGCGTCTTCAAGAAGATGCCAAGTCACATGGCAATAATGGTTCATGTCATTCCTTTTGCACATCTTCATATCAGACAAGCTCTGGGGCAATTTAAATTTCAGCCTTTAACTGTTGATATACAAAGTGAAAATATCTATCATTCTTGGTCAACCTCTGACATAGTGGTTGGACCAATCTGTTAAAAGGTCCATTTTTCTTCCAACCACAATGTCAGGAAATCTCTGTTGTCAAAAGTTTTTATTCAAAGTTGGGGGTTCATCTGGAAACCTCAGTTATCAGGGAACCAGTTCACAAAAAATTGCTTCATATACACCTTCTAGAATTCATTGTAATTGTCAGTGCTCTGAAAGTGTTCAGCCTGTGGTTCAAGAACAAAGTGATATAGATCCAGACAGACAACCAGGTGGCAATGTGTTAAATCAACAAATAAGGAAGAACAAGTCCTTACAAATTTTGCCTGGAAACAGCAAAAATTTGCAGGTTTGCAGTTTCGCAGGGGATTTTTCTCCTGTCTATCTTCCTGGAAACCACAATCAGATGGCAGACAGATGAAGCCACCAACTTCAGCTGCTTGAGTGGTCACTATAGGATCAAATTCTATCTTTGGAGCATGCAACAAAGAGACCTTTCTGCAACTTCCCTCAAAATTAGGGTTCCCATATGCTGTACCTGGATGCCAGTAAGAGACAGAGTGGCTGTAGGTGCTTTTTCAATTCATCTAGGATGACTCTATGCATTTCCCCCAATTCCACTGATATCCAGAACAATCCAAAAACTAAGAAAAGGAGAACATGATTTTTTTAGCTCCTTTCTGGCCTCATCAAATTTGGTTTCCATGGCTACAATGCTTAGCTGTTCAACGACCAAAAAGACTGAGGCTATTCCCATCTCTCATCATGCAGTACAGCAGGAATCTCCTGCATCCCAGCCTTCAGTCTTTAGCTCTGACTGCTTGGATGTCTATGCAACTGCCTATGGAAATGAAGAAATTTCTATCAGCAGATTGTACAACTGTAAATAGAAAATATTTACACAACCTGGTGCTCACATTTTAGTCAGGATCCTGTCTCTTTGTTACTTCAGAAGTTGCTAACCCTTTTAAATTCAGGATTGAAAACTAACGCCATCAGAGTTCACCTCAGGACTATAGCAGCATACCTTGATGACTGGAATGGCACACGTATATCCCATCAGCCTTCAGTTGCCAGATGCATGATAGCCCTCGTGCATCTGAAACCTTTAATAAAAGATCCTCATTTTCCTTGGGATCTAAATATTGTTTTTACTCAGTTGTACTCATTGGCAACTATATTTCTAAAATTCCTTTCTTGAATAGTCTTATTTTTTATAGCAATTACTTCTGCTCAAAGAGTAAGCAAATTGCAAGTCCTAGTCTCATACTCTCCTTATACTCAAATTTTAGTAACAGAATAATTTGAAAACTCATCCTAAATTTCTGCCAAAAGTAATCTCTTGATTTTATTTAAATTGGTCATTTGCATTGCCAGCATTTTCCCAGACCACATGCCCATAATGGTGTGAAGGCTCTTCATGCATTGGTCTGCAGAACAGCTTTACAGTTCTATTTAGAAAGAACAAAATCCCACAGAAAATCCTCACAACTTTTTTTTCTTTCTTTCAACCCAGTTAAATGAGTTTCAGTTAGAAAAATCTCTTTCTACCTGGAATATGTGATTGCATCACTTATTACTAAAATCAGTCGGGACTACATCTTCAAAGTTAATATACAAGTCCATCAAGTTAGAGCTAAGGCAGCTTACTTGGCACATCAGTGGTCTGTTTCCTTAGAAGGTATCTGCAAAGCTACTACATAATCTTCTGTCTATACTTTTACTCCTCATTACTGCCTAGAAACCATTTCCCACTAAGAAAGCAATTTTGGTCAGGGATTTCTTAAAAGTTTATTTAACTAATTCCTTCAGCTCTATCCTCCAGCCTCATGCAATAAATGTGTTGCATTCATATACTAAAATTCTTAAGTAACAAAATAATCATATGCAATCCTCAGCTTTCGCATCTCCACTTGTGTGACTGACTTTATCCTGCTTGACCACGGAGAAAGCTAAATTGCTCACCTATAACAAATGTTCTCCACACTGTCTCAGGTGCAGCCGCCTCCTCTCGCCTCTCTATAATTAACTCCACCCCATCCTAATTTCCTTATTATAAGAGACAACTCTGTCAGTCTATTATTCAAAAAGAAATTCTTTATTGAATGGATATGGATGAAGCGTAAGTCATGGCATGCAACAATTCAATTACTAAACTACTGCTAACATTCATTCAATTACAAAAACATCAATTACTACTATATTGTCAATCCCCAGGGGTGACAACGCCCTCATCTGCTGAATTTCAATTCACTAAATGCTCCATAGAGTCCTGCTACTGCAATGCAGCGCCATGGTGGATGCAGGGCCATCAAAGCCGTTCTCCAATTCACAAGTGCTATATAGTATCATGCTATAGCAATGTAGCACCTTTGGGGAACACAGGGTCGTCAAGGCCTTGCCCCTCAGGTTATTCTGCCATTCGATCCTGATTACCTATGACGTTCTCTGCGGTGCAACAAAGTCCTGCTCCGTAAATGAGCAGGTGTCACTCATTAAGCATGCCAACACAATTTTGGGTGATGTGTAGACCAATCCTGGCCATCGAAGCCGAAGACTTGACAGGCAACTCATCTTGCTGTAACCCACTGATGCAACGTAGGAGCAGGAATACCATGCTACTTGGTATTCTTTACCTGGCTAGCTTTCAAGAATTGCACCTGCCATGCTCCCTGGGTCTTGGTCATCCTTGCCCCCTTTGCTGTGACTATTCTGCAGTCCTCCACACCCACCATGCCATATCAGAACCATATAAGCCATCCGCATGTGGGTGGGCAAATCACCAAATGAAGAGACTGGAGGGCGGGCTGGCCCACCTTTAAATTCTGTTTGCTGACACAACCCCTGCCTTGCTTCCCTGATTGTGGCCTTCCCGCCTTACTTGGGGTGGGTTGGCTGTTTAGACATCAAAATAAATCAGCCACACTATCCCTCCTACCTTCCCTTTAGAGTTGAAGATTAGCTTGCTATAAAGACCAAGGAGACTTGTGCAGTGGGCAGCCGTGCAGAAAGGCCTGCACATGCCTCACATGAGCTCTGTGAGATCATTTTCTTCTTGGTTCTGTCAGATGGTTTCATCCAGTTGTGTGGCCAATATATTCTGCTGTACACAGAGAACACGTATTACAGGTGAGCAGCTTAGTGTTCTGTGCTTCACTGTGGCCACACTGAAGAACTTTTACCGCTGAGATGCCTGTATTTGCCCATTAGCTTAGCTACAGTTCTATAAACGGTTTGAATTTCACCCGCTGTATACTATGTAATAATGAATTTTTCTATCAGGATAGAAATTACACTGGTAAGAGAACGTCGGGAAAGCTCATATTTTCCTGTAAAATTCATTGTTTGAGCTCTGCATTTAGTCTCTCACTTATACCTTCGCTCAGTACTAATAAATCTGTCCTTAGGATAAATGCAAGGACTTGTCTTCATTGTTCACTGTGTCATAGTTTATTGCACTACATTTTAATCTACTTTAGTTGCGCCCGTTAATTACCGAGCATGAAGGATGTGCTGAAGGCACAGAAATGTTTCTTTAATTGGATCCAAATTGCTTTGCTGAATTGGTGGGGATTTGCAAGTGCTTATGTTTCCTATTTATTAAGATGAAGCCTTGACAATAGGCTGGTACTACCACTCACCAGTCTGAGATCTGTGCTAATTCAAACCCTTTTGTGTTTATTATCCTGTAACTCTCCACCTATTCCTGGTAGTCATTTCCATTTGAAAATTCAGCACTGTCAGGTAAGATGCTTGTTGAGCCTGCTGAGAAACTTGATACGTTTCCATCATGTAGTTTCTTTTCATTTTTGAGGGTGGGTGGGGGGAGGTACTTTTCTTATGCTAGGATTTATTTTCTTGAGTTTTGTTTTTTTTCTCAGGGGGAGTTTGTGGCTTCTCTCTTATCTCTATTACGGCAGATGACGGACAGACATTACCAGCAACTCCTGGAAAGCTTCAGCACAAAGGAAGAGCTAAGGGTAAGCCTTAAACACTTGTAAGTTTTCTTATCTTGGAATGTCTGCTGTTTCTCTTGCTGCTTTTCTGTGCACCCTCCAACTTAATATCATGGCGATATTAAGTCGGAGGTCCCGAAAGTTTAAAAAAGTAAAAAAAAAAAAAATTAGAAATAGGCCTGCGGCTCGCCGGTTGAAAACCGGACGCTCAATTTTGCCGGCGTCCGGTTTCCGAACCCGTGGCTATCAGCAGGCTCGAGAACCGACGCCGGCAAAATTGAGTGTCGGCTGTCAAACCCACTGACAGCCGCCGCTCCTGTCCGAAAAGAGGTGCTAGGGATGCGCTAGTGTCCCTAGCGCCTCTTTTTACCGCTGGGCCTAATTTAAATAAATTTATTTACTGTATCGCGTGCACAGGAGAGTGGCCTGTGCGCGCGCCGGGGGAGCGGGCGCTCGCCCACTCTCCTGCGTTTTTACTGTATCGGCCCGTATGTAAAGGAAGCTCTTTATCCATTCCAAGATAATTAATTTAATGGCGCTGATTTTAAGATACAGGCTGCCCTGTCAGAAGGGTCTTTGAGGGCCTAATAGCAGCAGCAGGCTTTTTCATTAAGGCTTCTCTCAGGAGTTCTAGTGGCCAGCTCAGGGCCAGTGCAAGGATATTAGGTGCCCTAGGTGAACCTCATAGCCTTGCTTACCCCCTCCCCTCATTACATCCTCCCCATACACCGTAAAATAAAAATTTTTATCTATAAAAAGATTTTACATGAAAAAGGACATTCAAAATACAGTCATCTGAGGCAAAAATATCACTCTCAAAATGTATATTTACATGCACTGCCCTGGTGCCAACAAAAAAACTATTCTAAAAAGACACTTGGAGCCCATATGGCATTAAGCCTTGTAACCAATGTGGGCTTGGCCTTCAGAAATCCATGAGTAAACTGATTTTCACTTACAATATAGTAAACTTCCTAAACCAAAACAGCACTAATTGCTAACACTCAAACAATAACAACCCTACCTATGAAAAGGCACACTGCAAAAATTACACCAGGCCCTATTGTACACCTCCTATTAGGAAAACAGAACAAATAAGGCTGCTATAGATCCCTATAGAAAGACTACACGCTAGCAAAATACCTCATCTCGTTCCCAGATGCAGAACACAAGCACACCCTCAACAAATAAAACTCTTCAAAAAAAGTTAAAAAACATGGTTTTAATTGTTGAGTATTATTTGATGTGTCTGCTGTTCTGCAATATTTTATAGGTGTTTGACAAATTTTTATATGAGTTTTTAATTATTGGATGATGATATATTTGTCAGCTATTTTGAAATATTTATTATTTTTATTAGCAAGGTTTTACTGATTTATATTTTTTGATCTTTTATGCGGAATGGTAACATTTCTGTTTTTCCATTGTTGCGCTACATATAGAGTTGGCTTCTTGCATTTCTGGTTCAGTTTTTTCACATTTCTATTTATATTTGTGGTCTCCTTATTCTGTATTTATTTATTTAAAAACTTTTCTATACCGTCGTTTAGTGATATACCATCACAACGGTTTACAGATAGGCACGTAAATAAGTTAGGTTTGGATTATAATTTATCTAGTAGGTGCCAAAAAAGTTTTCAGTTACATGATTCAAATAATAAACGCTATCGGCCGGATTTTAAAAGGGTTACGTGCATAAGTCCCGGGGCTTCGCTAGGGGGGCGTGTCGGGGTGTGTGTCGGGGCCGACGCGTCATTCGGGGTGTTCCGGGGGGCATGTCAGGGGTGCGGTGCCGGCCCGGGGGCGTTTCGGGGGCGTGGCTGAGGCCTCGAAACGGGTCCCGGGCTGGGGAATCGCATGCAAGCAGCCCACTGGCAGGCGTAACTTTTAAAACACAGATGGGGGGGGGGGGGGTTTAGATAGGGCCGGGGGGTGGGTTAGGTAGGGGAAGGGAGGGCAAGGTGTGGGGGGTGGAAGGAAAGTTCCCACCGAGGCTGCTCCGATTTCGAAGTGGCCTCAGAGGGAACGGGCAGCGCGTGCAGGGCTCGGCGTGCGCGCAAGGTGCACAAATGTGCACCCCCTTGCGCGCGCCGACCCCGGATTTTATAGGCTACGCGCGTATCTTATAAAATCCCGCGAACAAAAGTACGCTTGGGTGTAGATTTATAAAATCTACCCCTATATGTGATATGGATTGTAATTCCATTTATGGAATATCCATACAAGAGATATACTGTACTTCTTTAAATTGATGTATGATAAAAATAAAAAAAAAAAATTCTCCCACTCTCCATAGCTGTTGACCTTTGATTTTCAGATGCCTTGAGATTGTTGTTGTTATGAACACGGGCCACGGCAGTCCACGGCCGGGCTCCCATCTTACCTCCTGCTTCTCATCTCTCAGTTGCAGCCTTCCCTGCATTGCTCCGGGCTGCAGCTGGGCCTTGCTGCGGTGCTCCTTCCATGAGGGAGATGCCGCCAACTCTCTTCTCAAAACCCTGCCCCTTAGACACGCGCGCAAGATTTAATGGGGCCATGGCGGGAAAACTCAGCCCGGCCCCTAGGATGACGTCAGACGCCAAAGGATATTTAAACCCGGCCAAGATTACAGATTCTTGCCTTAGCAACAGGTCGACTCCTGCGAGTGATTAGTTACTGTTCCTGACCTGACGTCTCTCCGTGTCTGCCTGTTCCTGATTCCTGCTCCATGCCTGCCTGTCCCTGATTTCGACTCCATCTTTGGCTTGACTCCCTGGCTCCTGACTTCGGCTCGTCTTCAGGTATCTCCTGTCTTCTGCCCGTCCTGATCCTTGGCTTGTCTCCAGTCTCCGCCTTCCTGCCGCCTGCCTCGACTTCTGGTACGTCAACTCGTTCGGCACCTCTGCTGCCCGCCACGACCTCTGGACTGTCCCTCTCTTCTCTGTTTGCCGCCTGCCTCGACTCGGACCTCTCATCGGATTCCTCTTCACCAGGAGACCTCCTCCTAAGTCCTGCCGGCACCCAAGGGCTCAACCTGCGGGGAACGAGGGCTGGTATAGGTGAAGGTCCTGTCAGGTCTCCTGGTCCTGTTCCACCTCCTGACTCCGAGTTCTGATGCGGGCCTCCCTTCAGCAGATCCTCTTCATACTCGAGCCGGCTCAAGGGTCCACATCCGTAACAGTTGTGGATTAACAGGAGATGGAGGGATGTTGCAACAAACTAACTTTTTCCTCTCTCTCATATACACACACACACACACTGTCACACAGCTCAATCACACACACACACACATGGCCTCACGCTCACAGACAGACACACAGCCTCTTTCACACACACAGACAACACAGTCTGTCACTCTCACACATACATGCTCAATCACATAGAATACAGCCTTTCTCACTCATTCATTCCCCCCTCCCTGCCCTCAGCTTACTCCTTCAGTTCCAACCTCCAGAAGAACTGTCCCTTCTTCTCTCAGCTGCTCCTGCTTAGATACCATCCCGCTGCCTCAGCTCCCAATGGGGGTGGCCTGAGCAGCCCTCTTGCTCCAGCTCCTGATAGCTGTGGGGTCCTGCTTCTGCAGCCTACTCCTGCTCAGGCCTCTCAGCCCACTGCTCCAGCTCCCGATATCCGTGACTTGCAAATGCTGCTCCACTCCAGCTAACTGCCATGATGCTTCTCCAGCCATCAGCCACAATATCCTAGAGCTGTGGCAATCTCCTCCTTCCTGCTCCTGCGGGCCCATGGGACACCACGTCCTCTTCCAGGCTGTGGGATCGGGAAGGAAAAGATGCCATCGTTGTGCTGCTCCCAGCACTGTGGTCCTCTAGGCGGCTGCCTAGTTTGCCTAGTGTTACCATTGGCCCTGGGACAGCTGCAGATTTATAAATATTTTCATTCTATACAGTTGTCCTTGAATTGTTTAATGTTTTTAATGAAAGTTTATAGAGATCTATGAAAGAAAAATTACAGATTCCACCACCATTTATTTAATGATTCACACATCCTATTAGACTTAATCTACGAGCCACTATCTGAGTAGGATGACCTGCGATGTTAGCAAGTCGACAGGAAAAATACAATTTCATTAAGTTTTCTGGAAATTGGGGAGAATCTCCCTAGTGAATAGTGGCTGCTTCCTCATGTCAACTACTACCTTTACTCTAACAGTTTATAGTTTATTACTTTTTATATACTCATGTACAAGCAATCCATCACATCGATTTACAATAAATAAACATAAAACAATAAGACTAAAAACAATCAATAAATATTATAAACAATTAAGAGAGCAATGTCTAATTCTAATCAGAACTAAAAAAAATTATCAGATAAAATAATAAGTGCTAAAATCAATAAAATGCATTGTTTTAGCTATGCACAATAATATCAGCTAGACAATTATCTTAAAAGTAATTTATGCTAAAATAAAACATAATAAAAAACTATGTCATTCATTAGGACTTGTGTAAGCACACTTAAAAAGCCAGGTCTTTAAATCAGCTTTGCATTTTTTTATGTCTGTTTGCAATCTTAGTTCTACCGGCAAAGTGTTCCATAATTTTTATTTACGCTCTCTGCTTCCTCATATCATCTTCGTAGTCACAGTCCAGTTTAAAGTTTACATCATGTTTCCAGTCTGCTTATGGAGGATGAGTATTATAAGTATAGACAGGGTATAACCATCATTCTGTAAATTTGTTAAGCAGAGACCCAGACCTCTAGGGATGAATCGAGCCATGAATCTGTAAAGCTCAAATTTCATAATGCAATAATGTGTTTACTACTTCTGTCTTGAACTGTGTTTCTTCAGGGGGAATTATTCAGATGCTCTTACTTTTGACTTAAGACAGAAATATATTAATTTAAAAGCCAGCTTTAATTCCCAAGCCATTCTTGATTTGTGTGTTATTTATTTAGATGGTATAGAATTCTTGTTTAGAGCAATTATACATTGATCATTCAAGGTTGCTTAATTCAGTATACTGGATTGATTCTTTTAAGCTAATTATAACTCCAGCATTACATCATGGTGATGAAAGATGCTTTTAACTTACCGGCAAGAATGCTACAAACAACAGTAATATGGTAAACAGGAGGCACTGCAATGGTAATTGCCTATATTTAAAAAAAAAATGTAGCAGGTCAGGGCCAGCGCCAGCCTCCACCTTCCACTTCAGCTGCAAAGATAAAAAGGAAGAAAGTTCACAAAGGTGCCGTGCCAGGTCAGCACCCTGGTGTGACTTGGTAGAAAATCATCGCTGAGGCCATGGGAAATTTTTCTAAACTGATGGTCTTTCAGGTTTCACATTCCTGTGAAACACATAGGGGCCGATACAGTAAGGTGCAGTAGAAAGAGGTGCGTTAGTGCCCGGCGCACCCGCATTTGCCGCACGCACAGTTCGGATCACCTACCACTCAATGCTGTATTTAAATGGCATGCAAATGCAAGCCGTGTCCAACGCGCGTCCATGAAGTGCAATCCATTTTACTGTATAGGCGCTATACAGCACCTATACAGTATCCTGGGTGCGCTGGTACCTGTCATTTCAAACGTCATTTCAAATGACGTTTGAAATGACAGGTACCAGGAAGTGGATGGTTCTCCTACAGACCCCGCTGCCTTGAGCGCCCGGCACCAGCAAGCCCCAGCAGCCAGCGATCGGAGGCAGGGAGCACAACAAAGCACCCTCCTTCGGACGGACAAGAGAGACGAAATCTCACAGTCCTAAACCAACCCAATTCAAGCCCCAGCAGAGAGACGAAATTTCACAGTCCCAAACTTTCCCCCAGCCCCCGCTCACCTGCCCTGGCCGCGGCCACGCAAGCCCCCAGCAGCAGCAGTAGAAGGGCGTCGAGAGAGAGCGGCTTCAGCAGCCCCGCCGGCGAAGATGAATACGTGCACCCCTGTACGTCCAATATGGGCGCTCAAGGCAGTGAAGGCGCATGCGCACACACCGTGACCGGCTGGACGTCGGAGGTTGCGGCGTGTGCGCATGCGCCTTCACTGCCTTGAGCGCCCATATTGGACCTACAGGCGTGCATGTATTCACCTTCGCCAGCGGGGCTGCTGAAGCCGCTTTCTCTTGCCGCCCTTCTACTTCTACTGCTGCTACTGGGGGCTTGCGTGGCCGCGGCCAGGGCAGGTGAGCGGGGGCTGGGGGAAAGTTTGGGACTGTGAAATTTCGTCTCTCTCTGCTTGGGCTTGGATTGGATTGGATTGGTTTGGTTTGGGACTGGGCGGCTAAGTGCGAAAAGCATTTTTTTTTTCTGTGGATTGGGTTGGTTTGGGACTGGGCGGCTAAATTTCGTCTCTGCTGGGGCTTGGATTGGGTTGGTTTGGTTTGGGACTGGGCGGCTAAGTGCAAGAAGCATTTTTTTTTTCTGTGGGTTGGTTTGGGACTGGATGGCTAAATTTCGTCTCTCTCTGCTGGGGCTTGGATTGGGTTGGTTTGGTTTGGGACTGGGCGGCTAAGTGCGAGAAGCATTTTTTTTTCTGTGGATTGGGTTGGTTTGGGACTGGGTGGCTAAGTTCACCATGCTAACGCAAGGGTCAGGGTAGGCGGTAAATTAGTAGGTTAAAGACGCGGCAAGATAGCAGGGTTAAAAAGGCGATATTCGAGGTGCACTTTACTGTATGGGAGGGAATAGCTAATCGGATCATTTACATACATATACATGCCACGGGCGGAAAGGGATATGCATCGAGTTAAAGAAGCGGTAAGGATCGGTAAAAACAGATAGTGAATCGCGGGTTAGACTTACACGGCGAAATTGTGAATACACAGCGAGTTAGAAACGGGGTAACTGCGGCCACGCTTTACTGTATCGGCCTGATAGTAATTAAAAGACTTGCATGTAAACTTGTTAAAGTTCATGTCATGTCTAGCATGTTTGGTTGGAAAATGCCTGACATATAAGGTAGATAAATATAAGGGTCCCTAAATATTTCTGCTAAAATAAGAGAGCGTTAAGCTTCCACTTACTCCAGGAAATCTGTCATTTGAAATGCCTGTTAGACAAGTTGGTTTGGAGCGCTCACAATTCTAAAACCTTCATAATTTCAGTGCTGCAGATTACAGTATCATTTCAGTGCTCTTGTTGTTCTACAAAAATAAATCTGTTGAAAAGTGTTCTTGCCATCTTTTGAACTTAACACAAGCAGCGAATAATAGAGAAGTATTTTTAAATATATTTGAGTCTGCCATGTCATGAGAAATTTCTATATATTTTTCATTTACTTCCACATAGTGATAGCCATTTAAATATATTGTACTGTGTTTTTATAGAGCCGCTTTCTTTATTTCCCCAGGATTTCTTACTACAGATTTTTACAGTGTTTCGAATACTTGTCAGACCAGAGATGTTTCCAAAAGACTGGACTGTGATGCGCTTGGTTGCAAACAAGTAAGACAAAAAGTAAAACCTATGTATGTCATTGATAATCTGTAATATCATTATCATACAGTCAAGGTGATAATCTCTAACTTGAACATGTTGTGCATGCATGAGATTGCTTCAGGGCACTCTGCTGTGCTTTCGTGCTAACCTTTCTTTCCTTCCTTTATGCTTTTAACATTTTGTATTAGTCCAAGAATGTACTATAATGGGGCAATGTTTTAGTGACTGTATTTATTATATGATGGAAACATTGTTTATGTAACTGTAACTCCTGTTGCTTTAAAACTGATTCATTCTAACTTTCCTGGTGTGTCTCCAACCCCCACGTTTGGTTCCATCAGTAAACTATTACTCATCATACTGTTCTTTCATTGGAGTCCAGTGAGAATCAGAAACCAGGAACTTGGGGTTAGTCTTTGTAAGGTATCTATTTGGTGATTTTCCATGTCTTCCTCTAAATGGTAGAACTCTGTTTTTCAGCCTTACATACATGTAGAAGAATTGTTTTATTTATTTATTCATATATATCAAAATGGGTTATAATAAATATCAAATGTCTAAAAATACAATTAGAGAATTCCTCACATACCACCTCCCATTAACTCAGCTGTAAACATACTTAAAACCAGAGACAACTTCAACTACTGTTTCAAGTCTAATTTTTTTACTTTCCTTCATCACATACGGGACTCTGAGGGTGAGGTTCAAAGGCATTTAAGGCACAGTTTTATGCGCATAAATGGCTATTCTAAAATAGACAGGAGCTCAATGCATGTAAAATATGCATCTACCTCATTTGGTGCATTCTTTTATGTGCAGTGAGGAGAGGCTTTCTGGGAAAGGGGGAGGGGCTGAGTTGGATTGTTGGCTTATAATTTTGAGGTCGGTATTCAGAAAAGCAGAGAGTTGACAACTTATCCAGCTAAAGTTAACTGATTAATTTGTCAGAGGTATCCATGAGATAAGTCTCCCACTGAATATACTTACCTAAAGTTATTAGGGTAACATTACTCAGATAAATTTAAATCTAACTGGATATATTCTCAATATAACTGGGTAGGTTTAAAGGTTTCTGGATAAGGTTATCTTACTTGGCTATATTCAGAAGATAGCTGGGTAACTGAAAAAAAAAAATAAATTTGGATTTCTAGGTCCAATTCCCAGAACCCCACTCCCAACCTCCATCCCACTGTCCCAGGAACCAGATAAATCAGGGGCAACGAGCAACCCCCTCTCCCCCCCCCAACAGAATGCTCGTTGCCCCTGATTTATCTAGCTAAGTTTTAGCTGACTAAAAACTTACTGGTAGATTTTAAAACATGGATGCACCGAATTTAAAAGGCACACATGGACGCGCCAGCGCATGCATGTTATAAAATCCGCTGGCCACACGCACATGCACATCAGATTTTAAAATCTGCGTGCGCATGTGCGGACCGTGCCCGTGGGGGGGGGGGTGAATTTTAGTAAATTACGTGCGGCAACGTAATCAGGCTTTCCCCCCCATTCCCTCCCAGTCCGCTTCAATTGGGGAGCAGACTGGGAGGGAACTTCCCTACCCAACTGCCTAACCTTTCTACCCTTTCCCCTCTCCATCCCAACCCCTACCTACCTACTCAAAAATTTTTAATTTTTCCACTTACTGCTCCGCCCGAGCAGAAGTAGTTTCCGCGTAGAAGTAGTTTCCACGTGTTGCCCTTTTGAAAATGCGTGCAGCGCAGGCAGGGCCCAGCCACACGCATAAGTCCAGATTTTTATGCGCAAGCAGCCATTTTAAAATTCGGCCTTTGGCCGGATAAGTCAGCGGTGGTCAAATTGATGGGAAATTCAAACCCCCAGTGTTTGGCTAATTCCCAACATACCTAGGCAAACCTCTTTGAATATGGAGCCCATACTTTTTTATCTTAATAAATATGTGTGGAAGTTGTTAATTAAATAGGTGTTCAAGGGAAGCTATCTTATGTAACAAAAGAAAATATTTTCTTTTTGCCAGTGTTATCATTACAACAGTCTTATATCTATCAGATGCCCTTCGCAAGAACTTCTTAAACGAAAGTTTTGATTATAAGGTAAGGGTGCTTCTAATTCCTTTCAACTGTGTAAAAGTTTACTAGAACCATGTGGTTTTCCTTAAAGACAGTATGTAATACTTCAAGGGTCCGCAATCCCTGGCTTATTACGCTCTCTAAATATAAACAAACAAGATGCCAAAATAATGTAGAAAAAAGGGATGGTGGAATAAATATACTGTATGTTTGTATACCATCAGTATAGAACACCAAAATAGATAATTAAAAATAGAAAATATAATTAAATTTGCATTGGGACTCAGAAAGTATATATCATACCCTCCTACAGCCGTTTGCAGTCACCGGTCCCTTTCTTTTTGTTGTCTTTATATTGTTTCTTGTCAAAATGATATAAGATTAAGCACAGCTCTATAAATCAACCTAAAAGGCTCTCTTACAAAGGGAAACAAGTCCACAGTGAAGTCCATGTGGTCTAGGTCTTGGGTACACACCAAGGATCCAAAGGTTGTGTATAGAAGATCCAGTGATAGCTGCTTATACTGTAAAGATCATCCAACTATCTTCTCTTCACATCCATATCCATTGTTGATGGTCTGCATTTCAAACAATCTGTATCAGGACTAAAAATGGAAACTATATCGATAACTTAAGAATATACATTTTTATTTCTACCATCCCTATTTTGATATACCATTTCTTCTGCAGTACTAGCACCACAATAAGCAATTGTTTTAAAAGTTGTGGCCCAGCTGTGCTAAGCTTGTGATGCACAAGACTGAGGCAGTCCACAAGGTTTGAAATTATGCTAGCATTAGGTAGGGAGTAGAATGATAGGGGTGTGGAAGGGACAGGACTTTGTCAGGGGGACATTCCCTCCCTACCTCCTAGGAGGCAGGAGTAAATGCACTAAAATCTCTTTAGGAGGTGTGGGGTTTTTTTGGTTTTTTTTTTGTTACTTTGAAAGAAATAGGTTGCCGATCCCTGTATTTCTCTAAAATACCAAATAACTCCTATCAGTGCTTTCTGCATCTTATCATGTTGAAGGGGGTTTTCTGTGTGTTTGTGTGTGGATATCTATATCTCTCTCTCTATATATATATATTTTTTTTAAGATGGCGCCAGTCGTCCATTGCTCCTACCATGTGACAGAGGCCAGCCAATGGCACCGATAGCCCCTGTCACACGGTAAGGGCAAAGGGCCACCGGCGCCATTTTATTTACTGGTAGCTGACGCCCGAGAGCGGGAGATCGCTCCCGGGACCCCGGCTGGACCACCAGGGACTTTAAGTAAGTTTCTTGGGGGGTTGGAAGGGTGGGGGATTGTAATTAATTAAATCTGAAGGGTTGGGGGGGGGGGTTCGGATAGGGACAGCCGAAAAAAAATCGGCCCAAACCGCAGGAAACGAAATTTCCAGCGGCGGGCCGATAACAAAGGCCGAACCAAAAGGTTTGGCTGAATCACATCTCTAATATATATATATATATATGTGTGTGTGTGTTTATGTGTGTTACTGAGTCTGTTGTGCATGAGGGAATACATGTTTGTTTTCTGTGTCCTTAAACCTCGAGGCAAAGCTCTTGTGCTATTAATCAGGAACTCAATCCAGAGTTAGCCTGAAAGTGCTGGGGTTTGTAACCAACATTTTTGGTAGAACATAAAAACTTCCAGATTGCCATGCTGGGTCAGATCAAGGTCTATGGAGCCCAGCATCCTGTTTCTGACAATAGCTAGTCCAGATCCTAAGTACCCGGTAGATCCCAAAGTTGATTTATTTCTTGTTCTCACTCCCAGGGTTAGCAATAGCTTTGTCTAGTATACCTGGCTAATAATGTATTATGGACTTTTCCTAGGAACTTGTCCAAACTTCTTTTAAATCCCAGTATGCTAGTCACCTTGACAATGCCCTTTGGCAACAGATTCCACAGTTTGATAGTGTGTTTAGTGAAAAAGAACTTTATCCAATTTATTTTTGTTAAACTTTTAGTTTCATGGAGTGTCCCCTTGTTTTAGTATTTTTTTGAAAGGGTAAATAACTGTCCTTTACCTTTTCCACCCTAGTCATGTTTATATAAACTTATATCGAGTTGCTTTGCTGCTCTCTTTTTTTTCCAAGCTGAAGAGTCTTAAACTGTATAGCCTTTCATCACAGGGGACCCATTGTTGCGCTGGAGGTGGACCCTTGGCTTGATGCAGGATTGGATACGACCCTCTGGTCAGACCCAGAGAGTGCCTGCCACCAGGAGGCGGAGCACACAAGGAGACAGAAGCTAGCTGGAGCTTCACCAATAACAGTCCAGGGTTTCCGCAGGTTGAGCCCTTGGGTACCCGGACCGCCTGGACTTAGGTGGGCCTCCGGTGGTCTCCCGGAGAGGTATCAGAGAGGTGTGCCCACCACGAGCAAGAGTGCGCGGCTGATGCAGAGTGGAGGAGCTAGACCTGAACCGGAAGCTCCGGAGACCTCGGGAAGATAACAGTTTAGAGAGGTCCTCCGGACAAGACAGGCAGCGCCTGCAGGTCTAGCCACATGGAAGCCGCGGTTGTTATCCAAGTATGTTGGCCCAATGGTCACCAGAGGCCAGAAGAGAGTGTTTGAGTGAAGCGCAAGGGACAGAGCCAGAGTATCAGTCCAAGAGAGGTCAGCCAAAGCAGGGGTCAATACCAGAATCAGTCCGTGCGTAGTTGTGACAAGCGAGGGTCAGTTCCAGGCAGCAGGCAGTGGTTAGTTCCAGGCGGCAGACAAGAGAATGGTCAGGCAGGCAGAGGTCAGTACCAAGAAGTCAGTCCAGATAGGTACTACCTGGGAAGGACACAGGAACGAAGAGACGCTGGAACAGGAGATGCTGGAACAGGAGACACTTGAAACAGAGGCAAACTATCACACCAACAGTATCGACCCGATTGCCAAGGCAAAGAGCAGAAGTTTGAGCCCTGCTATATACAGGGCTCGGGTGACATCATTGGGGTGCGCCGTGGATGAGCTTCCCGTGCTTGGCCCTTTAAATGTCTGGGAATTCCGCGTGTGCGAGCTAGGGGGGCGGGGCCAACGCCGTGGAGGATGCCGAGCCCCGACGTGAGGAGCGCTGCGAGAGAGAAGGCCCCGATGGGCCTGGGGATGCCCGGGGGCACTGCGGATGAGCAGCGCTGGTGGAGGCTGCAAGCGAGGAGCTGGTAGACAGGTACGCGTGAGCAGGCCCGGTCACGGCACCAACACAGCCAGGAAGCACAACACCCATTCCATCCCCTTTATCATTTTTGCCACCCTCCTCTGCACCTTTTCTAGTTCAGCTATGTCTTTTTTGAGATAGGACGACCAAAAGTGCGCACAATACTCAAGGTGCAATCGCACCATGGCTTGATCATTCCTAACATTAATTCTGATTTTTTGACTGCCACCACACGCTGAGCTGAGGATTTCAATGTTTTGTCCTGTAGGATTAAAAGATTGAACTGATAATCTGATGATAGGAATTCATTAATTTTAAGGGAGCAGTTGCTTACACATTTTGTAAGTTAATCAATCAGTTTTATTGTAGCAGAATAAGTATACAAGGTTTAATATGGTTCATATATTTTCTTTTTTTTGTTTAAGTTTCTGTAGTTTACAGACCAAAGCACTGTTATGAAAATGAGAATACTCATGTGTTATCAACTTGCCTTTGACGAAGGCACAATGCCAAACTAATTAACCCAGCTGAAAGATTAATTAAGCCAGTTTTATCTCACACATAGCAGTTGATGGGCCACCCTACTGCAGAGAAGTGCAGCTTGGGAATCCAGCAGCCTGGCCACCAAATGACAGGAAAACAGAACCCAGGGGTCTCTCAGAATTTTCTGTGAGGTATACCAGCAGGAACAGGGTAAAGACGTCCTTGGCTTGCCAAAGTCCTTTCTCAGAATAAGTTGGCAAGGCACCTACTCCAAGATTAGTGGAGCAGGCTATGCTGAGCATGGAACTCAGTATTAGACTTGCTAGTTCATTGATATAGTGAACTGCAGCAGGCAAAGTTCTGGGGAAGAAAATCCCACTGGGAAAAACCCCTTAGGAAAAGTCCAATCTGTATAGTTCAGAGTCCTTTTCTCTGTTGATACTTCATTGCATATTCAGTTCCATAGGCTCCAACGTTGATCTTGATTGGATCTCATATCATCTATAGAAATTGGATTAGTGGAATGCAAATGATATAGTCTTAGTCCAGATGCATATGAATATTCTCAATGACGATAATGAAATTTATCAGTAGACATTTGCTGAACAATACCCATTTCATAGCTGATTTCATGGCTAGATAAAACTTTTTAACCAAGACAGGCTCACAGTTCTTGTGTCCTTGATGTTCTAGCACATTGTTAGATGCAGACAGATGCCTAATATAGAATAATTGCAGTTTCTTCTCCTCTGTGTGATTCACAGTCCCATATGAAGTAACCAAGATCATCATGTGGCCGAAGACGCCATTTTTGTGTTGCTTAGACCTATGGTTCAGTCTGCACACAGCTGTAGGCCCAGGTTCAGTTATGTACATCCTTGTTTGGTTTCATTGGCTTTTACCCTACTGTCTTTAAGGAGTCGAAGGCCCTTCCTGGGTGGTGACTCCCAATACAAAACTCAGCATTGTGCACCTGTAGTTGAGATTATTTTTCCCTATGTTCATCACTTTGCACTTTTCCGTATTGAAAATTACCTCCAATTCAGATGCCCAGTCTCGTAGTTTCACAAGACCCTTCTACAGTTCCTTGCAATCTGCTGCTGTTTTAACAACTTTGAATAACTTTGTCATCTGCAAATTTGGTCACTTCATTCCCTTTCCATATCATTTATGAATATGTTAAATAGCAAAGATCCCAGTACATTAGTACTCAACTAATGACCTTTCTCCATTTGGAAAACTGACCATGTAATCCTATCCAGAAGCTAAACTTTCTTTTCATGCAGAAATTTGAAACATGATTTGGATTCTATCCAATACATTATTGCGGTCTTTGAGTAATCTGAGGAAAGTGAAGTGGCTATGATGGTTATCTAAGTAAGGATTTTGTTCTTTGAACCACAGTCAATGAGGACAACTTTCTATGTTCTTTGAATTCAAGGCCAAGAGCCATCATATCAACTCCCAGATAGCAAACATATTCCCATAGTAGGCTATGAGAAATTACATTGAATTATACATAGCCAGGAACTTGGGTATTATAAATGCTTCATATCTTTATACTAACCTCCTACAACAGGGGTGCCAATCTTTCATACACCATGAGCCAAGAAATTAGAATGCACAGTAGCAGAGCATTGCACCCCACCTGAAAGAAATGCCCAACTTTCTCAACTACCCCCTGTCCCTACTAGTTTCCGTCTCTCTCAATGCCCTTACCCTAGTGACACCAGGCTATCTCTCAAATCCCCTACCTTGGCTTCACCAGTCGTGCTCTCAGTCCCCCAACCCTAAGCCTACCAGTCTCCCTCTCCCTCTCAATCTCCCCATCATGCCCCACTAGTCTCCCAAAGTCTCAGTGCCTCTGCTATGTTTCCATCAGTCTCTCAATTTAATTTTCTCTCACTCTTCCCATCCTGGTCCCACTAATCTCGTCCTTTCTCTTTCTCTCTGTCCCCCCCCCTGACATCACCAGTCTCTCTCTCTCTCACAGACCCCTCCACTTTCCAGCATACTCTAACAGAAAGTAGAAAGACTAGGGGGCACTCCATGAAGTTAGCATGTGGCACATTTAAAACTAATCGGAGAAAGTTCTTTTTTACTCAACGCACAATTAGACTCTGGAATTTGTTGCCAGAGGATGTGGTTAGTGCAGTTAGTATGGCGGTGTTTAAAAAAGGATTGGATAAGTTCTTGGAGAAGTCCATTACCTGCTATTAAGTTCACTTAGATAATAGCCACTGCCATTAGCAATGGTAACATGGAATAGACTTAGTTTTTGGGTACTTGCCAGGTTCTTATGGCCTGGATTGGCCACTGTTGGAAACAGGATGCTGGGCTTGATGGACCCTTGGTCTGACCCAGTATGGCATTTTCTTATGTTCTTACTATCTTGTCATGGATGTGAGCCCTTTGGCTCTGGTGTAGTTGATGCGGCCTAGCAGGCAAACCCTCTAGGCCCACGCCAACAGCAGGTGAGCACAGTCTTACAAGGACTGGGACTAGGGCTTCACTTATTCCAGCCCTGCTTCCCACAAGATAAGCCCTTGAGTTCCAGGGGCTGGCAGGCTTTAGGTAAGGGTCCTGTAAAGTGTGGTCAGGTGAGGTCAAGTAGCAGACCAAGGTCAGGACGGGCAGCGAGAAAGCAGTGTTGAGGTCCAGGCAGAGGTTGGGGCAGATGAAGATCAGGAAGCATAGAGGTCCAGGCAGAGGTCAAACCAGGAGTCAGGAGGAGACAGATAAGACCAGGGCAGGAGATGAAAGGACCAAGACAAGACAGGGGCAGGCAAGGTAATGACAAAGCAAGGGCAGCAAGGAGACAAGCAACAAGGAGAGAAACATGAACTGCAAGACTACAGTACCTGTTGCTGAGGTAGTGCTTGTAGATTGGCTGGGGTTTAAATACCCAGCCGTGTGAAATGATCACTGGGCGCTGACAGTTATGTTTCCTGCTCTGTGGCCCTTAAGAATTGGTGCACCGTGCGCAAGCATACACTTAGGGTGGCATGGCAGCATCTCTGCCTCGTCAGTAGCATTTGGGGCTAAGTGTGGCCAGTTGTGGGACATAATGTGGCCGGCCAAAATGTTACACATCTCTTCCCCTCCCCTAGCAGTCTCGTAGGCAACACCAGCAATTCTCTTCTGGGCTGTGCACACAGGTGGCGTCCTCCTCCCTTCAAATGCACAGGCCACTGACATGCCACCTTCTCCCATTAGTCCATACAGCCAATGAAAATGCTACCTCCTCCTCAGGCTACTTAATCAGTGTTAACACTCCCTCCTCCTCTGTTATGCAGGCTGCTGGGTCTACAACTACAGCCTCCTCTTTTCCGCCTGGATGGATTGCTGATGCTACCTCTTCCTATTGACCCGCATGGGCCAGTGGTACTACAGCTGCTATTACTGGCAGCATTAGAAATGCCATATTTTCAGGTTCATGGAACCACGTGCAGCTTGTGAGATGCCATTTGGCCATCCCTGTCCAAGGTTATAGTCATTAATTGTCAGCATGCTTATCCCTGACTTCTGATTGCTTGAATATCTTCTAGTGTTGACATCAGTTCAGAACACAAGAATTCTTTCTCAGACACGGTAGTGGATTCTGCACCTTCACTGCTGAATTGTTCTTAGTTGGTCTGCTTTGGTCTGGATTCTAAAGGAGTAGCTTCAGCTGGAACTCAGAAATAAATGTCTGTCTTCATTAACACCTTGAGTCTGTTTCAGTGTAAAACTGATGAGACACCTATATTGCTTTGCACAATGAAGCTGCTAAGAGGTTAGCACCTAATTAACTGCAACCTCTTGCTGGCTTCTGACTGGGTGTGAGCTTTACTTAACAATAATTCATAAGAATATATTTACAAAATTAATATTATAAAAGATAGTTTGTGCTAATATGGTACACTAATGGTTACATAGACAAACTACTTTATCACTTGTAATTCAGCTGATTAATCATGAACTTTTTGGATTTAATATTATGGTCAATGTGCATGGCTCTGTAAAAGACCATTCATAATGTTTGCCCAAAGAACTTTCAGATCTAAATTTTAAAGCAGGAAAATGTATGAGACCTAAATTCAGACTTAATATGTGGAGAAAGGAGAGAGATTACGGTCCTTCAAGTTGCAGCTTTTGGATCTGATCACACCATTATATTGCCAGTTCTTTGGATCTAATCTGTGCTTATATTGCCAGTACTTAGTCTAGGGTGATTTGGCCTTTGTCATTTATTGATCCCCATAGGCAGTGTGCTGAATCTCAAAGATCCACATTCTAATGTGAGTATTGACTCCATTGTTATCAAAATTATATGATATAAAAGAAACTGTGTGAGAAAGCTCTGAAGAAACAATTTGATTAAGACCGCAGGTTGAGTATCTATGGCTGGTATTTCCATTAGGAAAACTAGGCAGTCAACTAGAGTGCCAACCCTGGGGGGGGGGGGGGGCACAATTCCATGAGCACCAAGTCCCAAGCTGCCAGCAGAGCCCATTCTGCCAGCACCCCAGGAGGAAGAAAATGGGCCAGATCCATCAAACAGAGACCATCCTGCAGCTGGGTCATAGAGGAAGAAAAGAACACAGAACCACCAACTGAACCCATCTCAGCAGCAGCCAAAGGGGAAGAGGAGTACCTGGAGCTGCCAGCAGAGCCTCTGCCACTGGTGGTTGAAGAATGCAAGTAAAGGCCTGTCATTAGGAAATGAGAGGAGAAGGAAATAAATGCTGGGTAAGCGAGGTGGGGCGGGGCGGGGCGGGATGAGACAGTGTACTGAGTGGGTGGGGTTAGAAAATATATGCATGGTGAGTGGGAAGGGTATATGGAGAGAGTGTGTAGAGTGGTTGGCAGGGTATAAAAAGCAAGAACATGCCAAATGGGTGGGGCAGAGAAGGTGGAGAAAGAGAGGCTGCTTGGCAGATGTGGGCAGGGTGAAGAGAGGATGCTGGTACTACAGAAAGAGGGCAAGAAGACTGGGGGGATGCTGGTAAGCTAGCCGTGGATTGGAAAGAGAAAAGATTGCAAAAATAGATGGAATTCAAACTTAAGTATTTATTTCAAATACACATTTTTCCCACCGAGTAATAGATGATATTGTTTCACCTGCACCAAGGAAAGAGAGAAGTTACATTTTAAATTGTATTGTCCAGTGCAGAAACTGTAGCCAGATATGTTCTACAAAGACACTATTCCATTATATATAAAAAGGCACTTTCCCTGATGATGATGATTTGGATAGGGGTGCTGGAGAAGGCTGTGGGTCCACTCTCCTAGTACCTTCTGATAGACATTGGCCCTTGATACCCTCGTAGGGCTTCTAGAGTGTTAGTGTGAAGGTGACTTGTTCACCGCATCTTGTCTCCCAAGACATTGATTTCAACTGCCTGGTCTACTCTGCCTTTTAATTGATGGGCTCATGCTTTTCCCAGACTTGTAGAAGGAGGTCCTTGCTACAGTAGAAGGTGCCTTAGCAGCAGCTGCACCTCTGCAGGTTTTTCATCTTGCACAGAACTTGCAGTATTGTGAGTTTGCATGCTGCTATCCCTCCCCATGGTTGGTGATACCTGGTTGCTGTTTCTTCCCTCACCCAAAGGTTCCTAACAAATGACTCTGGTATGAACAACAAGAAAAAAGAGCAGTGCTACGAGCAAATCAACTCTTACTGCAACATATGGAGGCACACAACAGCTGTGCGGCATAATAATTACAAATCCTCAATGGAAGCCCTTGTATTTGAAAGCTTGGCAAAACGAGAGAGAGACTTGAGTGGTCCATAGTGACATAAAGAGAGTCCTGAGGGTTCTATGATGGAAAGCATGACTGGAGAGCGACCTGAGAGTCCCACAGAAGGGGAAAGGATGAGAATTTAAGCGGGGGTAGTGGATAAGGTAGTAACAGGTTGAAGAATCTCAGCAAACAGATTGTGGAAGGAAGAGGGGAGGCCTTAAATGTAACACATTTTATTGTTGAACCAATACAGGCTAATGTAATATGATGCATGTGGCAGAACACATAGTCTAACCTGCAGTTGTGTGCCCATTTTTGTGTGCAAACTACTGACAATGCAGTAAAGAATTTTGTGCACAAAAAATATATGCCCAACAATATGGAGGTCATTTTCTAAAGAATTTACAAGAAAATGAGCTTTGGAAATTGATACTTTAGTTAACATGCATAACTCCTTTGAAAATTAATTCCTTAGGGTTAAATTGTCAAAAGGTTTTGCAAATATAAATGGACTTTTGAAAATTGCTGTGATATATGCCACTTTTATGCACATAACTCCTTGGAAAATTACCTTCTATGGGGTAGATTTTCAAACCGCGCGATTTGGCGTACTTTTGCTGGCGCATCAGGCACAAACAAAAGTACGCGGGATTTAGTGGATACGCGCATAGCCGCGCGTATCCGCTAAAATCCTGGATCGGCGCGCGCAAGGCTATCAATTCCGTATAGCCGGCGCGCGCCGAGCCGCGCAGCCTACCCCCGTTCCCTCCGAGGCCGCTCCGAAATCGGAGCGGCCTGGGAGGGAACTTTCTTTTGCCCTCCCCTCACCTTCCCCTCCCTTCCCCTACCTAACCCACCCGCCCGGTCCTGTCTAAACCCCCCCCCCCCCCTTACCTTTGTCGGGGGATTTACGCCTCCCGGAGGGAGACGTAAATCCCCGCGCGCCAGCGGGCCGCTAGCGCGCCAGGACGCGACCTGGGGATGGGTCCGGAGGGCGCGGCCATGCCCCCGGACCGCCCCGGGCCGTAGCCACGCCCCCGGGCCCGCTCCCGACACGCCCCGAAAACGCCGTGCGGTTCGGGCCCGCCCCCGACACGCACCCCTCAGAAAACCCCGGGACTTACGCGAGTCCCGGGGATCTGCGCGTGCCGGTAGGCCTATGTAAAATAGGCTCACCGGCGCGCAGGGCCCTGCTCGCCTAAATCCGCCCGGATTTGGGCGGATTTAGGCGAGCAGGGCTCTTAAAATCCGCCCCTATGTGTACAGGCTAACACCCTCTCATGCAAATTACATGCAAATGCTGGCATTAACTACCGGTATTACCCTCATATTCCTTCAAAAATACCATAAATCGCATTAACCTTTAAATATATATGTGCTGGAACAATATAAAAATAAATACATACATACATAAATATATATATATATATACACACACATATATATATATATACACACATATACATATATATATATATATATATATATATATATATATATATATATATATATATGTATCTAGCAAGACTATTCATAACACCCATTTATTTTATAGAATGATTTCCATTTTAAAGATTTCATTTGTCAGGTGTAATCATAAGTCTTGCATACACAAATTAGTCCATCTCACTTTTTTTGAAACTTTTTGCTGATAGATAAAAATGCACTCTGTTTTACTTAATTCTTTGAGATATTTAAATTTCATCAATATTGTTATCAGAGGTATACTTCCCTCTATAATCTTTTCGGTATCGTGCAGTTTTCTAAAGTTCAGAGATGTAAGAAGCCTAACTTAGGCCTAGATCTTCTAAGCTACCGTGGCTTCCTGAATCACGCGGTAACGGGGGGGGGGCGGGGCGGGCCTGTGAAAGCCGGCAGCAATCGCACCTCCACGGTGCTATCGCTGCCAGCTTTCGCACCCAATAGCGCCATCATAAAAGGTGGTGCTATTGGGCACGCTAGTGACAGCAAAAAGGGTCCTTAACTTTTCACCATCAGCGAAGTCGTCGCGGACTCCGCCCTGATTTAGTGATCGCACGCAAAAAGGGACTTTTTGCGTGCGATCGCTTTGGAAAATGGCCCCCTTAGCTGGTTGCTGCTTCAGGGGTGTCGGCTAAAGACTATCACTCTTTTTCATTATATATATTATATTGTTCTGGCGCACAAATATAAAGGTTAATGCAATTTATGGTATTTCTGAAGGAATATAAGAATATAATGTGAATGCCTTTTGTGATAATTTGTATATGTGCATTTTCTTATTCTGACATCTTTGGGTAATTGTGCAATTAACTATTACCCCCAACAGAGAGAGGTATACTGGTTTAACTAGTGTTTCCTTAGAGCTGGAACCTTGACTTCTAGTCCAAGGTGGAATAAAGTTTCTAGGGCTAATTTTAATCTATGGACAGAAGGTGTAGCTCCAGAGCCGGAACCTATAGTTGGGATTTTATTTATACAAAACATGCTTTATGCACACAAAGCATGTTTTCTGCGCATAAAATACGATTTATGTGCAAAAAGCATTTCCTGTGCTGGGAACATTTTTTGTTTGCTTAAATTATATTTTATGCAGAGGAAACGTGCATAAATCATGTTTTTATAAGTATTTTCTTTACTCACATTTTCAGATTTGTGTGCATTTTTTTATTAGCATACCATTAACTTACTGCGGCGGGAGTGAAAAAAAATAATGTTAGCATATGCATTAAACTGTACGCTGAATTTCAGCACACCGTTTTATAGCTCAGTTTATTATGAGCCCCAGTATGTCTCAAAGTATCCGATTTTTCTTGAAACCAATATAACAACAAATATTTTAAGACAATATTATAAAATAATGGGAAAAGTCTCACCATTCAAAGAAAGAAAATATGCAAACTTAAAAAAAAAAAAGTTTTTATTCTTACTGTTTAAATATGTAAGCACTCCATAATATGCATATATTTATTTGTACCTACCACATATAGTTTTATTATAGCAGGAAAATGTCTTGGCCGGCACAAATTACTGCCTCAACGCCAATGGTATGTAAATACTGAGGCCTCTTTCGCTTGCATAGTTTGTAGTTTCTGCTTCCAATGTGTGAAGCACTCAAGTAGCTAAATTTTTATTTTATACTTGAGTAGATATAGACTATGGACAAGTTCATGACAAGTGAGATTTTTTATATATTTCTATGAAAGCCAATGAGTGATATAACAAAATATCTTGTGTGTGCCCACCAACGTCCATGTCTTCTTCAGCACAGACCTGCTTCCCTTTTGGCCAGGCCACCCCCTATCTTCCCTAATTGTAAGGTGAGAGACTATATGCAATGAATGCATTAGTGGCGAGGGAGCTGAAATGTGCACAAGGGAACGGCAGGTCCATCTTTGTGGAAAGCTTACCTCCTGAATGATCGCAGCAGCTTGCCGAGAAAATGAGAATGAAAGTAATGCAATTCCTTCTCTTTGTTTTTTAGATCTGGGATTCCTATTTCTATCTTGCTGTCATTTTTATAAACCAGTCTTGCCTGCAACTAGAATTGTTCACGCCGTCAAAAAAGAAAAAAGTGTTGGAGAAGTAAGTAGCCACTTCAGCGAATGTTAATATTACTGTGGGGCAAGTTTCAAACTGCTCACAGAAGTGGATTTTTTTACCCATGGACTTCGTATCAGTTTTCAAAGGGAAAATGTTTCCTTTGAGAATTGCCCAAGACCTTTTCCATTACCTTTTGTGCTGTTAAAGTTACATGCGTATGTTCATAAATCCATATGTGTGTGTGGGCATGTATATACATATATATATATATTTATATAAACACAAAACCCTCAAACCTGCCCCCGGGAATGCCTCCCCTTACTGTGGATAAAGTTTCTATGAGTTTAATTTTACTCACACATGGCTGGGCAGTTTTCAAAAACTCTATTTCCATGGGTAAATGGCTTTCGAGATTTGCCTTCCATGGGGGCCGATGTAATAAGACCCGCAGCAAAACAGGCGTTACTTATGAGCGCGGGTTTTCATCATCATGCGTGGCTAAAGCTGCTGCTTCTGCGGGATGTAAAAAAAACATAAAATGCGCGTAAGGCCCCGTGTAATAAGCAGTCACATCCGGGCTGAAAACCCACGCCGATAATCCACGCATAAAAGTAAACTGTGATAACTGCATAGCAGCGAGATAGGTGCTCAGCTGGGCACCAGTCCGGATGATCGGGTGCCGTCCTAGGTGATCAGCCAGGAACGAATGTCACGCCCAGAAAAACAGCTACCTAAGCTGGCCGCTCGGACGCCGAGATAGGCATCCCGAGTTGGCCCTGACATTTAACTCGTATCCTGACTGTGACGGTAAAAATCCTGCATTAAAAAACCAGCACTAGCATTAGTGCGGCTCCCTGCATTGCCTATGATTAGCTAATGGCCTCCTTTGCATGCCGTTAGCATGCACTCAGTAAAAACCTCAGGTCTAAGCGCGTTTGTACATCCCCATATAGGGCTTTGCGCAGGAAAACACGTACAAATGCGTGTACAGGCGCGCACAAACCCATGGCAGTTTGCGTGTACCTTATTACATCAGCCCAATAGAAGCAAACCCATTGCTTATTAAAGAGTATTGTCTTAAAAAGGTTTGTTTTGTTGAGCATGCCTGGTTGCTGAAGAAAAGACTATTACAATTGTACCTTCTTGGCAAATCAATATATTAAAAAAAAATTGTATCAATTATCTTTAACAGATTTTTTTTCTTTGGTTGATGTTCCTGTAAGCCACCCAGTTAAAAAGCTTTGAAGGTTCCATATGACAAGAAATGTCTGCTGGAGCTTGAAACTGGGATGTTGTTTTATGTTTTAATTTCTATTTTTTGAGACCTATAATAAAATTGGGTTAAAAGAATTCCAAAACTTCAGATATTCTCTACCTCCCAAGTGAAAGTGTTTTGCATGCACAATGAAAAATTTGAATTTCTATCAAATTTAGGATTCTTGCAAAATAATTCTCACCATTTCCACCATTGTAGTATTTTAAAAAACATGCAAAAAATATGCACATAATGGCACAAATCATTTAACCTGCAGAAGCATGAAATTGTGTGAGTTCTGCAGTGGACAAAAGCATACACCAAAAAAATTGTACATCCTACAACGTGTACAAATAGTGCTGCTGGATTTTTGCCAATATCTTAATTCCGGCCCATAGTTCCCAGTGAAAAGCTCTGTCGACAGACTAATTGACTTTATCTTGGCACATCAACTTTGGGTCAGTGGTAATTATCTGTGACAGTGCAGGCAACAGAGGGCATTTGTTACATTCGGCTTGCTACTTGAGTTGTACATCCGGTTATTTCTTTGGTTTGTTTTTTTGCATGGGAGTCCATTTTAGCATTTGAGGCAAAAATACATGTAAATTATCATTACATTGATGTGCTTTGGAAAGCTTTTTTTTGGCTGAGCATTGTTAAACCTGCTTGCTTTTGCAAAGCTGTCTCACAAATAATTTACTCCGATATGAGTTATTGCCTAATATATATTCCAAACCTAATTTATGAAAATCTGTTTAACAAAATGGTTGATGTTCCTGTGATCATTAAAAGGCAAAAAATTAATTTCACAATTTATTTCATATTTATAAACCACAAGTTCCATTAAAATGCTCCCAAAGCATATAAAATATAAAATCAACAAACTAGCAATAAATACAATATTCAAAACACATCATAAGAGAGGCAGAGATTAAAAATAATGCATCACCCTAGTAGCTTCCAGTCCTTTTCTTATCCCACTATGCTGTTGCAAATGCTGATTGAAGCAGTCGTGTTCTTAAACTTTTCTTGATCAGGGCGTAATAGTCTGTTATCACAGTCCCCTGTCTCAATGCTGCACAGGAAAAGTATTGCCTATCAGTACATATGAAGTTTTACTTCATATGGTTTCAAACTGCCTAATCTCATCTACTCATGAAACCACTTTTACACAGTACCATTGTATTGCATTTTGTTTAAAATTAGTCTGTGATATTCTAGCAAATTTCTGAATTTTTATGAATTGGGGATCTGCAAAACAGTTTGGGGCGGATTTTAAATGCCCTGCGCGCGTAAATCCGGCCAGATTTACGCGCGCAGGGCCCTCGCACGCCGGCGCACCTATTTTGCATAGGCCGCCGGCGCGCACAGAGCCCTGGGACGCGCGTAAGTCCCGGGGCTTCGTAAAAGGGGTGGGGAGGGGGCGTGTTGGGGGCGTTCCCGAAATGACGCAGGGTTTCGGGGGCAGGCCCGGGGGCATGGCGCCGGCCCGTGGGCGTGGACGAGGCCTCCGGACCAGCCCCTGGGTCGGGTGATGGCGCGCCAGCAGCCCGCTGGCGCACGCAGATTTACGTCTGCTTTTAGCAGGCGTAAATCTGCCAACAAAGGTAAGGGGGGTTTTAGATAGGGCCGGGGGGGTGGGTTAGGTAGGGGAAGAGAGGGGAAGGTGGGGGGGAGGGCGAAGGAAAGTTCCCTCCTAGGCCGCTCCGAAATCGGAGCGGCCTCGGAGGGAACAGGCAGCGCGTGCAGGACTCGGCGCGCGCAGGTTGCACAAATGTGCACCCCCTTGCGCGCACCGACCCTGGATTTTATAAAATACGCGCAGCTACGCGCGTATCTTATAAAATCCAGCGTACTTTTGTTTGCGCCTGGTGCACGAACAAAAGTACGCGATCGCGCAAATTTTTTAAATCTACTCCTTTGATTCCATCTTAACCCGGGCAGATTTCTGCCTAGTTTGAGATTGATTTTAAAAAATCCATGGATTTATGCAAGATCCATAGGGAAAAATCTTTCAGTATTTAAAAAACAAAGTTTGCAAACCAATTTGATATGCTTCCAATTTTGTGTTGGTTCATTGAATTAGTTTGTAAACTTCTTTTAAAGAGGTTCACATCTCCCTATCAGGAATCTCCATTCCAAGATAGTTAGGACTTGCGCTAATTTATCTGCTTTCAAGGGCAAAACTAGAAACTAATCTTTCCTTTTTCAATTTGTGTGTCTTGCATTAAATTTAATTATGCTTAAAAGCCCTAAACAGAAATTGGTTCAGTTTACACATTTTTTTAAAAAATAAGAAATATATTTTTTTCTTTTCAATGCTTCACAGGTATGGAGATATGCGAGTAACAATGGGCTGCGAAATATTCAGTATGTGGCAAAATTTAGGTAAGGAAATCCTTTTAATCCCACCTGAGTAAAGCCTGTGGTAGTTCAAATCCCACTGCTGCTCCTCGTGAGCTTGGGCAAGTCACTTCGGGCCTCATTTTCCACGCTGCTCGTACGCGAAAAGTCCCTTGTCGCGTGCGATACCAGGATGGGGGCGGATTCGGCCCCGGAAGAGGAGGAGTCGGGGCGTCACCGGGGCCGACTCTGCGCCGACGCCACGGACAGCGAAAAGGTAAGCACCTTTTTGCGGCAGCTTTCGCTCCCAATAGCTACACCTCCTATGGTGGCACTATTGGGTGCGAAACCGGCAGCGATCGCACCGCGACGGTGCGATCGCTGCTGGCTAACGCAGGCCCTCCCCCCATTTCGGCCCCCCGCCCCTCATCTTCTAAAGTATCGCAGGCCTGCGATACTTTAGAAAATGAGGCCCTTCCTCTGTTGCCTCACGTACAAAAGCCCCCCTGTGGACAGGGACATATCTACACCATCCAGATGTAATCTGCTTTGAAGTGCCTAAAAGAATCTAAGTCAAAGCGATATTGAATGATAAAGATTAAGCGTAATTTTCAAAGCTATTTCCACAGATAAAATAATGCATATTGCCTACTGAGCACCTACTTTTACTCCCAGAGGGGCACGTGGTGTTGGGACAGGTTTGGAACTATGTGCAAACTTTTGAATTGAGCATATTTTTAATCATAAAAAATTATCTGCACATAATAGCAGGTATAAATGTGCATGGGTAAATTTTTTTAGGCAATTTTCAAAGTGAAAGTGCACGGGTACTTTCCCTTTAAAAAAGAGTTAAAGTCCATGGTTAAAAAGTTCCCACTGACTCTGCATATTCGTGGCCAGTTTAAAATTTACCCCCTAACTAGAGATGGACGTTTTGATTATTTGGCATAATTTTTGTATTTCATGCTGAATGTGAATTAAATGGATCACTCATTGCTATGCTCCAGGCTGGTATTGCAAAGGCTCCTGATTTCCCGCATCCCCATCAAGCTATCAGCCAATCTCTTCCTTACACTTCATATCCAAACTTTTGGAGGCAGTAGTACTTAAACAACTGTCTGAATTAGTAGAGGAGCATTAAGTTCTGAACGAATACCAATTTGGTTTAAGAAAAACCTTAAACACTGAGATTCTTATGATCTCCTTACTGGACAATCTAAGAAGAGGTCTAGATTCAGGCCACAGCTATGTATTATTAATGTTGGTTCCCTGTACGTACCCGGATCAGTCCAGACTCCTGGGTTCTGTCCACTCACCAGCAGATGGAGGCAGAGAAAGTTCTAACTGACTCCGCCCTTTCATGAGGTGCACCTACAGTATATCAGTATTTCTCTGCCTCCAGCAGATGGTGGTGGTGCAAAACCTACAGTCTGGTTCTTAGTTTTGTTTTGTTTTTTTTTAAATTAGTTTTTCTTGTCATATTTTACTTTTCTTTTACTGTTTTCTTAGTTTACTTTAGTTTAAAAAAAAATTATTTTTTGTCAAGGAAGGGTAAGTGGAATCTAGCCTCCCAGGGAGTTGGCAGGTCCTGAGGGGAACATCCTCCCTGGTATTTGAGGCTCTTGGCTTTAGGGGTTGAGAACCCTTGGCCTCAGTTTGCTGCAGCTTTTGGGGTGATACCGGGGAGCCCAGTTCACTCACCCCGCGGAGCAGAGGACCCAGCTTCTTCTCAGGTGGTATAAAAAAAAAAACAATTGAATTAATTATTTTTTGTCTTTTTTCCGAAGTAAATAAGTTTTATAGCCTTTTTCTTACCCGTTCAGATTTTCTGTTGTCCTTTGTGCTGTTTTTGGGCAGTCAGCAGGCTTTTTTTTATTTTAGTTTTGTTTTCTCCGCAGCCGGCTTGTTTTTTTCAGAATGCCGCACGGTCCGGCCTGCCGCGCGTGTGGGGACACGTGGGCCAGAGTGTCTCACAACGGTCTATGTTCCTCTTGCTTCCCCGGGGGGGGGAGGGGTTTTGGGGGCAGCTGGGCTTACCATTTTTTCTTCTCTCCGTCGCTCTGCTAGACCCCAGGATGCCTGTGTCTTTCTGCTGCAGCCTCTTTCCCACTTACTGCTTCAACAGAGGCTATTTCAGGCTCTCTTCGCGCTGCTACCCTCGCTCCGGAGGGGGGGGGGTCTCCTCCTCCTCTTTCTCCACAGCAAGTAGCCTCTGAGGGAGGTGAATTTTTTGCTAATTCAGCTCCTGCTGGTGAGGAGAGTCCTGAGGAGTCTTCAGACTCCTCTTCTTCATTTTCTTCAGACTTTATTATGTTTTTACATAAAGCTTTACAAGGCCAGAAAGTCCTCTAAATAGAGAGAATGTAGTATCTCAGGTCAAGTCTTGTCATGGTTTACATCATATTTCACTGAACATTCTTCACAAGAAAGAATTCCTTTTGGTACAGAAATAATACTGGTGTGGCTCAAGGCTTGGCTCTTTCTTCTCTATTTAATATCTATCCTGCTCCCATCTCAGAATTCTAGCCAACCTTTCTGAAGGCTATCAAATTTTTGCCAACAATATCCAGTTTTTTGTAAAAATCCTTCCTACATGGTCAGAGATAGTTAATCTAATTGGAATCCGTTTGTCTGCCATTAAACAATGGCTTCACCATAACAAATTGGCCTTAAACTTCTCAAAAACAGAGTTCATGACAATTCAATGTTCCAACCATAATTCTATTCCTTTCTCTATAACGTTAGATGACCATAAATCCCCCATTCTTTCTCATGCAAAGAGCCTTGGGGTATGGTGAGATAATAGATTATCTTTCCAGTGTCATATCAAAATGGTGATAAGAAATGTCTTTTATAAGCTATGGGTTCTTTGTGACCTGAAGGCCTTAATTTAAAGATTTCAGATTGGTGGTGCAGGCTTTCCATATTGCCAGTTTTGGATTATTGTAACATCATTTACTTAGGACTACCAACTTCCTCACTGAAGCCATTACAGCTACTTTTGAACTCAAGAGCTCATCCACTTTACCTGTTCAGTTTCAAGTCCAGTACAAAACATTGCTTATAACGCACAAACTTCTTAGCACAACATCTCTGCCATGGATTAACTTTCTATTGAGAATGTACCAACCTACAAGACATCTTAGATCCCAAGAAAGAGGGATTCTTGAAGTACCCTCAGTGAAACTGGCATGTTTATGTGTCACAAGAGACTGCGCTTTTTCTGTTGCTGCACCTGTGATGTGGAACACAATTCCAGAAATGTTGAGGCTGCTGGAATGCACAAAGGGCCGGATTTTAAAAAGATTACGCACGTAAATGGTCTTACACGCGCTGAGCCTATTTTCAAAAGGCCTGGTGACGCACGTAAAGCCCCGGGACGCGTGTAAGTCCCGGGGCTTTTCTAAAGGGGTGAGGCGGGGCAGGGATGAGAGGCCTCCGACAGAGCGGCCATTTGCCACTGTGTCGGAGGATCGCGTGCCAGCAGGTTGCCGGCGCGCACAACTTGCGCCTACCCAGAGGCAGGCGCAAAAGGTAAGACAAAGGTTAAGGGGGGAAAGGTAAGGGGTGGGAAGGTCAGGCAAGGGGGAAGGGAAGTTCCCTCACAGGCTGCTCCGATGTGCGCATCTGAGCGCGCATATTATAAAATCAGGCGTACATGTGCGCGCGCCGGGTAGCGTGTGCACATGTATGCCCGCACCTTTTATAATCTACCCCAAAACCTTTAAAGCATTCCTTAAACCTTTTCTGCTGGGACTAGCATTTGTGTAATTGATGATTTACAGAAATTTATGTAATGATACAGCTTGCACAGTGATTGTGGTATTGGCAGTTTATGTTCTGAATTGTAATTTTAGTTATTAAACCTGCACTATGTTTAGATTTCTGTGACCATTATATATGTTATTTTGTACATTGACAAGGGCCTCGGTATGGGCAATAGATACTGTAGGAAGAGTGAGTAAATTATGTCGCAATTGTGCAGTAAATATGCACGCTTTTGCATAAAATTATGTATCATTAAAAAGGCACCAAAAAACTATTTTTATTTTCATCAGAAAGCCAGCAGACAATTTGTTATCTTGCAGCTGAGAGCCAGCTGATGTGTATTTTGCAGCAGCTTGTTTATTCAGTGGTGAGATGCTATGTGGTATTTCCTGTGGGATTGCAGGAGAATGGGGGCTATGAATATAGCCATGATAGTCCCAGCTGTTTATTTTGATAATTTCTTTCTGGATGTCCTATAGTCCTTGGCTTTTAAGAACCAATCAAATTGCCCCTCCCCCACCTCCTATTTACAGTGAGAACTCTACCTGCCCAAGCTAACTTTTAGGGAAAAAGGGAAGTAATTTTAAAGTTGGACCTGTTAATGACGCTCCCCTTATCTGGCAGCAAGCGCATTATTTCTGTTCTGACATTCAGATTACAGATCAGCTCTATTGTAAAGGATATGATCTTTATTGTCCATGGCTTTGTTGTCCCCAAAGTCTAGTATTCTGTACTGCAGCATGTATTATGATACTATCTAAACAATGTATGGTTTCTTTCAGTGATTAAAGATTTCTGAAAGAAAATTGAAATGTTTGGTAAATGAGATGCATGAGAAGAACATTTTTCAGGGTATATGGAGAAAGTCTATACTCGCAAAATAAAAATGTACAAATTTTAAATCCTTTCCTTATGTGCATCATGGGATCAAATTGTGAATGAATAAATAAAATATCCATATACTGAGTACAGTATGTTTTAACTAGTTACTGATTTCCTATAGCAGCATATACTGGTATGCTGTGCTGTCTAACATTTTCAAATTAACTATGTCCAAATCTTATGCGTGAAAAGAGTCCTGGGAAATTGGGAAGGGATTATGTGGTTTGTTAATTTTCAATCTAAGATATATGTTTTCTTTCACAAAAGGGTTAAGTGCAAAATTCATCTCATCTGTGGATAGTAATTTTACATGTAACCATCTCAACAATTTGGAGGTCCTTGTTTATCATTATGCTGACATTTCTATGTAATTATTATATGACTTGGCTACATCACTGTCTCTTCCTAGAAGTGCATCTGGCTCTGACTCATTGATGCTGACATTAAAGAATAGGAAATGTATATGCAAGCCACTACAGAGCCAAAAAGCACCTCAATTACGTAACCATTCTTCCAAAAATTACCATAATGTTCTATAGCAGCGATTCTCAACTGGTGTGTCGCAACACACCAGTTGGTCACCACGCACTGGCAGGTATGTTGCATACTACCCGCAGCCGGTGGAGCAGAAGACCAGCGCTGCTGGCTGCCACCAGAGACCAGGCCGGCGGGGCCAAAGATCAGAACCACTGGCCACTGCTGCCCAAGACCAGGCCGGCAGGGCCGAAGACAAGCTGTTCAGCTGGGGCCTGGTATGTGTGTATAAATATTTGAGATTGGAAGAGTGCTTTTGTGTGTGTGTGTGGTGTGTATATGAGACAGGGAGGGTGCTTGTGTGTGCATGTGTGTGTATGTGTGTTTGTGTGGTGTATATGTGAGACAGGGAGGGTGCTTCTGTGTGTGTGTGTGGTGTGTATGTGAGTCAGGGAGGGTGCTTATGTGTGTATGCAAGAGAGATGGAGCATATTTCTGGCTGGCTGTGAGAAAGAGAGGGGTCATGTGATTGAGCCTGTTTGTAAGTGAGATAGAGAAAACATGTGTGATTGAGAACTTGTGAGTAAATGAAATAGAGCACGTGTGATTGAAAGCTTATGTGTAAGTAAGAGAGAGAGAGAGCATTGAGTGATTGAGAGAGACTGGTCAGAGAGGTGACATGTATGTGTGACAAAGACTGATCAGGGAGATGACTGGTATGTGTGTCTTTGTGTGTGTGTGTGAGAGAGAGAGGGGGAAACTGGTCAGAAAGATGATTGGTGTGAGAGACAGAAAATGGTCCTGAGGGTGTGACTGGTGTGTGTGAGAGAGAAGAATCTAGTTGTAGTCCCTAAGGAAGAGGACCGTGAGGACAGCTTCAGCAGTTACTGCTGCTTCTGGTGTGGCCTCCAAGGGAAAAGGAGTAGGAGAACTGCTGGAGAGGGTAAGTAAAAGTGGCTTTTTAAGATCATTTTTCTTGATTGATTGCCATTTTAATTATTTGGTATTATGTGATGTGTCTGCTGTTTTGAAATATTTTATTGGTGTTTGGAGAATTTTTAATAATATTTAAGAGTTTTTAATTGTTAGATGTTGTTCTGTTCATCAGCTGTTTTAAAACATTTATTCATATATTTTTACAATTATTTCTGTGTGGGGATCTATAGCAGCTTGGCTTGTTCTGTTTGCCTAATTGGAGGTATATTGGTGTTTAGGGCCTGGTTTAATATTTGTAGGGTTGCCTTTTTAAAAGTAGGGTTGTTTCATTTGAGTGCATGTCATAATGCAGGTGTAACTTTGCATGGATTAGTTTTTGTGCATTATTACAGACCCTAGTACTATGTTAGGTGCTATATTTGGGTTTCTATTCTAGTTCCTGTCTCCATATTTGTAATTTGTGGTCTTTCTGTACTTGGTGAAGGTCGATCTTGTGTGTATGACCGAGGTGTGAGGTATTTAACTAGCATGCAGGCTAGTAAAATACCTCATCTTATTTGTTGTGTTTTCCCAATAGGACATACATTGGTGGTGAATTGCTGTCTTTTTATGAGTAGGGCTATCGCACCTTGTAGTAGAGGGATTTTGTGTTGCTTTATTGAGAACACCAGAATATTTTTTTATATGGTGAGTTGTATGGGAAATGTTCTAGTTCTGCTTTATACCCATTACTGAGGGGTGGGGTTAGCTTTGTGACTGTCATGTGTTCATGTATCACGCATGTGGAAGCTATCTATCAGGTGTGTCCCGACAAAAAAAAAGGTTGAGAACCAGTGCTCTATAGAATGCATTCTAAAGTACAGCTGACTTGATTACCAGTTATACTCAAAGATATTTTCTATCTTTGAATTTTCTCTGTTCAAGAACTCAAGAAATCTGTAAATCTACTTAGTTTTCTCGTTGAATGGGCAAGTTCATCTTACAGCTGCTGCTATTTATTTATTTTTGGATTAAAAAAATTAAAGGGACTATGAGGATGGCTGAGCAAGCTTCACTCTTTGGCGTCAGAAACCATGCCG
The DNA here is from genome assembly GCF_901001135.1 of Rhinatrema bivittatum. Classification (NCBI taxonomy): domain Eukaryota; kingdom Metazoa; phylum Chordata; class Amphibia; order Gymnophiona; family Rhinatrematidae; genus Rhinatrema; species Rhinatrema bivittatum. Next base: position 98,573,355 of record NC_042623.1, read on the forward strand.
ACTCCAATTTTTCTTCTTGCACTTTCACTTTCTTACTGTTTAACAGCACTTCAGCAAATTGAGTGACTGCCTACCTGTGCAGTACACTTCCCATTCCTTCTGGCTTGGTCAGAATAGATTTACAAGAGCTGCCTCTCCTGGAGACGAAGGGGGCCTCCTGATCCCAGTTGGTCCCACCCTCAGGACTCTCCCTGCCCAGCAGGGTCGTGCTAACAGAGCTCTCCCCCTCTGTGAAATTTAAGGTGAACCAGGCATCTAGCCTTGTTCAGTACAGTCAAAAAGGGGGAAAACAGGGACACTTTGACTGGAAAAATGGGAAACTAAAAATCTCTTAATTCTCATTATTCCAATCTTGCCAACTGCATAATTACACCTCGCATTTCTCCTTTTTTTCCCCCCTTTCTTGGATAACTTTTTGTTTTCTGAAAATCCACAAGTTTTGAGGCCATGGGTGCACTACACATTTGTTTATAACCATGAGGCAGCCGCAGTGATGTGCACATCATAACAATAGAAACTCAGCAGCAGCTCATCGGGGGAGCCCAATGCTGTGGCTTGAAAATGTATATCTTTGCTGTTGTATTTGTAAACAAATGACAGTGGCTTTCAAATTGTTTATTCAGCCTTGATTGCGTCCCTTCAGCTTCTTTTCAGTTAAGTATGACCATTGACTCATAGTATTAAAGCATTCACAGCAAGTTCTGTATGGTTCACATCAGTATTTACTATGCAGTAGAATTTGCAGGGTTCATTGCTGTTATATGTATATACATGTAGCACTTTATCTAAATAATTCTGAGTTTTCTCAATTATATGGATACAGTTGATAAATCCTACTTTATAATTTTACAGGAACTTCAATAACTGAACACAAACTTGTTTTCTTCCCTTTTTCATCATGTCTGTTTATTCAGAGCTAATTGTTGATATTTACTTGTCAATTTAGTTCATTAGAATATAGAATTAGATTCAGGCTTTCAGATTGGCCAATTAATTTTACTTTTCCAGTGTCTGTTTGCATTTAGATAAGAGATGTGTGCTACTCTTGGGAGTATGAACTAGGATAATAATGTCCAGAAGAATTGATTTGTGACCAGCCAGAGGAGAGTCCGGGTATAGAACCTATCAGTGGAGTTATTAGTAAAAACATTTGTTGACAACTTGAAACATTTCAAGTGATATTCTCCTAAGCTGGTTTAATAGAAAATCATTAGGCAATAAGTTCTCTTCTTTCTTGAAATTGAATGCCATTTCTGTTTTGGAGAAGCCAGAGACTCATGTGACTCTGTACGTTATGTTACTGTGATTACAGACATTGTCCTTAAGAAACAATCTTCAAAAGATATATGTATGATTTCAACTCTACAGTTCTCGAGTAAAAGAAAACTTCAGAACTCATTTCTTTTCCTTTTAGTTTATGTGTAGCAGGCTGGAAGGTGGTAGATGGGAGGTATAACTATAAGGAAGTAGCTTTTCACAGAGAGGATTTTAGATGCATATGTGGCACCCCCTACTGGGTTTGGCCACCAGATGTCACTTTCCTTGCAGTAAATCACACTTCGTAAGAATCCTTCCATACCCTTCAGTCCCCCTCATTTGGAGGTTCTGGATTGGATGCTTCACTGCTCTTTAGCCCAGTCATGTTAATACATCGTGGGTTCAGTTTGAGGAAACGAGTATTTTTCCCACACTCTGGTGGGATCTCCCGGCCTTGCCCTAAGGAGTTTTCTTTTAGAAGAAACATGTACTCCGGCAAGGAGTTTTCTTTTAGAAGAAAACATGTACTCCCTGCTGGAGATTCCTTCTCTCTTTAAGTTATAGAGAGGTAGACTGTTTATGCCTGATACCCTTTAGGAGCAAAAGTGTTCTCACCAGGGGACCAAAGACCTGTGAGCCCACTCAACTCTAGGTTCCCCAAAACTTCAGAGAATAAAGGATGAAAGAGCAACTGCTTAAAGGAAAGGAAGGAAGAACAAGATCAGGAGATCCCATCTGGATTTCTACCCGAGGGAACAGGACAGGCTGGGTGTCCAGGATGAAGATGTCTAAAGTTAGGATTTTTCAGTAAAGTTGAGGACACCTCCAACAGGATACCCACACAGCCACTGGGAGAGTTATGTACTTTTAAAACCTCCATGGGCTGTACCCGGAGGTTTGGATTAAGGACACCTACCTACCAAGGAAAATCATTAATGTACCATCAATCAGATGTAGACTCGCACCGGATAATGGACTTTAATTAATCATTACTAATCAGTAAACTTTTAATTTAATACCCAGACCTTGTCCTGTGGGTTTATTACAGCCTTTCACCTCATGGGAAGCACCACCACTGACAACGTTTTTCATTTTCTGGGCCTTAAGCAAGAAAGTCCCCCCCAGGGATTGAGAGTCTGTGTGGGATGTAACATGCTAGCTGGAGCAGCCCCAGAAGAGATAGATTAGTGATGTGCCCTGAGGAGGAACATAGAACAGCCTCCCAGTGGAGGTGGTGGAATAGAATGGTAACAGAATTCAAGAAGGCATGAGACAGGTACAGAGGATATTTAGAGACAGGAAAGCAAGTATGAAGCTGAAGGTCAAGTAGGGTCTGCGATATAGAGGTAGGAAGGGATTATAAAAGCCTTGTGGTCCTTCTCTACTGTCACAGCCTGCGTTTCTACAAGTAGGGCTTGATTTTCAAAGCAACTTGTGTGAATCTAACTCTGTTTTATGCCTGCAAGTGATCATTGTGTAGTGATTTCAGGAATGCAATTTTTATTTATTTTTATTCTTATTCTCAGTGTGGTGCCTGAAATACAGTGAAGCTCAGCTTTGCTTTAGTGTTGTTTACAAAAAAGAAAAAGTCCTGAGCCCTCCCATGGGATCACTCTGACAATGCAAGTGATGCATCCTACTGACTTTCAGGAAAAAAATGAAATCCTGGCTATTTTAGAAGCCTTTGGCCCATAGCTGAGGCCCTCTGGTTTTGGCCTCCCTCTACTGGGACCATCTGTCACACTAGGCCAGTAACTGAAATTCCACCTGATCTTACCCTTCTCCTGTTGAAATTCCCTTCCCCACCTCGGTCACCTCCCTTCAATACAAGCAGTTTAGACCCCTTCTATGAAAGAATTTCAACTAAAACATTCTGTTGTATTTCTTCCTATTTGTATGGTTAGTTATCTTATTACTGTTGCTCATTTTACCTATTCCTGTATGTTTGTCCTCTTATTTCTACTTTGTTATAAGAACATAAGAAATTGCCATACTGGGTCAGACCAAGGCTCCATCAAGCCCAGCATCCTGTTTCCAACAGTGGCCAATCCAGGCTACAAGTACCTGGCAAGTACCCAAATACTAAGTAGATCCCATGCTACTGATGCCAGTAATAGCAGTGGCTATTCTCTAAGTTAGCTTGATTAATAGAAGTTAATGGACTTCTTATCCAAATCTTTTTAAACCCAACTACTCTAACTGCACTAACCACAACTTCTGGCAACAAATTCCAGAGCTTAATTGTGCGTTAAGTGAAAAAGAATATGAGAGCGGGGCTCGAATTTTCTCCAATTTAAAGGTAAATTTTCTTCTTCAAACTACTACTGCAATCCCACTAAAAACCAATGCTGGTGTGGGTATAGCACATCCACATCTGCTAGGAGATGGAGAGATACTGAATGGCTGAGGTCACTGCAGGGGTATGTCTAAGGTGATGTCAGCTTTGAAACCTGACTCCATCTGCTAGCAGGGGAGCATATAGCCCATTGGTCCTGAGCCCATCTGGCTAAATGCTTTTCTCCGATTAGGTTTAAATGTGCTACTTGCTAATTTCATGGAGTGCCCCCTAGTCCTTCTATTATCCAAAACAGCAAATAACCAATGCACATTTACCTGTTCTAGACCTCTCATGATTTTAAAGACCTCTATCATATCCTCCCTCCCCCTCAGCCATCTGTTCTCCAAGCTGAACAACCCTAACCTCCTTAGACTTTCCTCATAGGGGAGCTGTTCCATCCCCTTTATCATTTTGGTCACCCTTCTCTGTACCTTCTCCATCGCAACTATATTTTTTTTTACAATGCGGCGACCAGAATTGTACACAATACTCAAGGTGCGGTCTCACCATGGAATGATACAGAAGCATTATGATATTTTACGTTTTATGCGCCATTCCCTTCCTAATAATTCCTAACATTCTGTTAACCTTGTTTATTTTCTGCGCATTGTTCTCCTTTCACTTCAGTTGGCTTTGGGCTCTGTAGACCCTGTACTATGGTCATGCTCTGTGCTCTCCCATTGGAAGAGCATAAGATAAACAAATGATATTGATGATGAAATGATTATACTAAGGTAGGAATGATAAACTCTGATCATTGAGGAATACATAAAGGTCTGGTTTTGAGAATATCTTAATAGATATGCATGAGATGTATTTAATGTGTTTGTTTTAGATTTAGCTCATGCTTTTTCATTTGTAGCTCAATGTGTGTTATTTTCAGGTACAGTGGATATTTCCCGATCTACATAGGGCTTGCAGTCTAAGGAGCCCATTTACTAAAGGTTTTCTCCCATTTAGTGTTTATGGGAAAAATGCTTGGTAAATAGGGCCCTGAGTTTCTTGAGGTAATGGAGGGTGAAATGATTTGTTTAAGGTCACAAGGAGTTTGAGCGGGTTTTGAACTCTGGCTTCCCTCCACTGCATGCATTTGATATAAGAACAAAGTTCATTTTATACATTTATGCCACCCTGAAGAGAGTTCCTCAGGATTGAGAATGGAGCTCCAACCACTCGGTACTGAGTATCTTGTGAAACCTGTGAGGATCGAGTTGCCCATTGCTGATTTAAACATCTGTAGGATGCATTATTTTACATTCATTTTTCATTTACTTAAAAATAAAACAGTAGTTTCTGTTCATTCTTGGCAATTTTGGTTAGATTCAAATTTTAATTTGCTGGTCTGTTTGTACCTATAAAAAAGGTTAACAACTGAAATATTATAATTTGTAGAAAGGTATAGAAATACTCTGTTTATATTTATTTAAAAGCTTTTCTATACTGTCATTAAGTTATTTACCATCATAACGGTTTACAGGCTGGCACAATATAAATATATATCATGCTTTTTTTTTTTTTTACATTGAGATACATACATGTCAATCAACCAGTAGGAAACAATAAAATCAGACTTCATTCTTTTTATTAGCAAATGAGAAAAAGAACTTGCATTAAGATTTCAGGCCCTACATCTGACATTTCACAGAATCAGGTCAATGTAAAATGAATGCTTTAGGAAAATGAACACTCTGTATTTATCGCAGTGGATGTTCACAGCTGTGACAGTTCTTAAAATACAAAGCCTTGCAGGTGCAGTTTTGCCAGTACCCACTTTGTGAAGCCCTAAGAGCCTCAAGCAATCAGTAAGACTGCTCCCCCTCAATATGGACACAGGCAAAAGGACTGGAGCGATACCCCTATCTCCCAAGTCCTTCCCACATGGAGGTGGGAGGCAGTTTTTCAAGGCCCCTATGGCTTTTTGTCTTCTGGGGCTCTTCAGCATACCAGTCCTGTCAATATCAGCAAATTACCACCTGGTACATATAAGCTGCGTTCAAAAATGTCTTACTAAGTCACTGATGACAGGAATAACAAAATCCACAGAGCACATTGAAGCCTAGTGCACCAAATAATTCAGGAAATAAAGGTCCAAAAGCACAAAATTGAACTCAGTCTCTCACTTTAGCAAAATGTTGCACCCCCATGGCAGGTAGCTGTCTGGTACAGGTGTTAAGCGCCACGCCATTCTTTAAGACGCTTATATATCCAGGGATACAAGAACACAGATTTTTGTAGAAAGCATTTTTTATTGATCAATATAAGTGTTCTTGGGAGATGCTGATGCCATTTCTCTGACAAACTGACTACCAGCATTTCCTTGTATACAGGAAGTGATCCTTCTTTTATACATAACTACAATAACATACTAGGTTAGAAGATTCTAGAGTGCATGACTACCTAAAGAATAATTTACATTGGTTGTCATGTCAACAGCATGATGTGATTATCCCTAAATTGTCCTGATTACTTCTCCCAGGTGGGGCCTATTTACCATCACTCTCTAGATAGTCCTTTGTTCTGTTAGAATCTTCCTGGTCAGGGCAATTAACACATCTGAAGTTGTGTTTACAGATACTCCTGAGAATAGTGCCTCTTATTGTGACAGTATAGCCTGAAGTTTCCAACCGTTGCCTTTTCCTTTTATGACCCTGTAATTAGGCATCTTAAGTGGTGTCAGCTTGAACTGCCTGACCACGTGTCCTGGGAATTCCTGCAAGTCATGCTCAATAAGTCACTTGGAGTTCATACAAGCTAAGATAGCAGAGGATTCTGGGTCAGTTGCCTTTCTCCATGTTGGTTTTCTGTTCAGGCACATTCATCACAGGAACCCTATTCTCTTGGCTCACCCTTGATACCTGTTTCTAGATGCAGCTCTTTCTTCTCTCTTACTTTTCAAACTCAGATGAGCCTCTGGCTGATTCCTTTTTGTCAGTCGGCAACTCATCAGGACCTTCCTCTGTTGTGCAGTTTCCTCTCAGAACTCTCACAAAGGAGAATCTGTTTTCTCCAAACCTCTGAAGCACACAGGTAAGGAATATGGGCTTAATCTTCTCTTCCTTTGAACTATTGCTTGTCTTCGCCAAACTCCCAGAAATCTCTCCAAGACCCTCTGAGATGATTTCACATTTATGGAGAGAGACCTGGATACCCTGACCTTGGGACCCAGGATAGGACTCTTCTCCAGGTATCTTTCTGTGGAGAGGAAGCCCAACTCTTGGTCCTTTCCCTCTGGAGGGAAGGACCCCACCCAAACATCTCTCTGTCAAGAGAGGCACTGCATTGAGCACCTTTCTGTGGGGAAAGGTATCCCAAGACTCCCTCTGCAGTCACATGGGCACAGGAGTTCTGTTAATGCTAGGGCATCTCCCACTGAGGAGTGTTTAACCTGTCTAAACACACCTATTTTACGATGACATCACTCACAAGGGGAGGGTCGGTTGAGATCATTGACTTTATGTTAGAAAGGGCAAATTGACTAGTAAAGAGCAAATTCTCAGGAACTGTTGACTGCTTGTATCCATTTGCTTGTGTTTGCCAGGGAACCCGAAAGCTAATCCTTGGTATAACTTTCTGTTCGTCAAAACTTTAAATGAGATGTCTATAGCCCATTGAAAACAGAAGTATAGGCCCTGGGAAAAAACATTTTGTACTTAATGTTTGATTTTCCAAATCATCTTTAACTGATATGTTCCCAAAGAGCATCTTTAACAGCTTCTCCTTAACTGCATGACATCTGCTGTTATGGGAAAAAGCTAAGTAACTCCAAGAAGCTGTCTTCAAAGCTGAACTTAACTACCCGGTTGAGTTTCAGCATTTATATTTTCTTCAGCAACTACATTTGCAACTTTGTCAATTTCAAGCCATTTAGTAACCATTTCTTGTATTACTTTCATTTACCTCATCTGTAAAGAAAACACCTTGACTTCTTCTACTATTATATGGTAGTATCATTTTCTTCAAGAGGCTAAATCAGGTCCTCAAGTGCCGCAAGCTATTTGTTTTCAGGATATCCGCACTGAATATTCATGATCTGCATTTGCAAGTATCTTCTCCATTGCATACAGATGCATCTCATGCATATTCATTGCAGATATACTGCAGTCCTGACTAGCTTGCAGCACTCAAGGACCAGAGTTGCCTACCCAAGGCTAATATATAGTCATCACTATTAAATACGATATGCCTCTAAATAAACCGCTATGGATATAATACAGAATGCCAAAAAAAAAGGGGGGACTATTAACTCTTTATGACAAGTTCTTTTTATCCAGTGTGGTGATATGAAGGTTATAGCTATGCTATGACTACACCGATATAAGAAAAATTTAAATCATATCAGTGTAGTAGCCTGGTAACGGGTGTAGCCATAGCGTGGCTATAACCTGCATATCACGCACCAGACAGAAAGAACTTGTCATAAAGAATTAATAGTCCCCCTTTTTTTTGGCATCCTGTATAGTAGATCTTCACATGTTGCTTAGCTTTAGATGCAGACGAACAATGGACAGATAGCTGCATTACAGCTCTATTGTGAAAACAGGATACATTGGCCTGGGGAATTACAAGCCTCATTTGACAAAATCAGACATTCTTGGGGGTGGAGATAGAGAGGGGTTTGGACTTGGGCACATACTTTTGGATTTTCAGAAGTTCATGCATACATTTCCTAAAATAAATTCCTGCACACATTAGCAAGTGTTGATTTGTGATTTTATTAATTTATATATTTTTGTTTATGTAATCGTTTGTGGACTACTTCTATAGCCTTCAACTGATTATGCAATACATGTGTTTGTTAAATAAATAATGAGTGGGTAGTTCTGATGAGAGAATTTTCAAAATGAACATACATGTGAATTTTCAAAATGAACATACATGTGAAAGTTCACTTTGAAAATTGAACTTTCACATGTATGTTCATTTTGAAAATTCTCTCATCAGAACTACCCACTCATTATTTATTTAACAAACACATGTATTGCATAATCAGTTGAAGGCTATAGAAGTAGTCCACAAACGATTACATAAACAAAAATATATAAATTAATAAAATCACAAATCAACACTTGCTAATGTGTGCAGGAATTTATTTTAGGAAATGTATGCATGAACTTCTGAAAATCCAAAAGTATGTGCCCAAGTCCAAACCCCTCTCTATCTCCACCCCCAAGAATGTCTGATTTTGTCAAATGAGGCTTGTAATTCCCCAGGCCAATGTATCCTGTTTTCACAATAGAGCTGTAATGCAGCTATCTGTCCATTGTTCGTCTGCATCTAAAGCTAAGCAACATGTGAAGATCTACTATACAGGATGCCAAAAAAAAGGGCATCCTTTTCAAAGTTCACTTTGAAAATTGGTGTAACTTATGCATATATTTGGCAACTTCCTTATGAAGGCTGAAAATTACCCCCTGTATTTATAGCTGTAATCTGTAGCACCACTTTCCACCAATGCCTAGTTTCTTTGAGAAAACTCTGTGGTTGCTATTGAGAATCCAGAATAGAGAGCTCTGACCCTGCCTTAGGTCTGCCTCGTAGAATTCTGTTAGAATTCTTTCTCCTAGCTCTCACCCTCTAGTCCTTAAACTTCTCTTAACCTGGTTTTCTTGTGAGTATGGGAATAACTCAGCATTCTGATGGCCAACTCTGGCCCTTGGGAGCCAAAAACAGGCCAGGTTTTCAGGATATCCACAATGAGTATGCATGAGATTTGCATACAGTGGTGACAATGCTTGCATATCTATCTCAAGGATATTCATTGTGGATGTCCTGAGAACCTGGCCTGTTTGTGGCTCTCGAGGACCAGAGTAGGCCACCCTTGCCTTAGAGATAATTTGCCAAGGTTTCATTGAACCTAGCCTTCAGTCTGAAATATACGCTCTCTGACAGAGGTCTCCTATATGCCACTTTGTATTAACAAATTTAGCCTTTGCAATAAGAATACAATTACTTTTGAGCATACTGAACCCTATTCTCTTCTGGAGTTCTTTGTTTGAAGTCTTTATAGAGTGCCTGAAAGATTGTATTTTTGCAGTAGCATTCTTAAGTAAATTCTTGTAGTTCTCATGATAATTTATTTTTGTAGGATACTGTGACAAGTCTAGTTTTTACCAAGGCTAAAAATATGCATTGTCTATATGTAATAGTTTAAAATAAAGAATAAAAATAGCTATTCTCAAACCATAATATCAATAAATGAAAACTGATAACATGTCTACAGTTTTCTACATCCTCCTCAAAACATAAGAAATCTGGTAAGATGAATGTGCTGAGGTCCTACCAGCCAGAGGGGGAGACAGAGTTGACCAGGATTATTAGTTTATTCCTGGCAAAGGCAAAGCTTCAACTTCAGCAGCTACAAATCAAACTAAATGGGGGAGGGCAAGAAGCATTTTTGCTGGAGGAAGCTGAGATGCGAGGTGACTTTCAACAAACCTGTACCTCCAAACTTTCAAAACTTGAACATAAGTAAAGCAATAGTTCAAAATATTTTTTTTGTTCATAAACCCTACTGATCTATATTTTCTGAATTAGTAGATTTTGAAAAGTATCATCCAGTGTTTAAAATGCTACTCAAGATTTCCATTTGACTTTTAGGAGAGCACAAACTTCACTTTATTCCAGCACTTATTGGCCCCTTCTTAGAGGTAACTTTAATACCTCAACCAGACCTACGAAATGTAATGATACCTATTTTCCATGACATGATGGACTGGGAGCAGAGACGCAGTGGCAACTTCAAACAGGTATGTGAAATTATTCTTTTCATCGAAGGAAGACTTCAATTCAGGGACTGTTTTAGTAACTTGCTGCCGAGAGGCGAGGGAAAAGGATTACTATAACAAATGAAAGGCTTATCAACAGGGAGCTTGGAGGAGAGCAACCGTTCAACATGCAGCCACGTAGGGGCCTGTTATAATTCCCAAGAAAGATCCTTTATTTTGTCCAGGCTGAGGCTAGAGATTCTGAGGAGATTCTGAGGAGTATGACCCTTGTTCTCTTCCCCATTTTATTACTTGAAATTTCAAGAGAGTTATCAGGACTCTTGCCCATTAGATTTTGTACTCGGTGCTTTTTATTTTTTGTAGTCCCACATAAGACTGCTTTTTTATAATGGATGCTGGTCAAACAATGAAAAAAGTGTGAACATGGGCATGTATAGGGTCAGGGTGGGAAGTTCTAATTAGGATTGTAATTATAAGAGGCATTGAAGGTTTTTGAGGGAAAAATAGACTAGAGATTGAAGGCAAAAGAGAGCTTGGGAAATTTTCCCTAAAGATCTGTGAGTTATAGCATAGAACGATTCCTCGAATAACACAATTTTCAGGAATCATTTTTATTTCTTAATTTAAAATGTTGTAACTCTAAACCGATTGGTCCATAAGAGCATTATAAATGGGAGATAGTTTCCATTTCCAACACTAAAGCCTGATACCTTATTTTCACCAGAATAACTTGGAAAGTATTAGTATTTATAAAATGCAGGGTTAGGCAGTCCTCGAGAGCCACCAACTGATTGGGTTTTCAGGATATCCATAATGAATATGTATGAGATCGATTTGCATGCACACTGATTCAATTGTATGCAAGCATGTCTCATGCATATTCATTAAGGATTTCCTAAAAACCCAACTGGTTTGTGACCTTTCAGGACTGGAATTACTCACTCCCGTTATAAAGCATTCATTTTTTTATATCTGAAGTGTAAAAATCTCTACAGGACATTGCACTGACATTTTTCTGAGGAGAGGAGATTCCTGGTGCTCTTCTTTCTAGTCACCATGCTGGACCTCATAGTCAGCCAGCCAGCATGCACCTGCTGGGAGACAGTCACATGTTGAAAAGTAAAAAATAAATAGATAGTATAAAGTGAGGATGTCTATTTTAAAATGTTACTTCAGATCATTGTATCTGAGACTCCTTAAAATTGAGAACTGCCTGTATTTGCCTACACATGTTATTTTGTACAGATCAGATCTAGCTTGGCTTAAATACATTTCTAATGTAAATAACTAAATTACAGGGAAAAAAATGATAGAAATAGGGAAATGAAAAGAACATGTGAATGGTGATATAATAAATGCTGATAGATAATTGGTAGTTTTCCCTTATCTTTGTGAGGTTTAAACAATGACTTTCTGAGAAAGGGTGAAGAAAGAGATGCAAACAGATTTGACCCTGCTGCTGCTTTTAATTTCCAGCTAAAGAGCTTGATTAGCTTGCATAGAGCTTCTTTAGCTCCCACTCAGTTTTAACATGCTGCCTCAGACCACTTTTAAACGCCCACCTTCATTCTGCTTCATAAATTATGAACTAACATGGTAATACTGCTTTTTGTTTCCTTAACATGACATGCATTCATATAAGATTATCTGCATCTTTCTTTTGCTCTATCTTGCTCTTTAGATTTTTATTAAGACAGTATTTAATAGCAAACGTATTGCACTGTACTGTATCACTCTCCGTAAACATCAGGCATAAATCAGCCATAACGTATAGGTGACGTAGTCCAACGGCAATAACACGGACCCAGCTCTCAAAGAGACTCAATAAAGATCTTATTGATCCTGCACAGGCATTCCTGTGCACAAATGTTTCCTCATGGGCCCCTCAGTCTTTCTTTGTCCAGGCTACCATACGAACATGTCCCACTGTCTCTCCTGGAGCAACCCCTCAAGCGAACGTTTTAGTTTTGCAAAAAAATATAAAGTATGGAAAAGACCAAGAATACTATGACAAACAGTTTGAGGCCTACATTTCGAGATGCTGTATGTCCATCACGAATATGCATTCTATCTGTTATTGCTGTGTGACCCAAAGGTGCAGCAGTACCATGCCTGGAAAATGGAAATCCTGAAGAAGGAACCAGTGGGTAAGAGTCTGTAGCCGTGGCTCAAGGCTCAGCAGCGGAGCTGTTCCTTTTCTAGGGGCAAAATATCGGACTCTGCAAAAGATGAGCCAGGATCCTTCCCCTCTCTCATTCCCCCCATAAGCATAGGAAAACTCCCCACCTCCTTGGCACTGGTTCAAGGATCCGTCACAGGTAAGGGGTTGAGTGTGGCACAGAAGCCTGTGGCAACAGTGGAGGATACCGAGGAGAGAGCCTAAGTGACATGAGAAATCCCCTCCAGGCCATCTCCTTCAGCAGTTAAGAAGAAAAGTTCCAACTGTACAAGGCTCCACTAAAAGGAGGTCTTTAATCATCACCAAGGTCTCAGTAGCACAGGTGCCATCATCCTTCATGGTGCAGAAGACTCCCATGGCTCTGGGCCATCCATTTTACACAGGCCCTGCATTGACTAGGGTGCAGTCCATATCATTGATCCAGACTTGCATTCTAAAGTGCAGTCAACCCTCCCAGCCTTGCAGACCAAGGCACCTTCAATTTCATTAGAATGGAACACATTGGCACATAAACTGAAGAGTCTGACTACTGGGGAAAGCGGGACTATAGTGCAGAAGAAAGTATTATTGACTGAAGCTATGAAACACAGCTCTTAGTGGGAGGTGTTGTCACAATCAGTATGGAGCAACTTAGAACTGGCCACTTATGCAGCAGATATATATCCACCAGAGTGCCAAGTTCTTCTTTGGCATTTCTGGCAACCCTTAGTGAGGATGTCCTGATCTGGATTTCAGAAAAGGATGTCTCTCCAGCTCTAGAGCAGAGGATATTTCATCCAGTAGAAGCCCAGCTTTCAGAATTGGTAAATAATTTCTTTGCCTTTTTGAATCCTGAAGACTGTAGAGGGAGGTTGGAACCTCTCCTATCCCAGTTGGAGGAATTTTTCCCACATAGGGCAGCCTAAAGTCCCTCTAGAGATGCATGCCTCTCCTCAGTGGTAGATTCACTTCCTCCATTGAAGTCCCTTTATGAATCAGAAGGGAAAGAAGGGAGTCGTGTCATTCTGAATCCCTGCCAGGTGGGTATACTCTCGGACTTGAAGTCGCCTCCTCGGTCACCTGCATCATTGTCTGGATCATTCTTCAGCATATCTCTGTGGTCAAGCTTTCACAGGGATTTCTTCTGATCTGTTAGACCCTATACTTTATGTCAAGCTTTTGGGCAACCAGAAGGCATGTAATTGGTATCTGCCAGATCCTCATCTGCAAGTCTTTGAGGAGTTTGCATAGCAGAATGGCTGCAAACTCTGCTGAAGTTTGAAGAAACTAAAGAAGCCTAAAGACATCTGTTCTCAGGTTTTGTTTTTTCTTTATACTGATGGACAGTGTCTTAGTTAACTTATCCAAAAAAAATTGTGACTAGCAGAATAAAAAACAATAAATATCTTCTTCCCTGCACAATCAGGGATTCTAGCCACAGAATTTTGTAATTCCAAAGAAGACCGCAGGTCTCTGGTCTATCCTAGATCTTCAAAATCTCAATCAGCATATCTGCCAAGAGAAATGCTCTGAGCACGATCCTTTCTTTTATTCAACAGGATGATTGGATGTTTTCCCTACATCTCAAAGATGCTTGTGCACACATTCTGATACACCCATCTTTTTGGCGCTACCTATGTTTTAAAGTAGGCACACATCACTACAAAATCAAAGTTCGAACTTTCAGCTACCCTTTCCCTCCAAGTTTTCATGAAATGCCTTATAGTGGTACTGGCTCATTTACACAGTCAAAGAATTTGAGTCTTCCCTTATCTGGATGACTGGCTCCTGGTAACCTTCAGTCATAACTCCAGAAATTGAAAGCCATTCTTCAATCTTTCAGCTTCCTGATCAATTTTGAGAAGTCAATCCTACAGCCCACTCAATGCATTTTATTTATTTATTTATTTATTTAAAATTTTTATATACCGGCATTCATGATACAATCACATCATGCCGGTTTACATAGAACAAGGGTTCTATGTAAACAGGCATTTAATTCATTGGAACCATTATAGATACCATACAAACGTACATTTATACCTTTGGATAGAGTAATAGTGCTCAACAAGGTTGCCAATGTACTGCTGAAATCAACATCTGTAAAGCCCACTGCATTCTCCTTCTCTTGGGACATTGAGTAGCAACACTTCATGTAATCCCATTAACATTGTTACGCATGTGTCAACTACAATGGAATTAAGATATCAGTGGAACCAACTCCTTCAACCACGTCATACAAAGATCATCCTTACTCCGGAAATGAAAGCAGAGATACGTTGGTATCAACAACCATCCATACATCAGGAAGGTGTTGCCCTACAACCGGTGCAATATCAAGTCATACTAGTCAAATATACCTCCACTGTGGGTTGGTTAGCCCACACTGGTCACTACAAGACCAGAGTGGAGGAATAGCCTAGTGGTTAGAGCAGCAGGCTGCAAACCAGGGAAGTCAAGAGTTCAAAATCCCACTGCTGCTCCTTGTGACATTGGGAAAGTCACTTTACCCTCCATTGCCTCAGTTACAAACTTAGATTTTGAGCCCTTTGGGGACAGGGAAATATCTACTGCACCTGAATGTAATCTACTTTGAAATGTCTGAAAGACAGAATATAAAAAAAAAAAAAAAAGACATAAGGGGCATGTTCTATCTCGAGAATGACTTATAGAAATCAACTTACTGGAGCTCAAAGTGAATGCTGTACATGCATTCAAGCACATCCTCAGAGGAAAAGACATAATGATCCTGATAGACAACCAAGTCATGATATTCTGCATCAACAAACAAGGGGGAACAGGATCGTGGATCCTATGCCAAGAAATCCTACACATATGGCAATGGGCAATAGAAAGTAAGGCCACATTTCAAGTCATTTTCTTACCAGGCATTGCGAACACCATGGAAGACAGACTTAGCAGAATATTCCACCCACATGAATGATCCTATTGCATTTTGCAGCTCGCAGGGGCCTCCTGAGGGCCATGCTACTCACCACCAATGCTGGGCCTCATGGCTCTCCTTTATGTGGCAGGATGCTGTCACAGCTGCTTCCTCCTCGCAGGCCTCCTTAGGTACATGCACGCCCGATGGCCCATTTGAAATGCCTGCAGAGTGAAATATCCGAGGAACTAGATGATGTCATCACTGGCTCAGACCCTATATAAGGCCTGCCAGGCAGCCTCTCCTTGCCTGAGCAACAGGTCCAGCTACCTCCTTAGTTCGTGTTGCTTGCGTGCTTTTGTCTCGTTTGTTCAGCCTGCTCCTGCCTCATTTGTCCAGCCTGCTCCTGCCTCATCCATCCAGCCTGCTCCTGCTTTGTCTGCCCAGCCTGATCCTCTTACTGTCCTGCCTTCCTGCTCCTCGGACTGATATCTGATTTTGAACCATGCTTGGACTTCTGTTTTCGCCTGACTGCTGCCTGCCACTGACCCCCTTCCCCAGTTCTGCCTGTCTGCTGCCCACTTTCAACCCTTGCCTGGCGCTGGACTCTGCTATTTTATCCACCCAGAGACCCTCACCTAAGTTCTGTTGGCCCCGGCATCCAAAAATTCAACCTGCAGGGAACAAGGGCTGGTATAGGTGAAACCTCTACCCGATCTCAGTCTCATCAGGGTCCACCTACTGACATTGGGAATCTGTGGGGCTCCTCCCCACAGGTAGAATCAATCTAACCCCAGCCTGAGGGTCCACAGACACAACAGATCCTTGAATCAAACCATAGCTAATCTGTTCAAGCTGTAGATTCAGCCTTGGATTGACATTTTTGCAACAGCGCAGAAACAAGAATTACCGTATATCAATTCTGCTCTGTTTGTCCCAGTGCTCTACACAGAACTCCAGATGCCTTCCTAATTCCCTGGAACACAGGCCTCATGTACACTTTTCCTCTGATACCACTCATAGCAAGGACCATACAAAAACTCATGCGAGGCCAAGCCACGATGATTCTGATCACACCAGCTTGGCCAAGACAAGCGAGATATGTATATCTAGTTCATTTATCCACAAGACCAGCCATTCACCTAGGAAATGATCTATGCCTCTTAAGAAGAGGGCTCACTCCTGAATCCTGCTTTTCTGACTCTGTCTTATAGCATGGATGTTGATTACTCAGTCCTAGCATAGTGGTCTGTACCAGAACCGATTCAGAACATACTCTTTTCTGCACGGAAACCACCCAAGAAATGGAGATACTCTTTTAAATGGAAACACTCAGAATTTGGCCCTATTCACTTGTGAACCCAAACATCTCTTGTCCTTTCTTCACTTTCTTTCGAACTCTGAGCTTGCCATCACATTAATATTCGTGCATCTCAGTGCTATTGCAGCCCACCATTCTCCAGAGAACAGAGCGCCTATTTCCATGCATCCTTTGGTCTCCAAATTGAAGAAAGGTCTGTTGCAACAGCACCCACCAATTGGCAAGCTGCTGGTGCCTTGGGATATGAATGTAGTTCTCATTCACCTAATGCAAGATCTGTTTGATGCCTTAGAGACTTTATCTCTAAAAGTATTCTTCTTGTTAGCAGTTACTTTTACAAAGCAAGTCAATGAATTGCAAGCACTGGTTCACTACCCACCATATATGCAATTTTTCCATGATAAAGTGGTTCGCAGAACACATCTCAAGTTCTTGCCAAAAGTGGTGTCTACGTTCCACTTAAATCAGTCAATAGTTCTTCCCACTTTCTTTCCAAAAACTCATGCTCATGAGGTTGAGAAAACTTTGCATATGTTGGACTGCAGAAGAACTCTACCTTACTTTAAACTCTGTACGTAGACCCATAGGAAAATATCACAACTGTGTATCTCATATGAATCCAACAGACTTGACACAGCAGTAGCCAAGAGAATGTTTTCCAACTGATTTGCAAGTTACATTCAATACTGCCATGCAGCAGCTGGTCTCAATCTCACTTATCCAGTCAGAGCTCACCAGGTACAAGCAAGAGCTTTACATAATTGCACATCTCAGAAAGGTTCCTATTGAGGACATTTATAAAGCAGCTACCTGGTCATTGGTGCATATGTTCACGTTCCACTACTGCCTAGATGCCTTGGTTTCCACAGATAGTGTGGTAGGACAGGCAGTGTTGCATCACTTGATATGAAAATAGTATCCACAGTGGAGTCCAGATTGTGCTAATGCTCCGCTGCAGCTTGGGACTCCTCACAGATCATGGCTAATTCAGCCCTGCTTATTGACGGCAGAAAGTACGTTTGCTTACCATAACAGTGTTTATGTAGATTGAAGGATGAACTACCTATGAGATGCCAGTGCAAATCTCTTGTTATTCTGAAGACTACCTATTGGATACGCTAAATGGAATGATAACATAATGAGACCACTTGCATAGAAATGCCACAAAATAGCGCCTCACACTTTCTACTTCTGCACCAAAATGGTAATGTGTTGGGGTTTTTTTCTGGGCAAGTATATTGAAAAAATGGCCTATTTTTGGTATGTCTGTTTGATTACAATACACTTGAGATAGGAGTAAATCAGCGGACTAATATTAATCTTGAGCCACGGGCATCATGTATAAGTGTATGGCTTAAGATCACAATTAATAATATTTTTATTTCTGTTTCAGCTCAAGGCAGTTTACACCTTTTTTTTCAGGATAAGTCCCTGTCACAAGGAGCTTACAGTCTAAGTGGTGTGTAGATTAGTATTTCTCCCTGCCTTTGAACGTAGGTTCATTTTGAGCAGTGGTTTTGTTGTCCACGTTTCCAGAAGTGTTCATCAAACCCCTCAGCTATAAACATCCGTGGACAGCTGTGTGCTTAGAAAGATTATGAAAAGGAAACCCCGCATAACATTCACAGAACGCTTACGCAAGCGGTCAAATACAAAGAATGTGCTGTCACATTTTTGTCACCATGAGCTTTAGAAAATGTGACTTGTTCCTAGCTGCAGCCCTGCGGGAAGAATTCAGGCAAGCTACAGTGACTTGCTCCACGCTTTTTTTGTTTGAATCCATAAATAGCTTTCTCAGTAGCAGCAGCAGCAACAGCAAATACTACCGAGCCAGTAGTTTAAAGACATTGCTCTAGTTAAATTAATCCCCCAAAATTTTTCTGCAATGGTAGCAGCTTAAAAACGGATGGTGATATGACATGACCAAAAATACTTACAGTTCCAAGAGATCTGAGGTCATCCGCTGAGCATTACTGCCCTCGAAGAAATCCTAACGAAGAGCAATCAGCATTTCTATGCATGTGTTCCAGGTAGAGGCAAAGCTAATTGACAAATTGGACAGCTTGATGTCAGAAGGAAAGGGTGACGAAACGTACCGGGAGCTCTTCAACAGCATGTGAGTATTACATTTTAAACATTTTCATTCAGTGTACGAGGTTTGACAGATTAGGTGATAAATGTTGCCACTGATAAGATTTGTGCATAAGAATCTCAGCTGCTTTTATCTTAAAACCAATGAAATCCTGCACAGTCACCTAGAAAAGGGAAAATATATTTTATTATACCATTCGTGATTAGTATTCTATTTCTGGCTGAAATGGTAATTGAGTAGAGTACCGTGTATGTACTGCCTGCAAAGCCAAGCTGTGTTAGTATTTCCGTGTCTTATGAAATTTAAAGAAAAAGATGCCCTTATGTGGGTGTGAAGTGAACGTGTGGCATTTTTAATAGAAAGCTGAAGGAAGTAATAAACGACTGTGTATTTTTGTTTTTTTTTTATGCGATGTGTTTCACAGGAGAAAGTGGTTAGTTAGGCAGCTGCATGGCTGACTTCATAGCGATTGGTCATTTCTGAGCAGTTGCATTCCTCCCATACTAAATGCATGCTGAAGTGCGTGTAATGCTGTTGTGCTCTGTATCATGGATTCATACTGTCTAACCCCGGAGATAGGAGAATGCTGCTATTTATTCCTAGTGCACCTGTCACAGCAACAGAGTTTCGACCACAGGCTTGGTAAGGTAGTGACAAACTGGACAAAAATACTGACTAAAGCATTAAACTCCATTGGCCTTTGAATTTTTTTTATTAAGATGAGCAATAGATCTTATTACCTAAGATGATAAAAAAAAAAAATGCACTATTTGTAGTTTTTCCCTGAATTTTCTTGTTAGTTATTTTTTTAAGTCTAATTTTATTTTATTTTTGTCAGATGATTTAACCTGATACTCTTTTGTCAACAGTGTTAGTTGTTGCTATACATTGAAAGAAGGGTTCTTTACCATCACTGTTTTCACTTATGTATCAAACATTTCCCTCATTACCTACTAGAAAAAAAAATCTAGTCCTCAAGTAAGCATCTTTGCTCTTTATTTAGAAATGAGGAAACAGGTTGGTTTTTATTTTGGTGAGATTAAAGAAGGACACTGTTATTTTCCTATAACATATCAACCATTTATGATCAGTCAAAGTTCTTTTTCTCACAATGATAAGTGCAATAAAAGGAAACAGTAATTATATGAATTGTAAAGTATGATTTAAGTATAGTTGATGCAGTTTGCTCTGGTCCTGTCTTTACAGTTATATTCCAAATCTAGAAGTTTAATAAAAAAAATTATGCATTATGTAAGAAGCTAATACATTTTAGAGCATTATTTAGTAAAGGGTACACCATGAGTTATTGGCTTATATCATTGTGAGAAAACACGCGATTTCTTGAATAATAATGGTGAACTGGACTATTACATGTTTTTAAATCCTAAGGCATGGAGGAGGGGATGCCTCAGTTGACTTTTTTTTTTCTGGAAAATCTGTACAACAATGTTAAGAGTTCCCTAAGGGGATGTTTTTAATTCACAGTTATTTTACCACACTTAACATTCTCAGAATGCAAAGTCTTTGGTTTGCTCAACCTTAAATATTGTATGCGAACTGATACAATGTGAAGGCTCTGGGGTGAAGATACAGTTTAAATCTATCATGTATAGTAGTTCCCATGAGAGTTAATAAGGTGAGCGTGTAATATTCAGGCAATTTTTAAACTGCGCACGTTGCTGCAAAAACCACGAGTCTTTGCATCAATTTTCAAAGGCAAAGTGCACAGGGACTTCCATTTTGAAAATTGCTGCAGGGATAAAGTACCCACTGACATGTGTACTTGCTTTTCTGTGGGTGCTTTGTCCATAGAAAATGCCGTGCATAGATTTGAAAGTACAATCTTCATGCATTATGTTCTTGTCCCCTGAAAGCATTTTCATTTAACGTGGCTAAAAGTCTGCATGTTGTGTAATCCTACACTTTTAGCCGGGTTGAAGTTGGGCAATTTTTCAAACAGCCCTTTTACCTGGGTAAATCACTACTAATCTAGGTCAGTGGCTTTTGAAAATTTTCCTCCCTTATGAGAGAATTTCAGCGGTAGCTTTTCCTTAGCCCAGTAACCACATTACATATGCAGCAGAATGCAACTAAGGCTCTCTTCTTTTCTGATCTGAGCTTGTTCTAGTTTCCCACACTATCAATGAAATTGCCTTATCTCCAAGAGCAGTCTTCACTCCTGGGGAAATACTGCACCTAGGAAAGATAACTTTCAGAGAACTGTGTGTGGCGGTATATATGCGTGTATGAAGCCATGCACATATTTGCTATAATATTTTCATAGGATATGCTTGCATTTTATAACATATGTTTAATTCTACCACACACCATACATGCTTAGGCACAAATAGATGCAACGTATTTCTTTACTCACCTTTTTAAAAAATATACACGCATATATTTTATGCATGAAAGTAAACTAGGACGTACTTTCCTTAGTCCTGATTTACATGAAAAAGTTGGCCGAATTTAAAACATGCATGTGTCGAGGACATTAACCAG
Source organism: Rhinatrema bivittatum (assembly GCF_901001135.1). NCBI lineage: Eukaryota > Metazoa > Chordata > Amphibia > Gymnophiona > Rhinatrematidae > Rhinatrema > Rhinatrema bivittatum. The sequence continues at coordinate 98,594,632 of NC_042623.1, forward strand.
TTTAGCAATTATTCTACCAGTTCACCCAGTCCTCCTCCAGATCATCGAGACCCTCCTGGTTCTTCAGCCTGAACACCCCCAGTCCACCCAGACCTCCCACCCTATAAAATCTACACAATAAACATGTTTACTATCATTTACCGGTATGCCAAATAATGAGAAGGTATAAAAATATGCGAGTAGGTTGGAAAATGTATATGTGTCTTTTAAAATAGCAGCTTATGCGTGTAAGTGTTATCCCTGTCCAGGATCGGCCCTAGACCACTCCTTTTTTACACACATGTATGTGTGCACGAAAGTGAACTTATGTGCATATTTTCAACTTTTAAAAAATAGGGAATATGCAAGTAGAGGCTGCTTAGGTGTGTATGTGCTCTATTTTACGCACATATTTTGAAAATTCACCAAAAAATGTTAACTTTCCTTACAAAAAAAATTAAAAATTCTGCATACTATGTTTATCTAAATACAAAATAATCACTGTGTTTGAGCAGTAACAGAAAAGGGTTCTTGCTCAAAGATGCAAAATGTTTACCTTTTTGGTGCAGAATTCTTCCAGGAACAGAGAAATGCTGCACCATATCTAGAGCCTCTGGTTTTGAGTGATTTTACTTTAGTAATCCATAGAGCCTAAGGGGAGCTTGGAGCAGCAGGCAGTGCTGACTTCTTACAGCTGCCAATGCTTGCGGCAGTACAGTGGTGTCTGTGGTTGTATCTACAAATGCCAGCAGTTAAGAGAACTTGTGCTGTCTGCAGCTCCTTTTGGGGTCAGTGGTCAAATGAAAATCCCTGAGATCCAGAATTCTAGCTATAAGGCTCCCTCTAAATAATCTGCCCTCACCCCAGCTCAACCCCCAACACACTCTCCCACTCTTTGTCCCCTCCAACACTATTCACCCCCCCCCCCCCAGTTCACCCCTCCAATACTTGCTTCCCCAGCTTGATACTTCCACCTCCCTCTCTCCCTCTTCCCCAACTCCTCCCTATATTCTCTCCCCTCAGCTCATCCCTTGCACTACTCTCTCCTCCTCCCAATCCACTCTCCCCCTGCTTGTCCATCCCAAACACTCTCCCCTCCTCCAACTCATCCCTTTTAATACTCCAGCTCATCCCTTTCAACTCTTTCCCTCCCCCCCCCCCCCCAAACTCTCTCACTGCCTCTTCCAGCGACTAACATTTCAGAAGTCTTCCTGCAGCTCTGAGTGAGGGATGGTGCCTGAACTCTCTCGCTGTTCTCAATCCTGTGAGAGCATCACGAGAGTCCAGGCACTGCACTTCTCACTCTGAGAACCCTGCAGTTCAGGAAGAAGATAGCATCAGCATCATCAGTTCTTGCTCTTCCCATGGATCCGTTTCTTGCCGACTCGCAAATCAGTTCTGCAAAGAGTTGGGGAAATTTCGCACCTTGGGGAAATTGTATACAAATTCTGCATTGGGCAGTTGCGCAGAATTCCCCCAGTGGTAGATAATCTTAAAGGCAAAAATACAGAATATTAAAAAAAAAGAAAAAAAGGTGCCTGCTGCCTAACATGATGTGGAGAACCTGAAGGGAAACATAGTTGTATCTAAATAAAGTGTATATCTCAGTGGCAAAAATGTCAGGAAAAGAAGAATACTATATCTTTTTATGTTTGGCTTAATTGACCAGTAGCCTTTTCTCATTAGCTAGATGATAACAGGCAGAGACAAAAAAAACAATTTGTCTGCTGTACCAGAATCTGCAGGGTATCCTGCCTTTTCAGAACTTCTGTTTCCATGGAGAATAGGTCTCACTTTGAAAGCTAAAGGGTAAATTTTCAAAGGCATAATCAGGGTAAACATGCATAATGTAAAGAGTTAGGCAGGTGGATTGGCTAAATCCACATAAGTGGATTTTCAACGATCTTAGACATATGTGCATACTTTCCATTGCAAAGCAGAGAAGTGTTCTTTGGGAGGGGAGGGGGAAATGTTAGGGTAGGGGGAGATGTTCAGCGTTAACATGATTGAAAACAATGCGCATACTGTACGCCATCATTCAACACCGCTGAAGTGTACAAGCATACTTTTAGCCACGTAAGAGGCCAATCATCATACATAATTTTTGTAGATAACTTTTGCTTGAAATGTTATTTATTTGGGCTGAAAAATAGAGATGTGCCGTGATACTGCACTTTGGTTCGGGCTTCTTTTTTGGCCCGCCACGGGAAATTTAGTTTTTCCCACGGTTCGGGCTTTTTTTTTGGGGGGGGGGTGCCAATTTTCGGGTTAGTGTGCGCTAACCCGAAAAATAAATTTTTCCGAAATTTCATTGAAATTGTCTAATTCGTCCAAAATGTACTTCTGAAGGTGGGTGCCCTATTGAAAATTTACCCTTATATTTGTATGCAAGTATTCAAAAGGGAAGGATCTATATGTAGTAAGGTCTCAAAAGTGCCAGTTTTGGTCGCTTCCATAGATGAAACCTCTGGCACACTAACAGTTCTATTTTACTCTCTGATGTGTGGCCATTGAGGTAAACTGGAATATTTTTTTTTGGTCAAGCAAAGGGTCTTCGTTGTTCATTTTAAGCAAAGAAAATTAGACCAATTTTTATGTAAAATTTGAAAAATAGGGGACCTTAGGCTTCTTTTAAAATGATGGAAAGGAATGCTGATTGCAAAAGAGCCAGGTCCAAAATTATGAAAATGTTACTTTGCTGATGCATATATGATGCATTCATCTATATTGCTATAAAGCAGGAACATACATCACTGTATTGGCTCTGCAAATGGATCGATAAAATGTAACTATTTTTTTTATTCTTTTACTCCCTCTGGCTTTCAGCATGCATTCCTAGCATTTCTGGCTATATTTTTGGACTTCAGTTGCTGCCTTTGATTTCTGTATTGTTACCTGTAGGCAACTATTTATTGCCCAATTGATTCTTTTTTATGTACTATACCATAAAAAGACAAGTGGTAATCATACGGTGCAATTAAAATGATTTAGTTTTTATCTGAAAGCTAGAGAACATTCATTCTCAAATTATAGAGCTTAAAAAGAATGTAGAATAGTAAAAGATTGTTCAGTTGCAAGCGATGTTTTGTATTTTAAAAACACTGATCCTTAATAAACAACAAAATATAAACAAACAATAAATAAAAACACCTTATAATTGGAACTGAGCAAAGCGATGCTGGCATTTTGAGTAATCAAATTCTCCTTCCTTTTGACTTTTATTATGTGGATAATCTAAAATTAATTTTATTTTAACAATGCTTCCTGGATTAGAATTCCTCTCTTTGGTCCGTATCCTAGGTAAGACATTATCTGTAAATTGTGAAGCTTGTGGTAAGAGTTTTAAGTTGGATCTCTGAATGTTGCAGTGGTTGCTAAGGCATTTAAGGTCCTACTGCAAGTAACATGATTGTCATGGCAATAGATGAAAACAAATGCTGAAATTGTCCCCTATTTTTCTTAAATTTCAGCTTACTTAAGAAAATTGAGCGGGAAACGTGGCGAGAAAGTGGCGTTTCATTAATCGCCACTGTAACTCGCCTAATGGAGAGATTACTGGACTACAGGTGAGCAATCATCCACTTATTCTCCACTGAAAATTTACATATTCTTGGAGATCTGTTGCTAGAGTATTACATGGGGATTTCATCCCTGCTAAATAATGTTTCTATTTCTGATACCAAGACATACATAGCTAGTTATAAATCATTAAAGATCATCATCATGGATATGTTTGGCCGTGAAGATCTCAAGAGGAGCAGAATGAGGCAAGCAGTTGTGGCTAGCCAAACCTGTATGTGTTGATTGCCTAAAATTGTAAAACAGTGGCAGCATCACATATTATCTCGGTGTAAAGCATGGAGGAATTTTGTATCTGTAGAACCTTTATAGAAACCTGTGACCTGCAATAGAACTTAGGGATGTGCAGAGGGACGCCATACGTTGCATTAGTGATTCGGATTCGTCGGGGAGCAAATACGTTGCATTCGGCCGTATGGCGCCCCGATGCGTTAATACGGCGATTTCTATTCGTGTCCCAGCTAAAATTAAAATTAACTACAACCCCCCCCACCCTCCTGACCCCCCCAAGACTTACCAAAACTCCCTGGTGGTCCAGCGGGGAGTCCGGGAACCGTCCCCTGCACTCTCACACCCTCGGTACCGGTTTCATCATGGCGCCGATAGCCTTTGTCACAGGGGCTACCGGTGCCATTGATCAGCCCCTGTCACATGGTCATCGGTGCCATCTTGTGCTCCTACCATGTGACAGGGGCTGACCAATGGCACTGGTAGCCCCTGTGACATAGTATGGGCAAAGGCTATCGGTGCCATTTTGAGTACTGGCATCGGACGGACGGCGTGCAGGAGGTCGCTCCGGGACCCCCGTTGGACCTCCAGGGACTTTTGGCCAGCTTGGGGGGGCCTCCTGACCCCCACAAGACTTGGCAAAAGTCCAGCGGCCGTCCGATGCCAGTACTCAAAATGGCGCCAATCGCCTTTGCCCTCACTATGTCACAGGTACCGACGGTCGGCCCCTGTGACATGGTGAGGGCAAAGGAGATCTGCTGCCAATACTCAAAATGGCGCCGATAGCCTTTGCCCATACTATGTCACAGGGCCTACCGGTGCCATTGGTCAGCCCCTGTCACATGGTAGGAGCACAAGATGGCGCCGATGGCCATGTGACAGGGGCTGACCAATGGCACCGGTAGCCCCTGTGACAAAGGCTATCGGCGCCATGATGAAACTGGCACCGAGGGTGTGAGTGTAGGGGATGGCTCCCGGACCCCCCGCTGGACCACCAGGGAGTTTTGGTAAGTCTTGGGGGGGGGTTTCTGGAGGGTGGGGGGTTTGTTTAAATTTTTATTTAGGTGGCCGTATAATTCGGGGAAGATTCGTGTATTCGTGGGGAATCGAGATACGTTTCGCTTCCCCACGAATATTACGAATGATGTAATATACGTTGCGGATCGCCAATACGGCGAAAACGAATGCACACCCCTAGTAGAACTCTCCAGTCACTATTTCACTGCAGATGCTGACAATATATATAATTTAGACAAGGGCTGCTAGCGCACATCAGTCAGGCAGGCATTATGTCAGACCCCATGTCTTGTTGTACTTGAGAGTAATTTCACCTTAATCGATAAGTATACTACATTGCTTTCCGAGCGGAAAATCGAGAACTCCAAGAGCATATATTTGGTTCCCTCTTCTCTGGAGAGTAATATAGAGTCCTCTTACCAGTCTTTCAGCCCCCATGGAATGCTTTCCTTTTTCCATCTATATGGCTCTCTGTTTACATGTGGTATTTGTTGATGACTATTTATTGATTTGATTGTATTGTATTGTTGTACATCATTTTGGATGTTCCAGTTTGAATACAGGAGGCAGTATAAAAATTGTTTTAAAATAAGTACAAGAATTACAAGTTGGTAGAAGAACACTGAGGCATTTGTTTGAAACCCTGACCAGTTTTTTTCTCTGTATTTTTAGGGACTGCATGAAGGTGGGAGAGGTGGATGGAAAAAAGATTGGCTGCACTGTTAGCCTGCTGGTTTGTAGAATATTTTATTTTTCTTTGTTTTAATGGTAGGGATTTTGTTTTCATATAGCATATGTTATCAAGCTGAAAAGAAAAATAAAATAAGTGAACACTGAAAATATTGCATTTTAGATGGAAAAAGAGCAGCCAGATCTCAGAACTGCTGTGGGGCCTTCTGACACACTTAGCTTTATAACTCCTCTGAGTCAACATGTTGTAGGCTCCCTCTGCTTGTTTCAGTGCATTCTGCCAACCATCCCAACAAAACAAAAACAATTCTCTCGTATCAGCATCGATCTGAAGAAAAGGATGTATGTGGTCTTGTAAGCTCATATGCAATATCTTTGGTCAATGTTCTACTGGTTCTCTTCCTCCTACTCCCTCCTAATCCTAGATCAGGGGGGGGCAAGGGAAAATAGAGAGAGGGTCAGGCTAGATTAATATTTTTTACACCCCAAGGCACAGCAAAATTCCATTCCCCCCCCCCCCCCAATCCCTATGGATTCTTCAGCTTTTACTATCTACTCTCCCCTGGCTATAACATCAGAACAGAGCAGAGCTGAAGCGTTCTGAAGCTCTAGTGTCACTTTGAAGGATAAGTGTCTTTTTCAATAATACGTCTTTTTTAAAAAAGAAAAGTGGCATACTTTACGATAAAATCATTGGAGTGAATGTTGAAGTTGACAGATAAATATTTTTAAAAAATTCTTTTCTCAAAAAAAAGTGGCATACGTTATGACAAAAACGTGTAAGACCCCATGATTAAGTACACGTGAGCAAGCACCGTTGTGACACTTTGCATAAATTGCATTGAACAAATGATAAAACACTTCACAGCGTTAGTGTGCATTTGCTCATATATGAGGGTTTAACACGTTCATAAGATAAAGTACATTATATATGTGGTTTTTCTATACCTTGCATATAATCTCTATCACATAATTTACCAGTTCTTTCATTTTTGAGTCTTATAAACAGTGACATACGACATCAGAGATATAAACGTATACTTGTTTCTGTATTAGGATTGCAATATATAATGGAATATGTTTATTTTTGTTCTTTTGAGCTTTTGAATTTTTAGTCAGCTGACAAATGAAGAGAAATAATTCCTGAGGAATAAGCTAGCAATTCTGCCCTTTTTTGAGGGGAAAAGTTATGATTTTTTTTAGTATGTGTGTGTGCGGATGGATGAGTGTCAGAGAACAAAGTTGCAGATATGCTACACCAGTCTCTAAAGACCCTAAGCTGACTCTTCGCGCATTACAGACCATCATCGGAATCTTGATCTCATGCAGGGTCATTTCTATGGGGAGGATTTTCCTGAGGCGGATGGCTTCAGCAACAGTGGGTGTCAGCAGACCACATCATTTTATCAGGATATCAAGTCCAATGTGGATGACATCTCTGTATGGTTATCCTTCTTAGACCAAATCAATGGCGTGTCAATGTGGCAAGAGCCCCTAACTATCTAGCCAGACCTGGGCATACACTTGAATGCTTCAGGAGGATGGGGATTTGGTGTCTTCTGTCAAAGTGCATGGTGTGAAGCCCTATGGCCTGATACCTGGGTCTAGGCAGGGCTAACTCGGAATGTTGCGTTTCTTGAATTGTTTCCCCTCCTAGTTGCTCTGGTACCTTGGAGCAGTAAGTTGCAGAGCAAACAGATTGTCTTTTGGTTGACTATCAGGCTGTGGTGCATGTATTGAATAGGCAGTCCACCAGATGCCCCAGGGTGGTGGAATTGCTAAGGTAGGGTGGTCCTTGCTAGTCTTGAGCATAAATACCACAGTTTGAGCATGCCGCATATCAGGGGTAAGTAATGGGAATGCAGAATGCTTTGTCTTATGCTAAGTGGGACTTATTTCATAAGCAGGCACTCACAGCGGATGAGTTGGGACACCCTGTTCTGGACCACTTCTGGACAACTGGTCTCCAACCATTTGAGATCTTCAAGGATCCCTAGCTCTGGCTACCTGGTCAGCATACTGTTGAAGCTTTGACCAAATGTGAGGATTCTTGACAGCATGGCTGGGTCATGGGACGTAAAGCGAATGATTTGATTGTGAAATACATTTCTTCTGCAAAGGACATGGGAATATCCAGGGGCAGAGTGATCAAACACCTAGCCGGGTTATCTTTCTTTATGAAGGCACACAGCTAGAGGGACCTATCCAAATCCTTTTTGGTTAAGAAGATGCTGGCTGGATGGGGCAGAAAGGCTGGGCCAATTGTGGGCTCACGCTGTCCAATCACCCATGATGTGCTTATGAAGATATGGCTGCTGCTACCATCCATATGCACATCCCCTTTTTAGACTAGCCTGTTTCATCTGGCATTCTCATTGCCCTTCTTCGGTGTGCTGAGAATAAGCAAAATGGTAGCTGCTGCCAAGACCTATGCAGCTGCTGCAGAATATAACCTGCTCAGGATGCATGGTCCGCTTATGAATACAGATATCTAAGACAGATCAAGTTGGCTGCAGAGCCATCCGCTTATTGAAAACCTTTGATTCCCAGATTACTTGCCCAGTGAAGAATATGGATTCCTAATTGGTCATCAGGCCCTCTGGAGGGGTACATTTGCTGATCCATGCTGACCAGGTGCCTTTGTTTAAATATCAGTTCTTCGCTATTCTGCAACTGGCAATAACGAAGTTGGGACTGGATGCTAACTACTTTACTTCCTACTTCTTTCGGATTGGAGTGGCCACTGGCATGGTACAGGCAGGCTTAAGGATGGACACGATACAGCAAATAGGAAGATGGAGGTCTTTTGCTGTCAATACATACATGATGCTGGAGTGGGACAGTGCCTCTTACTCATAACCTTAAACTATTGTTGCAGATCTGCCATTGTGTCAGAGGCCCGTCTGGATCATTGGACATTCCTTCACCCATTGGGTAGCCAGGAGAGCCCGCGAGCACCTATATGGACTGCATTTATGTTTGGCTTATCAAGGTATTAACAACTTGTGGATTGATAAGGTGGTATGCTCTGGGAACAATTTCTACCCCTTTTACAGTGACAAAGAGATTTGTCGGCTGCACCTGCCACATTGGTGCTGCATCTGTGAAGCAATTACTTGGATACTCATTCCTGCAAAAAATTGATTAAGATCATCAAAGCTGACCTTGCCGAATTAGCATCTGGGTTGCCGCAGATTTGCCTGTTCTGGTCGGACATTATCCCGCGCCCAGTATGGTACAGTGTAAAACTTTGCTGGAGAGGACACATGAAGGTAAACCACCAGGTGGGTATCTGGGGATCAAAAGCTGCGAGGGCATCAGATTAAGCATGGATGGGCCAATGTGCAATGTGAAGGCATGTACAGGTTGGATAAGATACATTTGTCAGATATTGGTTATTTGGGGACGCAGATATTGGCCATAGATGAACAGTTGTGAGGGGCATGTAGCAAGGATATCCTTACCGCATGTCTACAAATGGGTACTATAATGGGAAGTATGTCCCATTCTCTATGCCAGACCAGAGAAAGGCTCTAAAAGGGTCAGGTGTAACCAGGACTGGGAGAGGGGCCTATGACAATGCTCAGAGAACCCAGGCAAGCAACAGAGCAGAAAGTCATGAGAACCTAAATTCATGTGCTAACCAAATCAGGGAGAAGGAGCCACAAGAATGAAAACGCTTGGAAAAGCAGACGGTGGAGGGAGATGAAAGGAGCTGAGCAAGACGGCTTCCTTTCCAAAGGTAAGAGGCTTCTGTGGAGCTGTTGCCCTCTAAAACAAGGGAGAACATAGGACTGTCAGGGGAGGGGCAGGAAATCATTCACTGCAGTGAGCAAGCAAACTCAGTGGAAGCTTACGGCCTAATTATCTGTGAGTGCATGGTGTCAGTCCATCCCAGCAGCATTTGTGCTGGCAGAAAGGAGAGCAAGGCCCTAGGAACTGAGCTTAGACTGTGACAGTAATAATTTGGAACCTGGAGAAACAGAGCCATAGCTTGTCTATGGCCTCTGCCATAGGCACCGCTATCCGAAGGGCGCATTAGTGCCGCTGGTGATGTCACCCTATCACTCTTGTCAGAGTGGTACAGCCCTGTCAGAATCGCCAGCAGGGCCTTGAAGGAGGAGCACTGGTGCAACCCCGCCAGATTCGATGGCAGGGCTGCCCTAAGGAGGAAGAAGAGCACCACGGCCTCACCAGAATTGTCAGCATGGCTTGAATAGGAGAAGAAACCAGCGGAGCCTGAGGAGAGGAAGCACTGTGGCCTCACTGGAATCACCAGCAGGGCCTGAGGAGAAGCACCGCAGTCTCATTGGAATCTCCGGTGGGGCCTTAGAAGGTGGAGGAGGAAGGCTGCGGCCCCACCCCTGCTGGGAAAGTCAGTGGGGCCTTAGGAAGAGAAATGCCGTGGCCTCCCCTGTGAGTCAGGCAGGGCCTTTGGAGAACGAGGAGTGGAGCGGTCTGCTCTACAGGAAGAGCACTAGGCCAGAGCTGGCATGGCCCCAAAAAGAAGGCATCCTGTTAGCCACAGGAGCTGAAGAATTTTCAGAGGGCATTTGACGGGGTTCCTCATGAGAGGCTTTGGGGAAGGGTAGGGAGTCGTGGGGTGGGTGGCGATGTCCTTTTGTGGATTACAGGCTGGCTGAAGGACAGGAAACAGAGAGTGGGATTGGGTGGACAGTTTTCTCAGTGGAAGGGAGTGGGCAGTAGAGTGCCTCAGGGATCTGTATTGCGACCCTTACTTTTCATTGTTTTTATAAATGATCTGGAAAGAAATGCGACAAGTGAGGTGATCGGTTTGCGGATGATGCAGAACTGTTTAGAGTAGTTGAATCACAGGCAGATTGTGATAGATTACAGGAGGACCTTGTGAGGCTGGAAAGTTGGGCATCGAAATGGCAGATGAAATTTAATGTGGATAAGTGCAGGGTGATGCATATAGGGAAGGATAGCCCATGCTGTGGTTGCACAATGTTGGGTTCCATATTGGGTGCTACTACCCAAGAAAGAGATCTAGGAGTCATAGTGGATAACACATTGAAATCGATTCAGTGTGCTGTGGCAGTCAAAAAAGCAAACAGAATGTTGGGAATTATTAGAAAGGGAATGGTGAATAAAACGGAAAATGTCATAATGCCTCTGTATCGCTCCATGGTGAGACCGCACCTTGAATACTGTGTACAATTCTGGTCGCCGCATCTCAAGAAAGATATAATTGCGATGGAGAAGGTACAGAGAAGGGCTACCAAATGATAAGGGGAATGGAACAGCTCCCCTATGAGGAAAGACTAAAGAGGTTAGAACTTTTCAGCTTGGAGAAGAGACGGCTGAGGGGGGATATGATAGAGGTGTTTAAAGTCATGAGAGGTCTAGAACGGGTAGATGTGAATCGGTTTTTTACTCTTTCGGTTAATAGAAAGACTAGGGGGCACTCCATGAAGTTAGCATGTGGCACATTTAAAACTAATCGGAGAAAGTTCTTTTTCACTCAACGCACAATTAAACTCTGGAATTTGTTGCCAGAATATGTGGTTAGTGCAGTTAGTATAGCTGTGTTTAAAAAAGGATTGGATAAGTTCTTGGAGGAGAAGTCCATTACCTGCTATTAATTAAGTTGACTTAGATAATAACCACCGCTATTACTAGCAACGGTAACATGGAATGGACTTAGTTTTTGGGTGCTTGCCGGGTTCTTGTGGCCTGAATTGGCCACTGTTGGAAACAGGATGCTGGGCTTGATGGACCCTTGGTCTGACCCAGTATGGCATGTTCTTATGTTCTTAAGAAGAAGAGTGCTGCTTCAAGAAGTGAGAAAAAACATGTGTGGTATCCTCTGGCAGTCTAAAAATTATTTTGTCTGAGTCTTCGAGTCTGAGAAAATGGATATTCATGAAGTGTCCCTCAGTCCTTCCAGGGGCCAACAGAACACCAAAATCAATTGCAAAAGATTGGAACTCTGAGAAGGCATAAACAGGACTCAGACTCATTTGCCTTAAGTTAAAGAGAAGGGGAGTGTATGTGTGTATGTGTGAGAAACTGAGAGAAAACATGTGTGTGCATGTGTGACACAAAACATTGAATGGAAGAGAGAGCATATGTGGGTGTGAGAGAGAGAAAGTGACAGAGAGCATGCACATGTGTGAGACTGAGAATGAGCACGTCCATGTGTGTTTGAGAGAGACCGAGAGCGTGTACCTGTGTGTGTGGAGAAAGTTTGTACGCTACAGTCCCCTTTCCAATCTGCCTGCTAATACATGACAATCTCAGGGCATCTGAAAATCAATAGTTCCCAGGTATGGAAAACAGATTTTTTTAAAAATCCTTATTAGTTTTAACTATTGGGTGCTATTTGATATGTCAATTTTGAATATTTATTGGTGTTTGAAAAATGTTTATATGAGTTTTTAATTATTGGATGTTATTCATTAGCTGTTTTGAATTATACTTATTATTGGTGTGGTTTTACTACTATTGATAAAATTTATATTTCTTGATTGTATTGTTTTATGAGGAATGGTAATGTTTCTTTTTTTCCATTATTGCATTGTTTACAGAATATGGCTCGTTGCACTTTCCTGCACAATTTTTTCCTGCACAAGTCTATTTATATTCTGTGGTCTCCTCTGTTTTTAAAGGTCTGTCTGTGTTCTGCATGTGTGACGGAGGTAAGGTATTCCACTAGTGTGTAGTTTCTGTGTAGGAATATATAGTAGCTTGGCTTGTTCTGTTTTCCTTATAGGGCGTGTATTGGTGGTTTAGGGCCTGGTGTAATATTTGCAGTGTTACCTTTTCATAGAACGTTCTTGCTGTTTGAATGCTGGCAGTTAGTGGTGTTTTGATATAGAAAGTTTATTGTATTGTAATTCTATTTTCTTATGGTTTTCTGAAGGCCAAGCCCATGCCCATGGTGCTTTACAGTATGACTAATACCATATGGGTTCCAAGTGTGTTTTGCTTTTTCGCAGAGTTTTCTGGCTGGCACCACAGCACTGCATGTAAATATAAAATACATATTGTAGAAGACTATACTTGGAATATCCTTTTTCATGTAAAATCTGTTATAAATGTGTAATTTTTAATTGTATATATGGAGGGTGTGACAGGTTAGAAGGCAGGTGCAAGGCTGTAAGATTTGCCTGAGGCACCTAATACCCTCGCAGCAGCCTTTGGCATTGCTGTACATACATCTAATAGTCTCGCAACTCTGGTGTCATGTGCTCTGTAATGGGTGAGGGTGCAATTTTTCACTTGGCCATAGGTGCCAATTTGCCTGGCTACGGCTCTGTGGAGAAATAAACCCCCTGTTGAACTGTGCGTAGCAGCAGCTATGCTGGGGGGAAGGAGAACAAGGCCCTATGAACTGAGCTTAGAGCGTGATATTAGTGTTTAGGGCTTGGAGAAATAAACCCCTGTTGAAATTTGTGTAGCAGCAGCTGTGCTGGGGGAACAGAGAGCAAGGCCCTATGGACTGAGCCTGGAGCCTTAAGTAGTGTTTGGGGCCCTGGAGGAATAAAAAACCCTTTTCTGAACTGCAGCGAACATTGTAGGCCCTAGAGAGGAATGCGAAGGGCCATTAATATATCTTGGTGATGATTGGTTATGCCACTCGGTTCCCATGGACCATTCTGCTATGCACTAATTCAGCCAAAGTCATAGCAGAGAGTCAATCTGAATTTTCTGCCAAGTATGGTTTCCCTGGACAGTCTTAACAGATTGAGAGACTAACTTTATGTCTCAGTTATTATAGCAGGTATGGGCTTCATTTAGGGTCCAACACATTAAGACATCCACCTATCATCCCCAGACAGATGAGTTGGTGGAGCGGTTCAATCTGACCATAAAGGGGATATTATGTAAATGCATCCAGGGAGACTTGAGTAACTGGGACCAATTAATTCCGTTCCTCTTGTTCGCAGTCAGAGGGGTGTCTCAGAGCTCAACAGGACTTTCCTTGTTTGAGCTTCTATTTGGGAGACAACCTCAGGGCTTATGTGCTTTGGAAGAAATTTGGGAAGGTCAAACCCCTTTTGGCACAAACGTTGTCAGTTATGTTGTACAACTGAGAGACAGGTTGCATAAGACACAACAGAAAGCCCAAGAGAATTTGCAAAAAGTGCAGGAATGACAGAAGACCTATTATAGTAAAGTATAGAGCGAGAGTTTCAAGTTGGGGATAAAGTACTAGTGTTAGTACCGACTCCTCCTAACCAAATGTTAACCCACTGGAGGAGCCCCTGTGAGGTTCTCAAGCATCTTGGACCCATGGATCATGAGGTAATGCAAGGGAGAAATAGGACCCAGGTCTTTAATGTCAATTTACTAAAACCCTGGATTGAGAAAGATGTGCTGGGAATTGACAGCCCCAGAGATGAGGAAATAGACCTTGGCCCAGAGGTTGGCCATGAGGCAGAATAGGGTATGATACGAGTATGTACTGGCCTGACCCTAAATCAACAACAGGACATCAAGACCCTAACAGAGCAATTTCCTGATGTTTTTTCCAGTTTATTTATTTGAAAATTTTTATATACCGACATTAGTGGGGGAACATCACATCGGTTTACATAAAACTAAAATATAGCAAACAGGCTTTACAGAGAACTATGAACTGTGTAACAAACAGCTTAGAACTATGAACTGCATTAAGAATAATTATAAGTTTACTGGGGAAAACCCAAATAATTCTGCATAGGATATTTACATAGCCAGGAAAGATTGTAAGTCAGAAGCCATATAGGATTCCTGAAGCTAAATTGAATGAAATTAAAAAAAACAATTAGAAGAAATGTTAAAACTAGGGTTAATAGAGGAATCACATAGTAATGGGCAAACCCAATGGTATTAGTCCCTAAATCTGATGGATCTACCTGTTTCTGTATAGATTTCCTTCAGGCAAATGCCATCTCCTGCTTTGGCACATACCCAATGCCAGGAACTGAGGACTTGCTGGAGCAGTTGGGGGGGGGGGGTACACTTTCTGTCAACCTATTTAATGGTTGTACATAATTATTATTTTCATTATTTTTACCATTATTTTAATATCTCCCTTCATTGTTAGCTTACCCTCCCCCCTCCTTCCTAGCCCCTGTTATCTAGTAGCCCCCTTCCCCTATTTAATATCAGTTTAATTGTAAAGCTTCTTGCTGCATTTCTGTTTTATGGAAACCGATGTGATGTTACTAACGAACGTCGGTATATAAAAAAAATAAATCTTAAATAAAATCTACCTTAGACTTATCTAAAGGGTATTGGCAAATTCCCTTAGACTAGAGAGCTAGGGAGAAGACAGCATTCATTACTCAAAGGGGTTTACACCAGTTTAAAGTCCTCCCATTTGGGGTTCATGGATCCCCTGCCAGTTTCCAGTGCGTGATCAACCTGATACTAAGGTCCCACCAGGTGTATGCAGGGGTGTACCTGGATGATGTAATAAATTTCTCCATGACTTGGCCAGAGCACATTAAATATCTAATTAGGGTACTCCAATCCCTACGTCAAGCAGGTTTGACTACAAACCCAAAGAAGTGTGCAATGGCGCAGGCGGAGATACAATATTTAGGGCATATAGTAGGGAATGGGACTGTAAGACCTTAGTCAAAAAAAAATAAAGGCAGTGGGAAAAACTCCAAGACCTAAAACAACAAAACAGGTAAGAGTGTTTTAGGATTAGCTGGATACTATAGAAGATTTATTCCGAATTTTGCTGATCTTGCTGGCCCCTTGACCAACATGTTGAAAAAGGACCAACCTAATCAAGTCCAGTGGGATTCTGCCACAGAAAAGGTCGTTGAGGAAATAAAAAGGAAGCTATGTGACCATCCTATTCTACATAGTGTAGACTTTAAGCTCCCATTTGTTTTACAGATAGATGCCTCAGATGTAGGGTTGGGGCAGTCCTGTCTGAAAGGATGAAGAGCCAATCCTTCCTAAATCTTAGTCATCAGGTAAAAGATAATGAGAAGCACTATGCGACCATAGAAAAAGAATGCTTAGTCAAATGGGCCTTGAAGAACCTGCAATATTACCTATTGGGAAGATCATTTCCGTTTGTTACAATCATAACCCTCTAAAGTGGCTCAATCAAATACATAGTACCAATGCATACCTTACTAGGTGGTATATGGCTCTAAAACTCTCTAAATTCATGATTCAGCATAGAGTGGAAGTGAATTATCAAAATGCAGATTTTGTGTCCCAAAAGATTACATAGATTGACGACAGGGAAGAGCCAAACTCCCAGGAAAAAAGGGGGGGAGTATGTAATGGGAAATATGTCCCATTCTCTAAGCCGGACTGGAGGAAGGCTCTAAAAGGGTCAGGTGTAACTAGGGCTGGGGGATGGGCCTATAACAATGCTCAGAGGACCCAGGCAAACAGCAGAGCAGAAAGTCATGAGAACCTGAACTCAGATGCTTACCTAATCAGGGAGGAGGAGCCACAAGAAGGAAAACGCTTGGAAAAGCAGACAGTAGAGGGAGGAGAGAGAAGCTGAGCAAGGCGGCTCCACTTCCAAAGCAGTCCTGGTGAATGTTTGTGAGCTCTGGTGGTGCAGTGGAGTGGTGTTTATGGACTATCACTCTGGTGTGCAGTTGAGGGTCCTAGGATACTGCAGTATAAATCTGCCCTTGGATGTCTAGCTGTGGAGTGAACCAAGGTACAAACTGATGGAGCCTTACAAAGTGTGGTGGCAGTGGCAAGGTACAAAGGGATGGAGCCTTACAGTACCTGAGCTGATGGCAAGTTTTATAGGTGACGCTGGGGTCTTCACCAAGGTACAAGGTCTACTTATGGCTGACAAGAGGACGCCTTTACAGCAAAAAAGTGGTGCGTGAGTAAGCCTTGGCAGGGAGGGTCCCCTTGCTTGGAAACACTTGGAAACAAGGTGGGGGGGGGGGGGGAGAGCTGGAGCAAAGATTCCTGCCTTGCTTGGTGTTTTCATAGCGGGTGGTAAACTAGTGGGGCATAGTCCAGTTGTTCATTGCCATGGCTCGGATATCAGTTTTTAATTGCTAATGTGTTCTTGATAATAAAGTTGCAGCCTGTACTTCCAATTTATACTTCTTGCGTACATCTTGCTTGTGTCTTGTTTTCACTCACTGTGTATGCTGTGGAGTGGAGATGGATTTGGCAGGCGTTATAATCGCAGCTGCCAGCGTTATTGTAGAAGTTTATTTTCTGCAGTGGCTGTCTGAGGTTTTCACTTTCTATGAGAAACATTTCTTCATGATGAACTGAGAGAATATAGTTTGGGAGATAAATGTGTTTTTGCTTGGAATATATGATGAATAACATTTGTTCATATCATTTTTTTTTAATTCAAAATACTAAAATATCAATAATAGAAAAATGCTAAAAATTATTTTGGATGATTATTTTACAATAAATTTCATCAGTGTGCTTTGGGTATTTTTTGGATTATTAAATTGTTTATAAACATTTGTATGTTTGTAAAGGGGAGTGTTTAATGATTTTATATATTGGATTTTGTATAATAAATGAAAATATTGCTTTATTATACTATACATCTTTATTTGGTTATTTTGTGATTTATTGATGTATATGTAGGCATAATTTTTTTTTCTGGGGCATGATAATATCGTTGTCATGACATTTCTTACCAGGCTGAAACAGAAAGAAGTTCGCATTCTCAATACAAATCTCAGAATCTCTCTCTTGAAGTTGTTTGTGGAGAATAACGTAAGGAGTGCTTTCTTAAATATATCCGAAACCAAAATCCTTCAGAAGAGGCCCATCATAGCAGATTCATAGTACAGATTCCTATTCCTTACTCTGCTAATTACATGCAGTATCTCCTAGCTGAATGAAGTGGCAGTCAGGCAGGTCTATATTAAATGGCCTCGATCAGAAATCAGGCCCTTTTTCCAGGATTCTGATGATGTAGAGTTTGTATTATTGCTGCCAAATCTCTCCTTATATTATTTTCATATTAAAATATGAATCCTATTGTTATGGTTTTGAGGTGTTTGGTGGATTCTTAGGTGCTGCAGTGATGGCCACTCCCACGGGGAGGAGCCCCGCGGGGAAATGCAGTACCAGGCTAGACTCAGATGCACAAACACAGAGAGAGTTTTTATTGTACAGCTTGTAGAGTTCACCAGAGATGGCAGTAGTGAGTAGATTCTTGCAGCAGCAGTCTTGGGTCCTCGGCTGAGGAGACCCGTCCCACAATGGTGGTATAGGGAGCTCCGATGCAGGTTTCCAATGAGGAGCAGTAGGTGAGACAGACTGGTAGATGTTAGGTTACTCACACTATTGTAGCTGTAATGGTGGAGTTCCCAGCAGGTAGAAGATTGGTAGCAGGCACCAAGGTAGACAACTCAGGCCCTCGAGGAGCGCGTACCTGGATACTGGATAGGCACCTAGAAAGAAGCATAGGGCTCGCGAGGAGCAGGTACCCAAGTTAATAAAACCCCGGAGGGTGTAGGAGAGCTTCCAGCAGCAGTGAAAAGCGGCAGAGCAGCTTAGACCGGACAAATCCAATCCTGGCTAACTCAAAGTCAGTCATCAAATGGGCAGCCTAAATACCCGGATGTAGTGACATCACTCGAGGGGAAGCCCCAGAGATTCGCGCCAACATTGGAATAAAGATGTGGGTAGCGCGTGCACACCCTAGGAGGCTCTCAGGTGAATCATGGCGGAATGCCTTGCCATAGCCGTTTCAGGGACGCTGGGGAGTGCAGCAAGCAGACGTGACGGTCGCCGTTTTCCTGAGGCTGGTGGAGAAAGCGAATATTGAGGTGAGGCATGTGGGACGAAGCTGTCTGAGTCCGACGGATGCAACACCTATTTTCTGGGATAGGGGGCTGCGGGATCAGGCCTTAAGACCCACACACTTTTTGGTTTGTACTCTGTCAGCATTTAACCGGCTATATCTTTGGAATATCACCAGTTAAGGTAAAATTCCTGGATAAACTTGAAGATTTGAAGAAACCTAACCAGCAATACTGAAACAAAGCTGGTTAGGTTTCAAACTTTTCTGGGTACGTATAGCTAGATAACTTTGTTCAAGGATATTCAGCAGGATTTTTTTCCCACTGAATATCTCTGATAACTTATCCATTTTCCAGTTGTTTTGTTTTGTTTTAAATATTGACCTCATTATGTAGACAGAACTATTATGAGCATGTTATCAAAATCTAAAAATTCTGTTATCTTGGATGGGAATTGGTGATTTTAAGCACTGGAAAGGAAATAAAATACAATTAAGCATGAGTATGGAACTTTTAACACCAAATGAATATGGTCAGTTCAAGAAATCCTACTTTGATTGGAATTTGCATTTAAATAACATGCAAAGCAGCTGTTGTTGTGCTTGGGGTGGACCCTTTGTCCTGGAACAGTGCGGGGACTGCCCCAGGGGGTGGAGCACGGAAGGAGACAGAGGCGGTGTAGAGCTTTACCACTGGAAGCCCGAGGTCCCCCTGGGAGGAACCTGTAGGGACCCGGGACACTTGGACTTAGGTGGGCCTCGCAGGGTCTCCTGGGAGAAAGGAAGTCCGGTGTGCCCACTGAGACTAGGGGAGCGCTATCGGATTCGAGGCTGAAGACAGGTTGAAGCAGAGAGAACCAGTATAGTGATGGCGATGACAAGGCTAGGGACAGAGCCAGAATCAATGGACAAGGTCAGGCAGGCAAAGGTCAGAATCCAGAGGTCAGTCCGAGGAATGGTCAACAAAGCAAGGGTCAGGAGCCGGAGGTCAGACGAGATCAAGGAGCAAGCTGAGGTCTTAGGCAGGCGGCAGGCAGGCAGGTCAGGAACAAGCTGAGGTCTTTGGCAGGCAGCAGGCAGGTAGGTCAGGAACAAGCTGAGGTCTTTACCAGTAAGTCAGTCCAGGGTAAGACCAGGGAGATGAACAGACGAACGTTGGCACAAGCAGGAACAGAACTGGAACAGAAGGATCCTGGAACAAGACTAAGGACAAGCAAGCAAGATACACAAAGAAGGGTGATCTCAGGAACAAACCGACCCGATTGCCAAGGCAAGGAACTTCGTTTTAACAGGAACTCAATCAGGGCAAGCAACAGAACTAGGCCCCGCCCTGGAGCCTACATCAGAGCGGCTAGTCTGCGCGTGTGCGCCTAGGAACGTGGCCTGTGTTGCTGAGGACGCCGAGGCTCGGCGTGAGGCCTGGCGCACAGCCGAAGGCCCGGCAACCACCGCCGCAGGATGCCGGGGCCTAGCTGGACTAGCAAGGGCTGCGAGGGAGACTGAACCTGGGACCCACTGTGGAGCCCTGAAGGTGAGCGGTCCCGTGCGTGGGACGGCTGCGGGCAGGGCGCGTAACAGTATTCCCCCTTCTTGGCCTTCCCCTATGCGGCTGGGGTTTCTCAGGATTCTGTCTATGGAAGGTCTTCAAGAGATTGAGGATATTTTGAGAGGGTTCCCACAAGTTCTTCTCGACCCCGTAGCCCTCCCAAGCTAGGAGATACTCCCATTTGCCTCAGCGTCACCGGACGTCAAGGACTTCTCTTACCTGCAGAGATGTATCAGGTTCTGCCGAGATGCATGGAGCAGGAGGGTCTTTACGAGAGGGCCAAGACAGGACCAGAGGCTTTAGCAAAGACACATGGAATGTATTGTGGATCCCAATGGACCGGGGTAGCTGGAGCTGATAGGAAATGGCTCCCACTCTTTGGAGTATTGGAAAAGGACCAATATACTTCGGGGCCAGCCGATAAGAAGAAAGTTGGAGACGGATATGCCAGGCACTCAACCAGACTTTCTGGCCAGGTCGAAAGAGTGAAGCATGTCGTCAATGATGATCCGAGGCGCATTTAGCACGCTCAGCAGCCTGCGAGAGTCGCTCTCTTACCCGAGTCCACACTTGGCAGATGGTTTGATCCATGGTTTGTGCTGCAAGGGATGGAACTATCACAGGAACAGGAAGAGGCAGATGGGGCTGCCTTCCAAAGACAACTGCAAATGGAGACATGTTGATGGCTTCTGCAACATGAGTGTTATGTGACAGCTTGGCCCAAGGGAGGAGGTCTGATCAATCATTCTGCTGGTTGTTTATGTATGAACGTAAAACGTTTTCAAAGTCCGATTAGTTCTCTCGGCCTGCCCATTGGCCTGAGGATGGAAGGACGAAGTATAACTGAAAGAAATATCAAATTTCCGGTATAAGGAGCGCAAATACTTGACGGCAAACTGTGGTCCCCGATCGGAGACAATCTCCTTGGGGAGTCCATGGAGTCGAAAGATATTTTTCAGGAAGAGTCTTGCTAATTATGGGGCTGACGGAAAACCCGGCAAAGGAATAAAGTGACCCATTTTCGAGAAGTGGTCGATCACAACCCAAATTACTGTGTTGTTTTGTGACGGAGGAAGGTCTGTGATGAAGTCTGTCAAAATACTAGCCCAAAGTTCATTAGGCACTGGGAGTGGCTGTAGCAAGCCCCAAGGCTTTCCTGTTGGTGGTTTTTGTTGCACAAATTGGACAAGAGTCCATATAATTCCGTGAATCTTGCACCATGGTGGGCCACCAGTAGTGTCGGTGCAGCATCTCCAGGTTTGTGGCATGGCTGGGATGGCCTGCCAGTTTCGAATCATGGGCCCACTTTAAGACACGGTCATGTAGTCAGCGAGGGACGACAGTCTTCCCAACTGGAACAGTAGAGGTTGCTGCTAACGAGATACAAGCAGGGTCGATGATATAACTAGGAACTTCCGGAAGAACTTCGGGCTCAAAGGACCAAGACAGCATGTCAGCTCTTTGATTCTTGGAACCAAGACAGAAACAGAGGATGAAGTCAAACCTCTCAAAGAACAAGGCCCACCAGGCCTGGTGGGAATTCAGAAGCTGAGCCTCCTTGAGGTGTTCTAGATTTTTGTGATCCGTGAATATGGTGAATTTGTACTGCACCTCTTCCAACCAGGGGCGCCATTCCTGGAGGGCTAACTTCACTGCTAGCAGTTCACGGCCACCAACCGTATAGCATTGTTCTGTGGGAGAGAACTTATGTGAATAATTGAACAGGGAATTAACTTGCCCATAGGCGAGTGTTGATTCAGAACAGCCCCGGCACTGATTGCTAAGGCATCCACTTCCACTAAAAATGGACGTTTGGGATCCGGGTGATGGAGACACGGATCAGAGCTGAAGGCTTCTTTGAGCATCTGGAAGGCCGCAAAAGTTCTAGGTGTCCAAACTTGGGTGTTGGCCCCTTTCCTAGTCATAGCTGTGAGTGGGGCAACCATGGAGGAGTAGTTGGCAATGAAACTTCGATAATAGTTAGTGAAGCCCAGGAACCGTTGCAAGGCTTGAAGACAGACTGGCTGGGGCCAGTCGCGGATCCCTTGGACTTTCTCTGGGTCCATTGAAAACCCATGTCAGATGATATATATCCTAGGAAGGGTAGATGAGTGCATTCAAACAAACATTTCTCCAGTTTAGTGTACAGGTGATTTTCTCTCAATCACTGGAGGACAATGCGAACATGTTCGCGGTGGCTCTCAATGTCCTTAGAGAATATCAAAATTTCATCAAGATAGACAACAACAAAGTTGTACAGGAGATTCCTAAAGATCTCATTCATGATGCACTGAAAGACTGCTGGAGCATTAAATAGCCCAAAGGGCATGTCTACGTATTCGTAGTGGCCGTCTCTAGTATTGAATGCCGTCTTCCAAATATCATCAGGTTGAATATGTACTAAATTGTATGCACCTCTCAAATTCAACTTGGAGAATACTCGGGCGCCTTCAAGACGGTCGAATAATTCACTGATAAGGGGTAGCGGGTACCGGTCCTTGCGCATTATAGCGTTCAGACCCCGGTAATCAATGCAGGGATGTAGTCCACCATCTTTTTTCTTTACGAAGAGAGTCAGAGTGTCAGATAAACCCCTTCTCCAAATTTTCTTTTTTTATAATCCGACATAGCCTGAGTCTCAGCTGTGACAAGGGATAAGTTCTGTCTTTGGGAGGCGTCGTGCCCGGCAGAAGTTCAATAGGACAGTTGAACTTACGTAATGGAGGCAGAGTGTCTGCTCTCTCTTTCGAGAATACTCACTGAACTCCGCATACTGCGGAGGCAGATCAGGAAGAGTCGTGGATTTCAAAACCGGTATCACAGGCGACACCGGGCAGAGACAAGTAGTTTGGCATTTGGGTCCCCACTGTACCAACTGCAGGGATTGCCAATCGAACTGGGGTTCATGGGCCTGGAGCCAGGGCAGCCCCCAGAATTACCGGATGCGTTGAGCGTTTCAACACATAGAAGGATATCTCTTCTTCATGGAGGGTACCCACTGTAAGGTGAATGGCCACAGTCCGATGGGTAATTAGACCGGGCAGATGTTCTCCTTGGATGGAGGCAGTACGAAGACTCACCTCTCATGGTTGAAGGGGTATTTCCAGAAGTTTGACGATATCCATAATGAAGCTGCCACTCGCTCCGGTATTGATGAGAGCAGTGGTGGCGAACGTGTGGGCCTTGATGCCCAGGGACACTGGGAGCAAACGTTGAGGGCCAGAAACAGTTGTGCCCAAGCTCGGGATCCCCACCGGGCTCAGGCATTATAGTTTACTGGACGGACCGGGCAGAACAGCAGACGATGTCCAGAAGTGCCACAGTAAAGGCAAAGCCCTTCCTTTCTATGGCGGAGATGTTCCGTTGGAGACAACCGTCCCAACGGTTCCACCATGGAGGAAGGTGGTACTGCATTCTTCGCAGGAGTGCAGGGTACACTTGCAGGATGTACTGGTGAAGAGTGTGGAGCCTTTACTTCTAGGTGTCTTTGCCGGAGGCGATCCTTCCAGCAAGGGAGATCAAGTCTTCTAGAGACATGGGAGTCTCACGGACAGAGAGCTCATCCTTTAGAGCAGACGAGAGTCCATCTAGGAAGATGGCTTGCAGGCAATCTTCTTTCCACCCAAGTTCTGTGGCCAATGTTCAGAACTCCACTGTATATTTAGAGAGGGTTCTTGACCCTTGGCGAAGGTGGAGTAAATTTATGACTGGTGATAGCTATCCAACCAGGGTCTCCAAAGGTCTGTTTGAAGAGAGCAATGAAGTCAGATAACTTGGAGAGAATGGGATCAGAACATTCCCATAAGGGAGAGGCCCATGCCAGAGCCTTCCCTTCCAACCGGGACAAGATGAAGGTGACTTTGGTGATCTCCTTCAAAAACAAGGAAGGTTGGATTGCAAATTGCATAAAGCACTGATTAAGGAAGCCACGACAGGAGTGTGGGTCCCCATTGTATCTAGGAGGTGCAGGTAGTGCCAGAGTTGCTTTAGGAAGCATAGTGGCCGAGAGGCATAGCCATAGCAGTCTCTTGTAGCTGGGAGCGTAGTTCTTCTACCGAAGAAGCCAGCGTCTCCAAGGCTTGATGATGTTGCTTTACTGTAGCAGCAAGTCCTGGTAGGGCCCTGTAGGCGGGAGACTCCACAGAGTCCATGGCCTTGGCAACCTGTTGTACTCCGGGTGGACCCTTTGTCCTGGAACAGTACCTGCCCCAGGGGGCGGAGCAAGGAAGAAGACAGAGGCGGTGTAGAGCTTCACCACTGGAAGCCCAAAGTCACCCCGGGAGAAGCCCGTAGGGACCCAGGCCGCTTGGACTTAGGTGGGCCTCGCAGGGTCTCCTTGGAGAATGGAGGTCTGGTGTGCCCACTGAGACTAGGGGAGCGCTATCGGGTTCAAGGCTGAAGACAGGTTGAAGCAGAGAGAACCAGTATAGTGATGGCGATGACAAGGCTAGAGACAGAGCCAGAATCAATGGACAATGTCTGGCAGGCAAAGGTCAGAATCCAGAGGTCAGTCCGAGGAATGGTCAACGAAGCAAGAGTCAGGAGCCGGAGGTCAGACGAGATCAAGGAGCAAGCTGAGGTCTTTGGCAGGTGGCAGGCAGGCAGGTCAGGAACAAGCTGAGGTCTTTAGCAGGTGGCAGGCAGATCAGAAACAAGCTGAGGTCTTTACCAGTAAGTCAGTCCAGGGTAAGACCAGGGAGACGAACAGACGAACATTGGCACAAGCAGGACTAGTAAGTAGGCACAAGCAGGACTAGGAAGCAGGAGCAGAACTGGAACAGAAGGATCCTGGAACAAGACTAGGGACAAGCAAGCAAGATACACGAACAAGGGCAATCTGAGGAACAAACCGACCTGATTGCCAAGGCAAGGAAGTGAGGCCAGGAACTTCCTTTTAACAGGAACTCAATCAGGGCGCGCCGCGGAACTAGGCCCCGCCCTGGAGCCTACATCAGAGCGGCTAGCCAACATGTGCCTAGGGGCGTGGCCCGTGTTGCTGAGGACGCCGAGGCTCGGCGTGAGGCCTGGCGCACAGCCGAAGGCCCGGTGACCGCCGCTGCGGGCCGCTGGGGCCTAGCTGGACTAGCGAGGGCCACGAGGAGACTGAACTGGGACCCGCTGTGGAAAGTCGAAGGTGAGCGGTCCCATGTGCGGGACGGCCGCGGGTGGGGCTCATAACAGCTGTTTTCCACTATCAGTATATTAGATATATTTAAAAGAAATCCATTGAAGTTTAACATTATTGCACACAATTAGCTAACTAGTCATAATAACATGGTTTTTGATTGTCTAATTAGTAAAGAAATATTTTTCTTTCAAATGAATAAATTCGTAAAACTGAAATGTCAATACATAGGCAAATTGTACTCAGCCAATATCCTGCAGAATTTTGAATTATAACTACTGAATTGTTTATGCTTTTCTGCAGTTTATTCTTAGTCTGCCACAGAAAACTAGGAACCTTAGTCATAAATGCTACTGGCAATCAGGGTGAGGGAGCTTCTTATAGCATGATTTTTATAAAGAGTTGGAAACCCCCATTCAGGAAATCTTACAATGAAATATTTCCCCAAGCACTGCCTTTAAAAGCCACAAGGTCAATATTCAGTAGGAAAGTTAGCCAGGTAAATTTCCCAAAGATATTCGGTAGGATTTAGCCAGATGAGTCTGCTGCTGAATATATCTGGAGAAGGTTACCTGGGTAGCTTCAGGAAAGTACTTTTTCTTACCAGACTTGTTCAACTAAGATTATTCAATTAGACGGTAACTTTCAAACTGGCATGCACATGTGCGCTGGCGTGCCTCCAGCAGCACAGCAAGTTTATAACTTGCACGCACATATGTGTGAATGTTATAAAATACTGTAGGTGCATGCCCATCTGCGTCCAGTTTTAAATGGGCCCTTGCCTAGGCTCATAAATGCCATTTCTACCACATAAATCAGGGCATTTTAAAAGGGGCACATCATTACCAGTTTCACCAGTTCTCCACCAGTTCGCCCAGTTATGATCTGGGTCCTCCAAACCCCCCTGGTTTAATAGTCTGCATTCCCCTCAGTTACCCCAGACCCTTTAAACCTCTCCGAAACTGCTTTTCTTTTTTCTGATTTACTCCTCCTCCATAGCAGAAATAAATGTATGCAGCAGGAGCCCAGGCGCATAGATAGATATGGGCACATGTCTTGGCCCAGTCCTGGGAATACCCATGCCCCACCCAGACCATGCCCATGCCCCTTTTTGAAACTCACTGAGATAGATGTGCACACAGCCCGAGATGGGCACGCATCTCCAAGTTTTGAAAATAGGGTGGGTGCGTGCAAGCCCAATCCAGTTTGCTCCAGTGCAAGAGTTGCTTCAGGTTTATTAATGTAACAATCTCAGTATTTTCTGTTGGACTAATGCAAATATAAAACTGGAGCATGCTTTGTATTGGAGCAAAACTTGACCATAGTATCAAAGTCATGAAGGCAATGGCATAAGTGGGGGCATGTTAAGGACAATTTCTATTGCAATGATTGCTAGAATATATTTTTGTTGTGAGCTATTTAGTTAGTAAAATTGTTTTTAAGATTTATTGCTTTAAGTACTTGGCTATTTACTTAAAGTATATAGCCAATCATTTTCTTGCTTTTTGTGCATGATATATTTAGGAATAAAAGTCAATAGACAAATTGAAAGTGATTCATCTTATGGCATATGCAATTTGCGTTTATTTACTTTATTTGATGTATTTAAAAATTTCAGTTCTGCTGAATAGAGCAGATTGTTCTAGGTGAATTACAGCATCAATAAGATAATACAAGATATACATAAAACTTCAAACACTCATCCTACCTAAGACATCACATATAGCACTACTAGCCATTAAATTACAATTTCATAGAACACCAAGGCAATTGTAGGGGGAGAGGTCTAAGTTGTCAAAAGAAAGACTTCCTTGTATAAGAAGACTTTTAAGTTCTTTCTGCAGGATAAAAGGTCAGATTCATTCTTGATATCTAAAGGCAGAGCAGCAGCTAGAGTAAAAAGCCTACCATGTATATATATTGAAGACAACAAATCGTAAAAAAAAAAGGGGACGATGAGCAATGATTTTTCAGTTAAAGAGTTAAAGAAGGAACATAATGCTGTTAAAAGATTTTCAGATAAACCAGGCCACTATCTTTGAGAGCGTTGTATGTTAAGGTCAACAACTTGAACTTTGCCCATGTTTTACGTTTGGCAGCTCACTGGATGCCACCCCCCCTCCCCGGGAGCCACACTCACCGCAAACACTGTCATGCCTCCTTTCACAGTGGGGACACCCTGGTCAGTGTGTGCCACTTGGAGCAGTATGTGGTGCTTGGACGCCATCAGCTTCCTGCTCCTCCCCAGGGCCTCTTTATACATACACGCACCAGGTTTTAAAGGGTCCATGGTGGGAAAAGTCCCCACAGCGCCCTTTAATTACATCAGCTGTTTCCCCTATATAAGTCTCTCGATGATCTTCCAGAAGCGCCTCAGCAATGGTTTCCTGCCTAGAGCAATGCTTGTCCTATCTATGCTTGTCTGCATCCTTGATTGTTCCTGCATTCCTGGCTCCTTGCTTCTTTGTTCCTATTATCTAGCCTTGCCTTGCTCAGCCTGCCTCGTACAGCTTTGCCTCGCCCAGCTATCTCGTCCAGTGTCACTTGTGTGTCTTTGTCCATTCTTAGCTTTATCCCCTAGACCTGACCTCTTGCTTTGCATCTGACCATGTTTGCTTGCTGCCTGGACCTGACCTCTTGCATTGAATCCTATCTATGCTTGTCTGCCACCTGCCCTGACCTTTGACCTGTTTCTAATATCTCCAGCCTGCTGCCTGTCCTGATCCCCATGTGCCCTTGGACTCTTGTATCTCTCTACTGCCCTTGGGACCCACCTAGGTGCTGCTGGCCACCAAAACCCAAGGTCTCAAGCTGCGGGGGAGGTGGCTAGATTAGGCGAAGCTCCATCTGTCCTGCATTAGGACGTGTTCAAGTAGGCCTCATGGGTTCCCCTATGAAGCTGTGTCAACTATGCCAGGATAAGTGCTCACTCTCACGCCACTCATCACACCGGGAAAGAATAAGCAGCTAGTGGAATTTAATAAGGCGAGGGCTGATATAGTCTTTACAGCTTCCATCAGTTATTAGTCAAGCGACATGAGTTCTGGATCTGTTGCAAGGCCTGCAGTTGGCTCTTAGGGAAGCCCAGGTAAATAGAATTGCAGTAATCAAGCAGACTTAGTACTCAAGCTTGTAAAACAGTTTAAAATTCAGATTTTTGGAGTAAATACTTGAGGATCGCTACTAAAAATAGTTTAAAGCAGGCAGATTTCAATACTGCCTGAATCTGAACTTTGAAGATAATGACACCTAGGTCCCGAACTCCTGTTTTAAAAGGATACACTTAATCTTTGAACTGTGAGTGACAGAGTCAGCTGGGACAAGGTCTTGGCTTACACAAAGGGCTTCAATTTTTTTTTATGATTTAGTCAGTTTAGTAAAAGATATTCAATCTTCTGCTTTATCTTCAAATGCATGAATAGATAAGCTGCGGAGTATCTCTCCAAAATTCTGTTCTCCTACACAGTCACAAGAGAACTCTAATGCTCCCAAATGGCTCTTCTTTCCTCCTTTCCTCTACTTCTGTCAGACTGACTTGTACAACACTTGTATTTAGTTGCTATGCTCCAAAAATTCAGAACCAGGTACCACTACCCCTGTGCTTCAAGCCATGTTACTTTGCTTTTCATAAAAAAGCTAAGGCATAGCTGTTGAACTATGCCATCCCCCAAGCTCCTCAACAAGGACCATCAATTTTAGTGACTTGGCTGTCAGACATCTCAAGCAATGGACCATTACTCAGACACACCTGAACTCTTGTATTCTAGATTTGTATTTTCTCAGCACCTGACACCAGTCTATTAATGCATCCCTGCTCTTGCACCTATTATATATTTTATATATTCATGTTTCGCTGACAGATCCTCAGTCTTTAAAATAAACAAAATCCTGCTATACTGTAACTGTAAATTTGATTCTGTTATTGTAAGTGACCCTCAATTAATGTTAATATAACTGTTTGACTTAAAATTTGTTTGTTATCCACTTTTAGGCCTTTCTTGAAAAAAGGCGCAATACCAAGTGTTTATAAATAAAAAGCTGTCAGTTATATAAATGTAGTTAGTAATCTCAGTGTACTTGAGAGGGAGGAATCTACTGGCACAAATAGATGAATGTCTTTAGCATAGATTTTATAGTGAATGCCATATGAGGCAATTAGCTCGCCCAATAAATACAATTATATATTACAGGGTTGCTGATAAAACTGTGCTTTGGGGAATACTAGATATAATGGATTTGCCTGGAAATATTGGTTGTCCAGTCTAACCTGCTGCGTTCAACCAACTAGTAATGACCAGAGCCAGAACAAAATTTCATTCCCACTCCAATCAAATCCATGATCAAGCAGCAGATTATGAGAAAGTGTCAAATGCAGCTAGGATGTAAAACAATATAGCTGTATCCAGCTCCTGAAGTAAAAATTCTATCAACACTGTTAAAAGGTTTGCAGTACTGCGTCCTGGTCTGAATCCAAATTGATGAATATTAAGAATATCAAAGATGTCTTAAAAATAATCATATAATTAGAAGACACACTTCTCAATGATCTTCCCCAATAAGGGACGATATTGAACAGTAATTCGCTGGGTCAGATGGACAAAGAATAGGCTTTATGGTTAGCATGTGAAATGCAAGTAAAAGCATGGCGTAAAGAAAACACACATATACATATAGCACATAAAATTCTGATGTATGAAAAGTAAATAGATCTGTTCAATATTAAGTCACTCACTCGGTAACAATATGTTTAAGACTCTTGAAGATTTATTCAGTCATTTGTAGATAATGTTCATATGTCATGTTGTCCCCCAACACTTCCTTGTTTCACCAACCAGCTGCATCGGGAGAGACGAACAAGGTACAGTCAAATTACTTTTATGTGCACCGTCACAAGCCTCATCGGGGCAATGTTTGTATAGTAGTTATCTGGATAAAAAATCTTATAGACATGTCAGATAATTAACAGACAAGTGGAGCCTTCACTCTATATGTATTTCAGTAGACAGGGTCGGATCCACTTATAAGATTTCTCTATAAGACCGCACACTGAGCCGAAGATTTCAAATTATTGTCCACAAGGACTCTGAAGTCCTTTTTCTGGATGGTGACTCCAAACATGGAACCTGGCATTGGGTAACTGTAGTTGGGATTATTTTTTACTACATGCATTACTTTGCACTTGTCCATATAATCATGTTATAATGCTAGAGTTATTCTCCTGAGGTTGGCTCCAAGCCCCTTCTCTCTGTTTATATCTCTCTACTTTGGTTATCCTTCTCTTCATTTCCAATTCCAAGTTATTCACCCTTGTTATAATGTAACTTTTTTACCTTCTGCTCCCAATCTGTCTCCTCTTTTGAGGTTTGACTAGTTATTGTTAATGTACTATCGTTCTATGTAAACCGAGTTGATTTGATCTGTATCAAGAAAATCGGTATATAAAAAACCCTAAATAAATAAATATTAAATTGCATCTTCCACTGAGAAGCCCATTTTCCTAGTCTTATGAGGTCCTTCTGCAGTTCTTAACAATCTGCTGCTGATTTAATGACTCAAAACAGTTTTATGTCATCTGCAAATTTGATTTCCTCAGTTGTTCCTTTCTCCAGATTAGTTATGAATATATTTAGTATCACATGTCCCAATAAAGACCCTTGAGGCATACCCCTAATAACCTTTCTCCATTTGAAAAACTGTTTATTCCTACCCTCTGTTTCCTCTCTTTTATTCAGTTACCAATTGACAATAGGATACTACCTCCGAACCCATGACTTCCCAATTTCCTGAGGAGTCTCTCAGGAAGGATTTTGTCAAATGCCTTCTGCAAATTCAAATACATTCTATTAACTAGTTTACTTTTGTCTGCATGTTCATCTATACCCGCAAACCAATCTAGTAAATTGATAATGCAAGATTTCCCTTTGCAAAAACCATGTTGACTCTCCCCCATTAAACCATATCTATTTATGTGGTAAATAATTTTGTTTTTAAGAAAAGCTTCAACCATTTTGCCCATAACCCAGGGCTGGTGTGTACTATTAGGGGGCTGCGAGCAGAGCCTATTCTGCTTACGTTAGAGGAGTAGAGATTCAGTGGGGTGCGAGCAGTGCCAATCCTGTTCACAGCCCAGAGAAGCATACACTCAACGAGCACAAATACGGTAGGAGCCGGGGCCGGAGAGAGTGGCATCACAACGGGGGGGGTTAGGCATGCCTGGGGGGGGGGGGGGCGGCGGGCGCAAGACAGAAGGCTTGCCTAGGGCGTCTAATATCTTGCACCAGCCCTGCCAGCAACATTATCAGATTCATTGGTCTAAAGCTTCCCAGATCACACCTAGAGCCCTTTGTAAAAATTGGTGTCACATTGGCCACCTTCCAGTCTTCTGGTTACATCACCAGATACAGGTCTACAATTTCATTTTTTAGTTCCTTTAGAGTTCTGGAGTGAATACCATCTGATCTTGGTGATATGTTTTTCTTAGTCTGTCAATCTGAGTTATTACGAACTCCATCTTCACTGTGATTCCATCTAGATGCTCAGATGCATCACCATCAAAAAATGTTTCCAATGTGGGTATGACTCTGACATCTTCCTCAGTGAAGACAGAGGCAAAAAATCCAATTAGTTTTTCTGGAGTTTCCTTGTCTACTTAACCACCACTTTTACCCCTTTGTCATCTTGCAGTCCAACTGACTCCTTCATAGGCTTTTTGGTTGAAAAGTTGTTTTTATTTGTTTGGAAAAATTGTTCTCACAGGACAAGCAGAATGGTAGTCCTCATATATGGTGACATCACAGGATGGAGCCCAATCATAGAACACTTTTGTCAAAATTTCTAGAACTTTGACTGGCACCTACTGGGCATGCCCAGCATGGCACTAAACCTGCAGCCAGCAGGGCTCCCTCTTCAGTCTTCTTTTTTCCGCGCAGCAGCAGACACGCAGATTAAGGAGCTCCACAGAGATTCCTGACAAGAATTTTCCTCAAGGAATTACTTAAAACTTTCATACCCCACGGGGTCCCTCCTTCAAATTTTTGACTTTGTGGTACTCCGGTAAGTTTTTACCCATTTTCGGTCGATTCCCGTCGAGTTTGGCCCTCACGGCCTACTGGCCATCGACCGTACCGTGGCTAAATTTTTTCAAAGGGTTCCTTCGGTGCCCAGACTGTACTCGCACCATGTCCATTACAGACCCGCATAAAGTCTGTGTAATGTGTCTCGGGTGCGAACATGATGTCCTGACTTGCACCAAATGTGCCTTAATGACACCAAAAGGTCGCAAGGCCAGAATGTAGAAAATGGAACTTCTCTTCCGTTCTCAAACTCCGATGCCGTCCATTGCATCGACATCGTCTGAACCGGCACCATCCACTTCGTGCCAGTATCGGCCACTGGTCGGTGACCATCTGGTGTCGACGACTTTTCAGCCTTCAATTACCTCTACTCCCCCTCAGGACTGAGGGGATGGTAGAGAGAAACATCGGCATCACGACTGCAAATCTCGGACCATCAAGGAAGGAAAATCTTCAACCTCACCATCGTCCGAGCCGCCATCGAAGGCCATCCAGAAAAGGCACCGACCCTTTCTGCGACCAGGTCACCGAGGCAACCCTCACCCGGATGGGTATCGGGAGCCGCAACTCTGCCTTTAACGGTGGTCCCTCCAGCTATGCCTCTGCCTCCTTCTTCCCTTCTAGAGCCGGGGATGCTTTCTCCAGGTCTCCGTGAAGAACTGGACCGGATGGTTCAGGAGGCCATCGATAAAGCGATGCACAGACTCCAAGTTCCTCCGACATCGAAACTGGTGCCGATTGTGGAACCAACCACCGATCCGATTCTGGCAGCACTGGCACCGCTGCTCTCGAAGATGGAAGCGCTCATAGCCGCTTTTCTACCGATGGATCCTGGGTCACCGATGGCTCCCATGCCCTCCACGCTTACCCTGTCATCAGGAGGGGAAACACCATTTCGCATTCCTCCATCGGGAGTTCTTTCAACGCCTCAACCATCGATGCTGATGTGCCCATCGGTGCCACCGATCCATCCATCGATGCCCTCGATGCCTGCACCAGTACCCTTGATGCCTTCATCTGTGCCTCCAGTACTTCCCTCAATGCCTTCGGAGCCTAGACCGGGACCTTCAGGAATACTATCGTCCCATCCTTCTCAGGCTCCTAGAGGGGAAGGTCTTGATCCCTATGACTCCTGGACCGACGATTCTTCTCAAGACACAGATGACTTGCCATCGCCACCTTCTCCTACTGAAAACAGGAAGCATTCTCCTCCAGAGGACCTATCCTTCATAAATTTTTTGAAGGAAATGTCTGAATTGGTTCCCTTCCAATTGCAGACTGAACAAGATGACAGACATCAAATGATGGAGCTGTTACAATTCCTGGATGTTCCCAAGGAAATAACCTCCATCCCTATTCACCAGGTTATTTTGGATCTCCTCAAAAAGAACTGGGAACACCCTGGTTCTGTTGCTCCAGTCAACAGCAAAGCTGATACCACTTATTTGGTCCAGTCAGCCCCAGGATTCCAGAAATCTCAGCTGGATCACCAATCTGCGGTTGTAGAATCTGCCCAAAAAAGGGCAAAAAGATCAAAACCCCACTCTTCCTTTCCCCCAGGTAAGGAACATAAGTTCATGGATTCCATTGGCCGGCATGTCTTCCAGAGATTGATGCTTATCTCTCGGATCACCTCCTACCAGCTGTATATGACCCAGTACAACAGGGTCTTATTCAAGCAGATACAGGACTTTGCAGAGTCCCTGCCTCAGCAATTCCTGGCACACATACCTGTGTAGACACTCTAAAACCTAAACACATCCACACCATTCATTCACATTATGTTAAAATACATATTGCAAAATTGCACAAATTGTAATTCACAGTCCTTATATATTAAATGTTTAAACTGCAAGTTTCCATGAATCACAAGTATGAATTAAACATTTAGGCATTTAAACATATACAATTTCAAAATCGTCAATATTATCTAAACATGAGTACTAGATACAGAAAGCAAAATTGCTTTTCAGCATCATTCCAAGCTGCCTCTCAGCATGAATCCTTTTACAACATGGGTCCTCCAAGCTGTCTCTCAGCATGAATCCTAACAAAAGATATCTTCGTTTCACCTTCCATGAAGACTTCCTCAGGGACTAAATGAGATCAACATAATTCCACTTCCATGTTCATTCCCTCATGTAGATACACAGTAACACGAGATCCAATCTGTGACTGTTGTAATATTGACCACAAACCTCTCATGAACACACACCAGTCAAAATCATTACAAATGCGTACAAAAAACGCACATTGCGTCTCTTCACAAACTCAGTAAGCTCGACCACTATCTCCCCCAATACGAAACGCAAAAAAACGGGGGTGCTCGCTTACAGCGCTGCACTATTGGGTCGGAAGTTCTATTCCAATGATACCATTTCAAAAGCAAATTAGATGACCGGATGCGACGTCATATTCCGCCAAGTTATCTTTAATACGGTTGACCCTCTGTATTATTTTTTCAGCAATTCCAGGAACAGCTTCAAACCCTGGTACACAGGGTTTCGAGACAGGGAAGCATGAAATAAGATCCTCTTATGATATCTTCGACACCGCTTCCAGGGTATCTGCAACTGCTATTTTGGCAAGAAGATGGGCCTGGCTCAAGTCTTCGGACTTGCGCCCTGAAGTACAAGACAGATTATCTGATCTGCCCTGCATGGGAGACAATCTGTTTGGCGAGAAGATTCACCGGAATGTGGCAGAACTCAAGGACCATCATGAGACCCTTCGTCAGCCCTCTCTGATGCCCTCTGAGTATTCCTTCAAACAGCCATTCAGGAAGGATACTAAAAAGTCATTCTTCCGTCCAAAGAAATCCTATCCACCACCGTCTAGAACTTGTTCCATGAGACCTTTCCAAAAGGCCCAGTCTCATCAACCTCGTAAACAAAAGCCTCAAGCAGCTCCTTGGCTGGGCCCTGCTTCCGGCTTTTGACTCCTACATAGACAGCAGCAGCCAGTTTCCACTGCCTCAGATACCAGTGGGAGGTCGATTGTGCCATTTCAACAACAGGTGGCACACATCACCTCAGACCAGTGGGTTCTTGCCATAAACTCTCAAGGTTATCGCCTGAACTTTCTCTCCAATCCACCAGACTCCCCACCTCTACCGACGTGGAGAACATCCGACCACTCACTACTCCTGGAGCAGGAGGTCTCCCCCCTCCTCCAGTCCAGAGCAATAGAACCAGTGCCCTACTCCCAGCAAAGCCTAGGATTCTATTCCCGGTACTTTCTAATCCCCAAAAAATCAGGCGGCATTCATCTAATTCTGGACCTACGTGCCCTCAACAAGTACCCCCACCGAGAAAAGTTCAAGATGGTAACCTTGGGTTCCCTCCTTCCTCTTCTGTTTCTCGATCTCCAAGATGCATACACACACATTGCGATAAATCCATCTCATCGCAGTTTCCTGAGATTTCTGGTAGGCCGCAGGCACTATCAATACCGAGTGCTCCCATTCGGCCTGGCATCTGCACCACGAGTCTTCACCAAGTGCCTCGTAGTAGTAGCAGCCTTCCTCAGGACTCAAGGTGTTCACATCTACCCCTATCTAGATGATTGGTTGATCAGGGCTCCCACTCAGCAAGCTGCTCTGTCGTCCCTACGTCTTACTTTACACACTCTGATTTCGCTGGGATTTCTCGTCAACTATGCAAAATCCTGCTTAGTACCATCTCAAACTTTATCATTCATAGGGGCAGACTTAGACACCTTGCAGGAAAGGCATTTCTGCCTCGACAGCGAGCTCTCACTCTCCTCTCTCTCGCACACCAGCTACAGTCTCAGCACTGCACGACTGCACGCCACTTCCTCATCCTACTGGGACACATGGCGTCCTCAGTACAGGTTACTCCAATGTCCCGCTTGGCCATGAGAGTCATGCAGTGAACTCTAAGGTCACAATGGACTCAGTCCGTCCAACCTCTGTCGACCACTGTCCACATCACTGACTCACTCCGTCAGTCTCTAGCCTG
Source organism: Rhinatrema bivittatum (assembly GCF_901001135.1). NCBI lineage: Eukaryota > Metazoa > Chordata > Amphibia > Gymnophiona > Rhinatrematidae > Rhinatrema > Rhinatrema bivittatum. Next base: position 98,630,576 of record NC_042623.1, read on the forward strand.
GTGGAAAAATCAGATCAATCTCCTCCAAGGCCTGCCCTTCCAGGCTCCAGACCCTCAAATAATTCTCACCACCGATGCTTCCAACCTCAGCTGGGGATCCCATGTTGCCGATTAGCAAACACAAGGAATTTGGTCTCCAGAGGAAGCCAAACACCAAATCAATTTCCTGTAGCTACGAGCAATCAGATATGCTCTCAGGGTGTTTCAGGATTGCCTTTCCAATCAGGTCATCCTGATTCAGACGGACAACCAGATGGCCATGTGGTACATCAACAAACAGGGAGGGTCGGGCTCCTACCTACTGTGTCAGGAAGCTGCACAGATATGGGCGGAGGCCCTCTCCCACTCGATGTACCTCAGGGCCTATTTGCCGGGAGTGGACAATGTGTTGGCGGACAACCTAAGTCGCACTTTCCATCCGCACGAGTGGTCCCTCAACCCCACAGTAGCAGACTCAATATTCCAACGTTGGGGTCATCCTCGCATAGACCTCTTTGCGTCACCTCAAAACCGCAAAGTAGAGAACCTTTGCTCTCTCACTCGCAGCAAACACACTCGGCCAAGAGATGCGTTCTCCCTCTCATGGACAACCAGTCTCCTATATGCATTCCCTCCACTTCCACTTCTCTCGAAGACTCTCGTGAAGTTACGTCAGGACAAGGGATGCATGATCCTGATAGCACCTCACTGGCCTCACCAAGTGTGGTATCCAATATTTCAGGATATCTCCATTCGCAGGCATATTCCCTTGGGAAAGGACCCGCTTCTGATCACTCAGAATGACGGGTGCCTATGTCACCCCAATCTTCAAGCTTTGTCCCTGATGGCCTGGATGTTGAAAGGTTAATTCTTCATCCACTTAACCTTTCGGAGCCAGTTTCCCGTGGTCCGATTGCTTCATGGAAGCCTTCCACGAGAAAGTCTTACCTCTTCAAATGGAACAGGTTTAAGTAATGGTGTTCTTCTCAGTCCCTTGATACCTTTACCTGTTCCACCTCAAAGTTTCTAGACTATCTCTGGCACTTGTCAGAGTCAGGTCTAAAAATGTCCTCCATTATAGTGCATGTCAGTGTGGTAGCCGCCTTCCATAAAGGTGTCGGGGACGTTCCTATTTCAGTACAACCCCTCGTAACACGTTTTCTGAAAGGCTTGCTTCACCTCAAGCCTCCACTGCATCCTCCGGTCCCTTCTTGGGACATTAATCTGGTCTTAGGTTGGCTCATGAAACCACCATTCAAGCCTCTCCAATCCTGTGATCTTCACTTTCTCACAAGGAAAGTGATATTCCTTTTGTCAATAAAATCTGCTCGCAGAGTTAGTGAGTTACAGGCCCTAGTTACCTATCCGCCTTACACTAAACTTCTGCAGGACCGGGCAGTACTCTGCACTCACCCTAAGTTCTTACCTAAGGTAGTATCGGAGTTTCACATTAATCAATCCATTATACTACCTACCTTCTTTCCCAGGCCCCACTCCAATCTAGGAGAACAGGCTCTGCATACCCTTGACTGCAAACGGGCTCTAGCCTTCTATCTAGACCGTACAGCTGCCCACAAGAAAAGCACTCAATTGTTTGTCTCTTTCCATTCCATCAAATTGGAGGAGCCTGTGGGTAAGCAGACTCTCTCCTCCTGGTTAGTGGACTGCATATCCTTTCGCTATCAGCAAGCAGGCATTCCGCTTCAAAACAGTGTTAAGACACACTCTGTGAGGGCCATGGTGACTTCAGTAGTGCACCTACGCTCAGTGCCGCTTCCTGACATTTGCAGGGCTGCTACCTGGAGTTCTCTCCATACCTTTACAGCCCATTATTGCTTAGACAAGGCCGGAAGACAAGATTCCATCTTCGGCCAGTCTGTCTTGCGCAACCTTTTTACAACTTGATGTACCATCACCCTTCCGCCTGCCTGTTAGGGTTCAGGATGCTCTCTACCAAATTCCACCCCAGTCCTTGTGCCTATTGCACATCTTGGGTACATTTGTGCATTTCTCGGACATCCTCAGCTTGGTACTCACCCATATGTGAGGACTACCATCCTGCTTGTCCTGTGAGAAAGCAAATGTTGTTTACCTGTAACAGGTGTTCTCACAGGACAGCAGGATGTTAGTCTTCACGAAACCTGTCTGCCGTCCCACGGTGTTGGGTTCGTTACGTTTTCTTATATTAATTTTTGGCACTTCCTGTAGCTTTAAACAAGACTGAAAGGGGACCCCTGCTGGCTGCAGGTTTAGTGCCATGCTGGGCATGCCCAGTAGGTGCCAGTCAAAGTTCTAGAAACTTTGACAAAAGTGTTCTGTGATTGGACTCCATTCTGTGATGTCACCCATATGTGAGGACTAACATCCTGCTGTCCTGTGAGAACACCTGTTACAGGTAAGCAAAATTTGCTTTTTTATTTGTTTTACTCTATGGCAAGCTTCTTGTCAAATTCTCTTTTAGCTTGCTTAATTACTTTTTACATATAACTTGCCAGTGCTTATGATCTTCCCTATTGTCCTCATTTGGGTCTGCTTTCCGTTTTTGAATGATGCCCTTTTGGCTTTAATTGCCTCTTTCACCTCACTATTAAACCAACCTTTTTTATTGCATGGAATATATTTTGTCTAGACCTCAAGGATTGTAAGTTTAAGCTGTGAACAGCAGAAACGAGATCGGTATATAGAAACCTTTTATTCTGACAATAATCGAGCCCGACTCTGGCCGAGTTTCGATCTTTTCTAAAGAGCTGCCTCAGGGGCTACTAAAATAAAATTAAACAGAGATTAAAACACACAAGCAAAAATTTAACACCATATATAAATGTGTAAATGCTAAAATTAACAGAAAATATAAGAAGTAAATAAATAATACACAAATAAAAAGTAACTTACATGTTGTTACACAGAACCACATATATATATATTGTTCATTACCGGAGCACCGCCATACGCAGGGATTTCAAAGGATCATTATCTGTGTTCTCCACGCACACAGAGAGTTCAATTCCAGAGTCTATGCTCTGGGGCAGAAGGCCGGCCCCTCTGTAATAACTCACAACTTCATGTCTTAATGAATAATCTTTATTAGTAAAATGCAAGAAATGAATATATAATTAGTCTTTTTTAGAAGCATAGTGCATCTAACAGTGAAGTACTACCTAGCCTGTTCTGCTGTCTTCCTTCTTCCCTAATACAAGATACATTATATACATGTATGGCTGAATACAAGATACATTATATACATGTATGGCTGACAGCGTTTTTTCTTTTGTTTTGGGCTAGCTCCCTTATTTGGAGTGAAGAATTACTCAACCTTTACCTAAACTAATGATGTAAAAAATACTGTTATCTGGTATACTAGGCCTATACACTGCTTCTATCCAAGCTCTGTTTTGCCTGCTCATAAATGCAAAATATATTCTTTCCTTTTATGCAAAACTGTTCCATTAATTTCATTATTAAATTATTTAATCCAGGTTATTATCATTATGTGTGTGTGAAGACATCGTAATCGTGTTTAAACAGACAAGAAACCAGATAACTGATAGAGCGATGGGAAATATTAGCAAATGAAGAAGTATATAACACATAAAAAATATATATATCAAACTGAATATTTGGTGCCCATATGTAAACATATGACTAATATATAATTACATAATTGAAAATTGATCATCAGATCAGGTAAAAACAACAGATGAGTACAGAGAGTACAACTTGGTGTGGGTATGAAGCATATCAGCAGATAGATAATTTCATAAAAACAATAAATAGTAGATCAAATTAAGAAAATAGAGAAAAAGTAAAAAATTAATAATAGAGAGTAAGCAGGAAAAAGAGAAAAAGTATCGCTTACTTCATGTCAGCAGGGTTGAAATTGAAAGGTTTGATTCTCGCTCTATGTGTCGAGCTGTATAATTGTAGTGTTAGTATTCAGTCTGAATCCTTAAAATAAAATATTTAAAACAGTAATTAAAAGATGTATAATTAATATAAATAAAATGCGTGGTAAAGTAAAAAGGTAAGCAATAAAAGAATAATAAAGAGATAAAAAATAGTAAAAAAAATAGCAGATCCCAGTGTTACTAGAAGTATCCCGACATGCAATTATATATATCTTCCCATGGTTTAGAAATCTATTAGAGAAGGAGTATGAATATGAATTCTTATTAAAATTGAGGTTCCTAGTGGGTGAAAATAGTGATGTTAATGGCGTCTTATGATTCATGAATAAAAAATAGTTATCCTCTTAAATAGGTACCAACTGCAGTAGCATATCACAGTTCAACAAGGAGTGTTAATTCGCAGGCTACTGTTAGTAGGGACCTGCATACTGGTTATGTAATCCAGACCATAGAATTGATCTTCTATGGTCCAGAATATCTTAATCACAAATAAATTTTCACACCAAGATAGTCACTATCGCGATTAGCTGGACTACATAGAGAAAACTAAAACCAAACACAAACCAATTTGATTGAAGCACCTAAGGCCTGGGTTCATCATTCAACACTGAATGATGAATCCAGTGAAAATGGGGGGCGACCGGGGGGGGGGGGGGCAAGCCTGCGAAAGCCCGCAGCCTTCGCACCACCGCAGTGTCTTTGCTGCCGGCTTTTGCACCGAATAGCGCCACCGTGAAAGGTGGCGTTATTCGGTGTGCTACTGGGGATGATAACGTTACTAACCTTATCACAGCCAGCGAAAAGACCGTCGAGTCCGCAGCCTCACCACCCCGACTCCGCCCCGAATCAATTTTGCTTATCGCAAGCGATATGGCCGTTTCGCGTGCGATAAGTCTTTTGAAAATAACCCCGCGAGTTTATCTTACAGCTCATATATACTCAATTGATTATCAAAAATCTTATAAAAGTTACATCAAGGGTGATTTAAAAAAACTTCACGGGAGGAGGAATAGCCTAGTGGTTAGAGCAGTGGGCTACGAACCAGGAGACCAGGCTCCAAGTCCCACTCTCACTCTTTGTGACCTTGGGCAAGTCACTTTACCCTCCATTGCCTCAGGTACAAAACTTAGGGGCAGATTTTAAATACTTGCGCAAGCGCGTACTTTTGTTCGCGCAGCAGGCGCGAACAAAAGTACGCTGCATTTTATAAGATACGTGCGTAGCCGCGTGTATCTTATAAAATCCGGGGTCGGCGCGCGCAAGGGGGTGCACATTTGTGCAACCTGCACGTGCCGAGCCCAGCGCGCGCTGCCTGTTCCCTCCGAGGCCGCTCCGATTTCGGAACGGCCTCGGAGGGAACTTTCCTTCGCCCTCCCCCCACCTTCCCCTCCCTTCCCCCCCCTAACCCACCCCCCCCCCCCCGGCCCTATCTAAACCCCCCCCTTACCTTTGTCGGCAAAGTTACGCCTGCTTTCAGCAGGCGTAACTTTGCGCGCGTCGGCCAGCTGCCCCGCTCCATGGTCTGGTCCTGGGGGCTGTTCCGGAGGCCGCGGCCACGCCCCCGGGCCGAAACCACGCCCATGTCGCCGCCCCCGCCATGCCCCCGAAGGAAGCCCCGGGTCTTACGCGCATCCCGGGGCTCTGCGTGCGCCGGCGGGTTTTAAAATCCGCCCCTTAGATTGTAAGCCCCTTAGATTGTAAGCCCTCTGGGGATAGGGATAGGGAAATATCTACAGTACCTGAATGTAAACTAATGTCGGTATATAGAAAATAATAATAATAATAGATCTAATTCCATAGTTAACTGTCATGAGTTCAAGGAAGATAATGGATGTTAAAACTGGGGCACCAAAATTAAGAAATTAATTAAAAAAAGAATAAAAGATCCATAATAGAAACCATGCTAACATTACAATAAAAAAACAATCAAGCACACAGTGTCTTACCTCACTAAAGCTGTGTTGTTCATTACCTCCTTGAGTTGCACCAGACTACATAAGTTAACTGTATCAAAACAAAAACAGCTATTGTATACAACAGGTGGATATCACAAACAGAAATTGAAACTTAAAATCAAAGAATAAAAACTAATAATAAATATTAAACCCACACTACCATCCATTCTAAAAGAGAGTCAAGTGAAAACAGTGTCTTTCATCACATTACTTAACCTATTTTATTCAGTACCTACTTGTGCTACACTGGACCACATAGAACAGCTGAAACAAAACTACTAGCTACTCATGAAAACATCAGTAGTGGAAATTGCCGCTATCTCACCAGTATATGTAGTTGAAGGAATTCCTATCACCTTCAGCTTTACCAACTATTCAACAACCTAACAAAGTACCAATAGGACATAGACCATGTGGCAACTGTAGTGTTTGTTCTGTAAATTTAAAAACACAAATCTTATCATTCGGGTCCACTGATAGGACTTTCAAGTTACAAAGTGCTACTAATTGTAAAAGCTCAGGTGTTATCTATGTTGCTGTTTGCCCCTGCAATCTGATGTATGTTGGAAAAACTTCAGGCCATTCAATAAGAGGTTAATAGCATAGGAGTGCTATTAATAGACGTGCTGAGGGTAAACCACTAGTGGAACATTCTGTCAAAACAGGGCACACTTTTCAAGGCTACAGGTTCTGTGTTGTCAAAAAACCTTTTGATAATCGGAGGAGAGAATTTTGACAACAATTTGCTTAGATGGGAACAGAGATTTATTTTTTATTTTAATACTATTACCCCCTTTGAATTGAACTGTGATATTGATTTAGGTGTCTATTTGTAAACAATTTGGTGTGTGTAGCATATCATCATCCATTGATTGTAGAGCACTTATTTTAATCCACGCTATTTTGTTTTCTTAATTTTTTATTCATTTTAAATCTTTGTATTTGTTTTTACTTGTATCCAAAATTTTTTATTGTAATTTTATTTTTCAAGTTTTGGTCCCTCTTTTAATATTGAATATCTTATCTCCCCCATATTTTTTTTTTTTAAGCAATCATAAGCACTTCATTTTATCAGCATTGCCTTGCACTATACACTTGTTTAAAAACACTGTGTCTACCTACTTTTTAATATGTGTTATATTGGTGGAATTCCCGTTTTTATACACTTTTAAATTAATGTTTAACTTAAGTTACTTTTTTTAATGATGTATTCCATTTTATTTTTTGTTAGGGTTACCTTGCAATTCTATCTGAGCATGATATGACATAAATGCTGTTTAGTTTTTTTATCTAAAAATCTTTTCACTTAGTATAAGTACTCTTTCACTTTACTTCCTCTCCTTTCCCCCACCCATCTTCCCTCCTCCCACCCCTCCTCATTTTTCATCCCTCCCATATGTTTCCTTCTAAGATGGTTGAGACAAATGGAGGAGTCCTCCATTTGTTTCCCTCTAAGATGGTTGAGACGTCTGGTCCCGTCTAATATGATATGTGGCTCTGCATTGAAGTGCTTCTGTACGCCCCTGAGGAAGCTTACTCAGCGAAACACCGGCCAGTGTAGGGCTCCCCTACCAACTGTATATGAAAGAGTCATTTGTTAACAATGATGGAGGACATTTTTAATTAATTTTTGAAAAAAGAAAAAAGAAAAGAAAAAATATTTTGTTGCATTAAAATTATGATGAAGGTGAATGATAGATAAGACCGGTTAGTGTCTGCTTGAGAGTGACACATAACGTCAAGGCTTGCTGACACCTTCTTAGGCCACTATCTGAATTGTTATTTGGGTTCCACATTTTTGGTGATTAGACTTCAATTACCCCAATATTGACTGGGTAAATGTATCATCGGGACACGCTAGAGAGATAACGTTCCTGGATGGCTTAAATGATAGCTTTATGGAGCAATTGGTTCAGGAACCGATGAGAGAGGGAGCAATTTTAGATCTAATTCTCAGTGGAGCACAGGATTTGGTGAGAGAGGTAATGGTGGTGGGGCCGCTTGGCAATAGTGATCATAATATGATCAAATTTGAATTAATGACTGGAAGAGGAACAGTATGCAAATCCACGGCTCTCGTGCTAAACTTTCAAAAGGGAAACTTTGATAAAATGAGAAAAATTGTTAGAAAAAAACTGAAAGGAGCAGCTACAAAAGTAAAAAGTGTGCAAGAGGCGTGGTCATTGTTAAAAAAAAAAAAAAACCATTCTAGAAGCACAGTCCAGATGTATTCCACACATTAAGAAAGGTGGAAAGAAGGCAAAATGATTACCGGCATGGTTAAAAGGGAAGGTGAAACAAGCTGTTTTAGCCAAAAGATCTTCATTCAAAAATTGGAAGAAGGATCCAACAGAAGAAAATAGGATAATGCATAAACATTGGCAAGTTAAATGTAAGACATTGATAAGACAGGCTAAGAGAGAATTTGAAAAGAAGTTGGCCGTAGAGGCAAAAACTCACAGTAAACACTTTTTTAAATATATCCGAAGCAGAAAGCCTGTGAGGGAGCCAGTTAGACCGTTAGATGATTGAGGGGTTAAAGGGGCACTTAGAGAAGATAAGGCCATCGTGGAAAGATTAAATGATTTCTTTGCTTCAGTGTTTACTGAAGAGGATGTTGGGGAGGTACCCATACAGGAGAAGGTTTTCATGGGTAATGATTCAGATGGACTGAATCAAAACACGGTGAACCTAGAAGATGTGGTAGACCTGATTGACGAACTGAAGAGTAGTAAATCACCTGGACCAGATGGTATACACCCCAGAGTTCTGAAGGAATTATAAAATAAAATTTCAGACCTATTAGTAAAAATGTGTAACCTATCATTAAAATCATCCATTGTACCTGAAGACTGGAGGACAGCTAATGTAACCACAATATTTAAAAAGGGCTCCAGGGGCGATCCAGGAAACTACAGACCGGTTAGCCTGACTTCAGTGCCAGGAAAAATAGTGGAAAGTGTTCTAAACATCAAAATCACAGAACATATAGAAAGACACAGTTTAATGGAACGAAGTCAGCATGGCTTTACCCAAGGCAAGTCTTGCCTCACAAATCTGCTTCATTTTTTGAAGGAGTTAATAAACATGTGGATAAAGGTGAACCGGTAGATGTAGTATACTTGGATTTTCAGAAGGCATTTGACAAAGTTCCTCATGAGAGGCTTCTAGAAAAAGTAAAAAGTCATGGGATAGGTGGCGATGTCCTTTCGTGGATTGCAAACTGGCTAAAAGACAGGAAACAGAGAGTAGGATTAAATGGACAATTTTTTCAGTGGAAGGGAGTAGGCAGTGGAGTGCCTCAGGGATCTGTATTGGGACCATTACTTTTCAATATATTTATAAATGATCTGGAAAGAAATACGAGTGAGATAATCAGATTTGCAGATAATACAAAATTGTTCAGAGTAGTTAAATCACAAGCAGATTGTGATAAATTGCAGGAAGACCTTGTGAGACTGGAAAATTGGGCATCAAAATTGCAGATGAGGTTTAATGTGGATAAGTGCAAGGTGATGCATATAGGGAAAAATAACCCATGCTATAGTTACACAATGTTAGGTTCCATATTAGGTGCTACAACCCAAGAAAGAGATCTAGGCGTCACAGTGAATAACACATTGAAATCATCAGTTCAGTGTGCTGCGGCAGTCAAAAATGCAAACAGAATGTTGGGAATTATTAGAAAGGGAATGGTTAATAAAACGGAAAATGTCATAATGACTCTCAATCTCTCCATGGTGAGACCACACCTTGAATACTGTGTACAATTCTGGTCGCCGCATCTCAAAAAAGATATAATTGCGATGGAGAAGGTACAGAGAAGGGCTACTAAAATGATAAGTGGAATGGAACAGCTCCCCTATGAGGAAAGACTAAAGAGGTTAGGACTTTTCAGCTTGGAGAAGAGAAGGCTATGGGGGAATATGATAGAGGTGTTTCAAATCATGAGAGGTCTAGAACGGGTAGATGTGAATTGGTTATTTACTCTTTCGGATAATAGAAAGACTAGGGGGCACTCCATGAAGTTAGCATGTGGCACATTTAAAACTAATTGGAGAAAGTTCTTTTTTACTCAACGCACAATTAAACTCTGGAATTTGTTGCCAGAGGATGTGGTTAGTGCAGATAGTATAGCTGTGTTTAAAAAAGGATTTGATAAGTTCTTGGAGGAGAAGTCCATTACCTGCTATTAATTAAGTTGACTTAGAAAATAGCCACTGCTTTTACTAGCAACGGTAACATGGAATAGACTTAGTTTTTGGGTACTTGCCAGGTTCTTATGGCCTGAATTGGCCACTGTTGGAAACAGGATGCTGGGCTTGATGGACCCTTGATCTGACCCAGTATGGCATGTTCTTATGTCTTATGTTCTTATGTTCCATGCTTTTAGAGGAGATTCTGTGTCTCTGACTCCACATCTGCGATCCGTTGTTGTGTGTCTGAGACTTGAGTCTTTATTTCTTGCATTTCGTTTCCTGCATTAATTTTTTGAGCAAGCTCTGAAAATCATGGTTTTAGGGCCTGCACCACAGCCTGGGTAACTTCCCCTACCAAATCCGGTTTGTCTGCAGGTGAGCTGGGGCTTGGCAGTTCGGCGGCCATTTTGCTGTCGGGATGCCGACCCGACGTTTTTTCTTTTCTTTGTGGCTTAGCTGCCATCCCGGGCTCTCCACTGGAGAAAAATGAGTTGATCGTTGTTTGTAGTGACCCTGGTTCAACTTGAGCCGCCACGTTTCATGGTTTGAGTGCTGAGAATACAGATATTTCGGCGGGGGAGCCTGGAGCGCGGTCAGCCTGCAGCCTACACGTTCATAAGGTCACGTGACCTTCAGGAACCTCAATTTTAATAAGAATTCATATTCATACTCCTTCTCTAATAGATTTCTAAACCATGAGAAGATATATATAATTGAACGTTGGGATACTTCTAGTAACACTGGGATCTGCTATTTTTTACTATTTTTTATCTCTTTATTATTCTTTTATTGCTCACCTTTTTACTTTGCCATGCATTTTATTTATTTTAATTATACATCTTTTAGTTACTGTTTTAAATATTTTATTTTAAGGATTCAGACTCAATTCTAACACTACAATTATATAGCTTGACACACAGAGCAGGAATCTAACCTTTCAATTTCAACCCTGCTGACATGCAGTAAGCGATATGTTTTCTCTTTTTCCTGCTTACTCTCTATTATAAATTTTTTACTTTTTCTTAATTTGATCTACTATTTCTTGTTTTTATGAAATTATCTATCTGCTGATATGCTTCATATCTGCACCAAGTTGTACTCCGTGTACTCATCTGTTATTTTTACCTGATCTGATGATCACTTTTCAATTATGTAATTATATATTAGTCATATGTTTACATATATGCACCAAATATCATTACATTTGATATATATATTTTTTATGTGTTGTATACCTCTTCATTTGCTAATATTTCCCATCACTCTATTGGTTATCTGGTTTCTCGTCTGTTTATACGCCATTACGATGTCTTCACACACACATATATATGTGGTTCTGTGTAAGAACATGTGAGTTACTGTTTATTTGTGTATTATTTATTTACTTCTTATATTTTCTGTTAATTTTAGCATTCACACATTTATATATGTTGTTTAATTTTTGCTTGTATGTGTGTTTTAATCTGTTTAATTTTAATTTTATTTTAGTAGCCCCTAAGGCAGCTCTTTAGAAAAGAGTGAAACTTGGCCAAAGTCAGGCTCAATTATTGTCAGAATAAAAGGTTTCCATATACTGATCTGATCTCGTTTCTTCTGTTCGCTATACAGCCATCTGGGATCGGCTTCCATTTTGTTTTTTTAAGTTTAAGCAGTGTCCATACCTCCTGCACATTTTTTACCTTAAAGATTGTTCATTTCATTTTTTTCTAACAAATTTCCTCATTTTATCATTGTCTCCGTTTTATAATTAAATGTTATTGCAGTAGTTTTCCTTAGTATTCGCCCTCCAGTGATTGTCAGAGTTTATTACATTATGATCACAGTTGCCAAGCTAAGCTACCATTTTTATCTCGTGCACAAAGTTCTGCATTCCACTGAGAACTAGATGTAATATGGTGCCCCCTGTGTTAGTTCCATGACCAACTATTGCATGAAGCAGTCATGAATTGCATCTAGAAGCTTTTCCTCTCTTGCATGTCCTGATGTGACATTTAACCATTCAGTACTCATGTAATTGAAGTCTCTCACAACCATGTCAGATGCGTATTCATCTCCCCCTTCAATCTCAAATGAGCGTTAACTCTTCTCTCCCCACCCCCTACATCCCCGTCTAATTTCAGTTTATTCTGCTGTAAATGAAGCTTTCTGTCATAACATGATTCAAAAACAAAGATCTTTATTGGATGGATATGGCCACAGCATAGGTCAAATTACAATACTAAATTCAACCATTAATTAAACCCTAGAACATGATGCAATTCCTATAGGGTGACCATGCCCTTTGCCTGAATTGCAGTTCATCAAGTCTCATTACATATCTTGCTAACATAGTATTGTGATGTTGGGGACACAAAGCCATCAAAGCTTCAGCCCTGCAATGACATCTTGGTCTGTAGCAAGAGCGGGACTATTTGTTCAGGATGCAGCAGAAGTATTGGGGTGATCAGGCCAATCCCAGCCATCAAAGCTGAAGACTTTATGGACAACTCATCTACACTCTCACCCACCTATGCAATACAGTATCAGGAGATACCCGCTTGGTATTCACTGCCTGCCTAGCTTTCACATCGCACATGCCATGCACAAAGAAGCAGCAGGCATACCCACTTGATATTCTCTGTTTAAACAACTTTTAAAGGTAGCACTTGCCGTGCACCCTTAGGCCTTGGTCATCCCCACCAGAAGCCCATGGTAGTAACACTTCGCTTGTTGTTGACTGCCCACCAACCTAATTGTGGCCATATCCCAATGTCAACAGTACTGCCTAAAGCTGTAAGAACGTTTACAGCCTCCAGCTGTTACAACCATTGAAGCTCCTGTTCAATGATTTGGCATGCAATGTTAATTCCACAAGATACTGTATAATAGTGCTGAAATAGCACAACCCTTCAGCAATCAAGTAGGATACTGCAAGTTGGCTCCCACAGATGCAATTGCCTCCAGTTCAGCTTGGTAAGCCACAGATAATGCTGTAAACATACCACATATTGCTGCCGAGATAGCACAGCCCTTCCAAGGCCAAAAGATGATATTGCAGATTGACACTAATTCATACAACTCAGGAATGGTAATACATGCCGTATATTGCCAAACACCTGTAAAAGCTCCATTTTGAACATGTGGGGGTTCTTATTCAGGGTGTACTCTATGCAGTAATAATTATGGAAGGGGGAATATGGTATCCCTGAATTACCTGACTCCAGTGGGTCCACCAAGCACATTTCTCAATCATAAATGAAATAGCACACTATACATAACTTGTGCAGACTACATGCACAAAGGAGATGAGTGCAGGCCCCTATCAACAGCGCAAGTGCAGAGATGAGGATGCACAACTTAGGGGATATGCAAGAATGGAACTCACATAGAGAAAAGTGATGGGACCATAGACTATGTGGTAGCACAACCACATTCCTGAGCACAAGGTTGTAAAAACCCTAGGAGACTAGCTTTGATAACCCCAGCAGAGGGTCTATAATGCCTGGCGGCAGGCCAGAGGTATAGTTTACAGCTACAGTGTTCATGCATTGCTTCTCCAGGATTTCCAAAGCTTATTCCTCCTCATCCAGGTACCAGATGAAATTACCCATATAACTGAATATGGGTGAGAGACCTATTTGAGACTGGCATCCTGCAAGGAATGGTCAATACTGGGTTGGGCAGATAGCAATATTGCTATAGGGTATCAGCAATCACCGAATGGCACCTCTGCCACCCTCACAATGGTGAGTAGCTGAACAGAAGACCACCCTCATGGACAGAACCACTTTGCCAACTAAATGACGAAGTAGTTCCCACTACTGTTCTGGCCTTTGGTACCCATTTTGGTAAAGAAGTGTGAAATGCCTAGATGAAGTGATTCCTGAGAATAGATCTTCCATTGACTGCAGCCTTCTAGTAAGGATTATTATATAGTGTGAGGCTGCAAGAGCCCCAGGATCTCGCAAAAAACTTATAGCCAAGTCAGTGAACCCAGGGAGAATGTAATGCATGCTGGAAACTGAGAGATCGCAACATGCCCGCCACACTATAGAGTCACTTTACAAGGTTTCTCCAAAGCTTGCCTCCAGCATTTGAGGCTAGACAAGGGATGAGTACAAATCACTCATGAGTTCACCTGCCAGAAGGGAAATCAACTACAAGATAGCCCCAATGTTGCTGCATAAACTGTTGTTGCCTGTTCTGAGTATTCAAAGAACTATCCCTACCCATAAAATAAATTCCCTTAGCTGAGTAAAGGGCAACTATTGCTAGGGCTGTCACAGAACATACCTCCTGAGGTAAGTTTTATGGTCTGGTATTGATCAGGTAGAATGCCAATGACAGACACCTGACAAGCTAGAATTTCACTGCCCTCATCCATAGGATTACCTGCACCATACAGAGGCTCAAAAGGATGCAGCAAACATCTTTGAGCAAGAATCATATGGGCACCTGAAGAACCAATATCCCAGACACAGTAAATAGCTTATAGACCAAAAGCTGACAGGAATTGCAGAATATCATCAATGCGTCAGGACCTGACATGTGAATGCTTCCTGAGGCCAAGGGACACATGGGCCACCAGCCAGGGGTGGTCCCAGAAGGTGATTAGTGCCTGGGTGCTATAAATCACCTGTGAAAGAAAGAGAAAAGGAAGTCACTCGGAAATTGCTGACATGTCATTAGCCTAGTGAAAAGCGGCAACCATATTCAGAGGACAGTTCTAGAAAATGCCTATTTACATAAGCAACTTCACTTAAAAAAGTAGCAGGTGTGTCCGATATTACCTGTCAGGTGAAGAATCCTAGGTCAAGAAACATTGGCATCCTTCCTCCACAAAACAGGTGCAAAATCCTTCAGAGAACCAGCATACAGGCACACACAATCAGACTGGAAGCCCTGAAAATGCAGGACCTAGAGCAGTTATCAAGCCCCATCAACACTGCCCGGGCATGAGAGAAAATGTTTCACAGTGAGCCACCCGAGCAAATATCGCCATAGGGAATCCAGCAGAGTGGATTTCTGGGTGTCAGCCAATGTACTGAAAAAGGCAGCCAGTAACTGCTACCAACAAGATGGCCTTTTGCCCATATGCTTGTGTGTGTACCATTAAAGGCTGAGAACAAGCGGTACTGCCCTGAATATCAGCAAAAGGTACATCCCTGCTATGGCCAGCCATGTCAGTGCAACTCAGCAGCCTATGCCAATCCACTTAACTTAGCATGGTTCAAAACAGAGGGGTATTGAGAAAAATCTTCCAGGTCCATAAGGAGCCAGTGTAACTGCTAAGGAAGAAATTACACAAAATGGAGGCCATTTATTGGGTCCTTATTGCAATGCATGAAACATGTATGTGCCTAACAGGGCCATAGCTGTTCAGTCTTTCTAACTGCTCATGAGAGATTTTTAATATAGCTGGCTGGGCCCATGTAAAATGCTGATAAGACTCAACATTAGGAGCTGGAAGAATACCCCCCCATGACCCCGTGCTGAGGTGAAATGCCTTGCTATAAAGAAATTTGGGATACAGCCGAAGTGGCAAGGAGTTGAGACATGCCACACTAACAGACGTCAACCTTTAATTTATACACTCCCATCGTAAGCTCTCAATAACAGTGGAATATGAAGATTGCAGAAGGCATATGATGCAGAATATGTGGCTGATTGGGAACACAAAAATGGCTACCAATCAGAACATGCAACTGGACACAAATGTGCATGCAATGTTTTTTTATAATTTATTTTTTAAATGGCTAAGGAAAGTGACTATTTATCCTTGGGTGATATCAGCAATGAGGTCCACCACTATTCTTTTGACAACCATGCCCACCAATCCACATCAGAGGTCAGTAAATGCTGACTTGAGAATGAAGCAGCCCAAATCTAGTCCCCCATATGGTCAGGAAATTGACTGTCCTCCCGCTTGACAACCATGTTAACACCATGCAGCAGGCTAAATTGGAAAAGAGCCTTTGACCCAACAAGCAACTTCAATGATCCTTAAGACAAAATACCCCTCTATGATACCAGGGGGAGCTTGGAGGCCACCAACCATGTCAGCAAAATGCTGGGGAGAGGGGGGGGGGGTGGAGAGATTGCACCTGAGAGAGGGCCTGGAGCCGTGTCCCTGATGGTGCTGCAAGAAACGCTAGCTGTATCTTGGAGAAAAACAATGAGGAAAAAGGCTGCACACTGTTCCCTCTAAGCTGTGTGTGTTCACACAGGTCATGCACCCTGCATGCCCAGCAAAACATAGAATGCCCAAGAAATCCCTATAGTAAATTCATTATTCTAGCTCATAGTGCACAAATTTTAATTTGGCTTATAAAATTTGCATCAAAAAATTATTTGCAGATGGAGTGTTTCAGAAATTTGAGGGAACATGTTATAAGCCCCCGGTCCATTCCCAATATGTACAAGCAACAGCCAAAATGGAGATACAAAAGATAGGGACAGGATCAAGTAAAAGCACTTGATCCTGTCCCTGTCCCTAGGAACAAAATGGCTGGCTAGCCTGCTCTGAGTGAATATTCTATATGACCTTCCAGGCATGGCGCCTCAAGATACAATACCTGGCCATGATGAAAATGGCTGCCAGCCAGCCAGCCATAGATGTTGACACCATTTTTATTTTTTTTGCCCATTCCCAGATGGACACTGCCATTCAAATAGAGGACCCAAGAAAGAATAAAAATCAAAGAGGATAAAGCCTACCAGCAAAAATTGACTGATACGGGGGGAGCAAGGTCAATGGTCACTGCTCTATATCCCTCTGACACTATTGCATTTTTTTTTAATTTCCTTGGCTCAAACAGCCACCATCCTGCCGTGGCTCAAGTTGGAAGCATGGGATCATTTTTTTTCTTTTTATAAATTCAAAAACAGCCACAAGCCTCAAATATTCCCAACAGCTGAGCACCGAAGGAGAGGGTCCCACATGCCAGACATGATACCATGCACTCGGCCTCAGGTGACATCCTCCCTCGTGGCTGATAGCTGCTGCAGGAGACAGGGACCTACATAGCCGAGGACCAGAGCAAACAAAGGTCAATCGAGCTCCCCTTCCCCACCGTTAAAACAAAGCCTGCCTTTTCAGCGCTGCTAGGCCGGCACTCACAGACAATGTGCACCATGGGGTCTATCTGCCACTGTGCTGACAAAAAGGCCCAGGCCCGACTGGCCTGTAGATGCTAGCGTTGCTCAAGCGAGCAACGTGGCCAATGCTACCGGAGACTGCCCACAGTATAAGGGAGAAGATCTTGAGGCCATCAAAGACCTCACTCAAGAAAGGAACTTGCAGCATGGTAGAGAGAAGCAGAGAAACTGCCCCATACCATAAAAAAGCAAACGCTGAAAGGAGAGGCTGGTGAGAGGACTGTTCTGGCTTAAATTGAGCTCAGCAGCCCTTCCACTAGCCTCTCTACCCCTCTCTGTAAGCGGAGGACCTCCATTGTTGTGGCCTTCCTCCTTTAGCTGGGATGGTGGTTGGCTTCTTTATTATTCTGTTGCCAATTTTCCTAGCCAGTCTAAACTCTGTTAGCATTTTGCAATCTAAATCCTCATCCTGGTCAGGTGGGTGGGTAAGATATCCAGTCGGGAACTGGATTTAGTGGAATATAAGTATAATAAATAAATACTATGCTATTCCCTTTTTCCCTTGGAATTTCTATCCATAAGGATTCCAGTTTATTTCCTGTAAAAATTGTATCCTTTTTGACTCTATGCCATGCTTAACATGTATGCCACTCCTCCACCAACTTTATCTTCCCTGTCCTATCAATATAATTTGTACCCTGGTAACAGTGTCCCATTGGTTATCCTCCTCCCACCAGATTTTGGAAATGCCTATTCTATCTTCTTTTAGCAAACAAAACCTCGAGAAGACAGTATAACATCAAAATGTACAATTAAAGAGGAATCACCCACAAATTGAGTACCAAAAGTTGTAATAATAATTATGATAAAGAGACCTTCATCTAATAGGGCTAATGATATACCTAAACATTGTGGTACAACCTGCCAAACGAAGTGTGTCACTGCAGTATATAAAAAAAAGCTAATTTTTTTAATCATAGGTCTCAACAGAAATTGTTTTCATTTTTTGTTGCATGTAAAACAATGCATATCGTATAAGACAGTACTTATCTTAAAATGTTCGAGAATTCAAAAAGCATCCTTTGTAGCATAAATGCTGACTGCAGAAAACAGACCCTTTATCTTCCTTTAGCACCATACATGCTAACTCTCCAGTCTTATTTTTCAGACTTCTGGCATTTGCATACAGATATTTTAAAGTAGTTTAATTTGAATTTCTATTTTTGTATGTACTCTCAACCTGCTTATTAACAGATGATGCAGGCAATTTGGAGTCATTTTTATCTGCATGCTCTGTGTTTAAATCATCTGGATTTTTTCAGCCACCTCTCTATCGGAACATTATAACTTATTTAGCTTGCAAGTACCCTTTGAAGATATCTCCCTCCACACCATGTGCTACTGAGTGACTGTCAGCTTGTTCTAGTTTAAAAGCTGCTCTAACTCTTTTTAAAAAGTTAGCGCCATTCTGGTTAAGGTGGAGCCCATCCCATCAGAACAGACTCCCCTGTTCCCAGAATATTCCCCAGTTCCTAATAAACCTAAAACCCTCTTCCCTGCACCATTGTCTCATCCATGCATTGAGACTTTGGATCTCAGCCTGACTCTGAGGTCCTGCACAGAGAATGGGGAACATTTCTGAGCATGCAATGCTGGAAGTTCTGGATTTCAATTTCCTACCTAAGAACTTAAATTTAGCCTCCAGAATCTCCTTCCTGCACCTTCCTATGTCATTGGTACCCACATGTAACATGACTGCCTACTCTGTAAAATGGTAACTAGGTGGTGCGTGAGGTGTGTTACCTTCGCACCAGGCAGGCAAGTTACCAAGCAATCCTCATGCCCTCCAGCCACTCAGCTATCTACTTTCCTAATGATCAAATCGCCCACTACAACAGCTATCCTAGCCCTTCCCTCCTGGGCATGGACCCCTGGAGACATATTTTCAGTGCAAGAAGATAAAGCATCACCTGGAGGGCAGGTCCTAACTTCAGGATCATTCCTGCCACACAGAGATAATAGTCTCCTGCCAGGTGACCTTGCTTATCCAAAGTAGCACATTGGCTGCTTGACTGGAAATAGGACCATTCTACTATGTCCCTGAAGGTCTTCTCTATATTACCTCTCTGTCAGCCTCAGCATCTCCAGGTTTGCCACTCTGGCCTCCAGAGATCAGATTCGTTCTCAGATTGCCGGGAGCACTTTGTACTTTTGCACAAATACAGCCTCTCACCAACAGGTAGATAATCATACACGTGGCACTCTGTCAAAAACTAGATAGCACCCATCTCACTGCTGGGATTCTTTCTGCATCTTAATTTATTGTTGATAAAATCTTAAAGACTGATTAAGGAGTAGGTATGTCTCAATTCAATGTGAATATGGTTTTTAAAATTATTTATCATCTGTCTTTTAAAATCTATGGTTTTTAAATTTGATAACCAGGTCAGTGCTTCTCGACCCATAACGAATATGCATGAGATAGATTTGCATGTTCTGTTTCCATTATATGCAAATCTATCTCATGCATATTCATGGCAGATATCCTGAAAATGTGACTTATTTTGAGGACTCTCCTCCTATTGGGGTTGATATCTGTATATCAAAAAATGAGACTGGGGTGGTGGGAGATGGGAAGGGTGGGAATCAAACTAGTAACTAGTTGCCCAGGAGCCCTTACTCTCAGATCAAGTAAGTGACCTTTGCAAACTCACTATTCTTACACTGGTAAACAATAGAGATGTGAATCGTGTCCTCGATCGTCTTAACGATCGATTTCGGCTGGGAGGGGGAGGGAATCGTATTGTTGCCGTTTGTGTGTGTAAAGTATCGTCATAATCGTTAAAATCGTGAGCCGGCACACTAAAACCCCCTAAAACCCACCCCCGACCCTTTAAATTAAATCCCCCCCTCCCGAACCCCCCCCAAATGCCTTAAATTACCTGGTGGTCCAGCGGCACACTAAAACCCCCTAAAACCCACCCCCGACCCTTTAAATTAAATCCCCCACCCTCCCGAACCCCCCCCCCAAATGCATTAAATTACCTGGGAGTCCTCCGTAGCGGCGGTCCGTGGCTAAATCGGGGGAAGGGGGAGAGCACGAAAACCGGCACACTAGATCGTGAGGTCTTCAGCTGGCGCCATTTTTCAAAATGGCCGCCGCAAAATGGCGGCGGCCATAGACGAAAACAATTCGACGCAAGAGGTCATTCCGGACCCCCGCTGGACTTTTGGCAAGTCTTGTGGGGGTCAGGAGGCCCCCCCAAGCTGGCCAAAAGTTCCTGGGGGTCCAGCGGGGGTCAAGGAGCGATTTCCTGCCGCAAATCGTTTTCCGTACGGAAAATGGCGCCGGGCATACGCATATGGCCGGCGCCATTGTCCGTACGGAAAATGGCGCCGGCAGGAGATCGACTGCAGGAGGTCGTTCAGCGAGGTCCGGCACCCTCGCGAGATTTCCGCGATCTAGTGTGCCAGTTTTCCTGCCCTCCCCCTTCCCCCGATTTACGATTTTTTGACGATAAATCGGGGGAATTGGTATTGTATCCGTGGCCCTAACGATTTTTGACGATTTAAAATATATCGGACGATATTTTAAATCGTCAAAAAACGATTCACATCCCTAGTAAACAAATACTTACCGTAAAACTAACAAATAATATAAACAGCCAGTAATACTTTTAACCCTCCAAGACATTTTTTGTCTAAAGAGGGAAGTGCTTCTTCCCAGCAAGTCCTCACTTATCACCAGCACTTCGTTTCTTTGGACCACTATTTTGCTTTTATAGTTTCTGACCTAAAAGATGAGGAAATTTATTAATGCAGTTTTTCTAGTTTTAAAAATCTTTTTCATCGGATACATTTTTCAGTTATTTATGCTTTAATCATACCATACAAATGTCCGATGGTCACATGAAGTGCTGATGACTGCTAGCATAACATATCCCCCATTTTCATAGATTCATAGAAGTAATTTTAAAAAATTTTAAACATCAATATCTAATTGGGAATTTAATGAAAATCAAAATAGAAAGGGCTATCTATTTAATAGTACTGCATTAGTGGGCACACTTGAATTGTGAGAGAGATAAATCCAAATAATGATCATTCCCTCATAAATAGAATGTGAGATCGGTTTTCAACGAGTTTTACTGGGTAATGTTTTGAGCTATCTGTATAAATTTTGAGTTTTAAATTTCCTACCTTACCGAGGGCATTCCAGGGGCGTGTTAAAATTTATCCAGCTATCGCCAATATTCAGCAGTAACCAAATAAATCGGTGTGAGTAAATGTGGTCAAAGAAAATGCTATCCTAAAGTTACCCAGGTACATTCAGTAGAACATTTACCTGAGTATGTTATGTAGAATATCTGGTAGAGTTTTCCATGCCCCAGTTTACTCAGTATGGACCTCATAATCTGTCTGTTTGGATTCAGAAAATTATTATTGAATAGAATATTAACTGCTTAAGGATGCTTGATATCATTCCAGCTGTATTTATTCAGATAGTTTATTGAAAATCAAGGAACTGATTTAATAATTTCTAGTCATCTTACTATCTCATTTTCCCTTATCCTTTCTATATGATCTCACCTTCTCTCCAACCTAAATTCATCTTCTCTTCTCTGCTTGCTTATGTCCTTTACTTCTGTTTGTTACTTTCCTTGACACCACAGCCTCACAAGTTTCTACATTATTTAGCTTAATCTGGGCATTTGTTATTGTAAACTCTTTGGACTTATAAAAGCATTGACTAAATGTGATAGTAAATGCAACGAGCAACCAGCAGAGATTGTTAGCAAGCTGAACCATCAGAGCCATTTCCAACTTATGTACAAATGAAGTCGTTGCAAGAAGGAAACATCCATGCATGCTTCTCTCAGAAGGTTAATGTTTCTGAGGACCTCACATAATC
Organism: Rhinatrema bivittatum; assembly: GCF_901001135.1. Taxonomy (NCBI): domain Eukaryota; kingdom Metazoa; phylum Chordata; class Amphibia; order Gymnophiona; family Rhinatrematidae; genus Rhinatrema; species Rhinatrema bivittatum. The sequence goes on from NC_042623.1 coordinate 98,652,603, forward strand.
TTCTGGAAATAAAAACTTCATGTCTGTGTCTAGTATTCGTGCAGAGGGCTACTTTATAAATAGCATATTGTTTTTCTCTAAATCTGATTTTATTATTATTCTTCCAGAACTTTTACAAAACAGAACTGAACAAAGAAGAGATGTACATACGTTACATTCATAAACTCTATGACCTGCACCTGAAAGCACAAAACTTCACAGGTACTTCCAATTAACACTATTTTCTGATGAAGACATTTGATTAACTATAATATTAATTACTGTTCTCTATAAGCTGTATGTGCGCACACAGGTCGTGGAACCCCACGCATACAGCAAAACGTAGTGCGCACAAGAAAAACCGATATTGTATACATTATATTGGCTCATAGCAGGGACAGATTTAAGATTGTGGTGCCCATAGGCAGTGCAACGATGATGGGTGCCCTTTTGAAGCTGTGCTGGTTCATGACACTATAGCCAGCAGAAGGCGGCTTCTCTGTGGCCTGAATATATGGTGTCTTCAAAATCTGGCACCCTAGGCAATTGGCTATGTTGCCTATGCCTAAATCGGGGCCTGGCTGAAAGTGCACAAATTTGAACGTGGTTTATAAAAAGTTGCACAAAGAAAATGTTTGCACACGAAGTCCTTCAAAACTTTGAGGGAACATTGGTACTAGTCACTCATTGTATTCAGTGCTTCCAAATGTTAATGCAGAATCTATCATTCCAAATCTTTCACTTGCTTTGAAGTAGAATTATATTCTCCAAAAGGTGAATTTTAAAAGCCAGGCATGCACATCAGTTAGGGTATGTGCGAAGAAGTCGGGTTTATGTGCACTGACCATATTTTTAAAAGCACCCATATAGGCACATAAATGCCGCAGCATGCACATCTCCAAAGTTTCCAAAAAGAGGTGGGATGTGTATGTGTATGGGCGTTTTGGGGCCTGGCAAAGACATGTTTATAAATATGCACCCTGCTGTGCACCTAGGTCCCTGTCGCATCACTTTACTTCTGCTTTTGTTGATGTGTAAGTTTAAATAAATAAAAGGATGGAGCCATTTCTGAGGGGTTTAAAGGGTCTGTGGTAACTGGGGGGAGTTGGAGGATCTATCAGTTAACTGGGTGAACTGGTAGACAAACTGGTAACTGGGAATGGTGTGGGAGCGCGCCTCTTTTAAAATCCCCCAATTTATACAGTAGAAGTGGGATTTGTGCACCCACTTAAAATTTGGAGCACATGTGCGTGTGGCCAGGCTATTTTATAACATGCACACATATATGCAGGCTTGTTATAAAATAACCGTGGCCCTGGTTGCAGGTTGACACATGTGCATCCGTGCGCCAGTTTGAAAGTTACCATCTGAGTTTGAGGATTTTGGTGTCTTTCACACGTTATACGCACAAATGGGTTATAGCATAAAGTCTTCTTTAATTCCTTTTGCCTGCAGTTTGTTCTCTACTTTTAATAGCAAAGGGGTCAGTTTTCTAAGGGTTTGACTTTCTAACTTTGGGAGTTAGGCTACTAAATCAGCCCATTTGAAACTGAACCATGCTGAGCAGCTAAATTTAAGTACCTAATTTCACAAGGCCCATAAATGTAGGAAGACAAAATGTGTGCAGGACTAGGGACAGGGTTATATTGCTAATTTTCAATGCTAGGTGCCTAATCAATCAAGGAAATGAATAGCAGGCCTAAATCTAGGCATGCAAACTTAAGAACCTAAGTCTGGCTGAAAATTTCCTAAATTTAGGAAGCCAAAATGTGAATGCTTTTTGAAAATTGCCCTCATAGTTCTTCCATACCTAAGCTGAAAGATTGTACAGTGGAGATATTCATCCATTGTGAACAGATGTCCTTACGGTAGTAGGAACACATGTATCTTAGGAAAGAAAGAGAATGGCACAGAGCTCGTTTGAGAAAGAATCAGAAACTGTTTGGCATTAGTGAACGCACAATTTGTTTTGCTATCCTTGAGGTAATGTGTACAAATTTGATCTGGGGATGGGCAGAAATATCTTGATTTAGAAAGGTGATCAAGAAACATTGCCCATATGGAGGTCAGTGTTCAAAACTAAACATTTAAATGAATAACATGGAGTTAGATGGAAAATTTGTGAGTTATCCATCTAAATGGCTTTGAATATTAATCTCATTCTGAATTTTACTAGGTGAGTGGTGCTTCCTGGAACACAGTCCTAGGTCACATAAAATCTTCTGGAATTGTTTGTTTAATTGACAAACCACATACCCTTTTTATAAAAACATAAAAGGGTCAATTATACCTTCCCCCTTCAGTTAATTGTATAAAATATTTTTGCTGAATTCCAGTTCTGCTGTAACAGTCAGACACATTTGTTGGCACCCAACCTCTCTTATTTGGTAACACGACTTGGAACATAAGACTTGCCATACTGGGTCACACCAAAAGTCCATCAAGCCCAGTATCTTGTTTCCAACAGTGGCCAAGCCAGCTCACAAGTACCAGGCAGGATCCCAGAGAAAAACCATATTGAATTAGAAGTAGTTGATCCCTACAAATGTTGGCTCCACAGATCACAAGTAATAATCTATTAATGTCCTTCCATAAGCCCTGAGCTCCATTTCAGGCATCATTGACTATTTTCCCATGCTTAAGTCATAAGAGTGAGCCGGTTACCATATATGGAGATTGGACACAATCGAGCTCGTGCATTAAAATGTAATGATTAAATTAAGTTAAGTCAAGCTCAACAAGATAACAGGTGAATTTTAAAAGCCCAATGTGCGCATCAATTAGAGGATACACGAATATATTGGGCCGATGTGCGTCCACTAGTGCACCATCTGCGCGCCAAGCCCTCTGGGAGACCACACAAATGTACAGCTTTTCCCGTTCCCTCTGAGGCTGCTCTGAAATCTTAGCCCAAAAATAAAAAAAAATCCCTTACCTTTATCTCACAAGTTACGCCTGCCAACTGCCGGCTCGCAATCCCCCAGCACAGCGGCCATGCGGAGGCCTCTGGCCATGCCCCCACCCCACCCCGTCCTGCCCATTTTTGCAAGCCCCGGGACTTACACGCATCCCGGCACTTTACGCGCATCGCTGGGCCTTTTGAAAATAGGCCTGGCGCGCATAACCCCTCTATGTGCGTAAATCTTTTAAAATCTGCCCCATGCGGACAGGCATGCTCTGGGCTCCCCTGCTGTGTAACTTCTATTCTGCTATGGATGGTGTCTATGCCATAAAGCAAAAAAAACCTAAACAGGTCAAGGGGGTTTTAAGGTCAGAGCTAACAGGATGGAAGGAGGGCTATTAAATTAGGAGGTTTGGCAGTCCTATCTCTTAACTAGGCAAACTGGGAATGGACTGGTTAAATAGGCAATGACATCAGTGAGTGAATCTTTTAAAATTGACCTACTTATGCAGTAGAAGTGGGATTTGTGTGCACAAGCACACATCCACTTAAAATTGAGCACACGTGCATGCAATCAGGCTATTTTGTAACATACACGCGTATGTCATAAAATAGCTGTGTCCCTGGGTGTGAGATTGCAAACATGTGCATATGTGCGCCCGCACGCTACTCTGAAAATTACCATCTTAGGCCTGGATTTATCAAAATACAATAAATATTGCATGCGATAGAAAAAGGGGTGTGTTTTATGGTAATAGGTAGTTTATCGCAATTTGCGCTAATACCTATGCGAAGCACTATCTTATTGCAATAACTTTTTTGCAATAAGTGCCAGAACTGTTGTATTTCCTACATACAGCCACTGGGGGGGCCATGTTGAGAGAGAGAGACTGAGACTAGCTATAATGCCTTCACGCTAGATAGGTATTTATATCTCTATGGGAGGCCCACCTAGTAACTTTGACATTCAAAGTGAGACGTACAAACAGAACAGTGCTCTCTTGTGAAGATTTGATGACCTTCGGAGTGAGGAAATTCACCCAAAGATGAGATTTGTGCAGTGTTCTCTCAACCTAGCTTGATGTTACCCAGGTAGAGAGTCCATTAAGCTAGGTTGAGAGAACATTGCACAAATCTCTTCTTTGGGTGAGTTTCCTCATTCCGAAGGTCATCAAATCTTCACAAGAGAGCACTGTTCTGTTCGTATGTCTCACTTTGAATATCAAAGTGGCCCCTAACCGCTACACTAATACATACACTTCACTTCAAGTTACTAGGTGGGCCTCCCATAGAGATATAAATTCCAATCTAGCATGAGGGCATTATGGCTCATATCTCTCTCTTTCTCTCTCTCTCCCTCCCTCTCCCCCCCCCCCCCCCCTCTCTCTCTCTCCCTAGGAGGGCCCTGATAGATTGGCTGGCTCTCCAGGAGCTTAAAACAGCGTGTGCAACCGCAATAAAGCCCTGTCGCATGGCTTTATGCAAATGAAAAAGGTGTAGTTAAAGCCATGTGATACGGCTTCGCAAAACTGTGAGCCCAGCCCACTTGGCCAAAATTCCCACCCCAATATCTCCCCCTTTTTCTCATTTGTATCGCACCAAACGTTATGGTACTTTCGCATGCGTTAAAGGCATTTTTTGTATGCAAAAACGCCTTAACGCATGCGAAAATGCCATATAGCACTTTGATAAATGACCCCCCTTAGTGTGTCTGTCAAATCAAAATAAAGTATAACTAGACAGTGCAACACAAATATCAATATATTTTTTTACAGTTATGTAGAATATTCTTAAAGATATTATGTATAATCTTTGGTTACTTAACAATTTATCCATTTTTTAAAATTGTATTTTATTCCTGTCCATCTTGTCTAACAGAGGCTGCCTATACCCTCTTACTTTATGATGAATTGCTTGAATGGTCTGATCGCCCTCTGAGAGAATTTCTGAATTATCCAATGCAAACAGAATGGCAACGAAAAGAATACCTTCATGTGACTATCATTCAGAATTTCGACAGGGGAAAAGTAAGTAGAGTAGTAAATGGAGTTAAGCAGTACATATTTATAAGAATACAATTAACATACAAAAAATGTTTCTTAAAGCATACAGTTGACCAAGATACCCCATAGTGAGGTGTACAAAGTTGCCTCACATAATAGAATGAAACACTCCCCCCCCCCCCACAAAAAACCTAATATCACTGTGGTGGTAAAAATCGCATCCAAATGCAATGTTAGACATTAGACGCTTGTTCACACGATTCAGTGGTTGAAAGCATCATATAAAAGAGCTCAATACATTCGCTTAAAAGATGTTTAAGGGTTGCAGAGCCCTTTAAAGCTGCTTAAGCGTTAAACACAGCTCATAATATTCATCAAGTCTCACCATGCTTGTGATGCACATTCTGTTTGAATATATATATTTTTAAATGCACTCCCAACCCAAAACTTTGACCAAAGCACTTATCTTTTAAAGCTTGCTTTTGCCACTCCGGGGGCTGATACTTTTCTACTGTTGGCCACCAATGCCTGACACAAATCGTATTTTGTTTCTCTTCCTCGGAGCAACTCAGGTGCAAATGGGATCACCCAAAGATCGACATTCAAACAATGTAAACCAACAGTGTGCTTTTCAGGTCCTACGTCTGTGGTCATTTCAAGATGGATATACACCACACCATTTCCACCTGATCCCATTTTCACCTTTCATCAAATCAATGTAGAATGAGCTATGAATGCTGTTGCTAGCATATATTAATACATTTGTGACCAGGTTTTGAGAGCTATGCTCTCTACCTGCTGACTGCAGAATGAACTGTGGGCAGAATCATCTGTATCTCATTCTTCATTGACCTGATGAATGAAGCATAGATCCTGAAAGCTAATCACAAATGTATTAGGATCAGTAAAAAGTGTCACCGTCAACTGATTTGTTAACATATATTTCTCTGTTCATCATCTCTGAATGTGAAATGCTTAAGGCAGAAGTGTTCAACTTTTTATTGGCAAAGCATAAATTTCTTTTTTTTTGGGAGCTACACAAACAACTCACTCCCACTTGTATTACAAAGCAGAACATTTCATAGATAGGTGAACCAAAACGTTTTTTTCATTGCCATACTGCTTCTTTGCTTTCATTCTATCTTCTGACTCTTCTCTTCTTCTTCTTTCTATTTTATTTGCTCTTATCTCTCCCCTCAATCACCTTTCTACCAGCCCAACCTCCCTAAACTTATCCTTCCCTGTATGTACCAGGATCAGTCCAGACAGTGGGTTATCTCCCCCTTCCAGCAGATGGAGTCAATTAGAACTTTGAAGGATGCTTCCTTATAAGGTAGTGCGCCCTCTACTAATCCTCGTATTCTCTTGACTCCAGCAGATGACAGTGGTGGCTTTCGTTCCCCACTGAGATGACTAGAAAGCTATTTTAGGAATTTTCTCTATTTTCCTCAGCTTTCCTTTCTTTTGGATGGATCAAGTCTAATTAAAAAAAAAATCTTTGAATTTTGAATTTTCTGAGAGAATTATTTGGAGAGCTTTCCTGTAGCCTCCGCTCCTGTTTTAGTGGGAGCATTCTATTGCTTGCAGAAAGTACTATTTGCAGCTCTCCCACCCTTCCCATCTCTGTTGTCAGGGTAAGTTTGTTTTTATTTCCTTTTGACAGGTTATTTCCTCTCTTCCTCTCTCCGGGGTGCAAGTCTGTGGTGCCAACCTCTCCCCCTGTGGCTGCTGTCCGACCTGCTGCCCCTGAGATGCCGTTTTCTTCGGGGCAGCCGGCACAAGAGGCGTTATTCCTCTGTGCCTCTATCTGTGGGTCGCTGAGGGATAGAGAGAGAGCAGGACTGAAGCAGAGGCTATTACACATTTCTTACAGCCACGAACCTGGTGAGCGTGAGGAAGAACAGGCTGAAGCGGAGGTTTTTCCCGCTTCCCGCAGCTTTAAACCTTGCCTGTTTCTCGCGTTAAGAACAGCTGGTTCCCTCGCGGCTCTGTCGGGGTTCCCCATGCCTCGTTCTCCGAATCTTGGTTGGTCCACCCTTTGAACCCATGCATTCCGCGACCCTCAGGGATATCGCTCTCAAGACTGTTTTCCTGGTAGCTATCTGTTCTGCCCGCAGAATCTCGGAGCTTCAAGCACTCTCGTGCAGAGAGCCCTACCTTTGTTTTATGGATTCGGGAGTTTCCTTGCGCACTGTGCCTGCTTTTCTGCCCAAGGTGGTTCTCCCTGACTGTTTTATTGGGTTTGGGATTGCCTCTCTGCTCAAATTGTTCTTCAGTGCCTTTTTTTTTCCTTTGGCTGGTTAATGGTTCATTCTGCAAGTTTGTTGTTTGACACTGTTTTGTGCCTTTTGCACACTGTTATTTGTTACTTAATTCTATTGTTCTTGATCCATCTTGATTTTCCTCTTTGCTTTGATATACTCCATACAGAGGATTAGTAGAGGGTGTACTACCTTATAAGGAAGCATCCTTCAAAGTTCTAATTGACTCCATCTACTGGAAGGGGGAGATAACCCACTGTCTGGACTGATACTTGGTACTACAGCAATGAAAATTAGCAGGTAAGGAATAATTTTCTTTTTCCTATGCCCAGCACCTTCCCTTATCCTCCTCTTCTGTTTATGTGGAGTTAGATCTAATTTCTCATCTCAATGCAAAGTTAGTCCTGATACTGTTGCTTCTCCCCATGGAGGGTCAAACACAGTTCTTTCTCTTCTATTACAATTTATTAGCCTGCTTCTACCTTTCTCTCCTGTTGCGGGAGCCAAGTCCATTAGCACCTGTTCCTTTTGCATTGAAGTCATGGTCGGTACTGCCTCTTTTTCCAACTGTTGATGAATGGCTCCTTTCCGCAAGGGTTACTCTGAGGAAACGCTGTGCGTGTTGCTACAAGCCAATTTGGAGAAAAATCTTACGAAAATAAACATTTCTACACATCGAGAGCCCCTGAGGAAGCAGCTGACGAAACACGAGCCGTGTCGGGCAGCTCGCTGTGCTACATGTTTGCAATATCGCATTGGCTACAATCCAGCTTTCCTTGATTTGATAAGTGCTATTTGTTTTTATAACGTTAAAGCACGTAAACAAAAAAATTTAAGAAAGATTGCTTGTTCACAAAAAAGATTAAAAAAATTGAGGGTTTGGACCAATGATTATAAATGTTGGATGGCAAAAATGATATGCCAACATAAATTGTGCTGTGGAATTTACCACGTGGAAATGTGAGTGCATATTTGGGTACTCTGCACAGTATTATATGAGGTCTTTACCTTCTATACATATACATATATATAAAAAAAATTTATCATTTGGGACATTTTTAGGTTCCCACCAGCGTCTGTTTGTGTTGTTTGGTATTTAGATAGTCCTTTCCACAAGGAGCAGTTACTTCCTGAGCTAGAACTTGGCCATACCACAGCCCTAATAGCCATTTGGCTCAAAGGTCACATGAGACGTCTTCAAGTGTAATTTTCAGGCTGCAGGTTCGACATTTGTGGCCTTAGCAGTTTATAAGTTAGCACAAACACACATATTATAAACTTTGTTATGATAAATGTCCTGATATTGTGAATTTTTACTTGTTTTATGGTTTCTTTCAAACCCATATGAAGCTCCAAATATAATGAAAAATTACTAGGCTTCTCAGTTCCATTTTATTGGATGTAGATATTTCTTTATATTTTACATTTCTAAGTAGATGATATTGATATTGTGATACCTTTTTATTGGACTAATATAAGAATTCTACAAAGGTGCAGATATATTTGAACTTTTGAGACTATATCCATCCATTCTACAAATGTGAACCATATGAACCTATGAAAAAGGGATCATTGTGGCTGCTACAGCTCATACGCATCTTGTCAAAATCCTTTGGCGTAGATCATCTTGGTCAGGCAGTAACACAAGATGGGTCTACTGTAAATGATTCTGTCAAGTATCTTGCTGCATTATAAAGTACAGGGCAAAGTACAGTGTCAAATACCTTTTCCGCACAGTTTAAAACATGTTCAACTGTCTCAAATGAAAGTATGTTATCCTTAAGCACTATTAACACTATTTTCTCTGTTAGTACTTATTTATGCATTCACTGTGCATTGATGAATTTTGATACAAGGCCACTTGATGCTATCAAATTATGATGCTTAATTTTTCTGAACCAGTTTACAAACCATTTTGATGCATTGTCATGGCATACCTAATGATGATGTTACTTAGCTTCTTGTTTCAGGGATAGATTTGAACTGAAAACTGTATTACCAGGAGACAGAGACATATTTCTTACTTTGAAGTGCTATCATTTTTTAATGTTACATTTCAGTGTGTTCTAGATCTAATAGATACTTAACTGGAAAAAAATTGTATTAAGACAAAGTCAGCCTTGGATACTTCTTTGGCTGTAAATCTGTAGGCTCTGACTTTACAAGATAGAAACTCAGATTGGACAGAAGTCCTTCAGTGTTTGCCCATCTTTTGGCATGCACAGTTTTTTGCCTTGTGCTATATTTATTCCATGGATGAGTTTTATGCTATTTCAGAATTGCACAGGCTCAATAATTTGCTGCATATTTATGTGAGGAAGGAGTTGTACAGTTTGTATAGTGATGGGAACTGCAGAAATTTTGCACAAACTTAAATATGGGACAAATACAGAATTATGCATGCTATAAATACAGTTTGTGACAGCTTTGTGATTTATTTTTGTCTAAGCCTTATGATATCACTTTGTTTTGGTATTGTGGTGACAAGTGAATTAGAATTAAGTTCTGACATTAGAACTTTACTTGATTAAAATCCAACATTTCACTTAGTTTTGTGTAAACCCCACCGATAGTAGGGGCCATATAAATCACCTTTCAGCTGTGTGATTTAAAATGGGCATGTCCAGGTATGGGGAGGAGAGCTGGAGCAGAAAAAAAACCCATAATGGAATTAAATACACAATGGAGGTCATTTTCAAAAGGATTTATATGTATAAATAGAATTTTGAAAATTGCTATAATATATACTACTTTTACACATGTAAATCTTTTTGAAAATAAACATTTAGACTTTTATACTCTATAAGAAACAGAAGCATATATCATTATAATAAAAGAATAATTTATTAGCATAGGAAAATTAAGGAAATTTTTGTAAGTTACAACAGAAAACCACTAATCCCATCCTATACCTCAGTTTGATTTGCTTCAATCAAATAAAAAATTCCCACCTAAATTCATCCTTATATATATCTCTCTCTGTCTCTAAACAGAATCACCCATCTTTTAGATTTAATTTAAAAGATTTATTTTATTTATTTATTTATTTATTTATTTGGAGCTTTTATATACCGAGGTTTAGCGAAAGCCTTCACCCCGGTTTACATTGGAACAAACAATTATACATAGAACATGTCATATAACAAAAATTTATGCATAGAACAGGTCGTGGAACAGGTTGTAACAAGTTATAACTGAAATCATTTAAAGGGAGAGAAGGTGAAACAATGAAGGTAGTTAAGAACTAGGGGCTCGGGGCAATGCAGGTTCATATATAGGTTAGGTAGGAAACATCTAATATTTATAACGGATTATAATAAAACAGTTATTGATATAATTGGGGATACATGTGTACAGCGGGGTTATGTCTAGCGTAAACTGCTAACAGGTTCCTGGGGGCTGGGAAGATAGCAGAGGAGAGGGGGGGAAGTAGGAGGGAGGACCAGGGGGAAGGGGGGTGGTGTCGGTGGAGGGTGTAAGCTCGGGTAGTCTAAATGTAGGGTCTGAGAGTAGAGGGTTGGAGGGGGGGGGAGGGATGAAGGAGGCAGGGAGGAGAAGGGGGTGGGAGGCATGAGGTAGAGATGGGGGTAAAGACTGAGAAAGAGGATGATATCAAAAGGAAATGAAAGGTAGGGATTAGTGGAGTTAGCCTATGTCATCACGAGTGTAATTAGCCTATGCCATCTCTGAAAGTCTGGCTGAAGATCCATGTTTTCAGTTCTTTTTTGAATGATTTGCTTTCACTGATTGAGCTGAGGTAGTGTGGCATTCCATAGGTTTGGCCCCGCGATGGAGAGAGCTCTGTTTCTGGTATTCGTAAGCTTCGCCATGGGGTATGCGGGTACGTCAAGTAGTAGTTTGCTGGCAGCTCTGGTGTTCCGTTGAGGTTTGTGTAGATGGAGCATTTTACTGATTGAGGAGTTGTCCGTATTGTGTAATGCGTTATGAATGATAGTAAGGGTTTTGTATTCTATTCTCTGTGTATTAGTTTTATAATTATAAGTTTTATATAATTTTTATATAATTATATATAAGTTTTATATAATTATAAGTTTTATATTATAAGATGTATTAGTATTCAATCCCTTGCCTTTTAGCTAATAAGAATGAATAAGTAATATATTGCATACCTAAGCACTGATGCAAAGATATACCTTTCATCATTTCAAATATAAATTAGTATTTCATATGCTGAACAAGAATGTTAATTATAATAAATTCTAGTATCTCCCCTTTCTAGTAATGCCACCTTAGTGTCACTGGTGGCCAACAAATGGCTTTTCCAATAGTACCACATATTTCATATTGATGACATCAACCTTCCCCACTTATTATCAATTCAAAAGGAAATACAGCTTTCAAGTACCCATCATAAATAAGATAGATTAAACTTTTCAAACAAACGTCTGCTGACTTCAACCCTTAGGCATTTCTTCTTTGGCTGACAAAAGGACTGCAAAAAATTGTCTACGTCACCATATTTAGCTTGAAAAATGCTTCTACCAGGCACTGACTAGCATTTGTTTGATGATTAATTTGAGAAATCACTTTTATGAATAAAAAAGAAGAGCATTTTATCCATGAAGACATTTTGCTTCTATAATAGATGTTATATTGACAGGTTAGATGGAAATGATCTTGGAGTATGTACCATAACTCAGCAAAGAATTTTTAAACTTGTAGCTCATTTGTTTTGCCTACAATAATAAACTGCAATCAAACAGATGTATTTTTTGTCTTTGTTGCTTCTATGGAGAAAGAAAGAAAAGTCATTATGAAAGAAATTATAATTTAGTAGTCACCATTTGACTTCTATTCAGTTATAGCAGCAATGGAACATTTATTTATAATGCATTTGAGTTCACCTTTAAAAATAAAACACTCCAGTTGGATTCTTTTGTCTGCTTACTTTTTTAAAATTTGTTTGCCACAGTGTTGGGAGAATGGAATCATCCTGTGTAGGAAACTTGCAGAACAGTATGAGAGCTACTATGACTACAGAAATCTCAGCAAGATGAGGGTAATGTAATTATATATACTGCAATCCATTAGAACTCTTTGTTAAGAAGTTTTATTTAATGACTATGAAATTTAAATGTAAGAACACATATTTTTCTATGATCTACATATAAATCTAAGATTAGGAATGTGGTTTTTTTTATGAGTTAGTGTCAAAGTAGATGAAAATCTGAAGGTATCAGTTCTTCCCCACCAACAAAAAAGCCTATATTTGCCTTTCTTGTCAACTAGAGAGATTCAGACCCACACAGTGCATGGGTGGATCATAAATGCCAAATCCATCTGCAAAAGCTTGACCTTTTTTTTTTTTTTTTTTAATAAACTTAAATCAGCATACTTTTCAACTGAATGATTTCAAAGGTGTGCTCTTCTTGGTTTGCATACCCATCACCTCGGCTTTGAACAGGCTCTCACTGCTGTTCATTTATGTGAAGCAGAGCCCTGTGACTCATCAGGTCTTTTTTTATGATTGAAATAAATTACTTAAAAAGTATAATAAAAGTGCTGCTTTGCTTCCATTTATACTGATAGGAGTGGTTGAAATAAAATGTGAACTGTCAAAAAAAACTACAATATAGTGATGTGTGCAGCATACTGAATATAGCTTTTGTCTCCTACTTCCCTTCTACTGAAATAGAAGCATATTTGAACCATTCATTTCTGGCCCAACTGATAACTTATATGCAGCTAACATGCAGCTTTGCATCTGTAGTTTATTCATTAGAAGAGGCCTAGTCAACCTTTTCCAGATACATGGCCACATACTAAGTTTGTATTGGACTACAGGGGGTGGATTTTAAGAGCCCTGCTCGCGTAAATCCGCCCGGATTTACGCGAGCAGGGCCCTGCGCGCCGGTGCGCCTATGTTCAATAGGCCTACCGGCGCGCGCAGACCCCGGGACTCGCGTAAGTCCCGGGGTTTTCCGAGGGGGGCGTGTCGGGGGCATGTTGAGGGGGCGGGCCCGATCCGCGTGGCGTTTTCGGGGCGGGACGTAGCGTTTCGGGGGCGGGCCCGGGGGCGTGGTTATGGCCCGGCACGCTAGCGGCCCGCTGGCACGCGGGGATTTACGTCTCCCTCCGGGAGGCGTAAATCCCCCGACAAAGGTAAGGGGGGGTTTAGACAGGGCCGGGCGGGTGGGTTAGGTAGGGGAAGGGAGGGGAAGGTGAGGGGAGGGCAAAAGAAAGTTCCCTCCGAGGCCGCTCCGATTTCGGAGCGGCCTCGGAGGGAACGGAGGTAGGCTGCGCGGCTCAGCGCGCGCCGGCTATACGGAATCGATAGCCTTGCGCGCGCTGATCCCGGATTTTAGCGGCTACGCGCGTATCTACTAAAATCCCGCGTACTTTTGTTTGCGCCTGGAGCGCCAACAAAAGTACACGAACGCGCCGTTTTTGTAAATCTACCTCCAGGTGTTTAGATATTGAGCCAAAGGAATGAAGTGCTTTGTAGAGACAAAATAATCATAAAAGCCTAGGTGTTGAGAAATCATCCAATAATTATTCAGTGTTGTAATCTCTTACAGTGAATCAGAGGTATGAAACTGACCCATTTGGGTAAATATGGAAAGTTGTAAGCTGAGTCGCTGGATAGTCTTTCAAAGGTATAGGCAGAGTGAAGTTGATGATTTAAGTTGAATTAACTTCAGAGTCTTTCAGTGGGCTTGGCAGAATAACAGAACTTGGGCTTGAAAATAACAGGAACATAACTACTGAAAAATACACAAGAAGGGTAACTTTCAAAGGGACTTCCATGGGTAAAACAATGTTTTATGGACAGAAATTACCTTTAAAAAAATCGCCAGTGTGCAGGTAAACTTATGCACGTATGTCATGTCCACAAGTTAGTTTCCCTGGATTGGGCATAGGCGTTCCTGGGGGCAGAGTTGGGAAAGGGGTTTGAATTTAAGCGCATGAGTTTAGATTTTGAAGTGTGTGCATTAAAATTTTCACAAAAAAAATTTGTGTGGATGTTTTAGCAGATGTAATTGCTGGTAGATTTGGTAGGATAATTTTCAAAGTAGACTGTGTGTAAGTCTGCTTTGAAAATTGGTGTAATTTATGCATATAGTTGTCAAATTTTTGTATGCATTATTTTACAAAATTCCTCCCATAATGGTACATAATACTTAAATTGAAAATATGGAAACCAGGTACAGTATATACTGTATGAAATTATAAAATCTGTTAGTTAGATTTTCTTGTTCTGCCCTATCTTGGTATGCATCTTTCCCAACTACTGGGCTGAAGCCCTGGCAATAAAAATAATTATTGCAAATTGCTTAGAGGATTTTTCTGGTCTCTCTGGGATAAACTATGAGCATAGTATCAACAGATTTGGTGTGCAGCTGCTATTAATACTGAGAGTTGCATGACTCTTGTGCTTGCTAACAATTTTTTATAGAAACATAACTAGTTGGAAGGCTTCTTTAGAGTTTTAGATAAAGTTGGAAGTGGTAAATATTCTGATTGTGTTTTTTTGTTGATTTCAGATGATGGAGGCCTCACTCTATGATAAAATTATGGACCAACAGCGCTTAGAACCTGAATTTTTCAGAGTTGGATTCTATGGGAAAAAATTCCCATTTTTCTTAAGAGTAAGTAATTTAAGATTGATAAGTTGTTAACTTTGTCTCCTTTATTTTTGTCTGTCTTTCCTTAACAGAATTATTCAATAGGTGTAGTATTTTAGCTAAGATTAACAACTAACTACAGTATATTGGCTATAACACAAAAATTCCCAGAAAATTAAAACATGATCAATAAGGAGTATTTTATTCTGCTGTTTCTCATTTGCACAAAAACACTCATATGCTTTTATTATTTTATGATATCAAAATTTAGATTCACCATTTGCCCTCTGGGGGCACTGGCATTGGCAGAGTAATATTTTATAGAATAATTTTGTTCTGTGTAAACCTGACTTCCTCAGAGAAAGTAGCAAATTGCTAGCAATAAATCTTGGACTAATTATAGCAGCAGTCTTTCTAGCCAAGGACATTGAATTAATCACTGCTTTTTTCCTTTGTTTTTGTGTAGTGTTCAGTTCTGAGCATACTGGTTTCTTAATCTTTGAAAACCCAGAGAAGTTGGGTGGATCACTTCTGGCTGATGTGTAATACTCCTCTTTTATAAAGTTTTGTTTACCTGGGAAAGTTCAGTATTTGTGGAAGTGTGCAGAACCTTGCACTAGGGCAATGTTTCTCAAACCTATCCTGGGGGACCCCCATCCAGTCAGGTTTTCATGAGTTATCCTGGGGGACCCCCATCCAGTCAGGTTTTCATGAGTTATCCTGGGGGACCCCCATCCAGTCAGGTTTTCATGAGTTAAATTTGCTACAGTGCCTCCATAGTATCCAAATTTTATCTCATGCATATTCATTGTGGATATCCTGAAAACCTGACTGGATGGGGGTTGCCCAGAAGAGGTTTGAGAACCATTGCCCAAGTTTCAGTTTCAGATGTGAGGCTTACCCTAGTGCCTCTGCACTAGGGTAAGCCTCACATCTATTCTTGTAGTCCATCTTGCCGTGAAATTCATTGGACTGGGAGTTCACTTGCAACTGTGCAGTCATTCACTTTGGATATGAAATTAGAGAAGACAGCCTCTTTTTGCATATCTAGTGGCAGGAAGAACTTGGAGGTGCCCACTGATGACATCATCATCTCAGCCCTATAAATGGCTGACACAGAGACCCCTCCAGTGACTTGACAATAGGTTGACTCCAACAGAATAGTGCTTTGCCTCTGCATATTCCTGGTTCTGGGTTCCTGATGCCTGCTGTGTGACTACCAATGAAGGAATGTACCGAGCAGTTCAAAATAGGCGCATGAAATGAAACATCCTGTTGACATGCACTTGTCAATATAATAATAACCCTTAAAGTTAAACCCCTAAAGGGGATAGCAGTCAGGGTGAACTGACAGCAGGTGAAAGGCAGACCCAATGCCTGCCTTAGCCATCAGGGTGCCACAGCCACAACCCCTAAGCAATTCAAAAGCATTATCAAAGGAGGCATAATGAACTGTGCATTCTTCTGCTGGGCTGTGCGTGCCCTCCAAGGACCCTTCGGGATATGATAGGTTATGTATCAATCTAAATTTCCTGAGTTCCTGTTTTGAAATGACAGCAATTGGGGTCAACATCATGTTGGGGAAAGGCCTGGATCTGAATGGGTGATGGACATGACCCAGTTGGATTTCTTTTACCAATTTAGCTTTGGCAAAGGCAGTGAGGTGTGTAGAATAGTGCACTGCATATATCCTGCACATATGTAGTTATAGCACTATGAAGCACTGATCACTGAACTTGCCAGAGAATCATCCAGCACAGATGACATCATTCCTGGAAGGATGGAACTAAGTTTGTTATTCTAACTGATAAGAAGAGGCCTGTGGCCTATAAGTAAGAACAAGCTAAAGTACACATGTTAAAACATATATTGATTGGTTATTAAAGGTAATGGGTGTGGATTATGCAGATGACTGATAATAGCAGACCCCAGACCCTTTATAAGCTGATGCACATGTTAAGATCTCTGAGCAGATTTTAAACAGACTTTGTACACCTTTGCTTGTACTAAATTCTTTCTGTATTTTTCTGCTCCTAGAGGAATTATCCGCCTTCCTCTATTTACTTATCTGTATTAATAAACCCCTTTCTTTATTACCGTCTGAAGCTGGTATTCATTCTGTAATTAGATGCAGGGGAAGCCCCTCTTTTAACAGGTGGCAGGCAGACTTGGAGTTCAGAAGCGAACTGCTGATTGGCCCACAGTAAGGAAGTCTAAATCCATCCCTAAAACCATCCAAAAGTGTCGTAGCAGCTAGCAGATCCAGATATCTCAAAAGCCAAGACTCCATAGATCTCCAGCTATAACAGGGGTCAGTGCCTTGGAAAGCAATGAATCCCTATTTCCATGAATTGGTTCCCCCTTTTTTGGGAAATTTTGAGAATGGGTGGGGTGTGGTGCATGTGTACCAAAACAGGCAATCAGTGAGCAAACAGTTGTTTCTGTTAAATCACCAGCAGATGTTTGAAGGGGCCGAGTTCCCTTTAACCTGCAAACTGCTGCTGGCAAGGGCCCAAAAGGGATGCGTCACCTGATGGGAATCATGGGAATTTACATCCAGCCCTTGCCTGGGCATGTGGGTAAGCCTGAGTCTTCCAAGTCACTTTTGGGTTGCCAGCCATTTTTTTTCCTGAGGGCTTCATCATAATTAAGCCAAGCAAAAGCCTTCGTATTGCTTGAAGGCACCCAAAATGGCATCAATGTAAAACCATAACATGAAAGTTTGGGAAATAGCCTTAAAGGTAACTGTGGCAATGCATGCAAACGTTCTAACCCAATTAACCATTTCCCACTGGGGAGGCCTAATGGACAACTCTTCCTTCTTTCTCTTGCGGTGTGTTTGACCCTGCTTCCTGAGTCCCTGAAGTAACTGAAAAATATTGATGTAATGGTACCTCCTGATCCTGCGTTGCAGGGATTTATGAATGGCATCCCATGGCCCACAAGAACTGGATGAACTACTCGAGCAATGACTATTAGATTTATGTGAGTGTCTCCTCGATTAATGCCTGCACCTGCCCTCAGCTGGAAGATCACTTTTACCTGGAACTTATGTGGACTGGATGTTCGACTCCTGTAGACTAGGGCTGCAGAGAGATAGCACGGTGGATTGCTGGCCAGAAGCCCCCACCATAGATATAGGAAGGCAAGGCTGGACCATCTGCAATGGTGGCAATTGCATATCATTTGCTGCCATGGCTATGTAATAGAAGAAGGGGGGAACCAGCGCAGGGGTCGCCCTTTGAAAGGATCCAGGAATGCTCCTGCTACTGTCACCTAGCATCGGGTGAACTCCACTCGAGGAATTTTCCAAGCATTGGACATGCTCACCTTGCCCATGAGGAGGGCAAGAGGGGCAATCATGCTATTCGTGATGTCTGTGCCAATAGTGACAATAGCCAAACTCAAAGCAAGTCCTCAAGTAGGATCTCCACTCACGAGCCTGGAAGAGGTGACACCAGATGTCATTGTCATGCCATCCCTGTTCAAATTCATATGGTACGGACCTGTTCTCTCTGTGATGATCAAAATGATTCCAGCAGGACTAGTGCCCGTTATCATCAAATGAGCTTGATCCACTTTGCCATGGGACCTCATGGAGGTTTTGTGACTATATCCTCTGCTGAAGTCCTCAGGATTGCTATGAGGTCCATCAGACCTACCCAAGTAACTTTCGGGGACAGGGCATGGAATCTTCTCTCCATGCCCTAACACGGATGGACCCTGATCGGCCAGGTGGTTGTCCCTTGGTCTGCTGCCCAGGAAAGAGAGGCTGTTCTGGGGAACTACAGCACTGTCATTAGACATGGGAAAGATAGGAGCTGGAGGAAACTAAGTAGGGATCTTTGGTGCTTTGCTAACCAAGATGATGGATAACAAGGAGGAAATCAAAAAAGGCTGTCCTGGTTAAGGAGAAATCTTGTAGGAGTACACACACTGTGGTGGCAGCTGGGATAGATACTTAGCAGTGTGTACAGAATAACTGGACAGACTGGATGGACCTGATGGCCTTTTTCTGCTGTCATTTAGTATGTTACTATTGAGCTAATAGGCCAGGGGTAGCCAACTGTGATCCTCAAGAACCACAAACAGGCCAGGTTTTTAAGATATCCCAATGAATATGCCTGAGACATATTTATATACAATGGAGGCAGTGCATGCAGATCTATTGCATACATATTCCTAGCCACAATTAATATGCATGAGATACATTTTCATGCTCTGAGTCTCCAGTGTATGCAGATCTATCTCATCATAGTCATTACAAAAATCCTAAAATCAGACCTGTTAGGTTTATTTCTAGGACAGGGATAAGAGACACTGCATTATACTGTTGAAGATGTGTCTTCCTATTTTCCATTATGGCTTCAAATTGTTTTCAGCTAACTAGCACTGCTTTCTCTCTCCTGCTTAGAATAAGGAGTTTGTTTGCCGAGGACATGACTATGAGAGACTGGAGGCCTTCCAACAGCGAATGCTGAACGAGTTCCCACATGCAATTGCTATGCAACATGCCAATCAACCAGATGAGACCATCTTTCAAGCAGAAGCACAGTGTATCCTTATATAAGGAAAATATTCATTCTGTTGTCATATTGTCAGAAATGAATGTTAGAACACTGCAGATCATTTCAGAATACATCAGTTCTATGTGTATTTGCTTGCAAATTGTTTCTAGCTATTATGGTGTACACACAATTTTCTGTGAAAGGTATTAATCATTAGACATGATGGGGAACATGTTGGAGAACACACGAGGCCACACATAGCTTGAGGGGCAGAGATGTGAAGTGTATCCAAGTGCTATAATCCACCCAATTGTGTGATAACATTACCAACCATATTCAATCAAGTGTCTAATTGCACAGAATTTATTTTAGTTTGAAGATGATGTTTTTGTTGTTTTTGTAATTGAAAAAATTGGAAGCATCTATGTTTATGAAACCACTTGTGGTTGCTTGTGACAAATATGCTGCTTAAATTCTTAGCACTATTCTATAAGTTATGTTAAGGCTTAGTAACAAACAAATGTTGAGTTGTCTACACCGCTGCATTCAACTTGACTTTAAATTTCAACATGCCGTCATGGTGATTTGCATCTTAAGAATGTGAACAAATGACAAAAAATTAATTATATAAATGGTCTATAATTATTCTGTAATTGTGCATATGCAGGGTAATACTAAATCCTTTTTGCAGTCTTCTAGGACTGGAATGGATTGAACTACCACTACATGAAAATAAAGTTAGAAGCAAATTAGGATTCCCAAAATATTTTTTAAAAAGTCTTTCTGAAAATGCACACTGAATGTGGCAACAAATAATTGTATTTACAGATGTATAAGGTATTTTTGGAATTCATTATGCATGTAACCTTTACTCTTGTAAACCTCAAAAACTGCCAGGACATAACATTCAAAATTGGTTAGTTGCTTTGTATCTTAACTCTTCATGTGCAGATCTGCAAATGTATGCAGTGGCACCAATTCCTGAGAGCCAGGAGGTTCTACAGAGAGAGGCCATTCCTGATAACATCAAAAGTTTTTATAAAGTCAATCATATCTGGAGATTCAGGTATGACCGGCCTTTCCACAAAGGAACAAAGGACAAGGAGAATGAGTTCAAGGTATTGTGCATATCTTCCATTACTGATGGCTAGGAAACAAAAAAAAGCAATTAATTCTCATGACTAGATTGTTGAATGAAGCCTGTGATGAGACATCCATCAAAAGCATTGTGCATGCAATGAGAAGTCACAGTTCATTGCCATAGTACTGTGCTTTTAATTACTAAGATTAGAGAAATTATAAATGTGAGATAGCTGCAGAAATCGGTTTGGGGTTGTTGTCCAGTCAGTGCCATTCAGAGAGCAGTTTTGGGATCTTTTTGGTGATGCAGAGTACCATATACCTTCTTGTGAATAGCTAAATAGTACTAGGAAGGGTTTGAAACTGATTGTCACTGTCAGCCACTTGATACTAACATAGAGAAGATGAAAATGAACTGGAAGACACAGAATATTTTAAGATTCCCTTTGCACGATAGCTTGTCATCCCTGCATATTCCAATCTTCTTTGCTTGTGTACCTTAAAAATATATATATGAGATCCGTTTTCAGAAGCATTTAACCTGCTAATTCAGAAGTTAGCTGGCTAATTTAATATTATGGCACTTATCCAGCTAAGTTCTAGCCAGCTAGTTTTCTCTCTGTTAATGTATATTGTAGGGTACAACACAAAAATCAGAAAAAGAAAGTGTCAACATTTACTTTGGACCTCTTGTAGAGGCTTAGCAGTTCCTTTGCTAAATCTAACAAGGAAACATACATGGAGGTATAATTAAAAAGAGGGCCTCTAAAACAAGGGAAAGTAGTAGCCAAAAACAATGGATAATCTAAATTTCATGTTTAAAACAGTATAATCATATTATATGCCTTGCATACCTTAAATGTTAACAGTTTTTTGCAAATATTGTCGCTGTATTACAGAGTCTTTGGGTGGAACGAACTACATTGACCTTAGTGCAGAGTTTACCTGGAATCTCTCGGTGGTTTGAAGTGGAAAAGCGTGAAGTGGTGAGTATAAGCAACTACTATCTCCACTTTTAGGGCCTCATTTTCTAAAGTATCGCAGGCCTGCGATACTTTAGGGAATGAGGGGTGGGGGCCGAAACGGGGGTGTGGTCCTGCGCTAGCCAGCAGCGATCACACCGCCACAGTGTGATCACTGCCGGTTTCGCACCCAATAGCGCCACCATAGAAGGTGTAGCTATTGGGCGCGAAGTAGGACGCGAAAAGGCCCTTACCTTTTCGTCGTCCACGGCGTCTTCACGGAGTTGGCCCCGGTGACGCCCCGACTCCTCCTCTTCCGGGGCTGACTCCTCCCCATCTTGGTATCGCACGTGATAAGGGACGTTTCACACACTGAAAAGTCCCTTATCGCGTGCGATCCGCCTGGTAAATGACCCCCTTAGTTTGGTACAGGTTGAACATACTAGTTTCTACTTCAGGTCACTTACCTTAATTGGAAAATTGGTAGCTGTTCCATTCTGATTCAAAGATAATATTGTCATAATGTTTGTTCAGTCAAATTCTTATTATGATATTAGTCTAGTCATAAAATAATTTTTACATTGCACAAAGAAGATATTGTAAAAGGATTCCATTGCACTAATAAAGTAGTAAAGGCGCATTGACCCCTTTCTGTCAAACACTGCATTCACCTTCCATGGTTATAAATATATTGCCTGTTTAAGGGCTTATGCAGTAAATTTCAGCGTGCATGTTAAGGCCTTCTTCTGGACACTAAAACTATTACTACTGCTACTTATTACTTCTATAGTGCCACTCAGCGGATGCAGCACTGTTTAAAAATACCCAAGAGACAGTTCCATCTCAGTAGAGCATGCAATCTAATCAAGGCATGCAGAGAGCAAAAGAGACTTTGGGAATTTATTTTTATTTAGAAAACTGTTAAAATTAGTAAAGGTATTGCCAAGATATTCGGGCATTAAGATTTAAAATCAGCCTCAAAGACGTGGGTTTTTAGACTGGATTTGAATAAAGCCAGAGCGGGAGAATGAAACACCAACTGACGAAGCCTGTTCCATGCCTAGGGTGCAGCAAAGTGGATGGCATGGGGTTGAGAGTTCACAAGGAGGGGTGCAGGGACAGAGAAAAAAGGAGAGAGAGTGGGGAACTTCAGACTGAAGGCTCTTCTGAGTAAGTTAAGAGGGGCTTGAATTGTATGTGGAAATGGATAGGGACCCAATATAGTGACTTGAGAAATGAGTTCTCTGAGTGTAGCAACTTTAATGAAAGGTAAGTTATGCAGCTGAATTTTTGAAAGATTGTAGTGGAGAGAGATGGTTCACTGGGAGACCTGTGAGAAGTAAGTTGCAGTAGTCGAAGCAAGAGGTAATGAGAGAGTGGGCAACGGTTTTGGTAATGTGTTGAGAATGAAAGGCACAGAATTTGTTCGTTATACGGAGAGACTAGCAAGCTAGTCAAGAAGGCCTTACCATGCATGTTATAGGGCTCCTAGAAGATGTTGGCATGGCCACAAGCAAATTGGCAAGTCCATATAAGCAAATGAAGGAACATCATATGCAAATAAGGAATTATTGAAATCATGTCACATAGCTTGGTATAGTACAAACAAAAGGAATAGATGCCAGATGTCCTTTAAAAGTGTTTATTATAGTGGAGATGTGTTAAAATGCCCGACTCTGGCCAAGTTTCGCCACTCCTCAAGTGGCTGCCTCAGGGGCTATGGTGAAATAACATAAGCATTAATACATACATATCTGTACTCACAAAATAACAAATAAATAAATAAATAACTTACATCAAATTATTAAAAATCAAATAAAAACACAGACATAAAAAATATTACAAATAAAATGGTGACAAATAAATGTGGATCAGGAGCATAAAACGTATAGTAACTTCAATCTAAGTATGTCTAAGAAAAGGGGTAGTGTACACTAGAGACTTCCCAAATAAGAAGTATCCCCTAATTATGGTCACCATACCAAGTCCTACCTTCAGGTCTCTGCAACTGGACAACAATCTTTGAGTTCTAAAAATTAATCTTATTATTTATATTTTCCTCTGCAAATGGACTACAATTTCTAAGTTCAAAAATTCATTTTATCTTATTATTTATATTTGGCATGGTTAATATGTCACTATATCCAAGTTAAATAGTTAAATTATACAGATTATATTACATAATTTTATTAATTACAATGTTAAACTATACTATATTATTTATTATCATTATTTTAAATTGTCATCCAGTTATATTGTTCCATATGTGCCACTGTTCTATGTAAAGCCCCTTATCTCTGTTGGGCAGTTTATCGTTATATGTAAACCGGAGTGATTTGTAGTCTCTATAAGAACCTCGGTATATAAAAATTAAAAATAAATAAATAGAGATGTGCTTCGTGTTTTGCTACCGGGTCGTTTTTTGACTCGGATACTTCGTGCTAAAGTTCGGTTTTTATCGTTTAGTTTTTTTGAACAAAAAAAAAACTAAACGGGGAAAACCGAAACCGGGCCAAAAAACGACGCGGGAAAACAAAGCTAAAAAAAAAAACCCACCCCACGCATTTAAATTAATTTTAATACATTACATACACCCCCCCCCCCATCCCGATCCCTCCCCAAGACTTACCAACATCCCTGGTGGTCCAGCGGGGTCCCGGGTGCCATTTGTCCCTCCGTGGCGTGCCCAGTGTGCTAGTGCTAGCCACGCTCAAAATGGTGCCGAATAGCCTCTGAACTACTATGTCACAGGGGCTACCTGCGCCATTGGTCAGCCCCTGTCACATGGTAGGAGAACCGACCAATGGCGCCGAAAGCCCCTGTGACATAGTATGGGCAAAGGCTATCGGCGCCATTTTGATTATTGGCAGCCGACGACGACATCGCTCCAGGACCCCCGCTGGACCCCCCAGGGATTATTGGCAAGCCTTGGGGGGGTCAGGAGGCCCCCCCAAGCTGGCCAAAAAGCTTGCCAATAATCCCTGGGGGTCCAGCGGGGGTCCAGGAGCGATGTCGTCGTCGGCTGCCAATAATCAAAATGGCGCCGATAGCCTTTGCCCATACTATGTCACAGGGGCTTTCGGCGCCATTGGTCGGTTCTCCTACCATGTGACAGGGGCTGACCAATGGCGCCGGTAGCCCCTGTGACATAGTAGTTCAGAGGCTATTCGGCACCATTTTGAGCGTGGCTAGCACTAGCACACTGGGCATGCCACGGAGGGACAAATGGCACCCGGGACCCCGCTGGACCACCAGGGATGTTGGTAAGTCTTGGGGAGGGATCGGGATGGGGGGGGTGTTATTATAGTTAATGTTAATGTTTGGGGTGGTTTTTAATTTTTAAAAAAAAAAAAGTGCCTCTCTCCCCATACAAACCCGAAAAATGGATTTTCCCCGAAGTTCGGGGAAAATCCTTTTCAGGTTTCGGGGCCCCCGAACCAGGACGAATTAGGCAATTTCTTTGTAATTGCCTAATTCGTGATAAACGATTGCACATCTCTAGTGTACACAAGCTATATACGTGATGG
The DNA here is from genome assembly GCF_901001135.1 of Rhinatrema bivittatum. NCBI lineage: Eukaryota > Metazoa > Chordata > Amphibia > Gymnophiona > Rhinatrematidae > Rhinatrema > Rhinatrema bivittatum. The sequence goes on from NC_042623.1 coordinate 98,677,411, forward strand.
TATCAGATACCAATTTCAAATTGTATTTTTCTTGCACACTCACAAAAGCAGAAAATAGTTAAAAATAAATAATTTATTATTTTTAATAAGACCCATATTGTGCCAAAGGCTAAAATAGAGAGATGTTCTTAAATAATTTTTAACTAAGGCCTGTATTCTCTGAGGTCACAGACCTTAGAGAATCCGGCGGTAACGGGGGGGGGGGGGCAAAGCGAGGGGGGCGGTCCTGTGATAGCCAACAGCGATCACACCTCCTTTTATGCTCCTGATCCACATTTATTTGTCACCATTTTAATTGTAATATTTTTTGTCTGTGTTTTTACCTTTACATTTACCTTTAAGAGAAAATATGGGCGTAGCTTGCAAGGAGCAGCAGTTACTACCATAAGTAAATTCTTGTGCAGATTGGATAAACCATTTGGTCTTTATTTGCCATCATTACTATATTACTATATTTGAAAAGCTGCAACTTGGTCATCAGATCACACTTTCATGTACCACTACTATCTGGACAGTCTCTCAAGAAGTGACAGTAGCTTTAGGCAAGCAGCTTTGCTCAGCCTGTTAATCCAGTAGTCCATGTGGGGTTTCAATTGCTTATTCAATAAATGCTTCATTTGCAACTCTCATCTTAGGACTCCCACATGTCATGGCTAATTCAGGCCTGCTTGTCAACAGAGAAAGAAAGCTTGATTACTGTAAACAGGGTTCCCTTTAGGCAGCAGGTTGAATTAGCCATATTTAATACCTGCCTGCCTCCCTGGAGAGTCAACTACCTAGCTAAAGCTAAGCTCTACAAGCAACGAACGAGCTCATGAGACAGCATGCACAGAAACTCCCATGCATGCTCTAGTAGTAAAACTTTACTCTCTTAAGCTCCATCAAATGACATCAACCACGTGTCATGGCTAATTAATTCTGCCATCTACAGAGAACCCGGTTTACGGTAAGCAAACTTGCTTTCCAAGCATTAGGTTCCAGAGGAAAAAAGTCTTTGCTGTCATTTACATTGTTAGTGTAAACAAAGACCAGTGTAGGTGTTCAGAGACTTGAGGCTGAAGAGTAATCTCAGCCTCTAAAGCTTTAAGCTGACCATTTCTTTTGGTTTGAATACAGAGCTCATGTCTGTGAGCTTTGATGTGCTGTCAGGCTGTGTGGTGTAGCCATTGTGGTGCCTACACTACAGGGTGATCATAGAAGGGGCAATAGTAAAATGCCAGTGTTCTTATGAGTCAAAACAGATTCCTCTCTGGATCTCTCTCTCACATGCTTCCTTCTGTCCCCACTCATGTCCTCTACACACACTGATCTTTTAAGATCCTTTCTGGCACATAAGAAGATGGTTCTAAACATGCAGACATGTCAGTTTTCTGCTGTTCTGGAACTCAACACTCTCTATTGGCCTCCTGGCCTGGAGTTTACTAGCACTTTCACTTCTTCCATTTGCACTGACAAGCAGCCCCATGTACTAGGATTAGTTGTATACTCCTTCAAAACCAGCAGAAAGAATTAAGGGACAAAGCATGCCCTTATTAATAATATACGATTTGCCAGATTGGGTCAGACCAAAGGTCTATCAAGCCCAGTATCCAGTTTCCAACAGTGACCAATCAAGCTCCTGCAATTTAGACAATGCATTTTTGGATTTCCGTACTTGAGAACAGCATGGACATGCTTATATCTTACTTTTTAAATATTTTGAGCATGCTAAAATGTTTTTGTATCACTTGCTAAGAAGTTTTTTAATATGCTTATTACAATTTCTTTGCACGCCCACAGTAAAATTGGTTTGTGGGAGTTTTATTGCATAGTCTCCTTTGTCTTGGAAATCGTTTTCATTAAACCTCTTCATAATAAACCTGTTTTTCATATAAAAAACAACAGTTGTCAGAGTAATACTGAACTTGTTACTCTCAACAGGCATCACATTTAGGGTAGGATGAGCCATCTTTTTAAACTAAGTATTCTACGTGAAGCAGAGGTTGCCCAGGTATTTGAAGAATGCAGTTGAGGGCACTTTAGGGGTGTACCTGGAAAAAGATTTCATTTTTCTTTTTACTTTCCATTTAGTTTTTATTTTTTTGTTTGGTTTTCAAAAGTATGTCATTTCCTGGCATGTAGCCAGATGGACTCAGAACGAATGGGTATAGTATCCGCGTGCTAGCAGTTGGAGATGGATCTGACGTCAGCACGGGTGTATATATACCCCCACAGGAAGCGTAGCAACTTAGTAATTTCCGTCTCCAAAGCAGTTTGGAGAGCCTGCTCACTTGCGGAGCGTGTTTTCCAAATCTACTTTCTATTTTCTACTTTCTACTTTCTTTCAACTACAACTTCTACAACATCGAGCCCCGCACTCCTGTGGTGATACCCTAAGGTCCCTCCCCCAGTAGAGTTTCCCGGGGTGATTTCCGTGATCCCCCGGAGGTTTAAGCCCTCGGTCCGGTGGCCGAATCGCGGCAGGGACATAGCCCCCCGGGTGAGGTTCGGGTGAGGCATACGAGGCGCCTCGGTCCCGGCGTGGACGAGGCAGCGGGTACATATCCTCAAACGTGGCGGTGAAGGTACTTGCCCTCTCCCCCCGCAGCCGGAGACCGCCCGGGTTCCAGCCGGGAAGCGCCGAGGATCAGGTAAGGCATACATCTCTTATTTCTGGTCTCCGAGGAACAGAGGATCGGCGGCGTGGCACGCTGTGGAGGGCGCCATTTTGTGGGCCTTGTTCAGGTATTGAGCGCCCGTAATAGGCGCAGCTCTATTCCTCCTTGTGCGTATATTGCCTTATTAGTATTGCTGACCGCCTATTGCTGAGAGCATATTGAATGCCATTGAGCGTGTATTGCTACCGCATATTGCTGAGAGCCTATTGAAAGCCATTGAGCGTGTATTGCTACCGCATATTGCTGAGAGCCTATTGAAAGCCATTGAGCATGTATTGCTAGCCGCATATGGCTGAGAGCCTATTGCTTATCATTGTGCGTATATTGTGAGCCGCATTGGGCTAGGCGCCTGTGGGCAATATTGGCCGCATATTGTCATTATTGTTGAGCGCCTGTTGTATTAAGCGTATATTGCTGCCGCATATTATTAAGCACCTGTTGTATTAAGCGCATATTGCTGCCGCATATTCTCATTGTGCACCTATTGTATTCAGCGTATATTGCTCTCGCATATTATTGAGCGCCTGTTGTACTAAGCGCATATTGCTGCCGCATATTATTAAGCGCCTGTTGTATTAAGCGCCTATTGCTGCCGCATATTTTCATTGTGCGCCTATTGTATTCAGCGTATATTGCTGCCGCATATTATTGAGCGCCTGTTGTACTACGCGCATATTGCTGCCGCATATTATTATTGTGCGCCTGTTCTCTTAAGCATATATGGTGGCCGCTTTTCATTCAGTGCATACTTTTCAATGGAACAGAACGCCTCAGCGTCTTCAGCGGGGGCGCCGCCTGCCTCCGGCATTCAAGCCCTCGGCCTCTGCTCTGCATGCCAGCTTCGAGCCATGCACAGTGAAGAGCCAGACTCCCTATGTGTCCAATGTGAGGAGGCCGTGGGACCCTCGGGCCAGGACCAGTCTCAGCCACGATTTGCTGACAGTTCTCCAGGGGCTACCCCGGATTTAGCGGGCAGTCTCGACCAATCGGGAATCCCGGGGGATCTTGTACCCCGGCGATTAGAGGCTGCTTCAATTTCCTGGGTGGATCTCTTTAAAGGGGATTCATGCCTTTGTACAGATGCAAACGGCTTCCCGTCCAGGCCCTGCGGTTCCTGCTGTTCCTGCAATTTCTGCGGTTCCTGCGGTGGCTGCTGCTGCGGCGGCTGCTGCGGTGGCGGCTCCTGCGGATCCTGTTCCTGGACCCTCACGCCCTTATCGTGAGCGGGACCTCCCACCGCTGGACAGCCCAGATCAGTCAGACCAGGAGTTTTCACCGGACGAGTCCGAACTCCCGGACGAGGGGGAACTTCCCCCAGGGATTGAGCCATATAGAACCATGAGGCGGTTCTTCCCTAAGGAGGATCTCTCCGACCTGGTGTCTCAGTGTCTGGCAGAGTTGGATATTACAGGTCCTAGCGCTACGGTACCCTCTGCGCAGAACCCCCTGCTGGAAGGTCTTCGTCCTACAGCCCGCCATTTTCTATTCTTGCAAGCAGCACAACAACTGATAGATTTAGAATGGGCGGCACCAGCGGCTTCCTTCAAAGGGGGCCGGGCCCTGACGGGCATGTACCCATTGGCACTGGCTATCCAGGACCTGCTGGTGTGCCCTCAGGTGGACGCCTTGATTAGCGCTGTGGTCAAGCGCACTACCATTCCAGTTGAAGGGGGGGACGGCCCTCAAGGAGCCTCATGACCGGTGACTGGACGCCATTCTGAAACAGACCTTTGAGGTGGCAGCTCTCTCTTTGCAGATTGCAACCTGCTGCACAGTGGTAACGCGTGCCTGTTTGTCACAGGTCAGGAACAACGCTCCAGCAGCTGACATGGAGTCCACTCTCTCGTTCCTCACGGATGCTGCATCAGATCTGGTCCGGACAACAGCCAAGGGGATCTCATCCTCCGTAGCCGCCAGGAGGCAGCTCTGGATCCGGAAATGGTCAGCTGATGCGCCTTCAAAGACACGCCTCACCAGATTGCCCTTTAAGGGCTCTTTCCTATTTGGCAGCGACCTTGATAAACTGGCCAGTACATGGGGCGCCTCTCCAGTGCCTAGACTGCCGGAAGATCGGTTCCGGAGGAGCCAGCGCGCCTTTCCAAGGTCCTCCAGGGGCAGGAGTTCACAGCGCTTCATTCCTTACAGGAGTCGCTATCAGGCGCCGCGTCCTCAGGCCAGGAATCAGTCCTTTCGGACCAAGCAGCGCAAGAGGGGAGCAGGCCCAGGCTCAGGTCCCGGCCGCGCCTCACAATGAAATTCCGCCGATTCATCTGGGGGACGGAGCCATAGGGGGCAGGTTAACCCTCTTCTACCCCAGATGGGTCGAGATTACGTCGGACCAGTGGGTCCTCGCCATCATCCGAGAGGGGTATTATCTGGACTTTCATCATCTCCCTCCGGACAAGTTTGTGGAATCTTCATGTCCCATACACAAGAAGGCGGCATTGGAAGCTACCTTGGCGAGGCTCCTGTCCTTGAAAGCCATCATCCCAGTACCTGCCTGGGAAGTGAATTCTGGACACTATTCCATTTATTTCATGGTACCCAAGAAAGGGGGCACCTTTCGGCCTGTACTGGACCTCAAGTCAGTCAATCGATACTTGCGGGTTCCGAGGTTTCGCATGGAAACTCTGCGCTCCGCAAGACCGCAGTACAGCCAGGAGAATTCCTCACGGCATTGGACTTGTCAGAAGCCTACCTGCATATCCCGATCCATCCGGATCATCAGCGCTACCTACGCTTCAAGGTTCTGGGTCACCACTTCCAATTCCGGGCTCTGCCCTTCGGATTGGCCACGTCACCGTGGACCTTCACCAAGGTGGTTGTCGTGGTAGCAGCGGCTCTCAGACGGGAAGGAATTCTGGTCCATCCCTACCTAGACGACTGGCTGATCAGGGCGAAATCACGAGAGGAGAGCCATCGGACAACCGACAGAGTGATCGCCCTTCTGGAGAGCTTGGGCTGGGTAATCAACCTCAGCAAGAGTTGCCTACAGCCTTCCCAGTCACTGGAATACCTGGGAGTACAGTTCGACACGCAGGCAGACACAGTCAATCTCACTACCAAGAGAAGGTTGAAACTTCAGACGCGTATCCAGTACTTGATGGGAGCCAGTCGGCCCATAGCTTGGGATTATCTGCAGGTTCTTGGTCTCATGGCATCCACCCTGGAAGTGGTACCTTGGGCAAGGGCCCATATGAGACCTCTACAACACTCCCTGCTCTCTCGCTGGAGCCCTCGTCTACGGAACTATTCCACGTACCTACCTCTGCCTGCCAGAGTCCGGACACAGTTATGGTGGTGGCTGCATCCGACCACATGAGCAAGGGGTCGAGGATGTCCTCCCCCACGTGGACTCTGCTCACCACAGATGCCAGCCTGAGTGGCTGGGGAGCACACTGCGAAGGACTCACCGCATAAGGGCGGTGGCGTGGAGAAGAGTCAGCGTGGAACATCAACAGTCTAGAGGCTCGGGCAGTCCAATTGGCATGCCTTCGATTTGCTCACAAACTGAAGAACAGAGCAGTCAGAGTGATGTCCGACAACGCCACCACGGTGGCATACATCAACCGTCAGGGCGGAACCAGAAGCCGACAAGTATCTCTGGAGATCGCCCCACTGATGGTTTGGGCAGAGGCGAATCTTCAGGACATCTCCGCCGTCCACATTGCCGGGAAGGACAACACCACGGCAGACTTCCTCAGCAGAGAACGTCTAAATCCGGGAGAGTGGCAGCTGTCACCCACAGCCTTCCAGATGATTGTAGATCACTAGGGGATTCCGGACATGGATTTACTGGTGGACAAGTCCAATGCTCAAGTACCCAGATACTTCAGCCACAAGCGCAATCCGTTCTCCCACGGAATCGATGCCCTGGTTCAGCCGTGGCCTCCAGGGACTCTGCTATACGCCTTTCCTCTGTGGCCTCTGCTGGGCGCCATCATCCACAAGATTCAGAAACACCGGGGCCTAGTTCTTCTAGTGGCACCAGACTGGCCAAGAAGACCCTGGTACGCGGACATGAGAAGACTACTGGCAGGGGAGCCCCTTCCCCTGCCTCCTCTCTGGGACCTTCTACATCAAGGTCCCATCCTCCACGAGGATCCAGCTCAATTCTCTCTTATGGTCTGGCCATTGAGATGGCTAGACTGAAGAAAAGAGGTTACTCGGAGCCAGTGATAGATACACTCCTCCGAGCTCACAAGTTTTCCACATCCCTCACCTATGTAAGGATCTGGAGAGTATTTGAAGCATGGTGCGACACTCATGGCACCAATCCACATGTGACCACGATCCCTATTGTGTTGGATTTCCTGCAAGATGGACTTCAGAAGGGTCTCTCCCTCAGCTCCATCAAGGTTCAGTTGGCTGCGCTGTCTTGCTGTGGTCCCAGGAGGGATGGCAAGACCATTGCCAAACACCCAGATGTTTCTCGCTTCCTGAAAGGAGTCAAGCACATTCGTCCGCCACTGAAGTGGCCAGTGCCTTTGTGGAACCTCAACCTTGTTTTGGATTTCCTCGCGGGATCCACCTTCAGACCCCTTCGGGGCCTGTCTCTTCGTTCTCTAACCTTGAAGATGGTGTTCCTATTGGCGGTGTGTTCAGCACGCCGCGTCTCAGAGCCACAAGCACTGTCCTGCCGGGATCCATTTCTCAGAATCACTCCTGAGGCTATCCATCTTCGCACGGTTCCCTCCTTTTTACCTAAAGTGGTCTCACAATTTCACCTTAACCAAACTATATCCTTGCCTACCATGGCGGGTTTGAATAAATCTGAAGAAGGGCGTTTGCTACGCCATCTCGACATAGGCAGACTGCTGCTCAGATATCTGGAAATGACACAAGAAGTACGAAAGACAGACCATCTGTTCGTCCTATACAGCGGGAAACGACAAGGGGAAGCGGCCTCTCGGCCCACCATCGCCCGCTGGATTAAAGAAGTTATCAGAGCAGCTTACGTGGAGGCCGGGAAGTCTCCGCCTCTACAAGTCAAGGCTCATTCTACCAGGGCACAAGCGGCATCCTGGGCGGAATCCAGGATGCTGACGCCTGCAGAAATCTGTAAAGCGGCGACATGGTCCTCCCTCCATACCTTCTCCAGGTTCTGCCGTCTGGATATCCAGGCCAGGGAGGACTCAGCATTTGACATATAAGTAAATGTAATTTCTATACAGTACTTTAGATTACTTGGTAAAGGGCTTCATGCGTGATTATCATTCACTGAGTCTCTAAGCTTTCTGCCTCAGAATGTTAAAAAAAATAGTTGCATAGCTTGAGAGACCAAACAAGTGATTAGAGATGACAGTTGATTTGAGCTACCCTGTACTTGCACGTTCCTAAGAGCTGTACTCTACAGCTGGATAATATGTGATTTTCTGTAACTATGCCATGGTTTCATGAGGTCATGACAAAGAAACATTTTTTTAGAATTCTATGTCAAAAGCTGCATGTCTCTGATCTTTCTTTCATAGTACATGATAAATTTGCATTTATTAATGATTAACAATTTGTTTCCTTTTTTCTGTGTCCGTGGACAAGTGTTCATACGTTCAAGCAATAATATGTATTCAACAGTGCAATTAAGTACATTTTGGCTATGTTACTTTGGATTTTTCACACTCAATTGCCCAAGCAAAGAAAAAAAATGCACTGCAAAAAATAGAGAAATATGTTTTTTCAATTGTGATAAGAACTTTTAGCATACTAAAATTTTCAGAGTCAATATTGTAAATACTAGAATTCCATGTCTCAAGTAGATAATTGTTTCCTAGGTGGAAATGAGTCCTCTTGAAAATGCAATGGAAGTATTAGAAAATAAGAACCTACAACTGAGAACGCTGATCACTCAATGTCAGACTCGCCAGATGCAGAATATTAACCCACTCACAATGTGTCTGAATGGAGTAATAGATGCAGCAGTTAACGGAGGAGTTACAAGGTACCAAGAGGTAAGCAAAAAATATTTTAACAGCTCCCATTTAAAAAAATTAATGCTGGATAGTAATAGCATGAGGCGCTTCTATACCACAAAACTGAGTGGAAATAGTGTGTTAGAGATACAAAGAAGAACCATGTTAATGTGACTCAGTGAGAGGCAGAGTTTGGGCAACATTGCAGTTACATACGGGCCGATACAGTAAAAAACGCAGGAGAGTGGGCGAGCGCCCGCTCTCCCAGCACGCGCACAGGACACTTTCCTGTGTGCGCGATACAGTAAAAAAATTTATTAAAATTAGGCCATCGGAGCGCACTGTACTGTATTTAAATACAGTCCGTCGGAGCGCACTGTACTGTATCGGCCTGATAGTTTGGTTGAAAGAAAGCATCATTCCTTTTTTGTGCCAGAGGAAAGCATCAAAACTAGGCTAGTGTTTTGAGGTTTGGTTTTTTTTTTTCACAATAAGCAATACAATTTTTAAAAATTCATTCTGCTCCTAAGAAGGTGATCAGAATACAATCCCCAAATCAGCACCTGTGAGATAGAAACTCACCAAACCTAATTCTGAATAACTAGTCATACTATTAACTTGTAAGAAGCAATCCAGTTTAAAATTGTACAGATGTACCCGGAAGTGTATTTCATAATCCCGTAAAGAACCCTTTCTTCTGAATAAATATAAGCTCTTTACCTGTTGTCATTTTACAGCAATGCTTGCATCTGATCCATGAGCATCTGTTTTCTCTTTCTCTCTTCCACTTCAAACTCCAGCTGACTGCCTGGAAATTATTCTATGAAACATATTGTTTGTTCCAGCAGTCTCATAAATATTGTGGCCAATATTAAAAAATAAATCCTATGATGGCTAACTTATCCAGCTAAAATTAGCTGGCTAAGTTAACCCAGATATTTAGCAGGATAAACATCTCACTGAATATCCCCGAATAAAGTTATCCAGATATCCTGGATAACTTTGTAACATAACCATCTAGATTTTGAATATTGGTAGTTAGGTTGGAAAGTTATCCAGGTAGGTTTTCCTGATAATTTTAACTTAACTGGCAATATTCAAAGAATATCTGGGGTTAAGCAATGGGTAGAAGCAAAAAAAGAAAAAAAGCTCCTGCATGGACTTTGTGGCCCAATCATCCCCACCCCTCTACCCCAAAGAACTCTGTGCCCCTCACAATAAGAAATAAAGTCTATCTATTTATTTATATTGCACCTTTCTGCCATATCAAAGTTTCAGGCCTCAAGGCCCAAAAAGGCTTCCATGCATCCCCCATCTGGCCCCTTAAATTTCCAAAATTTTCAAAGGGCCGCAGCAATAAGAATTATTTCCCCTTTCCTCCCGTCCTTTCCTACATCCAATAAGTGCCCCTGCAACGCACCCTCCCAAACCTTAAATGCGAGTCAGGAGCTCAGATCTTGCATCCACCTCTCAACACATCCAGCATTGTTCTGATGGCTATGCTGGTCACCTAATCTACCAGCATGGCAGTCAAGGCAAATACTCTTGACTGCTACCCTGATAGCTTACATGATCAGTGTAACCATCAGAGTAACGTTGGGTGTGCCAGAGGCAAGACGCAAACTTCTAGATCCCAGCTTCCATTCAGGGTTTGAGAGAATGCGAAGTGGGGGAGTAGGTTATGGGCGCACTTAACAGGAGGGGAGAGGAGAGGATTCTGATTACCATAGCCCTATGAACATTTTAGAACACGGGGCAGGGAGGAAAGGGTGAAAGCCTTTTTTGGTCTTGAGGCTCACAACTTTATTTCTTATTTTGGGAGGCTTGAGGATCTGTGAAGTGGAAGGGTGCAAAGGATCAGGCCGTGAGGCCCACGCAGGAGTTGTCTTTTTTGCCTCTATTCACTGCTTAACCGGCAATATTTTTTAATATCCCTGGTTTAGTTTAAGTTATCCGGATAACTTAAACCTCTTGTTGTTTGAGTCTGGAGATAGCCAAATAACATATTCAGCTATTGCTGCTCTGGCCTGAAATGCCCCTACATTATCCATCTAAATATTAGCTGGATAATGACTTATTCAGCTAAAATTTAGACAGATAAGTGCTAGGGATATTCAGAAGTAGGTATTTACCCGGATAACTCCCTCTTCATCAGTCTTTCTATCTCAACCTCTCTTTTCCCCCTGCTTCTGTTCTAAGGCCTTCACTACCTTCATCCTCTTAGATCACATGGCACCTCCTCCTCCCCTTTTGCTCACACCAGCCCCCAACACTTCTCCTTTTTGTTTCAGTCATACAGGCCACAGACATTCCTCCTCATTTTCTCCTCAACTGCACAGATCCCAGATTCCCTACCTCTTCCCACTGATTTGGATAGATCCCATTGGCCCTCATTGACTAATTGATTAGAGATGAAAGCTGCAGATCTTTCACAGCTATTCATTAGGGGGCAAATGTTTCCCCTCTTTATGCAGCTAGTGCTTCCAGACCATTACAGGGCCTCCCAGGGTGTACCCTGGAGGGTCCTTGTGCCTCTCCTCATAAGTACTTTATTTTCCCATTTGATTTTAGATTATACTAATGGGTGCAGATGTATAGTTGATTTGGCCTACCTATGCACAGGTCTAGGGATAATCTAGCATTGTAAAACATACTTCTGTTACATATTTTTCAGTGATTTGCTTGATGTGATTTTCCTTGATTTTATTTTTTTGCTGGTCCAGAAGAGCAGTAGAGGCATTGTTCCTATCTAATATTGGGCCCAGGATGGCTGAAATTGTAGGCTATCACAGTGGCTGCAGGAGGGCACATCTTACCAAGTGGTGCATCATGTTTAGTTGAGCAGAGACTACTTGTTTTCTATCTTATCAGTCATTCCACTGACTGTATATTTGTTTCTAGCTAAAAGTGTAAAATTATGTGCTATCCATTTTTTGGTAAGGCTCTTGTGCCTGCTATATTATTTTGGTAACACACACACTAGAGAACACACTATTATTATAACACATCAAACATCACACATCTCTAGTATGTGTGTTATTGAATAGGTATAGAGAACCTATTGAATTATTTACCCTCAGTGAGTATTACCTTGGTGGTTTCTATATTATTTTGGTACACATGATATCAGTTAGGTAGATCATTTATATCTCTTGTCATTCCATATTGCATGCATGATGCATATACTGGTAAGTTTTCATAAATTGTAGGCGTACAGGCTGATATATCAAAATATGTAGCCATCTAACTTAAGGAGCTAGGTGCTTAGATCTGGCAAACTGAGAACATTTTCTCTATCTCAGCGCTTCAATTTAGGTGCCTTAAAAATGGGAGAGATCAGAGGAAGGGTCAGGTTGGGGAAATGAAGTTGGTTGCTCAGAGCTGATTTCCAGTGCTAGGTGCTTAGAGTTAGGCAAGAAAATAGCAGGCCTAAAATTAGGAGCCTTTTAGTGTTTATCATATGTCTTGTGTTTGGTTAGGTAGGGCTTGGGTTTAAGCATTTGTTATCTTATGTATTTTCTTTTTCTAGTCATATAAGATCAGCAATAGCTAGAACAGTCACAGAAGCTACAAAGTCCCTTGATACCATGAATACCCAATGCGGCTTGGATACACCCAGTCACTCTCACCTCCTCACCATTCCCTCAGCCTGCCAAAAAAGCACCACATGGTATAATTTTATTTTTCCATATTCTTTTCTGTAAATACATTTTTTAATTTTTCCATTTATTATTTCAAAGTATTTCATGGATAAGAACTGTCAAAGAAAAAAAAAAGCCATTAGATCACAGTAGGAAAATGATTATTCCATCACAAAGCAAGGCAAAATCATCTAATAGCCCATAAAATTCCACAATAAGGATAAATCATAAAAAGGGTTCCCACACCATAATACATGAAGTAAATATAACTTCATGCCAAAAATATGATTACCGAGCATAAAGTACTAAATTGCAAGTATTACCAAACACTATTGGCATATAATCCTCCCACAGTACTGTAATTCTCAATTGCAAAACTGGATAGAATGTAGATAGATTTTAGTTTTATAAAGGACTCGCAATGACCTGGGTCTAGAAATTCTTTACAGTGATAGTTATATAATGACATACTTATAGAAGAATTTAAGAATAAAAAACGTGTCTAAGGAAGATCACTTGTAAACATAAAGCAATTCTTTTTGCCTGAACTGTATAGCCCTACTAACATCTGGAAACACGTATTTATTTGTAATCTCCCCTCTTTTTAGGGGAGGGGACACCCTAAGAGACCACTGAGACCTAACCCGTTGCAGCATCAGGTACACAGATTCTTTGATGGAGACAGACTTAACCTGTAGGGTGCTAAAGAGGTTCAGTCTTAAAAAAATAAAATAAAGCTGTCCATACCGCGTGTTTGCTATTGACAAAAAAATAAACAAGTCAGCAGTACAGAGGTAGGAAATTCAGTTCCAAGGTTACAAAGTGTAAGAGAGAGTCTATTATCAAAAGGTAATTTCAGCACAGTCCCAAAAGAGATAAGTCCTCAAATCTAGTACTAAGGCAGGACTTTAGAGAGCCCTCCTAGTTCTCCAATAAGCTATCTTCTGTCTATGAAACCAATAGAATCCAGGAAAATCTTCTTCCACACAAAGAATGTTAGCACTCTACCTGGTTGGTGTCCCAGCTTCTCCAAATAAATTATCGTTTTGACTTTGGGATAGAAATCCTTCCTGGATCTAGACCTGAGTTGGATTCCCCAGAACCCATTCCAGCCTCCATCTAGAGAAGAGAGGCAAATCTCCCTTTCTCCTCCTTGGAATCCTAGAGAGTTATAGACCACGGCTGCCTCTCCCTGATCCCTAAAAGACCACATGACTCCTTGGAATCCTAGAGAGTTATAGCCCACAGCTGCCTCCCCCTGATCCCTAAAAGACCACATGACTCCTCAAAAGTCCTCCCAGTGACTGACTGAGTCATCATTTATGGATCTCCTCTCTGACTTACCCTTTAGGGAATGGACACTCTTAAATGACATCATCTCCTTTGGAACCTCCCATTGCTGGAACTTTCCTCACTTTAAAGTATAGTGGGGGTCTAGTCAACCCTACGTACACCCCCACCAGAAAAAGTTTAAAATGGGGAACTTGCAAGTGAGCACATTTTTACATCACATAAACATCACATGACATTATAGAAAAAAAATAGATTAGACATCAACAGCAGGACGATGATATCACTATCCCAGATGTTACACAATAAGGCCTGGATTTATCAAATGCACTAAATATCGCATGCAATAGGAAAATGGGTGTGTTTTATGGTAATAGGCTGTTTATCGCAAAGTGCGCTATCTTAGCACTTCGTATAGGTATTACTACAGACTGCGATAACTTTTTCGCACTTTGTGGTAAGTACCACAATTCCTACCTACAACCACTGGGGGGGGGGGGAGAGAGACTGAGACTAGCTATAAGGCCCTCATAATAGGTAGGTATTTATACCTCTATAGGAGGTCCACCTAGCTACTCAAGGTGACAAGGTGAGGTTTAGGTATTAGTGTAGGGGTTAGGGGCCACTTTGACATGCAGAGTGCGATGTACGAACAGAACAGTGCTCTCTTGTGAAGATTCGATGACCTTCGGAGTGAGGAAACTCACCCAAAAATGAGATTTTTGCAATGTTGTCTCAACCTAGCTTGATGTTACTAGGTGGGCCTCCTATAGAGGTATAAATACCTACCTAGTATGAGGGCCTTATAGCTAGTCTCTCTCTCTCTCTCTCTCTCTCTCCCACCCTCCCTCAGTCTAGCAGCTTAAAATACTGAAAACGCTATTTGCGAAAACATTGCACAGTGCGATAAAGCCATAATGCACAGCTTAAAGCAAACGAAAAAGGTATAATTAAAATCCACGTTAAAGCTGTGCGATATGCCTTCACAAATTGTGAAGCCGGCCCACTTGGCCAGAAATCCAACCCCAAGCTCCTCCCCTTTTCCTAATTTGCATCACATCATGCATTATGGTGTTTTTGCATGCATTAAAGGCGTTTTTGCATGCGTTAAAGGTGCTTTTCGCATGCGAAAATGCCAAATAGCACTTTGATAAATGACCCCCTAAGTTGTACCATCTCAGCACTCTTGTGGCCAGCACTAGAGCAACATCTGGAACAAAATGTATATAAATACTGCCATCTAGTGGTGAAACAAATGTTTGGACATAGAAAATACATGACTTAACACATAATACACATTACTTTCTTTATGTCAAAGAAAGTGGAACAAGTAAAAGAAAGGTCTAAAGGTTTGTAGACCCCCCAGACAAAGAAATGGAGTTCTAGCTGCCAGTCACAATCAATGGATCAAAAAATAGCCTGCGGCAAAACGTGTACCCAAAATTTAATGATGCTGATTCATGTTAACTCTGTATGGAAAGGAGGACACCAATCATTGACACCTCAAAAACCCAGGCAACAATTCCTTGAGTTAGAAATACTCCACCATTTCATACCAGAACAAATAGGAAATCACATTTTAAAAACATATTTTGTACAATCTCCTGGATGGAGAAAATTTGTCATCTTAATCCTCTGTTAAATCTCTGTGTAACCCATAGGCTAGCATCCCTTCACAGGATCCCGAAGACCACACCTCATATAGGGCTTAAGTATGGAATTTTCCTTTCCTGATGTTAAGCCTCTCTGAAAGTCTAAGATTCTCTCTCAGGGGAAAGATTATCTTCTATGCCCTAAGCATTGTTCATATTTAATTCAGTATTAAAGTCTCTTGTATACAGTAGTAATAATCATGCTGGAAACAACTGATGGTTTCCAACTTAACTTTTACTGATTAAAGATGGAAATTTGATAAGATTAAGTTACAGATTCTTTGTATTTACAATTCAATTTTACAGCTTCAAATCTTCTAATAAATCTGTGACTTTAGGCTTCCATTTTATCTTCTAACTGAAGTTCATTAATTTATCTCATGCCTAATCCTTTCCAATTAATAGGGTAGTTTTGGAGCTTCTTCCCAGAATTTGGTGACTAGGATAATTACTTCCAATTTTGATATATTACAGTAAAGTCCCATATCTCATACCTTAAGTCCACTTGTTCAGCTCAAAGTTTTTACTCCTCCTCCTTTCTCCATACTCTTCTCTCTTGGTACCTGGAAGATACCTCCACACACCTTTCTTCAACATCCTGATGATGTAGATGAGATTGTCAATGGTTGGTTACTACAGATCTTCTTCACCATTTACATTTATTAAAATGTGTTAATCACTTAACACTAAAATGCTTAAGTGATATACAATAAAAACTTACAAATTTAAAATAAACAATATAAAAGCATTAAATAGAGTAAAACAAATGCTGTACAGTGGAGTCCCTGACATGTTTTTGCTCTTTTTAAATGGGGTATGCATGAAGGAGCTCTACAATGTTTGGATTTTGCTAATGTTGGTTTTTACTATGGTCCTAGAAAAACATTTATACATGGGAAAATGTAGGGTTACATATAAGCCTGCTTAAATAAGAAAGTTTTTTAACAACTCTCTGAATGTCTTCAGGTCTAATAAAAAGTTCCACAGAACTGCAGCCGCAACAGAAAAAGTACATTCTCTATTTACATAGACATGAGCAGATTGTACTGATGGAATATTGAGAAAACCTCTCTGTAGATCTTAATTGTCTAGATGGTTGATATAATTTAAGGAGAATATTGGATCATGATCAAGAATGTTTATTAATCAGTTTAAATGTAATCATCCCAATTTTATATTTGATTTGCTAGTGTAAGGGGAACAGTGAAGGTTGATCAAAGTGGGAGTAATATGTTAATGGAATTTAATTCCAATGATAAGGCGTGCTGTTGAGTTAAGCAGAAGTTGCAGGGGCTGTAAAGTGGCATCTTGGAGGTCTAAATAGAGACTCTTGCAATAGTTAATTAAGGGGGAAATAGATGCCTGCAAAACAGTGTGTAAATCTGGTTCGAGATGCATTTTCTTGAGGCTCAAAAGAACACACAGTTTAAAAAAGACAAGTCTAATGACCATTTTGATGTGTAAACAGAATGACAAATTGCTATCTAGCATAACCCCTAAACTTTTCACACTTTTTGAATGGGAAGTACATGATTATCAAAGCTAGCCGATGAATTAAAAAAAAGCAGAATGAGGACTATGGACTGAGAGAAGTTCAGTTTTTGCTATATTAAGGGAAAAACTGCTTCTGCATCTCCCCAGGAATGAACCCAGATTTGTTCCTCCACAGGACTAACAGTAGTCCATTGGTTCTTTCTGAGAGAGAGATACCACTCCTCTTAGCTAGAACACACTGAGTCCTTGGACCCAAGGGCAATCAGGCATGTTGAAAAAAAAAATCCTTTAAAAGGGTAACCAAAAATAGAGAGAGAGGAACAGTGGAAGAATTTCCTTCTCTACAAAACAAAAAGGTTCCCAAAAGACATCTTAAATTTAGGCAAAGGCACCTTTCTACTTTTTCATAACCAGATCTCATTCTTAGAAGTCCAAGGGTCCTTTCCTAAAAATCCATACTAAACAGGAACCAGCATAAGGACATGCTGGCCCTTACCTGGGATAAAGAGAGTCCACACCCTAGTATGGTAGCACTGGGTTTTATACTTTTAAGACTCCACCATTTCAGTGTCACACATAGTAAGGTTTAAGGTTTATTGTTATTTATATACCGTTGTCTCAGCATAGCCTTCACAGCGGTTTACATTGCAATAAATATACAGTAAAGAAATTACAATCAATTATAAAGATAAAACAAAACTTAAAAGAAAGGAATAACTAAACCTATTAGCTGTTAAAATATAAAATATATACATAAATATTAAACCAATAAAATACTAAAAACATAACTATACGTTTCCAGCATCGGTTAAAGGTTTAAAACGAAGCCACCTGTGGTTGTTGGATTTAAGCGCTTGTCTGTTTCTCATTTTCTGTATAGGCCATTTTAAAGAGTTAAATACTACTCCTATTCCTCTAGGACAATGGGAATTTCTCTTAGTAGGAACCCATAGTGTTCTCTATATGTGCATTTGAGAAATTACCATAGTAACATCCCTGTATGATCTGTGGATGGGAGAAAACACACTACTCAATGTATTTATCTTGGGTCTCTGTGTTAGAGATCCACACTTCTAATCAACATAAAATCTCCAGTTTAGAGAAATTAGAAATCTCACTTAGAAAAGGCTGAAACAACTGCTTCCTCTTAGTCCTGAACAATAAACCTGAAAGGAAAAATTAAAATTAATAGGAGATGGTATCTTCCAGTCTGGGACCACCACTTCCTAAATATACAAAATATATTCAGATATTCAGATAAGTATCACAAGTGGAAGGCAGAAAAAGGCAAGAAAGAAAAATTCTAGAACATTTTTGTATTACATAATTTTTGGGGGAGACATTTTTTCTTCAAACCCAAAAGTAAAGCACACTAGAAGTTTTCAGAGCTACAGTCCTTGAACTACAAAGGAAATCTTCTGATCTTCTAATTTTTTTCATTTGGTTAGGACAGTCATCTTCTGGAGCTAAATTCATCTGTTGAAGCTAGAGTCCATAAAAAAAAAAAAACTACTAACACTCTCCCTGAGAAACCTGCATCTTTATTTCTAAAAAAAAAAAAAAATTAAATCATAGCCTCTGACTCAAATGCAAAAGTAACTAAAAGAGTTAAAGGAGAAACCTCATCTTCCACTGAGAACTCTTAACACTTGAGTCAAGTTCAAAACATCAACATTAATTTATACCTCCCCACGAGCTCTGCTTTCCCTCCATGCACGTAATTGCTGGAAAATAAAATAGTTTTAACAATTGGTGTAAAAGCTTCTTCAGGAATCTTATGAATCTTCATTAATTATTACTTCTATATTGTTAAAGGAGAAACACCAGACGTAAGAGGAATAATTTTCAAATTATTTTTTTTGTGTAACATTAACCCTCATGGGAAGAATTGCTTTCTGTCTTTGTTCACTCATTTCTGTTGTCACAAAGCTGGACTACAAAACCCCAAGTTGAACCTTCAAGCTCTCCAGGGAAGACACCATCATTGTTTCTTCTACCGCAAGCCCTGCTTTCAGTGCACTCCATCATTCAGCTCAGTCAGAGATGAACTCACAGTGGGGGCTGTTCGCTGATTGTGCAATCACAGTCTCTTGATCTTCCTGCACTAAAATATTCTTCTTCCTGCAGAGGATGCTTGCCTCTAGTTCTTGAGATTCCATCACTTATTCCAAAGCATTACGCATTGGCCAAGGAGGGACTTACAGTTCTGGAGATAAAGTTGTTTCAAAGTCTGGGAAAGAGGAACCAGCAGAGCCCATGATGATCCCTTTCCCCAAAGGGTAGCTCAATGCTGACAGCTGTGCCAGCACCAGAAAAAACTTCAACAGCATCCATTGCTCCCAATGATGGTTAGAGGGCCATGGGGAAAGGCAACTGCAGCTTTTTTTTTTTTTTTTTATAACTCATGTCCCTCAAAACTATTCTCTGGATGATACTCATGCCTAGTTGGCAAGGATTGTGAATACCTCACTTAAAAGAGGGTCAGTTGCCTGCTCTTTAAAATGTTCTGGTGTATCCCTGATTTAAAAAAAAAATCTTTAGCTGTCTCTCTGTGTTCGAACTGTCACCCTATTACTAATAATTAGGGACCTTCATTTTTTTGTTTTATTGTTGTTTATTTTTCCCAGGAATTTATCTGGGTTTATTATGATAAGAACAAAAACAGGAGAAAATCAGTTGAAAAAATAACTCATTTTTCTGGGTAAATATTGGAATTTGTTTTGGTGGACAAGCCAGGACAATAAAACAATATTAAGCAGATTTTCCCACCCACCCACTCAGTAGCCTTCCCATTTCTACCCCGATCTCCTGTCTCTTCCCATCCCCTCACTGCAGCAGCATTTATCCTTACCTGTGGTGGCTCCAGGCTTCTCTTCTCTCCTTCAGCAGCGTGCTTACTGACGCTCCTGTGCTCTGGGGCACTGCACTTCTGCTTTTGTGCAGGGCCAGGGTGTCTGCCGGGAAGTGCTTCTGTGGACAGGGCCTGCTTCAAATGCCTTTGCTGCATCAGACAGCAGGCACTGTGGCTGCTTGGGGTTGAGAAGGTGGAACTTGAAACACGGCATGGGGCAGCACTGGAGGGTGAGCACTTTCATTGGTTGGGAGCGGGACTAGAAACACAGCATGCACTTTGGCCTACACTGGCTTCATGCAGTGCTGGAAGCCTTGAAATGCTGCATCTGCAGCTCTGGAGCAGCATTTTAATCATCCTGGGGTAGATATCCAAAACTGACCATGTAAGTAATTTAGCCGCTTAGAACTTCTCTGGCTAAGTTACAATATATATTCAGCGTCACAGCAAACCCACTGATTATATGCATTTCTATACGCACTTAGCCAGATAAGTCTATACGGCCAAGTTTAGACTTGCTGTATGGGGCATCTAAACTTACACGTATATTTATGTGGCTAACTCTGAATATCAATAGTTAAACAAATAAGTTATATGGCTAACTCACTCCACCCCTGATCTGCCCAGTGCACGCCTACATTTTGTGCATGTAACTTTTAGCTATATAAGAGACTTATACAATTAAGCGGCAGCCGTTGAATGTAGGCACATATTCAGTGGCCACTACTTAGCCGCATAAGACCCGCTTATCTGACTAAATAGCGCTGAATGTGCTTTGAATATTGGGCCCCCTAAAATTACGGTGAATATCAGTTTAAACAGATTGTCATCTTTGAAAAAAATCCAGGAATTTATGGGTGGAAATCGGTTTAAACTGAAAATGAAGGACCCTACTAATAATCCATTCCTGGTAAAGCTTATTAAGAAGACAGCACTGGTTCAAACTGCCCCTTTTTTGGGAGGAGTTGGCTAGTCTGGACGTCTACCAAGCAGATTTCCATGCAGGGCATAGTATGAAGACAGTGATGGCTGCAGTATTTGTATTCATTTTCAGCTTTTATTTTTCCAAGGAATGTATCAATGTTTGTTATAACAAAAATGTGAGAAAATCTGTGGAAAAAAATTATTGTCTTGGATTCTTGTGCTCAGAAATGATGATACAGGCATTAGTAAAGACTCAATAGGCTACAGGTAATCCAGAATATGGCAACAACAACCATTTTGGTCTGCCCTCATAAGACAAGTGCATTGCCTTTGCTCTACAGTTTGCACTGGCTCCCTTTAGTTGATTAGGCTAGATTTAAACTCCTTACCGTGGTGGTTTATAAGATGAGAAGTAATGGGCCAGACTATATTTTACATAGGCTGAACTGTTACATATCTGAAAGGGAGCTTAGATCTAGCCTGGGAGCTAATCTATGCATATATAGGACCACATACTACAAAAAGCTAATTTTTGAGCAATGGCATCCTCTGTGCTGGACCTAGCTCTGCGGAACAGAAATCTATCAGATATCCAGTTGGAAACAAATTATCTAACCTTCAGGAAGAAAGGTAAATCTGGGCTATTCCTTGAGAAGTTGGAATCAGGTTGGGGGGGGGGGGGGGGAGGGGTAGCTGGTAGTCCTGGATGTGTGCCATGGCAGATTGGGACTTATCATGCAGTATGTATAAGTGGACATCAGTCCTCATAGGATAAATGGGAAAGGCTATGGAGGAGCTGGCCACCTTGTCTGCAGAAGTGGGCGGTTGATGAAGTTGAGGGTTTTGATATAATGAGAGGTGAGTGTTTGGTGGCTTGGAGGGTAGTGTCTGGAGTCTGTGAGGATAGCTGATGTTGGTTAATATCTGGGGAAAGATGGGGGCAGTAGTGGTTGGACTGATATTTGCTGTTTAGGGCTCTTGTTTATTTATTGTTGGTTATTTATCAACTATTTCTGTTGTCCATACTTGCTGATTTTACTGTATATTTAGTTTGCTGTATATGCATTTTTATTTTATATTCCTGTGGGAGGATTCTACTGGGGAAGCAATCTACACATGTTTTAAATAAATATGTTTTAATTAGTCAAGTTAGCTGGCTAAGGATGCTAACACTAGCTAGCTAACTTTCCTCCCCTAACCTAACCTCACTCCCAGGCTGCACGGTTTCAGAATTCATAAATGTAATCATTCAGCCACAGGAAATTTTCAAAGGGACCAATTTAGATGTCTATCTCTCAAACAGGTCGATACAGTAACGTTGAGTTAAAGATTCCCGGTCTGTAACATGCTGGGAGCGCACAATACAGACGAGTAAGGCCATCCAGCGATACAGTCTCCAGTTTCACGCGTCCTTAGCGCTTCCTAAACCCTTTCCGCACCCAGCATGTAAATGAACGAAAAAGCTGTATAATGAAGGAATTAGCTATTCCCCTGCGATACTGTAACGGGCGCTGATATTATCTCCTCCGTAACCCGCTGTTCTGCCGCGGCCTTAACCTGCTAGTTTACCGCCTCCCCCTAGTAGGAGTTAGTGTAGTGTAGTGTAAAAACATTACTTACCCGCCCTGGTCCCGTCCGGTCTCCTGCAGCCCCGTCCGGTCCCCTCCTCCCGAAGCAAAAAAAAAACAAACGAAAAAGTAGCAAGGCTCGGGCCTGCTATGGTAAGTGTAAAAAGTGTAAAAAACAAAAAACCTGTGTGTTATATAAAAAAATAAAACAATTTTAAATACCTGTCGGAGGGCCGTGGGTCCAGGCGGCCGGTGGGCGGCGGGCAGCCATCAGCGGCATCCGGTAGTCCCTTCTCCCTTCCTCCCTCCCTCCCCTGCCTGGATGAGCGCCAAAATCGCACGGGCGGGTCGGCAGCGGGGGGGGGGGGGGGGGGGGGGCGGCAGCGGGGGGGGCGGCAGCAGGATCCGGGAGCGGCGGGTAGGCAGCAGTGGGGTCCGGGGGGGCAGCAGCAGCGGGGTCCGGGGAGGCAGCGGCAGCAGGATCCAGGGGCGGCAGCGAGATCCGGGGAGCGAGTAGTGGCAGCGTGTTCGATCGGGCAGGCAGGTAGGTGGCAAAATAAAGATGGCCGCCTGCACGGGAAAATCGTGCAATTGGCCGCTGAAGACGTGATGTCACGACGTTTGGCGTCACGGGGTGTGACGTCACGTCTTCAGCGGCCAATTGCACGATTTTCCCGTGCAGGCGGCCATCTTTATTTTGCCACCTACCTGCCTGCCCGATCGAACACGCTGCCGCTACTCGCTCCCCGGATCTCGCTGCCACCCCTGGATCCCGCTGCCGCTGCCCCCCCGGACCCCGCTGCCGCTGCCCCCCCAGACCCCGCTGCTGCCTACCCGCCGCTCCCGGATCCTGCTGCCGCCCCCCCGCTGCCGACCCCGCCCGTGCGATTTTGGCGCTCATCCAGGCAGGGGAGGGAGGGAGGAAGGGAGAAGGGACTACCGGATGCCGCTGATGGCTGCCCGCCGCCCACCAGCCGCCTGGACCCACGGCCCTCCGACAGGTATTTAAAATTGTTTTATTTTTTTATATAACACACAGGTTTTTTGTTTTTTACACTTTTTACACTTTTTTACACTTCCTGGTGCCTGTCATTTCAAATGTCATTTGAAATGACAGGTACCAGCGCACCCAGGTTACTGTATAGGCGCTGTTACAGCGCCTATACAGTAAAATGGGTTGCGCGGGCATAACTCTTCCCTAACGCTTCACAGCCGTGGCATGCATTTGCATGCGATTAGAAGAGAGAATCAGGCGTTAGGAGAACTGTGCGTGCGGGGAGGAAGGGTGCGCCTGACACTGCCGCACTGTTTTTACCGCGGCCTTACTGTATCGAGCCGAAAGTTAGGAAGCTAACCCTTTTGAAAACTGACCCCCATTGTGGGAAGAGATAGAGTGTGTATATTAAAAATGAGGCTATCCATTAGGGCAGGGGTCCCCAAACTACAGCCCGCAGGCCAAATCTAGCCAGCTAAGCTCATTTTACCATCCTGCCAGTTTTGGTTTTGTTTTTGGTGTGGCAGAAGTTTTTTTTTTTAATGCAGGGCAGAGTCAGAAAAGCTTGCAAGGTTGTGCTGATCCCACCAGTGTGAGAAGAGATGGTGGGACTAGCCACTGCTGATGAAAACCAGGCCCTGCCAGTGAGAGAAGAGATGGTGAGACTGAGTGGCACTGACAAAAGCCCCAGCAGTACAAGAAGAGGTGGCAGAACTGGGTGGCACTAATGAAACCACTGGTGGGGAGGCCAGAATCCGCTAGCACAAGAAGAGTTGGTGGTATCAGCCGCCACTGATGAAAGTCACTGACTTTGTGTGGGAGTAAGTGTTACGAGCGCGCGCGGGCGCGGTAGTCTCGGGCGGGTGGTGAGCCCTTGGGCCACGGCAGGACCCCAGGAGGAGCCCAAGGCCACACCGTGGGAGGTGAGCTGAGCAGGCATGGTGAGCCAGGCAGGCAGGAACGGAAACAGGGAGTACGGCCCTCAGCCGGACCTGCATGCCCATGGTAGCCAACACGGGGAAGTTGACTAGTGAACGGTCCTCCGACTGTTCCCGGCCCTTTCGGACCTGCCGCAGGGAACGGCAATGGGCAGCAGGCCGGACAGAGGCGAGGGCAGACAGAGTCCTTAGCAGAAGACATCAGACGGGGCAGAAGCAAGACGGAGACATCAGGTCAAGGGCTGAAGCGAGACACAGGAAAGGCCCAGGCGAGCAGGAACTCCGATGCTGGGATACTCACATCCGAAGCCCCCTCGGCTGGCAGAAGCTCAAGAGCCAGTGGGACGAATCCCTCCTGTTGGCCACTCCAGGGCCCAACAGGACAGAAGGCTCAGGAACCAGGTCAAGGCAGAGACAGGTAGACATCCGGACAAGGGCTGAAGCAGACACTGAAGACAAGGCTGGACGGGAACATTGCACTGTCCATCAGGGCGCCCTACTCAGCCCGCCCGTGGGACTGAGTCGCGGACCACCCTGTCCCAGACGCGCCCTACACAGCCTAGGAAGGCTGGTCGCGGACCACGCTGAGAAGGAGGGCGCGGGGAAGACCCAGGCGAACAGGAACTCCGATGCTGGGATACTCACATCCGAAGCCCTTTCGGCTGGCAGGAACAGGAGCAGACAACAGGCACACGTCAAGGCAGACATCAGGAAACACGTCTAGGCAGACATCAGGAAACACGTCTAGGCAGACATCAGGAAACATGGAGGACCTGGACCGGCAAGGTTACAGACAACTGTAATGCACAGATCCCAGGCCGAAGACAAGCAGGAGTCGGAGTCACGGACCGGAGTCAAGGCAGGCTGAAGACAAGCAGGAGACGGAGTCACAGACCGGAGTCAAGGCAGGCTGAAGACAAGCAGGAGTCAGAGTCACGGACCGGAGTCAAGGCAGGCTGAAGACAAGCAGGAGTCGGAGTCACGGACCGGAGTCAAGGCAGGCTGAAGACAAGCAGGAGTCGGAGTCACGGACCGGAGTCAAGGCAGGCTGAAGATAAGCAGGAGTCATAGTCACGGACCGGAGTCAAGGCAGGCTGAAGACAAGCAGGAGTCGGAGTCACGGACCGGAGTCAAGGCAGGCTGAAGACAAGCAGGAGTCATAGTCACGGACCGGAGTCAAGGCAGGCTGAAGACAAGCAGGAGTCGGAGTCACGGACCGGAGTCAAGGCATGCTGCCGACAAGCAGGAGTCGTAGTCACGGAGGACCTGGATCAGGAGAGGCCACAGGCAACTGTGTAACCCAATCCGAAGGCAAAGACACAGTGAACAGAAAGTCCTTAAATACTGGAGGTAGAAGGCAACTCCCTGGGAGGAGCTTGCCAGGACCGCCCACCGCTGGTCCTATAATTAGGGTAGAGAGCTGCGGGCCAGCCCCTAGGGAAGGGCGTCGCCCAACAGGAAGTCCAAACACTGAGGCTGCAAGCCACAGGCACAGCTAGGCCTCTCGGGCCCTGGAACAAGTCCCGGATGGAACACAGGCGAGGCCCTGGCTTCAAGGCGGCCTCTGGAAGAAGGTAAGAGACCTCCTGCAGCGCAGCAGCAGGGGGGATCGCAACAGTAAGAGAGAACCCATTTGTGTGTGGGGGAGAGAGAGAACCCGTGTATGGGGGGGGGGGGGATTAAGAGGATCCTTCTGTGAGTATGGGGGATGAAGTGTGAGATAGAGCCCATTTGTTGTTGTATGGGGGAGTGTGAGAGAACCTCTGTGTGTGGGTGTGTGTGTGTGTGTGTGTGTGTGTGTGTGTGTGTGGATATGCTGAATTTTTTATTAAATGGAAAGATGTGTGATAGTTGAGAAGGAAAAGTGATGCTAGCCTTTTTAAAAATGTCTTCTGCATGGAGACTTTGGTTAACAGTTGAAAACAGAGTAATGCTGCTAATGTTGCTTTGAGGTTTTATATGACTGAGTAATAGATGCAACTTTCATATTTTTCTCTGAGCATGAAAGTGTTTCCAACCTGCCAAAATTGCTGCCATAGAAAGTAATGAGATGCACGACTGCAGCATCAGTCCAGACCTATGCCAGCCAGGAGCAGGAGTGAATATATTCATACCTGAGGGCTGCTGGAGGTGAATGAAAGATGCATATGTATTTGGATGAACGGGTGTCTGTGAGCATCCATGCTGGCTCATTTTTCATGTCATGAGAAATATGTTTTTTTTATTTTGTCTTGCTTTGCCAAATATCTCTGTTTCTAACAGTTACTAGTGAGGATTTTTCTATCATTTGTCCTTCAAAGGCTAAAAGAATTTAGGTAAAATTGAAAACCATTAAGCTGTTTCCAATGTATTTCATGCAACTGTTTGGCATATTGATATGCCCCCAGAGTGCACAGACCCATTCAGACTTAGTATTTTAAAATATTTTCTTCAATCCATTCTCTTTTCTACCTCTCCATTTCCATCTTCCCACTTCCTTCCTCCTAGTCTTCTTTGTTTCTCATTTTTCTCCCTTCCCCAATTAACAGTTCATTCACCTAGGTATGAGTGTAAAATAAAATAAAACTTTGATTTCATAACATGAAAATATTTTGAATAGACATTTCCCTTAAATACATAATTAGTATAAAATAAACACATATATGCTACTAATTATAAAACATCACAAATTTGTTGATGTGTTACTGTGTCTATTAGTGATAGCTGTTTGATACTTGCCACAACCTATTGGACTATAAATTCCAGTAGACCAGTATAATAAAAATTAACCTTGTGATCTCAAAAAGAAATATTAAGGTCAACTTTTGAAAACTTATGGAGACATTAATCAGTGAAAAACACCTCTTATTGTAAAATGAATTTAGAAGGTATGCTTTTATTCAGAAACTATTGTACTTATGCATGTATACTTTACATGTACACTGGTGGAAAATCTATAGTCATATGAAGAAAGAAATTTTCAGTTGTTCCATGGAGTGTTGCTCAACAGTTACTGGCCACTACTTATATATATTTTTCCTACTGTTTTTCAAAAGGTTTTTTTCCCATGTTCTAAAAGTGAGACAGACAAAGAAATGCTAAGAGAAATTAGGGAAGCTAAACTTTTTAAAATATATCCGAAGCAGAAACCCCATGAGGGAGTCAGTTGGGACTGTTAGATGATCGAGGGGTTAAAGGGGCACTTAGAGAAGATAAGGCCATCACGGAAAGATTAAACGATTTCTTTGCTTCAGTGTTTACTGAAGAGGAAGTTGGGGAGATACCCATTCCGGAGAAGGTTTTCATGGGTAATGATTCAGATGGACTGAACCAAATCATGGTGAACCTAGAAGATGTGGTAGGCCTGATTGACAAACTGAAGAGTAGTAAATCACCTGGACCAGATGGTATACACCCCAGGGTTCTAAAGGAACTCAAAAATGAAATTTCAGATCTATTAGTAAAAATGTGTAACCTATCATTAAAATCATCCATTGTACCTGAAGACTGGAGGGTGGCTAATGTAACCGCAATATTTGAAAAGGGCTCCAGGGGTGATCCGGGAGAATATAGACCAGTGAGCCTCCAGTTTTAGCGCCAGGAAAAATAGAGGAAACTGTTATAAAGAATACAATCACAAAACATTTAGATAGACATGGTTTAATGGGGCAAAGCTAGCATGGATTTATTTTTTTTATTTATATTTATTTATTTAAAAACTTTTCTATACCGTCATTAAGTGATATACCATCACAACGGTTTACAAATAGGCACAAAAATTAATTTGAAATAGATTTTACTTTAAACAGTGGGTGCCAAAGTTGTTCAGATACATGATTCAAAATATTATAAGCTATATGTAGTGTGTATTGAAGTTCCCTTAATAGGCTATCCATATATGCGATATACTGTAATTCTTTAACTTAACACTTAAGTGTGATAAAAATAAAGGTAAGGAATGCATATATGTTATCTGGTGACTTTTGCCTGTATGTATAAGTCCTTTTCTAGTTTCTAGTTAGTAGTGGTTTTAGCCTTTTAAGGACCATTAGTTTCGCGTACCCCTCTCTGACTTTCAATGATATGTGTTGTTTGAGGTTGATTTCACTGTCAATTATTACTCCTAGGTTTCGAGTTTTTTCGGTTAGTTCCACTATCTGATCGTTTCTAATTTTGATGGGATTCTGGATTAATTCAGTTTTTTTTCGTTCAAGGTGTAGGAATTCTGTTTTTTCAATATTAATTACTAGTTCCATTTGGCACAGCAGTTGTTTAATTATATCTAGGTACAACATTGCTAGGTTCAATGTTTTTTCAATTGTTTTGTCTACTGGTAAAATTAGCTGGATGTCGTCCGCGTATATGTAATGTATGATACCTAGACCTGCCAAGAGGTGGCATAGGGGCAGCATGTAAATATTTATCCAAGGAAAGTCTTGTCTCACAAATCTCCTACATTTTTTTTGAAGAGGTGAATAAACGTGGACAAACATGAACCGGTAGGTGTGGTGTATTTGGATTTTCAGAAGGTGTTCGACAAAGTCCCTCATAAGAGGCTTCTAAGAAAACTAAAAAGTCATAGGATAGAAGGCAATGTCCTTTTGTGGATTGCAGACTGAAACAGAGAGTAGGATTAAATAGTCTGTTTTCACAGTGGAAAATGGTAAAACATGGAGCGCCTCAGGGATCTATACTTGGACCGGTGCTTTTCATATATTTGTAAATGATCTGGAAATGGGTACAACGAGTGAGGTGATTAGATTTGCGGATAACACAAAATTATGCAGAGTAATTAAATCTCAAGCGGGTTGTGCTAAATTGCAGGAGGACCTTGTGAAACTGGAAGATTGGGCTTCCAAATGGCAGATTAAATTTAATGTGAACAAATGCAAGGTGATGCATATAGGGAAAAATAACTCTTGCTGTAGTTATACAATGTTAGGTTCTATCTTAGGAGTTACCACATAGGAAAGAGATCTAGGTATCATAGTGGATAATACATTGAGATTGTCAGTTCAGTGTGCTGTGGCGATCATAAAAGCAAACAGAATGTTAGGAATTATTGGGAAGAGAATGACAAAAAGCAGTGGATGTCATAATGTCTCTGTATCGCTCCATGATGAGACCGCACCTTGAATACTGTATGCAATTCTGGTCGCCACATCTCAAAAAAAGACATAGTTGCACTGGAGAAAGTGCAGAGATGGATGACCAAAATAAGGGGCGTGGAATGGCTCCCCTATGAGGAAAGGCTGTTCAGTTTGGAGAAGAGACGACTGAGTGGGGATATGATAGAGTTCTACCAAATCATGAAAGGGCTTGAACAGGTTATGTAAATTGGTTATTTACACTCTCAGATAACAGAAGGACTAGGGAGCACTCCATGAAGTTAGCAAGTAGTTCATTTAAAACAAATTGAAGAAAATTATTTTTCACTCAGCCATAGTTAAGCTCTGGAATTCATTGCCAGAGGATGTGATTATGGCAGTTAGTATAACTGGGTTTAAAAAGGTTTGGATAAGTTCCTAGAGGAAAAATCTATAAACCGCTATTAAATAATAAGCAAGAGTAGCTTGAGATTTATTTAATATTTGGGTACTTTCCAGGTTCTTGTGACTTGGATTGGCACAGTTGGAAATAGGATGCTGGGCTTGATGGACCTATGGTTTGACCCAGTTTGGCATATCTTATGTTCTTATGGGTGAATCCAATTTGAAATAAAATTTTCCCTGCAAGGGTCAATTTTGTTGTAATACAGAATTTAGTTGAAAAAAATCTAAAGCGTACAGTCAGAAGGTTAACATGCATGTTTGGAGGGGACGGTTTGTAATTTGATGAAGTCATTTTATGTATTTATTTATAAAATTTATGAATTGCTTTTACAGGTTTTATGATAAAATCTTCCAAAGCGAAGTATGTTTTTGCAATGGAAAAATGTGTGTGGTCCTTATAACAAATCTATTCTGACCAATCAATGTGGTTCTATTTTGTTTAGGCGTTCTTTGTAAAGGACTATGTCCTCAATCACCCTGAAGATGGAGATAAGATCACCCGCTTGAGAGATCTGATGCTTGAGCAGGTAACATAGAGAATACACATAGTGTCTAAAAACATTTATTTTACTTTTCCTTTTTATCGTTTTCCAACAGATTTCTTTACAAACATAAACATTCATCAACATTCATCATGTTCTCCAGTGGTCTCCAGTTTTAGCATCCAGTACTTGTAACTAAAGTTTCCAGTACTTCTAACTAAAAATTATGATGTGTTATGTGTATTATGCCAGAATTATTCAAATTTTCTTTCATTTTTACCATTCACTTTTGTGAAAGGAAATGTATGTGCTAGAAAGGAAAAGACATATTCTCTTTTTTCATTTTTTTTTTTTAAATGCTGGATTTTGGCAGGATATCTTTTTTGCGCTAAATGGAAGCACAATAACCAGTACCGCACAGTGGAATGTTCCTTCTGTAAAGACAACAAAACATAGTATTTAGGATATAGAGAAATCATTATGATATTCCAATAAATATAATGTTATTAAAGTATGTGGTCTCTTCCTGAAAGCATAGTTGGAGATGAGAAAGAAATACTCTTTATAGGGGAGAGTTTCTGCTAGCTGATGTAGATATTTTTGTTCCCCTCAATACCCAGTTCTGTAGAATGTTAATCTTTGGAAACAGAGCGTTATCAGTAACTTTCAAACAAAACCCACATGAACTTTAATCAAGAACAATGTAAGAAGCCTTAAAACAAAAATGTAAGAAACTTCAGTCTGCTTTATTACAATCTGTTTCATAGAATTTGTGAAACACTGTAAGATGAATTTTCAAAGGGGTTCTGGGTGTTGAAGTGTAACGCACCCTCTGACCTGTCTTGTTTATTTCTATGAAAACTAATAAAATGTTATACCATAAAATAGCATAAATGCATGCAAGTAGCCTTTAAAATATAGGCTATTTTATAAATGTTGAGAATAAGCTCATATTTTCGGTTCCTCGTGTGGCTTTTATGGGGAGAGGGCGTTCCATGGCGGGATTAAGACATTAAAGTAGTTGCTACCCTGCTAATTGATTCATGCTGCTGTCTGTAGTTTTTGGGTGGGAAGACTGGATGAACTGATGGGAGTTCAGGGCTTCCCAAACCTTTAGCCAATGTGACCCCATTTTAGCTCTTGAAACTTCATATGGCCCAGAGGATGACCAAACCAAATTAGCAGGGTGTAGTCTCCCTCCAAAAATCACTCCAGTCTCACCCTCCCCATACTCCTGCTGATCCCCTCTCACATCCACCCACTCTCTAGTTAATTCTTTCTCTCAACCTCCAGTGCTTCCAATGGACACCCCCCCCCCCTTACATCTCCCCAGCACATCCCTTCTTTCACCCCTTCAGCTCTTTGTGAATCTCCACTGCTGATCTCACCCTTAAGCCCTTCTTATAACCCCAACTGATCCTCTGTCATCCCCCTCCTCCTTCTCATCCCATATCCCTCTTTACTCCTTACTATCATCTCCTATCCCCTTTCACTTCCCAGCCCTCTTCTCCTCTAACCCTTCTTTCATATGCCCCCAGCTGATCCCCTCTCACCCCAACGCCTCTCCCCCAGTCAATTTTTGTACCATCCCTCCTCTCACCATCCTCAGGCATTCCCTCCCCACCTGATCCAAATCTCCAACTCCCTCATGCATCTGATCCCTTCCTTTAAACAGCCCCTCCTCCATAAATCTCCCCAGGCTAAAGTGGATGACAATTGATGGGAAGACAAGGTAGGCTGGTAACAAGAGCAACATTTTTCTCTTGGGTTCGGTGAGGAGAGAGGAGCAGTGGCAATCTACCAGTTCATGTACACTGAGCCTTCCCCACCCCTCATCACTGGTCCCAAGTCTAACAGTGATCTACAGCTGGCAGCAATATTAGCACTGAAAGTCAGCGCAGAGCCTCCGAGCCACTGTGAGTTCACAGGCCCTGCAACAGCACTCCTTACACAGTTTTATCACAGAAACTGTTATGAGGGCAGGACCCCTGCAAGGCCTGTGAGGTGTGTTGGCTCACAGGCCCCATGCTGACTTCCACACTAATGCTGCTACTGGTAGCTGAAGAGTGCTGATGTTTGAGGCACTTGTGACCTCAACTAAAGGTTTTGTGACACCCCCCCCCCCCCCCCCATTTGGGGTCCTGACCCACAGTTTGGGAAGCCCTGTGCTGGAGGGTCTAGTTGAACTGGAGAAGCATTGGGTTAACTAGTGAAGGTATCAGCAAAATGGTGATTCCAAGTGCATGCACAAGTATATTCAAAACAGTATACGCACATACTTTATAAAATTCTTGCTTCTGCATGTAATTCTGGGCGTTTATTCGCACAGTGTCACAATTATTTCATGCGCAAAGGGCCAGGTCCATTAAGGCTTTTCCTCCATTTTGTGTCTATGGGAAAAACCCTTAGTGAATCAGGTACAAAATATGCATGTGTATTTATAAAATGGGTGGAGACAGTGTACATTTTCTCATGTCGGAAATGTATGTGCTTACTGAAACATACATGTGCACTTTCAGAGCAGAAATACATGTGTGCTCCCACTGCACGGTTTATAAAATACTAGCCTTAATCTCCATGTGCCCGCTTATGTAAGCAAATAGTATACCACAAATAGGAGTGAAAGTTAGCTTCCCTAACGCATTTAGTGCCCATAACAACTTGTAGCTGTATTGCAAGGAATAATTTATCACCGTCCCTGAGGTGGAATGTCTGGATAACAGTTTTTGGTGTCTCTTCCATATGACAGCTTTCAGAAGAGTGAGAGAACAATGCACAATTATTATAACCCAATAACATTGAGCAAAGTGAGGCACAGGGAGGTGTATAAAAGCCCAGCCTGTCTTTCCCCATAATGTAGGGTATAGAGATGTATGATGAAAAGAACTAAACAAGCTGAGAATGTTGTTCCCTCTTCCCTTCCCTTTATTTTATAAAGGCACAGATACTAGAGTTTGGCCTAGCAGTGCACGAGAAGGTTGTGCCTCAGGACATGAGACCTTTGCACAAGAAGCTGGTGGATCAATTCTTTGTAATGAAATCGAGCTTGGGAATACAGGTATGTAAGCAGACAATGTGGTTGTCCAGGAAGCAGTGACTTGGTTGCTGAGAATGCTATGTGGTGGTCAAGGTTAAATCACTAAGCAACAAACAGTGACATCTTTTGGTGGTTTTGCTGCATTACATTTTATCTACACAAGATTTTCCCCTTACTTTCTAAAGTACGTAATTCAATGCGCACAGTATGGTGTCTGAGAGTCAGTTTGTATTTATTTTGCTCCCCCCTCCAAAAAAAAACCCAAAACAACTTAGGCCCAAAATATCTGTGTTCTATGTGTATCAATATTCTAAAGGCATTTATAGGTTTTGTAGTTCTGTATTTAAAATTTCTCCTGGAAATCTGAAAATGTCTTAATGTTCTGGTGCCAGCAAGTTGGTGATGGCTGGGTACTGTTGAGCAAGGCAACAGAGTCTTAGGAGATTAGATGTTAAGACAACAGCCTCAGTAGTTTTTTGCAGCTATTTGGATCATTGCAGGGCTTGGTGATGGGACATGAGGAGTCTGGGTGTTTGATTAAATGTGGGGGTCTTGCATGGTCATCTAACCAGAATGGTAGGAAAACAATGAAGAAGCAAACAAAATCTGAGATAAAGAGTGATATAACGTACAAGTGATCAAGCTTCTACGGCTGGCAGCTGGGATATATCTTCACAGTGTGGACAGGAAAACTAGGCAGACTGGATGATCCAATTGGTCTTTATCTGCTGCCTTCTACTGTGCTACCTGGGATTAGTTAAATTATTTGTATGGTGTGTTTCCTAATTTAAAAAAGAAATGTTTTTATCAAATCGTCAGGATCTCTCCAACTGCGTTCCAGCTAGTCCTGGTCTTTTTCCCAATGGAAGCCCCCGTGTATGTAGAAATTCAGTATCTGCTTCCATGAGTCCAGATGGCAGGGTGATACCCAGACGGAGGTAAGACATGGTAACTCTGTTATCATGTGACATTTTCATAAACTAAAGTAAAATCACACTTTCATGGCATACTGAATAAGTTATGAGATGTTCAGTTGAAATAAACCCCCAACTGTAGAGCATATTCACTTTACACAAGACGTGTGAACTTGTCTCCAAACTGCACTTTATTGGACTATGGTAATGAATGATTATTTTGTTTTTTTGTGAACCAGTCCTTTAAGTTACCCAGCTGTCAACAGATATTCTTCTTCATCACTGTCTTCACAAGCCTCTGCTGAAGTCAGTAATCTCACGGGACAGTCAGAGAGCTCTGATGAAGTTTTCAACATACAGGTAACTGAGGTGCAGTCAGGCTAGGCACTCAATATGCTGAGTGTTTGTCCTCGTATCATGAAACGTGAGTCACATTGGTTTCCGCTGGATGTATTTACTGAGTGCCACCAATGTCTTTTTTATTTTATTTTTGTCGTTCTTCTAGTGCAGAGAATTACCCTATCAGCCCCTTTTGACTTAGACTTTCTTTCAAATCTTTTGTATCCCAGCAGAGATGCTACATGGGTTAAGGAAACATCTGAAATGGGCTTGCAGTTCCTTAATTCTTACTGACTTATCATAGTAACATCAACATGATTGCATTCTCACTACGTCAGGGAGGTTAAAGCTTTCCATGGAAAGGTTCATCTGAATACAATCAGCAGAATCAACTTGCAGTCCAAAATAAAAAGTCACATTGCAGTTGATGGAGAAGCTCTAGCAATAAATATGAGGCTGATATTCAAAGGGTTTGTCCGAGTAAGTTTTCTGTTTATACCGTCAAACCTCGTTTTGAATGTCCTGCCCTGCCGAGTAGATACATTTTAGCCTGGTAAAAAAGTGACTCATCTAAATTTTAATCCAATAAAAAGAGGCAGGGGGGGGGGGGGCATTTTAGGGGTGTGGCTAAAACATATCCTTTTCTAGCACTAATAGTAGCCGGGGTAAGACTGATTGAAGAAAATGCTGACCTGAAGTTACCCAAGTATGTTTACCAGGATAACGTCAGCCAGACTATCTGGGTAAAATTACATGAGTAACTTTCCCAGTCCCTGGCTTACTCAATATGTAACTGAGCCATATGTGCATTATTGTTACCGTCTTGTCAGACTTTTAAAATGTATGTGGTATTTACACCGTGTTGCTGTTTGAACTCCATTATGTAGATTTTTTTATGTTATTTTCCTGTTTTCTTGGAAACTGTTTGCTCCAGTCAAAGTATTTGCTTAAGAAAACACAGCTTCGGCAAACCTATTGACATAATAAAATATTTGTTCTATACCTTCTAGCCAAGCCCATCTACCTCAAGCCTGAGTTCCACTCATTCTGCATCACCCAATGTGACCAGTTCTGCTCCATCCAGTGCCAGAGGTTTGTGCTGAGCATTCATTTACCATGGGAATTATTTAATTGGTTTGAGCATTTTTTTTCAAACTGGAGTGCATTTCACTGATTGCATTGTTTTGTATTCCAGCATCCCCTCTGTTATCTGACAAACACAAGCAGTCCAGAGAAAACCCCTGCCTGTCCCCCAGGGATCGACCTTGCAGTGCCATCTACCCAACTCCCACTGAGTCTTCCCAGGTAGCAGCTTGCAGTCAGCCCCAACCTTCAGTATTTTCTTTCTGAAGATAAGGAGCTCATGTATTGCATTTCTCTACAAGTCAATAATAGATCTCATTTTAATAGCACACTGGCGTGGAAAATGATTTGTTTGGATATCTGTAACATGAAGAAAAGGGAGTTGGCAGCCCACTACCAGCTACTGAAGGTTATGTGCGTTCGTTCATACCAGAAAGGGAAAGTTTGTTTATGGCAACTTTTTGCTTGATGAGCAACAGCCTTTGGCACCTCATTACACCTCTGGTTTGTGACTGTGGGATGAGCCCCACCAATGGTCTTGACAACAAATACCAAAAAGAGAGCTCTGTTTCTTGCATAGAATCTCTAACTCGCTGGTTACTTTGTAGTTGGTGTGATTAAACAAAGTTGTTTTACTCTTTGTGTGGGCTGATTCTCCCTTCTTTCCCCATAAGCATTAATTTATGAGGTTATTTATGACTATCTTAGCCCAGATCAGTTTCTTTAGTATCCTCGGAGCCATATCCCGTCTTTCTGAGAACCATAGTTTTTCTGTAAGACAGCATAGTGTCAGCATTTTTTCGGCTTTTAATAGAAGCAGGCAAGATAAATAACCCTCCCTGCTTTCATTAGAAATGGCACTTTGGCACAGGATGATGTGTGGCCCAGTGCTTAGTGCATTGAACACCGAGTCAGAAGAACTACTGGGATACAAAATCAAACCCTTTCTACCACTGTCGTTTTGATTGCCCTTGGGCAAATTGCTTATCTCCCAGGGCCTCAGTCTGTCTAATTGTCTTTGGGAAATGATTAGTAACATTTTAACCCTTGTCCCCTTGACGCTATCTTACAATTTAGATCAGTGGTTCCCAACCTGGGGTTCGTGGACCCCCATGTGTCCATGACACCACCCCAAGGGGGTGGCTCTGCCAGAAGGGATGCAAGAAAGTTTAGCTGGGGAGAAAGAATGGGGCTGCTGCAACCTGTGATTAGCTGAGTTGCTGCCACAGGCCAGGAAAGTGGGGCCTATTGCTGCCTCAGACACGTCACCCCACATTGCTGTAGACTAGGAGGAGGAGCAAGTGAGAGGGGCCATCTCCACCTATTAGGAACCTCAGACCTCACTGTCATATGTCCAGTGGAGCTGGAGAAGAGAAGGGACCAATTGCAGTCCTCCAGAATCATAAATTTCACTGCTGCATTGTGAGGACGTGGAGGACGAGAGAGGCCGATTGCACACTGAAGAAAGCAGGAGAAAGAGTGATTACAGAGGTGGGAAGCATTTCTTCCTACTGCCATGTGTCCTGCCATGTGGCCTGAAAGAGAGAAGAGGAGAGCTGTACTAAAATGTGAGTAGAATGACAGAAGAAGAAAGGAGGAAATAGTTCTGGGGCTGACAGCATGAGAAGAAAGACAGAGGGAAGAAGGAATCAGACACAAATGGAGGTTAAAAATCCATGATTGATCTGGTTAAGGGGCCTGAGAGGGGACCACCAGAGGCTAAGGGAGAGAAGGAGAGGACTCGTAGGAATCATGCTGGAGAGAGAGAGAGAGCGCGGGAGGGGATAAAGGACCACCATGGTCCAGGAGGGAAGAAGGGAGAGATCAAAGAGGAAGAAGGAAGAGGCGACAGCGAGCTGTGGAATTGACATTAAACTCAAACGTTATTTAGGGAGTCACACAGAACAGACATGGAGATCTCATAAGTCATCTTCCCTTTGAATTGCAGGATATTGTTTTGCTTTCTCTGAAATCAAAGTTATTTTGTGGCTCATTTTCTGTACATGTTTGTAAGAATCATAAAAGAAAATAAAGTATAAAAAAATTGCAGACTAAAGGGGATCAATTTTCTGGGAGGGTAATCTTCAAAACTTTTTATGTGGACAAACCCCTGTAAAAAAGGTCTTTGAAAATTGCTACTGCTGCCCACCACTGAAGATAAAAGTACCCTGCACTGTACACAGCGGGCAGACCTGCGGGTAGGGGGGGGGGGCTGTGAAGGAACAGGGCTAGGTTGGGAGAGGGGAAGTACATGCAGGGATTTCATTTTGAAATGCTCATGTACACAACAAAGCAGGTGCAAAGTACACAGCTGCAAAAGTGCTGGCTTCCCCCCACCGGCCCATTGACGATTTTCTGCCAGGTCGTACCAAGTTGCCAACCTGGAACATTTTTTGAACTGGTTTCCTTTTCCCCATTGCAGCTGGAGTGGGAGGTGGAAGCCACTGTGGTATCAGCCTTCAAAGTTGTAATGTAAACCGAAGTGATAATTAATCTTTATTTATTTATTTTATTTATTGTTTTTGTTATACCGAGTTTCATGATAGGCATCACATCAACCCGGTTTACAAATAACAAGGAGTGTAAAGCATAACGTAACGTAAAAAACAATATTTTCAATAAGAACCTTGAACTTTAAATACAGTGAATCAGAAAAAGGGAGAGGGAAAGTTACAAAAAACAAGGAAAATAAACTTGGGATGGAAGGGGAGAAATTGAACAGCACAATATTTACATTTCAGCCTATTGATACATTAGAATAGCAAGTGAAAAAATAAGACTATGAAACGGTACATAGGTAATCAAATGAATAAATATGACACAGTTGTGAATGGTAATAGTATGATAAATATTCAGCAGGAATTAGTGAGAGAGGGTTTGAGGTTGGTTGATTCGTGTTTACATTCCATTATTGCATACGAGTTAGTGCTAGTGAGAGGAGGTTTTTTCAAGGCTTGGAAATGCTTTTTTTTTAATCTTGTTAATTTTTAATTTTGTTAATTCTTTTAATCTTGTTAATTTTTTTGTTAATTTTTTTGTTAATTTTTTTAATCTTGTTAATTTTTTAATCTTGTTAATTGAACCTCGGTATATAAAAGTTATAAATAAATAAATAAATTGTTAAAGCAATTTTTAAATAGCTTTGGGAATTTCCCACCCTAGGTATTCAGTTTAGTTCAGTAAGTCTTATTTAACATTAAGTTTTATACATTATTGATGATTCTGGAGTGCATTTCATTATTATTCTTTTTTTTGTTGTTT
This sequence comes from Rhinatrema bivittatum, assembly GCF_901001135.1. Lineage (NCBI taxonomy): Eukaryota > Metazoa > Chordata > Amphibia > Gymnophiona > Rhinatrematidae > Rhinatrema > Rhinatrema bivittatum. The sequence goes on from NC_042623.1 coordinate 98,715,976, forward strand.
TTGTATGGCATGCAAAAATTAAAGCAGTGTGTGGTGGTCCACGAAACCTTTTGAGACTAAAAAGGGGTCTGTGTTCTATGAAAGGTTGGGTCCCCCTGGTCTAGATGCTATAAACACACCGTCAGCTAATTCAGCCCGCGTGTATCTGGAGTATTTGTAAAGTATGTTGGAATGTAGATTGATCTTACGAAGTTTTGAGGTACTGAGCAGTCTTTCTCTCACACACTCACATATCATACATGCTTATTGTGATTTGAACTTGTGTAGATAGAAAGATGGCCAGTATCCTCCCTAAACTGCATTTTCTAAGGCCCGATTCCCTAAGGCATTTCTCCCATTCTGTGTCTATGCTAACCAAATCACTTTTCCTAATTGCTTTCTTGAAGGTAACTGATGCTGTTTTTTCCCAGGTAGAGTAACATGCGAGTAATAGATCATGAAGGATTTTTTTCATTGGGTACCCACAGTCTATAATGTAACATTGCATTAATAGTGTTCTGAAATGGGAGTTTCATTTTGTTAATGATATCTTCCAAATTTACATATTCTTATGCATTAACAATAACATCATTGTTTGTTATCACTTTATTTACTCTTCTTGAAAAAAAACATGTTTTGGGACTTGGGTGAAAAAGGGACAAGTGGCTACTAGTACAGAGATTATTCCTCCCTGAGTCTATATTGATCAAGGCCTATTCATTATATCATAAGATGCAAGCACAGCTTGGTTACTTATTTTCATGGAAATTTTAAAAAATATTATTGATGATCATTTTTTCCTAGTATACTATCAAAATCTACAGTATAGATTGTTTAGCCATTATTCTAGCATAGTGGTACAGCAGGAATTAGCTGAGCTGTTATCGTTCTAGGTTGTTGGATCTAAAATAATGTGATTGAGCAAGGTAGTAAATACGATGGAGAAAGTGATTCTTTTGTCATCCCTAAATACCTGTAGTGTGTTAGATTTTTATTTTAGATTTAACTATGCACCTTTACATCCTAAGCTCAAGGTGAGTCGCATTCAGGTGCAGTAGGTATTGTAATCATATCAGAGATAACAAAACCCCTTAGAAATCAAAGGCACAAAGAACATTTTCTGCACTTTGTAAAGCCATGTTTCCACAAGATCTGCAGACTCTGTAAAATCAAATAAGGCAGCGTAAGAAGAGTCTGTTGCTGTTAAGTGCATGCTGCTGCTTTTGCAGTATGTTGAGTATCACTGCTGTATTTTCTATCAAAGTGTAATATCTGCTGAATTACAGCATGCTATTAGCACTTGTCAGCTTAACAGTGAAACTGCTCCCAAAAGCACACTTTTGCCTCATACTGTACTTAACAAACTCATTTAAATCAATCTTGCACAACAGGCATTTCCAACTTGCAGAAGGCATTGTGCTGGTTCAGGGGAAGCTTTCCGTGTTGTAGAGCCACTGCCATACCAGCTTTTTCTTACTTTTTTGTATCCCCTCTGTCATTAGCAATTGCTTTGAGTAAGGGGAAATGGAAGGGATGCTCATTGGTATGGTGGATTTCCTGGTTCATTTAATGCTGGATGGGTCAGGAACTATTACACTGGCACTAGGTATGTTTTGCAGTCCCATGGGAAATTCTCTTTCTCAATAGCAAAGAGTTACATGATTTCTTCTTTCATTTTATCTTTACCTTTTTCTGAGTTTTTTTTTCTCTGTCTTGTACTACAGCAGGGATTCTAGATTATGTTGTGACACTACAGCCAAACCTAGTTGGTCATCTTTGTATATCAAAGTTTAAATTGTAATCAGTTTTATGGTATCAAACTAGTTGAATTAGAATTTCCTATATTTTATTCAGTTCCAGCCACATATTTCCTAATAGACCAATTAAGAAAATTGCCTATATGTCAGACTTGTGCATCTGTGGATGATTTGAGGATAAAGGTAACATACCAGGTCATTTTTTAAGAGTCCTGTGGTATCAGAGTAGTGTGTCAGATGGCCAAGCCTTGGCTAAAATCAATGGTCATTCATTTGTAAATGCATATCCAGATTTGGAAGAGATGTACTGGGGGAAATATTGAAAAGTCTTGCCTAAAATGGGCTGTTTTCAAGGGAACTTCACTTTAACTGCTGACTAACTAACCTGGAAGAGGATAAAGAAAATAATAAAAATAACGTCATTGTCCCTTTCCAAACTAGGAAACAGGGGGGCAAAAGGGTGGAAAAGTCAGAAAAATAATCGGTAGCAAAACCTAAAACTAACTATACCGTTAATTAATATTTCATTTTTTGCCCAGATTAACTATTCAAATGTATTAGTGATCGCCTTTAATATTTTGTTCTGGTTTGAACTGTTTGTAGATTTAAGAGGCCAAAATTGAATGTTATATTTTGGCCTGGGCAACTTCATTATAGTAAATTCATAGATGCACACTATGGGGCGGATTTTCAGAGCCCTGCTCGCGTAAATCCGCCCAAAACCGGGCGGATTTACGCGAGCAGAGCCCTGCGCGCCGGGAAGCCTATTTTACATAGGCCTCCCGGCGCGCGCAGAGCCCCGGGACTCGCGTAAGTCCCGGGGTTTTCGGAGTGGGGCGTGTCGGGAGGCGTGTCGGGGGGCGGGGCCGGAGCGCGCGGCATTGCGGGGGCGTGTCGGCAGCGTTTTGGGGGCGGGTCCGGGGGCGTGGCTACGGCCCGGGGGCGTGGCCGCGCCCTCCGTACCCGCCCCCAGGTCGCGGCCCGGCGCGCAGGAGGCCCGCTGGCGCGCGGGGATTTACGCCTCCCTCCGGGAGCGTAAATCCCCCGACAAAGGTAGGATGGGGGTTTAGACAGGGCCGGGCGGGTGGGTTAGGTAGGGGAAGGGAGGGGAAGGTGAGGGGAGGGCAAAGGAAAGTTCCCTTCTAGGCCGCTCCGATTTCGGAGCGGCCTAGGAGGGAACGGGGGTAGGCTGCGCGGCTCGGCGCGCGCAGGCTATACGAAATCGATAGCCTTGCGCGCCGATCCAGGATTTTAGCCGATACGCGCGACTACGCGCCTTTAATATTTTGTTCTGGTTTGAACTGTTTGTAGATTTAAGAGGCCAAAATTGAATGTTATATTTTGGCCTGGGCAACTTCATTATAGTAAATTCATAGATGCACACTATGGGGCGGATTTTCAGAGCCCGCTCGCGTAAATCCGCCCAAAACCGGGCGGATTTACGCGAGCAGAGCCCTGCGCGCCGGGAAGCCTATTTTACATAGGCCTCCCGGCGCGCGCAGAGCCCCGGGACTCGCGTAAGTCCCGGGGTTTTCGGAGTGGGGCGTGTCGGGAGGCGTGTCGGGGGGCGGGGCCGGAGCGCGCGGCATTGCGGGGGCGTGTCGGCAGCGTTTTGGGGGCGGGTACGGGGGCGTGGCTACGGCCCGGGGGCGTGGCCGCGCCCTCCGTACCCGCCCCCAGGTCGCGGCCCGGCGCGCAGGAGGCCCGCTGGCGCGCGGGGATTTACGCCTCCCTCCGGAGGCGTAAATCCCCCGACAAAGGTAGGATGGGGGTTTAGACAGGGCCGGGCGGGTGGGTTAGGTAGGGGAAGGGAGGGGAAGGTGAGGGGAGGGCAAAGGAAAGTTCCCTTCTAGGCCGCTCCGATTTCGGAGCGGCCTAGGAGGGAACGGGGGTAGGCTGCGCGGCTCGGCGCGCGCAGGCTATACGAAATCGATAGCCTTGCGCGCGCCGATCCAGGATTTTAGCCGATACGCGCGACTACGCGCGTATCTACTAAAATCCAGCGTACTTTTGTTTGCGCCTGGAGCGCAAACAAAAGTAGGCTGTTCGCGCTCGTCTGAAAATCTACCCCTATATGCAGTGCAATCTGATAAGATGCTGAAGTTTACAATTCCATTAATACAGTAAAATAATAAATGACTTCAGATAAAGACCAAGGGGTAGATTTTAAAACGTGAATGTGCTTCCTGGCACGCGCACACGGGTACGCTGATTTTATAACATATGCTCGCTGGCGCACGTATATTATAAAATCCGTGTGCCGCACGCACATGTGTGCTGGATTTTATAATCCGCGCACAGGGGTGCCTAATTTTGTAAAAGTACATGCAGCGATGCAATCTGGCCTCCCTGAGTTCCCTACTCCCTCCCTCTTCCACTCTCCTCCCCGCCCCTTAAACCCTACCTTTTTATTTTTCTTTGTTTTACAACTTATTTCAGGTCCCAGGTTGAAGTAAGTTGCGGCGCGTGAGTCTTCGGGGCAGCGTTCAATGGCACTGTCCTGCCCCTCCCCGCCCCCACGACCCGCCCCTTTGAAGAGGCCCAGCAGTTGTGCGCGTACTGGGGTTTATGCACGTGGCCAGGCCTCTTTGAAAATTCGCCCAGTGCGAGCAAGGCCCGGCCACGTGCATAAACCCTGGGATTTATGAACGTAGGCCTCTGAAAATCTACCCACAAGTTTTCCAATCCAGTTTGATTTATTTATTTAAAATATTTATATGTGCTATGAGTGGTTTACAATAAAAAAAAAACCGCACAAAAACAATACAATTAACAAGATAAACATACAGAAAATAATAAAACTAACAAGACCATTGAGATCTGTCCATTTTAGGTAGAATTGTTATTATCTGTGGTAGGCCTGGATAGATTAGATTAATCAGTTGTTTTGACTGAGTGACCAGAGTTTTGAAGCAGGGGGGAGAGTACTAGGTGTAGTGTAAATTGATTTTGATAAAACCTGTGACACAGTTTTGCATTGGTGATATAAATAAACTGAGCACTCTTAAGTAAATGACTGGACCCTAAAATGAATGGTTTGAAACTAGTTAAGTGAGAGGCAACAAAGGACAGTGGTAAATGGGCTCACTTCGAAGAGAGAGGAGTATTACTAGTGGTGTGCTACAGGGCTTGGTCCTTGGTTCTTTTCAATATTTTCCTAAGCAATATTGTAGAAGGCCTATCTGGAAAGTTTTGTCTTTTTGCAGATATTACCATAATCTGCCTCCAGTATACACCCAGGAAAGTCTGATAAACACAAGGTGGTGTCTAGCAAAATTTGAAGAATGGTCTGGAGTCTGGCAGCTAAGATTTGATGCAAAAAAAATGCAATTGCATGAAAAAAAACCCAAGGAAATGGTACGGTATAGGAAATGAAATTCTTCTATGCATGAAACAATAGCAAGATCTGGGGTGATCATATCTAATGATCTCAAGGTGGCCAAATAGGTGACTAAGGCCATGGTAAAAGCAAAAAGGATGCTAGGGTGCATAGGGAGAGGAATGGTCAGCAGAAAAAAAGAAATATTGCCCTTGCATAATTTCCTAGTGAGACCTCATTTGGATTACTGTGTGCAATTCTGGAGGCCACTCCTTCAAAAGAAAATAAACCAAGTGGAGTCGGACTAAAAGGTGGCTACTAATAGACGATAAACTCAGGAGTATTCTAAGGAGACTGATGTCAGTGACAGTAAAATGTTTGAAATTATTCTATAGAACAAAATTACTGAACATATAAATAGACAACATGGATTTAGCCAAGGGAAATCTTGCCTCAGCAATCTGCTATATTTTTTTGAAGGCATGAATAAACATATGGATGAAGGTGAGCCAGTTGATATAGTGCATCTGGATTTTTGGAAAGCAATTGACAAAGTACCTCATGAGAGACTCGAAATTAAAAAGTCATGGCATGAGAAGTAATTGTGGTAGAGAACTGGTTAAAAGAGAAAAAACAGAGAGTAGGTCTAAATGGTCGATTTTCTCAATGGAGAAAGGTGAATAGTGGTGTGCCCCAGGGATTTGTACTAGGACCACTGCTTTTTAAAATATTTATGTGACCTAGAGATGGAAACAACAAGTGAGATGATCAAATTTGCTGATGGCACAAAATTATTTAAAGTTTTTAAATCACAAGGGAATTGTGAGAAATTGCAAGAGGACCTTGGGAGACTGGGCATCAAAATGGCACATGACATGAGGTTAGGGCTAAAGAGGTTAGGGCCGTTCAGCTTGGAGAAGAGACGGCTGAGGGGAGACAAAAGTCTTTAACATCATGAGAGGTCTAGAATGAGTAGATGTAAATCACTTATTTTCACTTTCGGATAATAGAAGGACTAGGGGGCACTCCATGAAGTTAGCAAGTAGCACATTTAAGACTAATCGGAGAAAATTCTTTTTCACTCAATGTAAAATTAAACTCTGGAATTTGTTACCAGAGGATGTGGTTAGTGCAGTTAGTGTAACTGGGTTTAAAAAAGGTTTGTCCATTAACTGCTACTATTCAATTTGACTTTGGGAATGGCCTCTGCTATTACTGGCATCAGTAGCATGGGCTGATCTTAATTTTTGGGTACTTGTTCTTAAGTGAAAAGTGATGCACGTAGGGAAGAGCAATCAAGTTAGATAGCTACATAATATAAGGTTTCATATTGAGAGTCACCATCCAGGAAAAAGATTTAGGCGTCATAATGGATAATATGTTGAAATTCTCTGCTTGGTGTGCAGCAGCAGCCAAGAAAACAAATAGAATGCTAGGAATTATTTGAAAAGGAATGGAAAATAGAGAATATCATAATGCCCTCTGTATTGCTCCATGGTGTGATAGCACCTTAAGCATTGTGTGCAGTTCTGGTCACCGCATCTCAAAAAAGATACAGCAGAATTAGAAAAGGTATAAAGAAGGGTGAACAAAATGGTAAATGGGATGGAACAATTCCCCTATGAGGAAAGGCTAAAGAGGTTAGGGCTCTGCAGCTTGAAGAAGAGATGGCTGAAGGGATATCTGATAGAGCTCTGTAAAATATGAGTGGAATGGAATGGGTAAACCTAAAGCATTGTTTACTCATTCAAAAAGTTCAAAGACTAGGGGACACACATTGAAGTTACTGCATAATACATTTAAGACAAAGAGAAGAAAATATTTTTTTTCAACGCCTTATTAAACTCTGGAATTCCTTACCTTAGGATGTGGTAAAAACCGTTAGTGCAGCTAGGTTTATAAAAGGTTTGCACAAGTTTCTGGAAGAAGTCCATAAACCATTATTAAGGTGGACTTGAGGAAATCAACTGCTTATCACTGGGATAAGCAGCATAAAATCTATTGACTTTTTGGGATCCTGCCAGGTACATGTGACTTGGATTGGCCACTATTGGAAACAGGATACTGGGCTTGATGGATTTGTGGTCTGATCCCGTAAAACAGTGGAATTGCCGCTTGGATAAAATAAGAAAAATAACGCATTTGGAAACTCGAATGGGCAATGAAACATTTTCTGCACTTGTTGTGTTTATTATTATTATTATTCTGATCCTGTAAGGGAAATCTTATGTTCTTAAGGAAATATTTCTTTATAGAAAGAGTGGTAGATGCATGGAACAGCCTCCCAGTAGAGGTGGTGGAGCCGAGGACAATATTTTAATTCAAAAAAGCATGGGAGAAGCACAGGTAATCTCTGAGTAAGTGATAGGGATTGTAGATCTGAGTAGTTGGTGTGGATGGGCAGACTAGATAGACCATGTGGTCTTTTTCTGTTGTCTTATTTCTATAAACATAGATTAGCATATAAATTCCCTTATGCAACCTAATTCAAACCTCTTCCTTCCCCCATCTTATCTTGATCTCTCAAGCCTTTATCCACCTCTTCCTTCCATATCTGTCCCAAGTATGCTCAAACTCTCCACTAGTGGGCCACTGCAGAACTTTTCATCTTCAACTTTGATTTGTACAAGATCAATGCTTAATCCGTCATCAAGGCCCCCTTTCATGTATTGTTACCAAGGTTCGTAAAAACTTCCACAGCCAGTAAAATTAAGGGCCATATTTAGTAAGCACTTTCCCCATAGACATAAAATAGAATAAAACCTTCAATAAATAGGCCCATAAAGCATGGCTGTTGTCCAAAAAAAATCCAGTCTTCCTATGTTCAATGAAGTTTGAGCTTTAAGCATGGTTCCTCCATGTGAGTAACCCCAGACATCTTAGAAGCCTGGTACATTTTGGGACTGTAATTGCCTCTCCATGCAGGTTACCTCAGTGCCTTATTGCAGCCTAATGCGGACTGCTGTTTTAAGTTGAAAACAGACTGGCTTATATTTTACAATACTTAAAAAAGCTGAGCCAGCAAATCTAGGGGATAATTTTCAAATTGCCTGCATAGGTCAAAGTCTTCAGGTACTTTTTACCTGCAGATGTTAGCCAGAATTTTCAAAGCGAATTTATACACTTAAATCAGCGTTGAAAATTTACGGGTGTGCACAGAACTCCCCTTACCCCCACCCCCCAACCAGTGACATAATATGCACATGTTCAGAAATCAAAAGTATGCATATAAATCCCAACTCTGGCCCCCAGACTTCCTGTTTGGTATGTGGGAAATCACATCCCGCATATACTTTTACACATATACCCAGCAGGTCAATTCTCAAAGAGGCACTTGCACACGTAAAACTGGATTTAATGAGTCCAATTTTATAACATAGTGCTTAGGGCTCGCTGACGTCCATGTATTACAGAGTAAATGCAGACTTCAGCCATAATTTTCAACATGGATTTGTACGTGTAAGTCTGCTTTAAAAATTAGCAGGTACACACAAACCCTTGCCCAGTATACACGCGCACATTTACGCCTGCATGGGAGCAGATTAAAATGTTCACGTGGACATTTACACGCATATTTTTTATTGTAGAAAGTACACACATCAATGGTTTCCCCACCCTAACTCCACCACAGGGAACACCTCGTTCAAGTATATGTGAAATTGCTTTGGTGTTTATTTTTACCCATAAACATCTGGTGAAATTTTTTAAAGGCCTACATATGCCTTCAAAACCTGGCTCTTTACAAAAGCCTTCACTTAAAGTTTTCGCTCAGAGCCATATCCCAGAACTAGACTCATTCACGCATTTCATAATCACGTTAACCAGATGTCTGATGCCGCAACTCTTAATTGTATTTCTTGGTCTCATATTCCCAATCGTTAAATTTACAGCATGCTACACCAATACCTTTTAAGTCAGATGTAACCTCAGCTTTGAAGTCTACAAACCTTGAAGATGTAACCGTTAGTTCTTGTAGATTTAAACATTATTCTGAAGATGTAAACTTAGATTTTGAAGACTATAATCTGTAAGCATTTGTATTTATTGTAAGAATTTGTATTTATTATTTAGCTATTTACATTGATCTGTTACCACTTGGTCCTGTTCTCTCCTTTACCTCAAGTTCTAAGTTCCTACAAAGTTAGCCTTGTTATTTTATACCCACTTGTTTGATGTAATTTTCCAATATTGGTTCTGTGTAAACCGAAGTGGTATGTACTAGTACATGAACTCCGGTATATAAAAGCCTTTAAATAAAATAAATAAATAAATATGCATATAAAATGGACTTCTACCCGCATATATGACGTTGAAAATTCTCTCGTATGTATACTAAGTGCTTTTGAAAATTACCTCCCTAATGAACATGTTACTGGTTATGGATTTTAAACATTTTTAATAGAATTTGTTATAAAAAATGTAACATTCTCTTCAGCAGGAATACTGTGTGTATGTGTGTGTGGTCGCACACACAGGCCTAGAAAGGATGGATCTCAGATCTAGTCAAGTTCGTTGAGGTGTACGATGCTTGAACCATGCGGTTCAACATCGGAAAGGCTGTGGAAACAAATAATTCTGTGTAACTGTGTGTTAAGATTTTTTTTTCTGTGTCTGTTATGTTGTCATGTTGTGTTAACACTCAAATTTCAAGAATTTGAGTGTAAATGTTTACTGTGCACAGGTTTCCAGGGTAAGGGAATATTGCTCTTATTAAATGTAGATTGCAGCTGCTTTTAAACTGGGTCTGTAGACTTTCCTAATTTCTTCCAGTTCCTAAACTGTTAGGAAAAAAATAATCACCTTTTTTTTTTGTATATTTGTCCTTTAATGATTCTGCTGAGCCTTTCCCTTTCCATGAAATCTTTTTTCTTCTCTTAATAATTTGCCATAACAAAGACCAAGACATGTCACTGATTTTGCTTAAATGAGCACACTGTATTGAGCTGTGTCTGCTGCAAAGTTACTAAAGTGCTAGCATGTTAACCTCTAAATTGAACTATTCTAAATTTACAGAGGATGATGTTTAATCAAATTGGAGATACTTCCTTGCCTCGAAGTGACCCCAATCTGTCTGCTCCTGAGAAAGGTAGGTACTAATTGTATGAGCCAAGAGGCATTGAGAATTAACAAAGCATTTCTTTTGCCTCCAGGTTTAAAGCTACTTGAAAATTTCCCGATGCCATTTACTTTGCTTTTTATAGCTAGCACACGTGGGAGCCAGAGCACTTTATGAAAGGAATACACAGGCTGGGGTAAACTTTCAAAGCAATGTGTGGGAAGAATGCAACAAACATGTTCATTTATCAGAATAGCAGGCTCCTCAATGGGATTTGCCGTATGCTATGTTGGAAATTTAGCTGGTGCCAGGTTGAAGTGGCTTTCCAGCATATACTGTAGACTCCTGATTTCCTTTCCAGTTATAAAAAAATAAAAAATTCGACCATGCAGCATTTCTCTTTTGAGTATAACTTCAAGGATGTGGTCACCAGATTCGCACAACCAGATACATTTTGATTAACAAATTAATGTAAAAAATAGATTTAATGGTATCTCTCCTGAACTAATACTTAAATAATCCCCCAAATATATTTGAAAACATTTCATTAACTTTCTTGACTAATAATGTTATTTTCTTTTGTATCGAAGAGCTAATAAAAAAAAAGTGAGGGGGAAATCAAGCCATTTCTGAGGGTAAAATGTTGGGCTTTTTGATCATTGCCACCTCTTTAGGCTGGTAAAAGTGCCCGCTTATGTCAGCAGCGGTAGTACTTTTAGCTGAGTATCCTTGGAGGCATTACTGGAGAGGGATTAGGCCAGGGGAGGCATTTATGTGGGTAGCTTTTTTCTAAAAGGACCCACACAAAAAGCAGGTGCAATTTCTGAGGGTACTTTTTGGAGAGCAATAAGGGAAGCAGAGTTTTGCTTTGATTATTTTGGCAAACTCTCGGGCTGATACAGTACAGTGCGCTCTGACGGAGCACACTGTTAACCCTCGATTGGACACATGTTTTTGACACGCTAGCGTTACCTCTTATTCAGTAAGGGGTCGAAAACGCGCGTCCAACCCCCATGAACCTAATAGCGCCCGCAGCATGCAAATGCATGTCGATGGCCCTATTAGGTATTCCCGCGCGATTCAGAAAGGAAAATGTGCACCCAAGCCGCACATTTTACTTTCAGAAATTAGCGCCTACCCAAAGGTAGGCGCTAATTACTTCGGGCACCGGGAAAGTGCACAGAAAAGCAGTAAAAACTGCTTTTCTGTGCACCCTCCGACTTAATATCATGGCGATATTAAGTCGGAGGTCCCGAAAGTTACCAAAAGTTAAAAAAAAGAAAAATTTGAAGTCAGCCTGCAGCTCGCGGGTCGAAAACCGGACGCTCAATTTTGCCGGCGTCCAGTTTCCAAACCCGTGGCTGTCAGCGGGCTCGAGAACCGACACCGGCAAAATTGAGCGTTGGCTGTCAAACCCGCTGACAGCTGCCGCTCTGGTCCAAAAAGAGGCGCTAGGGACGTGCTAGTGTCCCTAGCACCTTCTTTTACCTATTTTTACCGCCGGGCCTAATTTGCATACTGAATCGCACGCAAAGGAGAGTGGCCTGTGCGCGCGCCGGGAGAGTAGGCGTTTGCCCGCTCTCCCACGGACTTTACTGTATAGGCCCATCTGTGGGTAAAACCTACCCTCGGGGTTTGCTTAGACTGCAAGTAGTTTGATTATCTAGCCTTTAACCTATAAAAGGATTTTCAGAGTACTAAGAAGATTTACTCACTAACAGTGCTGCGGAAGCAAAAATAAGTGCACACAGTTAGGTGCCAAACTTTTATTGCAAAAAAGAGTGATTATATCTCTCATGTAACATATTTCAAATCTAAATTAATGTATCAAGAGGATGAGAGTTATACGCACCTATACAAGAAAAAAAAGATTAAAGTCATCCATACTCTCCATGGTCCGCTTCCAGGATACTGGCATGTCCCAGTGCTGGTTTCAGAATGGTAGCACCACAAAGTTTCTGTTTTTATTATTGTTTGAAGCATGACTCTTCTCTACTCTTAGCCTGGGCAAAAATATAACTACCAGGTATCTATCTCAGGGTTTGATTTGCTCATAGCATGACAGGAATGAACCATACTCATAACTCATGATATGTTATCAATATTGTATTTATTTATACATTGTCTAATCCACATGCATCCACAATTTGTGGAGTAGTACATAATAAGCATCCATATCAAGAATAAAACAAAACACTCGCCAGCATAACAGGCATGCTATCCACCAGGTTGAGGATGTTATTATATATCATACTGGACTTCTAATACTGTGACCCCCTCAGACTACTAAAAGATAAAGCAATGCAGGTCTTGACTAACAACCTGAAAAACACTAACATTAAGCCATTCATCACAAAAAGCATGATATCTCAGTGCTGTATCACATGCCTATTTCAAATCTACTGCCAGTGTGCTTCCTAATACTTGCATTGTGCCAAAATAATTCATTGACTGTAATATGTACAGGAAACGCATCAACGTGACTTTGACAGTGCTTTTTAATCAAGCCAGTGGCACCCAATTATAGTAGGGACTATTTCTATATCTTTCTGCCACGCTGCCACTTTTTCTGGTCTTTGATTGCGTCTCTTGTACAAAGTACAGAATAATTACTTGGTACTGACACTTCTAATAGTGATGCTGCTCTTCTGTTTTTACTTCTTAATCACAATGTTTAGTTTTCTGGCATTGAACTTTTTTTTTTATCAGTTGGTATAGGAATATCCCAGGTGTTCACAATTTTTTCATTCTGTGCAGTTCTGTCAAGGTAGTGATCCCAGTATTTTTCTAATGCAATGGTATAGGTGTTTACATATTTTACAATGGATGAGTTGTGCTATCTCATTGTGCCTTTCTGTATATAATCCCTCTGACAAAAGAATGTCACAGCCAGTAACAAGATATGTAACCGTTTCCAGAACTGGGCTATAGAATCTGCATTTGTCTTTTCTCCCATTTTTTTTCTCTGCTGTAAATCATTTTTCCGTAGTCCACTATCCTGTGCTGCAAATATCACTTTCATTATTATTTATTTCAAGTCTGTTATATAGATTTTCAGCAAAGATGCAGCAGATTTAACAAGTACAGTGTGAAGCCCACAGTGGTGGATTACTCTGCTCACCACCATGTGCTTCTTGCAGTCAGAATACATTACAATTAACTTTTTTGCCAACAGTCAACTTAAGAAGAAAACAAAATACCAAACCCCGCTGTATCCTCCTTCTCTTCTACATCCCCTCTAGTTTTCACTACTCCTTAGTCCTTCCTGTGTCGTTTTAATCTATGTGTGGTTATATAAGTAACTTTTGGTATTTCCTACTACATTTGTACATTTGCTGCTTGTTTTTCCTTGTCTGCTGGTCCAAATCTTAGTTTTTTTCTTGTTTTCCAAAATTCTAGTTCTTTCCCCATTTGTGCTAGTGGATTCTCATGCAGTCCTTCTATCCGTAGAAATGCTTGGTCAGGTTCAAGGGTAGAGACTGTGATCGTTTAGTTCTATACTTCAGCACTTTTAAGTATTGGAGCCTCGCGATGCTATAAGTATGCTTGGAGGCCTATATTAGTAGTTCTATATGTGCAGTCTAATTCTATGAGGCCCATATCACCTTCTGCTCTTGGAATGTATAGTCTTGGCATTCACTGGTACTTATAGATTAGCTGGTGGACATGGAGGGCATTTTTGTTCAGGCTGTGTCATCCTTTGCTGCTGAATATCCCATTAAAAATTGCTACTTAGCCGGATAACTTATATCTGGCTAACCCCTAGAATCATCAAAATGCTATAATTTCACATGAGAACACCCGCGATAAGAAAAAGGGGCGTGTTTATGATAATTTTAGAATTAGTAGAATATCGCGGGGTGCGTTAGTTTTCACACGCTGCGAAACTTACATTTCACTATTTGTGAATTGCCCAGGCTGTGAGAGTGTGAGAGAGTGAGAGAGCGACCTTCACAGTATTCAACTATTTATAATCACTGTAGGGAGGGCCAGCTAATAACTCGAGGTGAGGGTTTGGGGGCCAGTTTGACATACAGAGATGGACTCTATAACAGGGTACTATCATGCTAGGGCAAGAGAACATTGTAGAAATCTCATCTTTGGAAGACTTTCTTCACTCCAAATGACATCAAATCTTCACTGAGGTGTGTACTGTGCTATTCGTAAGTCAAACTCTGCACGTCAAACTGGCCCCAAAACCCTGAATCACCACCAAAATCTCACCTTGAGTTATTAGCTGACCCTTCTATAGTGATATAAATAGTTGAAAACTGTGAAGGTAGCTCTCTCGCTCGCTCACTCTCTCTCTCCCTCTCCCTACACTCCTCTCCCCTCCCCAAGCCCAGAAATGGCTGAAATGCAATTTGCAATCTTTATCGCAAATTGCATTATGTCCTTTTCAGGCATATCACACAGCTTAACGCCAGTAAAAAAAACGTATTTATTTATTCAATTAATAACTTTTATATGCTGTAATTCTGGAACCATCACAACGTTATGCGTTATGCTATCACATGGTGCAATATTGCCCCTCATTTTCATTAATCCCGCGCAAACCCCTCCCCAGTCTCGCCCCTATGAAAAATTTGCATTCATGTAATGCGATACCATTAATATTGCATGCGTTACGGCGTTATCGCAGGCATTAATTCCATAACGCATTTTGATCCATGATCCTGTTAGTTAGACCCAGTTAAGTTAACCGGAGAAATAGAGCCATCCCAATCCGCCCACTAGATATCCAGCTATCTGCTTATCCAGATAAGTGGCTTATCTGGCTAAGCAGCAGCCGCTGATCGTACCCAGGTATTCAGCAACCACCACTAAGCAAGATAAGTTGCTACTTATCTGCTAATTAGCTCTGAATATATTCCTAAAAGTTATGCTAAATGATAATCACAGGAGCAGTAAAGCTTCAGATCATCTACATATAATAGATGTTGTTTGTAGATCATGTGTCTCCAGAATTAAGTCTATATCTATCGTCCAAGGAGTTCGTAAGAGTTACTCAGCGGATTCAATGCCAGACAAAACAAAATTAACAGGGAATCTCCCTGAAATATTGCTTGCTGGTTCTTGATGTTGGGCATGACAAATTGTCCATCTTCATATTTCATATGGAGCATAGTGTTTCTGTAAAGAAGATATTATTGTTTCTCTTTTGTTCACTTTCTTGATGAATTTGTTTTAAATATTGTTTTTACAATTATGTAGGTTAAGCTTTGTAAGCCGTCCAGAACCAAGGATGGTGCTGCAGAGAAATATTTTAAATACATAAATAAATACCTGTTTTCATGGTGAAGTTGATGTACTCAGTCAATCCAGGTCTTAATTCGTACATTTCGAGGCAAGTTATTATCCAAGAATAGAGAATGCTATCAAACGCTTTTTTATAGTCAGTCCATACTATAGTGAGTCTGCACGTTTTCTGTCATGATGGTTTTATTCAGCATTAATTAATGTTTGGTTTCATATCCTCTTCTTTTACTGTACTGCTATCGTTATGCTATTATTAGTATCTATATCAGGCATCCCTAAACTATGGCCTGTCGGTCACATCTGGCCTGCAGAGCAATTTTTTTCCAGCCCCTCAAACACCTGCCCAATGCCGAATCAGCTTGTGGAGTAAAGTTTACTTTTTTTTTTTTTAATACATACATGGCGGTGGGATAAGGATGTTAGTGCTGGCAGGGTCCCCAATCCTCACCAGCAAAAGAGAAGCTTGCATTGCTGGCAGGGTCCCCCACCCCCTGCCAGTAAAAGAGAAGCCTTGTACGATGTGAGAGAGGCAGGTGTGAGTGAGGGGAAGGAAGGAAGGAGGGGGAGAGTGATAGAAGGAAAGAGGAGGAGAGAAGCGAGGGAGGAAATGTGAATGAGGAGGACAAGGGAGAGTGAAAGAGGAGTGCGTGAGGAGGGAAAAGGAGTGAGAAGGGGGAGGTGGGGAGTGAGGGGAAAAGAGAGAGGGCGAGAAATGGAGAGGGAAAAAGAACATGACTGGGAGGTACAAATAGGTGAGAGTGTACCACATATACATGACCCTGCCATTCAACCACCCCCACTTTCCCAGGGGGACATATGCTGAAGAAAGAGGAGGCAAGTAGTAGGTTTCCCAGGAGTGTGAAAGGGTTGCCAACTTCCTAGAAATATTTTTACTGACATCCTATCTGCAGGAAACTAATTCAACAACATTTTAAATCCCCAAAAGAGCCAGATTCCAAGGGAGAACCTGCCACCACCACCCCACCAATCAAAACTCTGATGGCGATGCCCCCAGTACTCTTGGTGATTAGAAATGTTTAAAAGGTTTGGGTACCCCTGGTCTATATGATCATATATTCTGCATGTAAAATATCTGCATTTATTCCACTGAACAACTGTTGATAGGCAAGTTATTGGTTGGTAGCTTTTAGGGACATTGCTTGGGTCTCCCTTTTATAGAAGATGTGTTCATCCTGTTAACAAGCATGGTTTATTTATGTATTTATTTTAAAAGATTTATAAACCCACACTTTTCACAGTTCAAGGTTGAGGTACATTAAAAAATAGAAACATCAATACGAACACACACACCTCAAATCACTGTCAAAAATTAACTTTAGTTTCTACTCTGAGCTAGTAACTCATCGGATCTGTACTTATTGAGACTGCTCAAATGCCTTCCTAAAGAGAGAGGTTTTAAGCTGCTGCTTAAAAGTCTGAATATAAACCATGGTGTAAAAACTATCTGTAAGGGAATTCCAGAGCATGGGTCCCACAGCAAAAAAATTCTCTCATGGAACTTGTTATACACTCATTCCAGTAGACGCAGTATCTTCTGTAGTAGCTACAGGATATCAGAACATCAAGCCAGGTTGAGAGAACATTGTACAAATCTCATCTTTGTGTGAATTTCCTCACTCCGAAGGTCATCAAATCTTCACAAGAGTGTACTGTTCTGTTCGTACATCTCACTCTGAATATCAAAGTGGCCCCTAACCCATACACTACTACCTAAACCTCACCTCGAGTTCCTAGGTGGGCCTCATATAGAAGTATAAATACCTAAGTACTATAAGGGCTTTATAGCTAGTCTCTCTCTCTCTCTCTCTCTCTCTCAACCTCTCTCTCTCAACAGCTTAAAATACTGAAAGTGCTATTTGCGAAAACATCACAAAGTGCGATAAAGCCATATCGCACACCTTAACGCAAATGAAAAAGGTGTAGTTATTTCATGTGTTAAAACTATGTGATATGGCTTGGCCAGAAATCCCACCCCAAACTCCTTCCCCTCTTCCAAATTAGCATTGCACCATGCGTTATGGTGCTTTTCGCATGTGAAAAGCCCATAACACGGCTTGGAAAATAACCCCATCAGTTGGGGAGGCATCTCAAATTGCTAAATGTGATCTCTGTTTTATGTAAACTCAATACCAATAATACCAGCTTATTAAACTATATCCATCTCTCAATCTCTGATATACAATATGGATGTGCATTTGTTTAAAACACATGGCCTATCTGCAACAAATATATTATATTCGTTTGATTTGTTTACCCCCGAAAACGTATGAGCAGTCCACAAATGAAACATATGTCATTCGTTTCATTTGTTTGTTTCCCCATTGAAAAACATTGGCTGCATTTAAACAATAGATTCTGAGGCTGGGCAGGTCATGTGGGAGTTTCCATAACAATCAGCCCTCATGCCTATGACTCATGTGTGATGCTAGAGGATAACCGGGATTTGTTGTCAGTGAAACCAGACTGACCAAGCAATGGAACATAACATTTAGTGAATCACTAAACTTTCCATCCCTTGTATTGCAATCCCTGACTGTTTCAGCTTGCAGTTGAATTCTATATCTCACTCGTGGAGGATACATCCTGCTTTGCTGTTGTCTTAGAATTGTAGTACTACAGTCTTCTGTATCAATAATGCTTTGGTTCAAGATTAGAAACATTCCATCTGTTCTAATCCTGTTAGCTGTTAACTGCTGTCCCAGTGTGTTAATTTGCACAGGTTTATATATATATTTTTTTTTTTACATCTCACTGCTGTCATTGCTACTGACTTAGAGAAAGGTTCGTGTTCTCCAGCATTCCCTTCCCTTTAGGGGGAAGTCAGTCCAGGCTGCCTGGCCGGCATTGGATATTTTTGCAGTGATTTATTAAATTTTAAACCTGTTGCTACCAGTGTAGTACCAGCACTGTAGCTGAACTCTGCCACTTAGGGTTGCCAACTTTTCCATAGACCAGGATTGGACACTTTAGGACCGGGGGTGGGGTGGCAGAATGGTATTCCCTCATTTGCATAAATCTTAGATACTGCCAGTGAACTGCCTAAACAGTGTTTCTATATATCTGCAGAACCACTGGGAGCTGAAGGCTGTGCTGTGCACCACCTCCTCTCTCTATTCTGCCCAATCACAGCATGGGAAAGGAGACAGGGATACAGCACAGCTCTCCTCCCATATGTTCCAACCTGCCTTTCTCTTCTTCTAAGAGGCTGTGGGAAAAAGGAGGATCCACTTGCAAAACCTGACATTTATTGTCCGGTCGGTACTTCTGCTGGACACTACAGAATGCCTGAAAACCTGGCTGTCCGGTCCAGAACTGGACAGTTGGCAACCCTAATCCCACTTAAAGAGGCTGTTTTAACTCTCGTCTGGGTCTCTGTCTGTTAGATATGTCAGTGCATTTACAAAGAATGCAGTAAGTCTGTACCAGTTACCACCACAGATACAGCCAGCCACTTTGTGGATTATTTTATTTTGCTATTGCATTTAAATTACTAGTGCACTCATTTTTACTTCTCTTTTACCAGTAGTGAGCTCACACACATAGTATAGCACTATATCATTCTTTGTTTTTTCTGTGTTGTGTGCATCATTGTGCACTGTAGTCACTAGCATAGCAAAATACTAAAATTGTTCTACAGTAATGTATTCTCTCTGTGTGTTGTTCAACCATATACACAGAAGGATCACTATAGTAGTTCCTCATACTAGTGTCATCAGTATGACTAACCACCAAATTTTCAGAAATAAAGATTAATTGACAACACTTTTTGTCCAGCACTGCAGCAAAAAAAAAATCCATCATGTCAGGCAAAGAACATGGGAAGCCTGCAGTTGTTGCCAGGGGATTTGCTAGATAGACAACAGTGAGTCCCCCAACCTGGTAGCAACAGGTTTAAAATTTTATAACTTCTAGGTGATTTCAACTTACATGTTGATGAACTACCACTCTCACCCGCCTCTGAAACTTTTCTATCAGCCCTGAAGGCTATGGATACACACACATTTTATCTAGCCCTACACATCAAGCAGGCCATACCCTAGACCTGATATTCATTAATGACTCCATTAACGCCACCCCCCCTGCCTGTTCACCTGTACCCTGGTCAGACCACCACCTTATTCACACCACCCTCACCCTCCAACTAAACATATCACCCAAAGTCTCAGAAAGTAGAACTATACAGGTTCGCAAATTATGCTCTAAAGATGACCTTACCAATGCCCTCAAGAAGGAACTACCAACCTTAATCTTTCGGACACTAACACTGCACTCGCATCATGGCACTCTATTACCAATACTGTTGCAAATGAAATATGCCCTCTACGCTCAAAGAAAATCAAGCCCCCCAACACAACAAAAAAACCATGGTACACTCCCGAACTAAAAATGCTTAAATGCACCCTTAGAAAACTAGAGAGAGACTGGCGAAATGACCCTTCTCTCACACGATGCAATACATACAGAGCAACCTTAAGCAAATACCGTGGACAAACCCACAATGCAAAAAAGGACTACCACGCCAAAAGAATTCACGATCTGCAGTATAATTCAAATGCGCTCTTTACATATGTAGCCGAATTGACAAAACCCAACACTACACCCTTCCCTGATAAGGATGCCAAAAATAGAAGTGAAGAACTAGCCAAATACTTTCATGAGAAGATAGCAAAAATCATGACATGTTTTCCTAGCAACAACCTCCCAACCAAATCTATTCCCCATATCCCACATGCCACCTTCAACTCCTTTGAACTCACCGGCTCCTTAGAAATCGAAAACACCATAAAAAAAAAAGAAACCAGTCACACACCCAAGTGACACCATACCTACAAAATTCCTCATATCTATCCCAGAAATAATTGCACCCCACATTGCCAACATTATCAATTGCTCTCTTACCTTTGGTGAAGTTCCCTCCACAATGAAACAAGCCATCATCAAACCCATACTAAAAAAAAACCCAAAGCTGAGTCCTCCAACTTTACTAATTACCATCCCATCTCCAATCTACCTTTCCTAGCAAACATTCTTGAAAAAATTGTAAACACGCAGCTTACAGATCACCTGGAAAAGCATGAATTTCTCTCACCCACACAATTTGGCTTTCGTAAGCATCTTAGCACGGAAACCCTTCTAATCTCACTCACCAACTCCATCCTTACCGGGATTGACAAAGGGCACTCCTATCTTATAGCCATGCTCGACATATCGGCAGCATTTGACACCATAAACCACAATATCCTCATTAACCGACTCAGAGAAATTGGTATAGCTGATACCCCCTGCGCTGGTTTGAATCCTACCTTCAAGGTGGGCAATACAAAGTCAATTTTGGGAACAAAGAATCCCAATTATATAATATAAACCATGGAGTACCGCAAGGATCTGCCCTATCCTCTACCCTTTTTAATATATACATCCTCCTCCTCTGTCACCTCCTATCAGAACTTGACATCATGTACTTTATTTATGCTGACGATGTACAAATCGTCATCCCCATTACTGACTCTCTTAACAATGCCCTCAAGAAATGGGATACGGCCCTTACAAACATTAGCGCTCTCCTTACCAGCATCAACCTGGCCATCAATCCCGACAAAACAGAAATTATGATAATCTCCCCTAATAAAGGCAACAACACGGAATCTTCCGCACCCACTCTACTCCCCTCTGTCACTTCTACGCAAAATGTCAAAAACCTTGGAGTCCCAATAGACAACCATCTTAACTTTAAAAAATACATCAATAATACTATAAAAGATGGATACTTCAAACTGCATATTCTAAAAAAAACTAAAACCACTCCTATATCAGTGATTTCCGTACAGTGCTTCAAACCCTCATATTTACTAAAATTGATTACTGTAATGCCTTCCTATTAGGCCTAGCCAAATCCACCATCCTACCACTCAAATGTTGCAAAATGCTGCTGCACGCATCCTCACTAACACACGAAGGTCAGAACACATCACTCCCATACTCAAAGATTTGCACTGGCTGCCTGTTGCTCAAAGAATCACTTACAAAGTATTATCATTAATACATAAGACCCTACACACTGAAAATATGACTTGGCTCAATAATGCCATCCATTTCCGCAAACACTCCAGAACCCCTAGAGCACAACATGCAGCCACACTCCACACACCCTCTCACAAAACTATCAGACTCGACACAACTAGAAAACCTGCCTTTGCCATATCCAGCCCCTCTTGCTGGAACAGTATGCCTCCTGATCTTCATTAGGAATTATGCCCAAAAAAATTCAAGCAAAAACTCAAAACTTGGCTATTCTTAAAAGCCTTTGCATAAATTATCCAATATCGTATTTCATCATTCCCACCCTCCCCCCAGCCTCTCTATTCCATCGGCTTTTAACTCGACATCTTTTCCTTTCTCTGATACACCTGCCCCTTCTGATCCCCCCCCTTTCGCAATGTGCTACATATCATATCCTTACGACCTTGACTTCCCTCTCTGGAAATGCTCCCTCCTCTAAAGGTTTTTATTACTTCTGCAATCTGCCATGCATTTTTCCTCATTTTTTTGAATTTCTCCTCATTTTTTTCCTTTCCCCCCCATGCATTCACCACACGATTAAGTTCTGTAAATTTTGTACTGTTCTGCGTTCTGTAAATTTTTGTACTATTCTTCTGAGTTCTCTAAAGTACTTCCAATCATATCTCTATAAATATGTTTCCTTTAATTAATTTTTTTAACTAACCATTTAATGCTAGTTTGTTTAGTTAACTCCCCCCCTGTTTGCTTTATCATTTATTACTCTGTTATTCGCTCTCTCTTAGCATTGTTATGAAACATGGTTGACTTTCTTTCTCCTAAGTTGAACATTAATAGTAAAGCACTGCCGCTAATCTCTGTTGTTCTAGCGTCATTGCGAAACATTGTTAACTCTAAATCGACATGATGTTATTAAACGAATGTCGGTATATAAAAAACTTCAAATAAATAAATAAAATAAAGATGGATTTTTTTCATATCCCAAACATCAGCAGGAGAGACAGAAATGTCAAGCCACAAGAAATTGAGATTTGGGGAGGATATGCCAGTTATTCCATCAGTGTCTCAGCCAGATCTTTTATCTCAGAGGAAAGGTAAAGGGAAGGCACTAGTAGCAACAGAGTACAACCCCCAGCACCTATAGAATAGAAGTACAAGTGGTGAAACTGAAACCAGGACCACAAACCCTTAGTGCAGCAGAAGCTGTAAGATCAATTTTGTCATCCTCTTCTGATTCAGAGCTTGATGAATCTCCCTTCAAAGGATTTCCTGAAGCAGAGATGGGAGAGACATTAGCTGAAAACCCTGTATTAGGAAGTTTAGTCAGTACTGTGCTAGCTTCCATGTTACTGACAGAGGAGGGAGAGAGGCAGGAAGACATATTAGTGAGGGAGAGCAGGCCACACTGACAGTGCAGGAACAGAAGATGAGTGAATCCTCTGCTGCAGTTCCATTTGTGACCACCCCACATCACTGCCAGTAGTGCCATCCACCCCAAATCACTGCCAGTAGTGCCATCCACCCCAAAGGATGCAAACAGAGACAAGGGATCACAAAAGAAATGTGATCTGGAGCCATTCTCAAATGAGAGAGGATGCATGCTTTGCACATTGTAACTATTGCTCAAAGGACATCAGCCAAGGGAAGCAACTGGGCCACTTAAACAATGCTGGAATAGAGCATCACCTGACGAAACAGCATCCTTTTCAGTATGCACCTGGGGATGGTAGTAGTAGCAGTAGTAGTCAGAGGGTCCCTTCTGCAAGACAGACAACACTAGTCTTTGAAAAGGGGCCGAGTGTTCCTCAAGCTCCTTCCAAGACTTTGGCTCCTTCTAGCAATCAGGTGGCAGGTCAGCAGCAGCAGTCTCCAACTATAACTAAGAAGCAACAACCCACAATGGAGGAAATGGGGTGGTGTTTGGCGGCACTGTCACGGAGAAAGAGTCAGGCAGCATCCAAAGTGGTGACAAGGACTATTGGTGAGAAGATCACTTTAGAAGATCAGCCCCTGCAGGTCATTGAGAACATGGGTCTCAGGCGCTTGAGGTAGCTTTTAGTGCCAAACTATAAAGTGCCCTCTAGGATCACTTTCAGCAGAAAGGTCATCCCCAATTTGTACAAACATTGTAGTAGCCATGTCCTTGGAAAAGCAGGTGACAGAGAGACTAGGACCTCTGACCAGAAACCCCACATACATGCTTGCTACATTATGTGATCCACATGTGAAAGGGACTTGCACTGGAAATGAGCAATCTGACACATATGAAGAGCATGCTGAGAGAGGAGATCTGTCAGCTAGAGTGCCACAGGTTGAGGCAGAGGAGGGATGTAGCACAGGAGGAAACATCCTCACTGGCCAGGTTAGACAGCAGTGCAAGTCAGAACAGCACCCCATCATCGACACCTAGCACGCCCTCCACAGGAAAATGGAAACAATCCTCACTTCTGTCCCAGGTGATCGCTAAAGTAGCTGGGAAGAAAGATTCACGCCCAGTACCACCAAAGGAGATGGCAACTCAAATATCAGGGACATGCTATCTCACTGAGACCATTGAGGAGATGGAGACAGATGTGCTGGCATATTGGTCTCACAAGTCTAACATCTGGACAGACCTAGTAAAAGTGGCTCAGCGCTATCTCTCTTGATAACCAAATGTCCCAGGCGAAAGAGTGTTTTCCATGACAGCAGACATCATAA
Source organism: Rhinatrema bivittatum (assembly GCF_901001135.1). Lineage (NCBI taxonomy): Eukaryota > Metazoa > Chordata > Amphibia > Gymnophiona > Rhinatrematidae > Rhinatrema > Rhinatrema bivittatum. The sequence goes on from NC_042623.1 coordinate 98,740,085, forward strand.
GCCCTCATCGCTCCAGGCTGTCACCACGCCTGATGGAGAAGCTAGTGTTCCTTAAAATTAATCTACCTTTGCTTGGCTATCCAGATTTGCCATGCGAGTGACAAGATGAATGAATGGAATGTGTGAAGGTCCTGTAGCTGCTGGCTGCTCTGCCTTTCTGCATATTGTGCCTCATTAACAGCAATGGGGCCTCCTTCCAGTATCCAGCAACATCCAGTGACTGTGATTGATTAATTACATCTGCCTGCTCTGTCCACAACACCATCAGTTAGATCACACTTCACCAACCACATTGATGCTACTGTCCAGGCCGAGATACCAGATAAGGGGCTGGAAAGGTTTGCAGTGATGAGTCCTGTTATGTCCCCAACACCACCAGTTGGACCACACTACAACCACCACACTGCTGCTTCTTTCCAGGCCTGAGATGCAAGTTCAAGTGCTTGAAGAGATGCAATGCTGAGCCTTGCTGTGTCCCCCACACTGCCACTTGGACCACTCTACAAGTACTACTCTGCTGCTCCTCTCTAGGCCTGAGATGCAACATCGAGGGCTGGAAGAGATGTAATGCTGTGTCCCCAACACCACCAGTTAGGTCACGCTACAACTACTCTGCTGAATTGTCCAGGCCTGAGATTAAAGATCGAGGACCGGAAGAGATTTATTTATTTTTTATTTAACAGTTTTTTATACCGACCTTCATAGTAAATTACCATATCGGATCGGTTTACAGTTTAACAAAGGGAAAAAACTAGAGTAACAATTCAAGTAAACGAAATATAACAATAAGTAGGAATAAGTCAAAAGTTACAATCAACAGGGGGAGAGAACTTGGAAGCTTGCAACAAGCTGGAAAGAATAAAGGCCGGTAAAAGTATTGTTACCATAGAGTGTACAAGTTACAAAAAACTTAAGAACGGTGCTTTAACCTGAAAGTCTCAGAGTCCATTTTTTCTTTGAGATGCTATGCTGTGTCCTGTGTCCCGTGTCCCCCCACACTGCAGTGGGGACACACTACAAACACCACACTGCTGCCGCCTTCATGGTCTGAAAAAACAAAGGGCCACAACATGAAAATGATGAGTCCTGCTGTGTCCCCAACACCACCAGTGGGGCCACCCTGCTGCTCCTGTCTAGGTCGAGGGCTGGAAGAGATGCAATGCTGAGTCCTGCTCTGGTCCCAGCACCACCATTTGGGCCATTCTTCCACAACCACCCTGTTGCTAGTTTACCTTTGATAGTATTCTGAATGCCTCAAAAAAGTAAACATTCATATTCCTCCTTATCATAGAGCAATTATCAGAAATGTACTACAGCCAAAGATCTGTCCCTTCAGCTGAAGAAATGAAGGAAACAAAATGCAAAACATTTATAACTCAAATTGTTAGTGCCAACTAAAGACTATAAAATAGAACTTGTGATGCCAATGGAGAGAGAAGAGCCAGGGTCAGGGGTTGCTGATTTGCATGATGGAAGGAAGGAGAGCACTAGCATCCTTTCAGCCGCTCAGCTGGTAACATTTGGTAAGATGCAGGCTTAACCAGCACTTATTTTGAGAAGAAGCAGCTTATGTATGTCAGTCACTACCTGTAGTGGAAGAAAAGTCCCACTTGTCTTCCCATTGTGCAGGAGCTTATGCTTGCCCTATTTCTATCAGACAAGCTTGGGGTCTGCTCATAAAGTGCAGAAAACAATTCCCCTGCTTCAACCCACAGCAGGGAAGCACTAAGTGTCCTGAAAAAGGAGAGATGACTAATACCACAGAAACTGCCTAGTAGTACTAGGAGCTGAAAGCCTTGCTCTCATTTGCAAAAAAAAAAGTCATCGTAGGGGTCCCCACCCACAAAAAATTAAAAAGCACTACAGTTAGCCATTGCTTGTCCAGGACAGAGCCTCACTGCAGGCTCAATTCCCTCAGCAACAGCAGCGTTTGGGAGTTTCTGGCCTAACTGATCCCATCACACCAGCAGCACACAGCTAACAAATTTTATGATTCATAAACATTTTAAAAGTACATCAAACTTCATTTAAAAAAACCAAAATAGGAACAAAAACTGCTTCAGGACAGCTCTAGCCTGGACAGCTGCATTAGAGAGTGGGCCAAGACAGAGCTGCACTGGAAGCAGTAGGCCAGGTTCTGGAACTACCGGTGGTAGCCCCCTTTCTGGCTCACCCACTCCTTTAGGTGATTGGAAGCACTGGCGGTATGGCTGGTGTGCTTGCAGTTTGCCGAGCATTTAGAGCAGTGGTCCCCAAACCTGTCCTGGAGGGCCACCAGCCAGTCGGGTTTTTGGGATATCCACAATGAATATGCATGAGAGAAAATTTGCATGTTATGGAGGCAGTGCATACAAATTTTCTCTCATGCATATTAATTGAGGATATTCCAAAAACCCGACTGGCTGGTGGCCTTCCAGGACAGGTTTGGGGACCACTGATTTAGAGGGTCAGGCAGGCCAAATAATGTTGCACAATGTGACAACAGTGGCCTACATAAATTATCAAGGCAGAACCAGAAGTCAACAGGTATCGGAGGAGATAGATGTGCTCATGATATAGGCAGAGCAACAGCTACTAGACATATGCACCTCCCACATTGCCAGAAAGGGCAATATACGGGCCGACTTTATCAGCTGGAAGAGGTTGGACCCAAGAGAATGGGAGTTAGAAGATGAAGCCTTTCAGCTCATAGTGGAGCACTAGGGCTGCCTGTACCTAGATTACTGGTGACTTCCGACAACGCAAAAGTGCCACAGTTTTTCAGTCGCAGGCAGGATCCGAAAGCACTAGGCATCAATGCTGGTATTCTGGTGTGGCCATGTGGCAGCCTGCTTTATGCCTTCCTGCCCTGGCCTTTGATAGGCAAAATCGTTCAGAAGACTGCAAGCCAAGCTGGCACCATACTTTTGGTGGCTCCGGATTGGCCTCGGAGACCATGGTATGCCGATCTGCAAAGATTGCTAGTGGGCAGTCCTCTAAGGCTGTCTCCTCGGAAGAATCTGTTGCAGCAGGTACCCATTCTTCATGAAGATCCGGGTCAATTTTGCCTTACGGTTTGGCCCTTGAGAGGGCTAGGTTGTTGAAGCGTGGTTATTCATCTGCAATGATTTCTACTTTATTTCGGATCAGGAAATTTTCTACATCTCTGGCCTATGTAAGAATTTGGAGAAATTTCAAGGTCTGGTGTACTGAGTGAGGTTCTTAGCCTTAGTGGATATTTCATTGATTTTGGAATTTTTATAGGGAGGATTGTGTAAAGTTTGGCTTTTAACACCTTGAAGGTTCAAGTGGCAGCCCTCACTTGTTATAGGGGCGAGTCAATGGTGGGCTCTTGTCTTCCCATCCTGATGTGGCCCAGTTCTTGAAGAGAGTTAAGTATCTTCATCCTCCCTTGCCACTGCTGCTGCCTCTGTGGGACCTTAATCTAGTCCTGAATTTCTTGGTGGATCAGACTTTTCAGCCACTACATGGCCTTTCCTTGCGCGGCTTACTTTGAAGACAGTTTTTGTAACAGCAATCTAGTCGGCATGTTGGGTTTCCGAGCTCCAGGATCTTTCTTGCCATGAGCCTTTTCTCCTGGAGCGATACAGCTTCGGACTGTGCCATCTGTTTTGCCAAAAGTGGTTTCAGAGTTTCATTTGAATCAATCCATTTTCCTGCCCATGTTGGATAGGGACAGAGATGAGAGTGAGTATTGTCTTTTACATACCTTGAACGTCAAACATCATTTGCTGCGGTACTTGGAGGTTACTAAATCTGTCTAGAAGTCTGATCAGTCATTTGTGCTCCATGGTGGAGGTAAACAAGGTGAACTGGTGCCACGGACAACTATAGCTTTTTGGATTAAGGAAGTCATTACAGCCGCCTAAGTGGATGTCAGCATTCTTTTACAGAAGCAGATTAGAACACATTCCACAAGGGCTCAGGTGGTATCATGGGCGGAGATGCGGTTGTTGACTCCTGTCGAGATTTGCCAAGTGGCGATGTGGTCATCCTTACTCACCTTTTCCAAGTATTAATGCTTGGATGTTAGGGCTTGGGAGGATCCGCATTCATGCGGGCGGTATTAATTGGACCACGGGCAGCCTCCCTTCCTGTTCGGGAGTAGCTTTGGTACATTCTACTTGTGGGGATTGGCCTGCCTGAGTGCAGAGGAAGGAGGAATTACTACTTACCTGATAATTTTCTTTCCTAATCCCCGACCTGCCCTTGGCTGCTGATTCTTGCTTTTAGTTCACCATTTAGGTGCGGATGATGCAGAATGCTGTTCAAGCTATTTGTTGGAGAACTGGTAAGTGGCTTAACCAGCCCTTTGGTTTACCAATTGTTCTTTGATTTGTCTGAACTCATTGTTCCCTATTGGTTAGAAGCATGAGTTGTTAATAATCATTTTCAAGTATAATCAGTTTTCAGAGATTACTTTTGGGGGGGGGGGGATGTCAGGGCAGAGCTATATATCCTTAAATTCAGCTTTTACTCCATCTCCATCTACTGGTAGAGGTGTATAACCCACTTGTGGGGATTGGCCTGCCTTCCTTAGAGGAAAGGAAATTATCAGGTAAGTAGTAATTTCTCCTCTTCTTGCTCTTAACAAAAATAATAAATACCCTGGTATGGCAGTTTTCATATTTAATTCTAATTGTGCCCCATTATGTCAAAAATGTGTGCAAAAGCATATGAAATATATTATATCTTAGATACAGTATGTTACATAAAACAAAAGTAATTTTGGTGTCACCTTGTATATCATACTTAATTTTCTTTTCAAGCTGTAAGTAATGATTTAGATTTTGAAGTTATTGTATTGTGTGATGAGAACTTTTATCTGGCACAATTTACAAGTGAGTCCAGAAATGTGAGGTTTGGAAATCACTAGTATTTATATTTAACATTAATGAATTAAAAAAAATATAAATATGTTCATTTTAAATATACTTGGTGGGTTTTTTTTTCACAGAATGAATGTTTAGCATGTCTGTCATAAAACAGCAGATCATGGTAGTTATTTTAATTTTTTTATTGCAATTTTTTAATCACAGCATGTCTTCATAATGAAAGACCTGCTGTACTTGCACTGACAGTTGTGCATCAAGAGGGACTTTTATGTTAAGATTAAAATTGGTACAAAACTGAGCATTCATCTTGCTCATATGTTATAATTTCACTGTTATAACTGCACAAGACCAAGTCAGATGAGGCCAGGGATTTAGGGAAAGTATTGACATGCCAAAAGCACAAAAGTTATTTTTTCTGCTTTGGATTTAAGGGATCTATGTGTCAAGTTTTGTAATACAAGGTAATTAGGAAAGGTTATCACTCATTCTAGGTAAGCTTAGTGTTAGAAGAAGCTGGGGTTTTGCCTTTGGCTCAAACACCATTCATTATTTGTATATCTCAGATTGAATGTTGTATAATAAATGAGAATTACACTATAAAGAGTAAATTTTCAAAGGGTTTCCATGCATAAAAATAGCATATATTTGTGTAAGTAACATGTTCATGCTAGTTTATAAACATTTTCAGTTTTACACACACATTTTATCAGGCTAAAAAGGATGGTCTAGGGGCATTCTGGAATGGGGTTCAGAAGTACATTTGATAGTTGCTTTTTGTAAGAGAGATATACATATACATTAACAAACCTGTTTGTATAGTTTTGCACCACTAATTGATTTCCACATGTAAAATTGGATTTGTCTGTTGTCTGAAGTTTTTGGGTGGGAGAACTGAGAAAACAAGTGGGGATGCAGGGTGAAATGCTAGAGGTTCTAGATGTCCTGGAGGACTTACTCGTGTATACTGAGATGTACGTGTGTAAGTCAGTGTATTTTAAAGCATGCATGCATCAAGGAAATTACCAGTTTTACCAATTAGTTCACCAATATGCCCAGTCTTCCTCCAGGACATTGACACCCTTCTGATTCCTCAATCTGAACTCCCCCCAGTTGACCCAGACTTCCCACCAGTCAGTACTACACATATATATTTATGCCAGATAATTAGCAGATGAAACGTTGTGCGAGTAAGTTGGCTTATCTATGTGCATAAGAGTATTTTAAAATAGCAGCTTGTGTGTATAAATATTGGCCCTGCCCCAGAACACCTCTGGACTGCCCCTTTTTTTTCATAGATCACCTGGACAAGATGGTATACCCCCATCATTCTGAAAGAACTCAAAAATGAAATTGCAGATCTATTAGTAGTAATTGGTAATCTATCATTAAAATTGACCATTGTACCATTGGTGAGTGGCCAATGAAAACCCTGATCTTTTAAAATGGCTCTAGGGTTGATCCAAGAAATTAGACTGGTGAGTCTGATTTCAGTACCAAGAATTATCATGGAAACTAAAGAACAAAATCACAGAACATATAGAAAGACATGGTTTAATGGTACACAGCATGGATTTGCACAAGGGAAAAATTGCCTCACCAATCTGTTTCATTTTTTTTAAATGGTTAATAAACATGTGGATAAAGGTGAGCTGATGGATGTAGTGTATTGGATTTTTCAGAAAGTGCTTGACAAAGTGCTCCATAAGAGACTCCTGAGAAAATAAAAAAGCCATGGGATAGAAAGCAATGTCCTATTGAGGATTACAAACTGGTTAAAAGATAGGAAATAGAGAGTAAGACTAAATGGTCAATTTTCTAATTGGAGAAGGTAAACAGTGGAGTGTCTCAGAGATATGTACTGGGACTGGTGCTTTTTAATATATTTATCAATTATTTGGAAAACAAGTGAGGTGATCACATTTGCAGACAACATAAAATTATTTAGACGTATTAAATCTTAAGCATATTGTGAAAAATTGCAGGAGGACTTTGTAAGACTGGAAGACTGGGCATTCAAATTGCAGATGAAATTTAATGTAAACAAGTACAAAGATATGCACATGGGGAAAAGTAACCCACACTGTAGTTACAAGTTCCATATTAGGAGTTATCACACAGGAAAAGGTTCAGGGCATCATAGTGGACAGTACTTTGAAATCCTTGGCTCAGTATGTGGTGGCAATCAAAAAAGCAAATAGAATGTGAGGAAAAGAGTGGAGAATAAAACAGAGAATATCATAATGCTTCTGTATTGTTCAGTGGATAGGCCGCATCTGTACTGTGTGCAGTTTTGGTTGCCGCATCTAAAAAAATGTATAATTGCATTAGAAAAGTTATAGAAAAAGGTGACCAAAATTATAAAGGAGATGGAACGGCTACCCTATGAGGAAAGGCTAAAAAGGTTAGGGCTGTTCAATGTGGCAAAAGGACAGCTGAGAGAGGATATGATAGAGGTCTATAAAATCATGAGTGGAATAGAATGGGTAAATGTAAATTGGTTATTTACTCATAGAATAAAGGCCACTATCTATTCTATGAAGTTAGTAAGTAGCTGATTCAAAACAAATTGGAGAAAACTTTTTCACTCAATGCATAATTAAGCTCTGCAGTTCATTTATTTATTTATTAGCATTTTTAAATCGCTTTACAGATAAAAGTTATCGCCCAAAGCAATGTGCAAAGAATAAGATTAACATACATTTACAACAATAACATCATAAAATATCAATTAAAACTCAATGACAATACATAAACAACACAGACAAATACAATGCAGCTCATCATTAGATTTTATCGCCACCCACCTTACCTTAAAAAGACAATTCTGCCACAAAGATGATATTGACTGTAGGAGCAAGGCCACTAGCTATTGACAGACATAAGCCAAGTTTTTAATTTCTTCCAAAATTTAATTAAACTTGCCTCTTCTCTCACTTCCAAAGGTGTAAACTATTCCACAAACTAGGAATGACAGTAGAAAGCGATCTGCTACTCAAACGGGAATGTTTGAATTTTTCACTGGCGGAAGATGCAAATACCGTCTTCCTGTAGAATGTAGATTTCTTTTGGCCACATGCCATTCCAAAGAAACCTTCGTTGAAGGAGTCCCAGAACCTTCAAAATTTTAAATGCCAAAAACAAGTTCTTGAACCTGTATCGGCCACATTAGGTAGCCAATGCAGCTCCACCAACAATGGTTTGACTGGAGTTCTCACCAAATCTATTGAAAATGCAAAACTAACTCTAGTGAAACACATGAAGGCTATACAATGTAAACTATCCAAACTTAAACTTTAACTCTAAAGACTAATAAAACTGAAATCATTCTATTGAGAAGAAATTTATCTATAGCGACTCTTCTAACACTTGATATGGGTAACTTCAACATCACACCCTCAGACCAAGTACAGGACTTAGGTATACAGATTGACGAGAATCTATCAATGAAAAAGCACATAAATAAATTAATCAAATCAAGATATGCCAAACTGCGCTTACTAGATAGACTGAAACCATTGCTGATTCATGCAGACTTCGGCACGGTCCTGCAGACCCTCATCTTCTCAAACTTAGACCACTGTAATTCACTTCTACTCGGAGTTCCCAACTGTCTTCTAAAAAAAACCTACAACTATTACAAAATGCCGCATCTAGACTCTTAACAGGTTCAAAGAAATTCAATCACATATCAGATTCACTGATAGCTCTTTATAGGCTACCTCTATAGTCCCGCATCAACTACAAATTCCTAACATTAATACACTTCAGCATCCATTCTAATATCTCTGGTTTGGCAGATGTAGCTCTACAATCATACAGGCCACAGAGATCATTAAAATCTCAAAACAAAGGACTACTAGCTGTGCCATCATTACAGAATACTCATCTAACAAAAATAAGAGACCTCGTGTTCTCAATAGCAGGCCCAATGCTATGGATCTCTCTACCCGAGTATCTTAAGACTGACTCCAGAAATAAAGAAATTCAAATGTGACCTAAAAACATGGTTATTTCAAAATGCATACAACCTAACTTAGAATTACCTGAACACAGAGCATGCACCCTCAAGGACAAAGTCATTAAGAACCTATCTCCTGAACTAAATATTTTATCCCAAGTATGTATCAATTTTTAAATTGTATGTTGTTTGATCTCATTAAGTCATTGTACTTGTCAATGTATAATATGTACGTCATGTTGTAAACCAGTGTGATCTTTATTTGGAACCACGGTATATAAAATGGTTAAATAAATGTTTTCCCAAAACAATTCTGGCAGCAGTTTTTCAATAAATTGTAATTTTCAAATCAGTTTTCCCTGTAATCCCAAATAGATTGCATTACAGTAATCCAGCTGTGAAAGGATTAAGGCATAAGCTACCGGAAGATTTGGTTAAGGCAGTTAGCATGGCCGAGTTTAAAAACGTTCGGACCAGTTTCTGAAAAAGAAGTCCATAAACTATTAATAACCAAGTAGGCTTACTGGTTGACTTTAAAATCCCTGTGCGCATCGAAGCCAAGAGATATGTGCCTGACTTGGCCCGGTGCACTCCACATGGATTTTAAAACCCGCGCAGGTACGCATAAATTTCCCACTACGCGCAAAAATCATAAAAATCAGAAAGAGATCTGGTGGGGCATGGGCAGTCTGTAAAATGAAGCCAGCGTGTAAGTATTTACGTGCACAAGTGCATGCCAGGGTCTTCTATCCTGTACCTTTACTTCTGTTATGGACAGCATTCCATTCCAGCAGCAAAAACAGCAAGACTTACTCAGGTCAGGGAACGCGCACTGTCACTGGCTGGTCCCATATTATGGAACACTATGCCCCTCGATCTAAGACTCCAGAGAAATTATAAACTATTTAAAACAAACCTCAAAACCAGGCTTTTCAAACAGGCCTTTTACAAAGAGAACAGCGTAAATAAGTAAGGAAGAGCGGGCATATAGCACCTAAAACATAATCTCCAAGTGCATTCCTGGAAATTATTATTATTTTTTAATATTATCACACAGATAATCATAGTTAATAGCCCATAATACCATGAATGAACCACATGTTATCTCCTAGGAGACATACATCAAAGGAAAATCCATGTCATAAACCAAATAGTCTTTAATGTTTATTTGTTACCGGATACTATTGGCATCCCCTTTTTAAAGTATGAGCTAATCTCCTCTATATGTGCCTTAATGTAAACCGTTATGATGGTAAATAACTTAATGATGGTATAGAAAAACTTTTAAATAAATAAGTAAAAATAAGTCATGTAATAAAAAAAAAAAATAGGCTAGTCAGCAAGGTTTTAAGGGTCAGGGCTAATAGGGTAAAAGGGAGGCAAGTTAGGAGGATTAGGAAGTCCTCTCCTTTACTAGGATGAAATGGGAGCGAACTGGGAAAAAGAGGGAGTGTGTTGGCTCGCGTTATCTACTAAACTCCACCTCCCCCCCCTCCCCCGCTTACATGATCGAGGTGGCATTTGCACGCACATGCGTGCGTCAATATAAAATCATGCACACATGTACGCACATATAGCTGATTTTATGGTTAAATATACTTATTTATTTTAACAAGCAAACAAGGAAAGCGAGGATGCGTACGCTCTGCTACATCCAGGCGCAGAAAATCACAGAGGTACAATCAACCGAAGTCTCCCACCCCCAAATCCCCAGTCCTCCACAACTCAACTCAGAAGAAGGCAAAATAAAAAAGAAACATAGTGTTCTAGGTGATGTTTATCCAGCATGAACCATTACAAAGTCAGGTCATTCAGAACCAAGCTTCTCGCTCCAGGAGGCAAGTGTTGCAAGTATAAGTCCCAGGTTTTCAGGAAGGATTTGTGCTTTTTCTGGAAATCCAATTGCTCTGTGTATTTCTCCAGTTGACAAATGTGAAAGAGCATGTTCTTCAATTTCCTAATAGTAGGGAGATCCTCTGTTGTCCATTTTTGTAATATGCATTTTTTAGCCAATAAGAGTGCCTTACAGTGCCACAGTTTCATATGACCTGAGGGAAAAGTATAGGTGCCGAAATCGTCAAATAAAAACCTTTAACATTTACTGCTAACATCACACCCGTTACCTCATATAACAGTTTCTCCACAGCCCTCTAATAGTATTGAATGCATTCACGTTTCCAGAAACTGCCCCTGTGTCTCCACCATAAGTTGGCATTTCAAACAAATTTCAGAAGGCACCAAATTACTTTTAAATGCTTGAGATTGAGAATACCTGGAGTAGAAATTCAAACTGAGTTTCTCTCAGCGGAACATTGATAGTGATACGGCATATTTTAGAAAGACATTGGGCAATATAATCCCCTGATATACTCCTATGGAGCTCTCTATTCCACCCTGACGCTACTTGCTCATAGCCAAGGTCTTTATGGGGGTTCTGCAACATTTTATACCAAAAGGAAATCAAGTGATGATCATGGTCATCTGTATCAAACAATTTGAGTCACCTTGTAAAGCAGTACAATCCAGACTTAAGATAATGGCACAGTTGAAAGTAAGAAAACTGTTGTCTCGGGGAAATGTCAAATTTAGCTCGGCATACAGCAAAACGGAACCTTCTTCCATGAGAAGTTGTTGTATATAGCTGATTTTATAACAGGCGCACGTATTGGTACATATGTTATAAAATTGCTGCATCCGTGTGCACGAGCTGGCAAACGTGCTTACATGTGTGCCCGTGCGCGGATCTTAAAATTCACCTCATAGGGAATAGCCAATACTAATCACTGCACAATAGCAGCATGGGATCTATTTGCGATCTTGCCAGGTACTTGTTAACCTGGATTGGCTGCTGTTGGAAAAGGATACTGGGGTTGATGGATCCTCAGTCTGACTGTTTGGCAATTCTTAGTTCTTATGTGTGCATGTGAAAGTGAAAATGTGTGTATTTTTTATTTTTATAAAATACAGAATACATGAGTAATTGCTACTTACATGCATATATGCTAATATTTACATGTATAACATTTTGAAAATTCACCTCTACCTTTAGGATCCTGGACTTCAGGAAGGTGGATTGTAGTATGATGAGTGATTGTGTAGAGGAATCCCTTTTAAGAATCTGAGAGTTGAAGGATATGGAGGAACTTTGTACAGGAATAAAAGGGAGCACAGAGAAAGCAGAAAACCTCTGAGCAAGGCAGAGTAACAAAGGGAAAAGGAGAACGAAATTAATATAGTTCTTAGCAGTTAGCTGAAAAATATTTGTAAAAATCACAGGCAGAATTATTAGGACAAGCAGGCAGAGAGAGCAGTTAGTCAAGCAAAGACCCAAATAGAGGAGAAATTTTGCTATTCAACAAAAGGAGATAAAACTACTTTCAGATGTGTAAGAAAGAGAAGAAAAACCAAAAGGGGAAAGTGAGGTTTTTTTTGTCTAGGACTAACATAAATAAATTCTTTTGCTCAGTATTTACAGAAGGACGGGGAAGGAGATGGACCTAAGGCAGGAAATGGCATTAATAAAAATGACAAGATTATGACACAGTTACAGAGGAGGAGGTATTTGAAGAGCTTGCACAAATGAGAGTGGATAAGGCCATTGAACTTCATCTTAGAGTGGAACCTATTATGTCACATATCATTCATCTGGATGTGAAGATTTCGTTAAAGGACATATATTTATTTATTTTATTTATTTAAAATCATTTGTTAATCACCTAACTGATAAAAATGTTTCTAAGCAATGTATAACATGTAGCAATACAAAATCAGCACAGATCTTATTTAATTACATAACTATTCTACCAACAAAAAATCCCTCCTCAGGCAATTTACACAGAAGACAATAATTCAAGATAAATAACTCAGCCTTCAGAAACATTACTCTTAAACCAGGTTTTTAACAGTTTCTAAAATCTAAAAAGATCTTTATCTTCCTTTAGAACTAATGGAAGATCAGTCCGTACTTTGGAATGGTCCAACAAAAAGATCTACCCTTTGTGCATGGAGAAAGGTCTTATCTGCCGGAATTTGAAAAAAATGTTTATTGGCTAACCGTAAAGTTTTCCTGGTTTCATACCACTGCAAATGATTTTTCAGTTGTCTTGAACCAACCCCCTCACATAACTTTAAATGCCACTGTTAGGTTTTTTAATTTACATCTCGCACAAACTGAGAGCCAATGAAGTCCCAAAAGTAATGACCTGCAGACATTCTCCTAGGGTTTCCAGTCACTTACCTTGCTGTCAGATTTTGGATCAGTTGCATCTTCCGTATTAATTTTGCTGGAAGTCCCTAAAACAACGCATTGCAATTATCGATAGGTAGAAGTACCAATGCATATGCCACAGATTTTAAAGCAGGCTGATCTAATTACAGTTTGGTAAATCTCAGCATTTTCATTTTGTAATAGGTGCTTGTTGATACTTGCGAAATATGTTTTTCCTTGCATAAAACTGAATCCAGCAGGATTCCCAGAGATCTTATCTCCTTTGTTTTAATCAATTTAACATCATTCAGTCTTAGGTCTATCAAATTCACAGTTCCCCAAATCTTATACCTCAGTTTTGGTGGAATTTAATATCAATTTACTTGTTTTTAATCAAGTCTCAACAGATGTTAAACATTCAGTTAGGTTAGCCTAACATTTCTCTGGATCTTTTCCCAAAGGAGCAAGTATTTGCACATCATCCACATATATATATGCGGATGATAAAACCTGCTCTCTGGATAATCACTAGAGATGTAATTCGGTGGAACCTTTCGGTTTGGCCTTTATTAGCCCGCTGTGGGAAATTTCATTTTCCTGCGGTTCAGGCCAATTTTTTTCGGCTGCCCCGAAAAAAAAAATCCCAAACCCACCCCAACTCTTCAAATTTAATTAATTGCAACCCCCCCCCCCCCCAAGATTTGCGGAAAGTCCCTGGTGGTCCAGTAGGGTCCCAGGAGCGATCTCCCGCTCTTGGGCTGTCTGCTGCCAGTAATCAAAATGGTGCCGATGGCCCTTTGCCCTTACCATGTGACAGGGGCTATTGGTGCCATTGGCCGGCTTCTGTCACATGGTAGGGGCCAATGGAAGGCCGGCACCATCTTAAAAAATGGTGCGGGCCATTCATTGCTCCTACCATGTGACAGGGGCCGACCAGTGGCACCAGTGTAGCCCCTGTCACATGGTAAGGGCAAAGAGCCACCGGCGCCATTTTGATTAGTGGCAGCCATCGGCCCAAGAGGGGGAGATCGCTCCCGGGACCCCGCTGGACCACCAGAGACTTTTGGCAAGTCTTGGGGGGTGGGTCGGGAGGGTGGGGGGTTCAATTAATTAAATTTGAAGGGTTGGGGTGGGTTTGGGTTTGTTTGGTTTTTTTTATGTGCCCTTTCTCCCCCCCCCCCCCCCCAAAAAAAACAGTAAGAAAACCACACGAAATTTCGTGGGTTTTCCTATTGTTTCGTTGGCCCCCCCGAACCGCAACGAAATAGGAAATATCATCTCTATTTCCTATTTGTTGCAAATGAATGCACATCCCTAATAATCACACCTAATGCACGCTGTCGTTAATACTAGAAGGCTTTTTAATAGAAACAGAAATGACGGCAGAAGAAGACCAAATGGCCCATCCAGTCTGCCCAGCAAGTTTCACACTTTTTTTTTTCTCATACTAATCTGTTACTCTTGGCTCTTAGTGGTTATATTTCCCTTCCACCCCCACTGTTAATATAGAGAGCAGTGTTGGAGCTGCATCTAAGTGAAATATCTAGCTTAATTAGTTAGGGGTAGTAACCGCCGCAATAAGCAAGCTACACCCATGCTTATTTGTTTACCCAGACTATGTAATTCAGTCCTTGTTGGTTGTTTGTATATAGATCCACTTTTCTTCATTCCCCTGTCGTTGAAGCAGAGAGTTATGCTGGATATGCGTGAAGTATCAGTCTTTCTCCCCTGCCGTTGAAGCAGAGAGCTATGCTGGATATGCGTGAAGTATCAGTCTTTCTCCCCTGCTGTTGAAGCAGACAGCTATGCTGGATATGCGTGAAGTATCAGTCTTTCTCCCCTGCTGTTGAAGCAGACAGCTATGCTGGATATGCGTGAAGTATCAGTCTTTCTCCCCTGCTATTGAAGCAGACAGCTATGCTGGATATGCATGAAGTATCAGTCTTTCTCCCCTGCCGTTGAAGCAGACAGCTATGCTGGATATGCATTGAAAGTGAAGTATCAGGCTTATTTGGTTTTGGGTAGTAACTGCCGTAAAAGCAAGCTACTCCCCGCTTTTTTGTGAATCCAAATCTTTTTTTCCACATTCATTCACGTCCTCTAGACTTTATGGATCCACAGTGTTTATCCCACGCCCCTTTGAAGTCCTTCACACTTCTGGTCTTCACCACTTCCTCCGGAAGGGCATTCCAGGCATCCACCACCCTCTCCGTGAAGAAATACTTCCTGATGTTGGTTCTGAGTCTTCCTCCCTGGAGCTTCAAATCGTGACCCCTGGTTCTGCTGATTTTTTTCCGACGGAAAAGGTTTGTCATTGTCTTTGGATCATTAAAACCTTTCAAGTATCTGAAAGTCTGTATCATATCACCTCTGCTCCTCCTTTCCTCCAGGGTGTACATATTTAGATTCTTCAATCTCTCCTCATAAGTCATTCGATGAAGACCTTCCACCTTTTTGGTCGCCCTTCTCTGTACCGCCTCCATCTTGTCTCTGTCTCTTCGGAGATACGGTCTCCAGAACTGATCACAGTATTCCAGGTGAGGCCTCACCAAGGACCTGTACAAGGGGATAATCACTTCCCTTTTCTTACTCGATATTCCTCTCTCTATGCAGCCCAGCATTCTTCTGGCTTTAGGTATCGCCTTGTCACATTGTTTCGCTGACTTCAGATCATTAGACACTATCACCCCAAGGTCTCTCTCCTGCTCCGTGCACATCAGCCCTTCTCCCCCCATTGAATACAGTTCATTCAGATTTCCACTCCCCATATGCATGACTCTGCACTTCTTGGCATTGAATCTCAGCTGCCATATCTTCGACCACTCTTCCAGCTTCCTTAAATCCCGTCTCATTCTCTCCACTCCTTCCAATGTGTCTACTCTGTTGCAGATCTTAGTGTCATCCGCAAAAAGACAAACCTTACCTTCTATCCCGTCCGCAATGTCGCTCACAAAGAATTTGAACAGGACCGGTCCCAACACCAATCCTTGCGGTACACCGCTTAAAACCGCTCTCTCTTCAGAGAGAGTTCCATTTACCATCACACATTGTCTTCTGTCTGTCAACCAGTTTGCAATCCAGGCCACCACCTCGGCACTCACTTCTAAGCTTCTCATTTTATTCACCAGTCTCCTGTGCGGGACCATATCAAGAGCTTTGCTGAATCCAAGTAGATGACATTGAGTGCTCTTCCTTGATCCAATTCCTTGGTTACCCAGTCAAAAAAGTCAATCAGATTTGTCTGACAGGATCTTCCCCTGGTGAATCCATGCTGCCTCTGGTCCATCAATTCTCCCGACTGTAGATTGCATATTGAAAAATACAGAAATTACAGGGGCAGTGATTGCTGTAGACACCAATAAGGCATTCCAATTGGATATAATGACCTTTTATGATCGATGTTTTAGATCAATTTGATTTCTCTGAGGAATTTAATAGAAAGATAATGGATATGTACACATCGCCTCAGGTATATGTATAGGTGAATGATACTTTGATAACTTCTATTAATATTCAGAGCTGTACCAGATAGGGGTTCCCTCTGTCCCCTCTTCTTTTTAATCTGGAAGATGAGTCCTTAGCTCAAGCTATTAGAAAATGTGAATATATTTCTGGAATCAAGATAGAGGCTTCTGAACATAAAATATCTTTATATGTAGACAATTATATTATACTTGATTCAATTGGTGGATTCGGCACCGAGACCGATGGAGGAGTATAGAAAAGTGTCAGGATACCAGATTAATTTTTAGAGATCCAAAACTACTTCCTTTGGAAGGCCAGACATACATTCCAAGGTGTTTAGCTAGGTTAAAAAAAAGTGATGAAGGTTATTAAGTATCTCGGTGTGGGCGTGCCAATACATTTTACTAAACTCTTCAGGCTTAAATACTCTCCTGTATTAGACAGAATCCAGAAAGATCCAAGAGATTAGAGAGATCTAATCTATCTTTATGTATATTATGGGCAGGACACATTAACTCACTTAAGATGTATTTTCTCCCTAGGCTTTTTATACCTATTTCAGCATGTCCACTGCAGGATTATGTCAGTGTTCACCTCTCTAAACAGTAAAATGCATAGTTTTATCACGCATTACAGAATGGCACAAATTATAGGAACACTGAGTAAATACAGATGGCAAGGTGGCATGGGGTTACCAGACATTTAGTGTCTGTACCAGTCTGTACCAGACTGCTCCTTCTTCCCAGATATGGGGATTTGGTGTTGCTCCACCCCACGGGGTGGAGCACTGGAGGAGACAGAGGCTGGGAAGAGCTTCACCACTGGAAGCCCGAGGTCCCCCCAGGAGGGGCCCGTAGGGACCCGGGCCGCTTGGACTTAGGTGGGCCTCGCAGGGTCTCCTAAGAGAATGAAAGTCCGGCATGCCCATGGAGACAGGGGGAGCGCGATTGGGTTCAAAGGTGGCTACTGGTTGGAGCAAGGAGAACCAGAACAGAGTTGGTGATGACAAGGCGAGGAACAGAGCCAGAATCTGGAGACAAGGTCAGGCAGGCAAGGGTCAAGATCCAGAGGTCAGTCCGAGGAATGGTCAGCAAAGCAGGGATCAGATACCGGAGGTCAGATGAGGTCAAAGGCAGGCTGGCAGGTCAGGAGCAAGCTGAGGTCTTTGAGGCAGGCAGGCAGGTCAGGAACAAGCTGTGGTCTTTGAGGCAGGCGGCAGGCAGGCAGGTCAAGAGCAAGCTGAGGTCCGTACCAGTAAGACAGTCCGAGGGTACTACCTGGGTAGACAGATAGACGAACACAGGAACAAGCAGGACACGGGAACTAGGATGCAGGAACAAGTCAGGAACAGAAGGATCCTGGAATGAGACTAGGAAAAAGCAGGAACAGGTACAAGCGCAGAGGCAATCTTACAACAAACCGACCCAAGGCAAGGAAGCAGAGACAGGAACTTTCTTATATCGAGGGATCAATCAGGGTGCACCGTGGAGTTGGACCCGCCCTAGGCCCTACATGAGTCCGGGCAGACCGCGCGTGGCTAACATGGCCGAGGATGCCGAGCCTCAGCATGAGGCCTGGCGTGCAGTAGAAGGCCCAGCGACCGACGCCGGGGACTGGCAGGACTGGCAACTACCGCGAGGGAGGTCGTCCCCGGGACCCACTATGGAACCATGAAAGTGAGCAGGCCCGCGGGCGGGGCGCGTAACATTTGGGAGCAATGTGGATTGTGGTTTATAATGCAGCTGTGGAAAGGAGAAAAATGGGCTACATTATCTGAATTAAAAGACAAATTTAAAATCATTTCAAAAACTCATCAGCTTTATTTACAAATTAGGAATGCTCTAGAAAAAATTAGAAAAAAAAGGTGGTTTCTCATTTATTCAAATACCTTGGAAAGATTGGTGAGTGATTTAGGGTTTGAGTAAAATATCATACATTTACATATATTTATTAGATTTGGATCAGGAGTCCCGTAGAATCCAGAGTCCTATAGATGTATGGAACAATGAGTTGCAGATTTCACTCAGCAACATGGATGGGATGTCATCTGGTAGAGGGCTCATTCGGTCTCCATGTATGCATAAAGGGTTGAGTTAATGAAATGATTTCTACACCACACTTACAGATATCCCACAATCTTTACTAAGTTTTCTATAGTGTCATAACGACTGTGTTAATAGGGATGTGGTCTTGATGGATCATGTTTACATACATGGTGGACTTGCGCCAGGGTTCTGAGGGACTACAGGAGAGCTGTAGTAGTCCTGCTCCACAAAAGTGGAAACAAAGAGGAGGCAAGCGGTTACTAACTTGAGGAGTGGGTAAAACTATGGCAACAATGCCATAGAGAAAGATAATGCAGCCCTTTGAAACAAGTAAATTACATAACACCAGACACCATGGTTTCACAAAGGGAGGATCTTGTCAGACAAATTTCAGTGAGTTGTTTATTGAGGTGACAAAAACTGTGGATTAGGGAAGTGTGCTAGATGAAATGCTCTATCTGGAATTCAGTTACATTTTTTACACCATTCCACGTAGAAGACTGGTAAGTTTTGTGGGAGTGAGCAGAAAGTTGTAAATTGGATGTAGAACTGGTTGAGCAGCAGGATGCAGAAAGTAGTGGTCAATGGTCAATGGCCATTTACATAAAGGTAAATTGACCAGTGGGGTACCCCAAGGCTGGGTACTAGGACGAATCATTTTCAATATCTTTATCAATGCTGAGGAACTTGAAGAAAATATGCTTGCTTGGCAGATGATAAAAAAAAGTCTGTTTAAAAACAAAAACACTTGGGAAGAGGTAGAAAAAAAACAAAAGAGGTCTTGGAAAAAGCTGGAGGAATGGTCAAGCATTTGGAAAATTAGCTTCGGTTCTGAAAAAAAAAAAAGTGAAATTGTGCATTTGGTATGGAAAATTCAATAGCCACACATCAATTAGAGGGACAAGAACTAGAAATTATTAAACAAGAAGGAGATCTAGGAGTAATCATCTTAATTGACCTTCCAGTAGCCAGTCAATGTAAGTAAGAGATATCATCAGGAAAAATGAAGTAATACTGCTCTTGTATTGGTCTCTGTTGAGACTGAATTCAGTCCTGGAGACCATATCTTCATACAGTTATTGAAAGGATCAAGTGGTTCAGAGAAGGGCTGCCAAAATGACAAAAGAGCTGCAACACTGTATTCACTGGTGGAAAGAAGAGAATGGTGGGGTATGATAGAAACATTTAAATATTTTTCAGGCTTTAGTAAAGTACGAGAAGGTGAAATTTTCCTTGTAAAATGAAATGCAAGGACAAAGGGCCATGGTATTAATTTTCTTATTTATTTGGGTTTTTTGAATGCATGATTCATCCAATACTGTATGGCTTGAATTTTCAAAGAATTTAGGCGCATAAGTAGCTTGAACTCATGTTTATACCATTTTATAGCCATCAAAAGTACATGCATATTTTTTGGTTTGTATAGTAAATGGCAGCAGAAAAAGATCAACTGGCCCATATTATCTGCCCAGTTGTATTGTTCGCACGTTCCAGCTGCCAGCCACAAGGTTTGACCACCTGCAATATTTCTCCTTATCCAAGACACACTTCTATTTTGTAGATGAGCATACAAGATCCCCACTTAGTGCCCTGCAGTACCTACCTTTCCCATGCCTAATCACAAATCCTGCATTGTTATCCTCACCGTGGTGAACCTGCTTTTGTTGCCCTAATCCACGTGAGCGAATCCACGTGGTAGAGCAGAGTGTGGATGAGCAAGCCACTGCCATAGGACAGCAATCTAAGGACATTCAAATACTCCAACAAACCACGGAGGATTTATTGAATAAAATAGAAGATTTGGAAAATCGGCAAAGACGATGTAACATCAGGATCAGAGGCGTGCCAGAGGGAGAGGAAACTATAGATTATGGGAAGGTGGTGCAAAACATCTGCAAGGCCATATTAAGTAGGGATGTGAATCGTTTTTTGATGATTTAAAATATCGTCCGATATATTTTAAATCGTCAAAAATCGTTAGAGGCGATCTTTAATAGGAATTCCCCCGATTTATCGTCAAAAATCATAAATCGGGGGAAGGGGGAGGGCGGGAAAACCGGCACACTAAAACAACCCTAAAACCCACCTCGACCCTTTAAAATAAATCCCCCACCCTCCCGAACCCCCCCAAAATGCCTTAAATTACCTGGGGTCCAGAGGAAGGGTCCCGGTGTGATCTTTTCCTCTCGGGCCTCCGGCGCGTTGTAGAAATGGCGCCGGCGCTACCTTTGCCCTGTCATATGACAGGGCAAAGGTAGCGCCGGCGCCATTTTGTTTTTTGTCCCCCGACATCAGGAGCGTAGGAGATCGCTCCCGGACCCCCGCTGGACCCCCAGGGACTTTTGGCCAGCTTGGGGGGCCTCCTGACCCCCACAAGACTTGCCAAAAGTTCAGCGGGGGTCCGGGAACGACCTCCTGCACTCGAATCGTGTTGCCGTACGGCCGGCGCCATTTTGCCGTACGGCAATATGGCCGGCGCTATTTTGCCCCCCCAAGCTGGCCAAAAGTCTCTGGTGGTCCAGCGGGGGTCCGGGAGCGATCTCCTATGCTCCTGACGTTGTTTTGCCGTACAAAATGATTCGCGTGCAGGAAGTCGCTCCCGGACCCCCGCTGGACTTTTGGCAAGTCTTGTGGGGGTCAGGAGGCCCCACCAAGCTGGCCAAAAGTCCCTGGGGGTCCAGCGGGGGTCCGGGAGCGATCTCCTACGCTCCTGACGTCGGGGGACAAAAAACAAAATGGCGCCGGCGCCACCTTTGCCCTGTCATATGACAGGGCAAAGGTAGTGCCGGCGCCATTTCTACAACGCGCCGGAGGCCCGAGAGTAAAAGATCACACCGGGACCCTTCCTCTGGACCCCAGGTAATTTAAGGCATTTTGGGGGGGTTCGGGAGGGTGGGGGATTTATTTTAAAGGGTCGGGGTGGGTTTTAGGTTTGTTTTAGTGTGCCGGTTTTCCCGCCCTCCCCCTTCCCCTCCCCCTTCCCCCGATTTACGATTTTTGACGATAAATCGGGGGAATTCCTATTAAATATCGCCTCTAACGATTTTTGACGATTTAAAATATATCGGACGATATTTTAAATCGTCAAAAAACGATTCACATCCCTACTTAATATGGCCTTGCAGATGTTTTGCACCACCTTCCCATAATCTATAGTTTCCTCTCCCTCTGGCACGCCTCTGATCCTGATGTTACATCGTCTTTGCCGATTTTCCAAATCTTCTATTTTATTCAATAAATCCTCTGTGGTTTGTTGGAGTATTTGAATGTCCTTAGATTGCTGTCCTATGGCAGTGGCTTGCTCATCCACACTCTGCTCTACCACGTGGATTCGCTCACCAATTTCTTCCACCTCCCTTCTGAGCGCTCCCATATTTTCTTTTATCTCCAGTTTTAAGGTTTGAATGATTTCCTGTTTCATGTCCTGCAACCACAACTGCAGCTCCTGCTTGGTGGGGCTGGACTCACTGTGCTTCGCTGTGTGGGAACTACTGGCTGCTTCCATCTCTGTTGCCATGCTTTCTTCTTCGTCCCCCCGAGGGGCTCCCTTCTCCGCTCCCAAGCTCTCGCTATAGGTAAACTCCGATAAATCAATAATTTTTCTTCTAGCAGCCATTCCCCTCCCTTGTGCAGTTCTGCTCCCGTTACGCCCTGGGGTACCGTTTCAGCGCTGCCGCTGGCTCTGCAACGTGCTCCAGCACCATTTTAACTACTTTCTCCCCTCAAGGGGTTCCCTGCTCCGTCACCCCACACTCGCTGTACTCCAGCGCTGATTTCCTCCGAAATTGCGCTACCGGGGGCCAGGGAAGTCCTCCTTTTGCTCTTTGCTCGTTTGATGCGCTGGGGAATTATTTCGCCGCATGCTCGGTCTCCGCCGCATGCTCCGGCACCATGTTTTCCTCGTCCCCCCCCCCCCCCCCCCCCCAGGGCGTCCCGTTTCACCCACCGCACTCTGGCTGCCGACACTCGCTGTAAACCCGGATTTTTCCAAATTGCAGCCAAGCAGTTCCCCCAGCTTCCCCTGCTCGTTTCAGGCTTTGGGGTGCATTTTCGCCGCGGTTACATGTTACATGTTACTTTCCTCCCTCTGCTACCGCGAGCCGAGCTTTCAAGCCGCCATACCCACGGGGTGACGTCACTTCCTCACAAATGAAATTTTAACTAATATGGTATAACATTAATTTAGAAGAAAAAGGACTTTTGAAGTGAAAACCAAATTGAAAACAAAGCATTAATGACCCCTGAAGAAGCAAGCAAAACACGAACCGTGTCGGGTTGTTCCTAATGATAGAGTCAACGCTCTGCAACGATAAGTGCTCTTTCTGCTATCACATAAGTGCTTCTTTTGCTAAAACACGTTGTTCCAAAGTGGGTGGTCACCGATGATTAAAAATACAATTTACAGTCTCATGTCTAACCTTTGACTGTAAGGTGAGTTTAACCACAAACAGTGGTGACACCAGGGAGCTATTCTCACAATGGAGAAAGCTGTAAAAAAAATTGAGGTTTCCGCTCACTAACAATTACAAAATATATATAACAATATAAAAAAATCAAAAGTTAAAAAAATTAAATTAGAAATTTGTGCACAAACACTTATCAGCTGTTAAAGGTGTTTTGTTGATTCATTAGAATAGTTTATCAGCAGTGACAGAATTCTAAAAATGTATGGGACAGAGTGCAGTAATAAGGGCAATTGGGAGGTTAACAAATAAAATGAAGGAGACAAATCAAAGGTCCATTAAGACATACATTCTGTCTCCGATGGTGGACAATTCATGACACAAGGATCCAGCAGATTCCAAAGGGTAGATCCATTTCTTTTTGCTCAAACCTAGAAGATAAGTGGTGACTTTCCAAGGTCTGCCTGGTTAATAATGGTTTATGGGCTTTTTCTCCAGGAATTTGTCCAATTTAGAATCTATTCAGGATGGTTCTTCCTGCATTCTGAGCATATGGTGACAAGTTGAAAGAAGAGGCTTTTATTGCTAAACTTCTTATCAAAACACTTACCCTCCTATGCCTCATTCTGTCAGGAAAAGAAGGGCCAAGGAAAGAGTGGAACCTGTTTCTACCCCTGGTTCCTATTTTAAGGGCCCTATGGATACTCATGTCCAACGTACACTGTGATCGGATGAGGCGCAAGGGGATAAAGCCCCAGAGGTAATATCAGGGGTTTCCCCAATAGACCTATCACTATCATTATCCCCGATCCAAAGGGAACCACCTGTGAATCCGGCTATTTCCAGAGCCCAAGGATTGGTCGGGGATGACCTGTCTGCCAAAGTTGCAGCACTAGAGGAATCCCAAGCAGGCCCCAATGCCTTGGAATTGTCTGAAAAAATAAGCCGGATGGAAGTCCTAGATGGACAGACCACCTCACTGGGAATGGTACAAGGGAAGTCACAACCAAAACCAAAATTGACCGATTCTGACTTCTTACCGAAATTATCAGTACCTCAAATAAATAGACCAGATGTGGTTACATTGGGAACTATAATGGATGCAATAGTGACCTTGCAAAACTCTATGATAGTTCAAGTTAATCCTATTGTAGATAAAGTAAATACTATACAAGGAAAAATATTTGAATTGGAATTGTGTAAAGCTAAAGAATCAGAGGATTTAGAAAAGATTAAGAAAGATCTGGAGATTTCTAAGGGGGTTCAAAATTTAGTAATAAAAGAAAATCAGATATTACAGACAAAATTGGAAAATTTAGAAAATATAAATAGAAAAAGAAATTTGAGATTTATTAATTTTCCAATGTTACCTCATGTCTTACCTAAAGACATGTTTAAAAGATACCTATTGGAAATTTATAAAATACCAGAAAATGCAATACCACCTGTAGCTAAGAGCTATTATATTCCAATGTATAAAAAGATAGAACAAAAGTTAGATCAGGATGAAATACAGGTAATGGATGTATTAGAAGGAATTTCAGACGTATCCAAATTGTTGGAAACTTCTGATAGTGAATTGGTACAGTCTACCACGCTATTAGTCACATTTGTCTTTGAGACTGATAGAGACTGGGTATTTCGACTTTTTTTTAAGCACAGATTAGAGAAATTCCTGAATTTACTTATTAGGGTATACCCAGACTATTCCAAAAGTACACAAAAAAAGAGGAGAGAATTTCTTTTGTTAAAAATAAAGGTTCTCCAAATAGGAGGTACCTTTTTTCTTAAGTATCCGTGTAAGTGTTGTGTAGGATATAAAGGTAATTCTTATATCTTTTATATCCCTGCTCAACTGAAAAATTTTTTGTGACAAGACAAATGTGGCTGGTTCTGGAGAAAGACTTCAAATAGATACCATTGAGACAGTGAGCCCAATTAAAGAATAAAATAGTACGTAGGGCGATTATATTAAGTTAATTGAATATATGAAAGAATTATGTATAAATTGATTCCTTATGATTATGGACTAGAGTATATTGATAATTAACTTGTTTTATTGTTGATAATAATTATTTGTTTTTGTATTAGATACTTTTCTTAATCAAGATGTTTTTCTTGTATGTTATAATTAAAAATTCTGATAAATAAAAAATTAAAAAAAAAAAAACCGCTTACCCTCCTACTGCCTCCTGTGTGCTCAAGCCTTTTATACCAGCTGCAATCGGCAGTTAACATGAGCCCTGCAGGCAGAAAGAAACATTCTACCATTAGTGTGGCAACAATAAATATTGCGCTTTTTAGTGTAGGTTAATGTATAGGTGCATAATAGTTAATGTGCTCATTATCCTTCAGTTTGTATGCTCATTAGAACATTTAAATATACAGCCATATTAAATTTTATATAGCCACACTAGTGCAATTTAGAATGGTTTTTCAGCCACACTTGGAGGATAACTTTAAAAACCACTCACACAAAGTTGCTGGAGTATTTTATAATCTGTATGGAAAGGATATGCGCAGACTATAAAATATAAGTACATGTGCGTACAAATGCTCGCATATATAAAAACCACGAGCCGCATAAGTTTGGATTAATCCCGATAAATGCCGATTTATCTGGCTATGTAGCTGCACGTAGCCAGATAAGTCAGAAAAGTGCTATTTAGACAGACAAGTAGTGCTTTTCAGACTTATCCAGCTATGTAGGTCTGCTGCTACTTTGCTGGATAAATCAGAATATAACCAGATAAATGCCTCAACTTATCTGAATAAATTCAAATTTGTCCGTCTAAGTAGCAGGAAAGGCACTATTTAGCTGAATAAGATGGAAATTAGCTGGATGTGTGCCTATCATTAGTACCTACAATTTTAAAAGGATACACATGTAAATTTTAATCACATTAAACTGACTCTCTTGTCCCCTGTAAGTTGGCTTTTAAGTGCATAAGGAGATTTTATAACGTGCACGGCAATGAAATAACCAGTTTTCCCACTTAGTCTACCAGTTCACCCAGTCCTTCTGCAGATCATGAAATTCTTCCTGGCTCTTCAGTGTGAAGTCCCCCTATTCCACCCAGATGCTCTACCCAATCATTTTTTCATTTTAATGATGTTTACGGTCACTTACACCAGCTACTGAGGAGAAGTAAATACATGCAAGCAAAAGACATGTGCGCGTCACTTTGTCATCAAGTTTTAAAATAGTAACTTATTTGCATAATTGTTGGCCCCACCTCAGCATTCCCCTTTCTCTCACACACAAAGTTACTTGCATACCCGGTTTATGGGCGTAAGTTGCAGTTTTGAAAATAGCATTTTTACGTGCACAACGTTTGAAAATTCACCCTTAAATTCTTAGTAGTATATAGCATGACCTTTAGCCAGTGGTGATTTTCTGCTGGGTCAGGGGGGTCACTGACTATTTTGAACTTTGATAAATTTGCCTTTCAAAAATTTGGCACAGTTCAAGGCTGAGCAGACTAAAGAAAGATGCCAAAACCCCAAGCATTTACAAAGTTAATGGGCCAGGTGCCCTCACTTCCTGACTGCTGATCTTGCAACATCAGCAATCAGGAAGTGCCTACATCCAGCCCATGAGTTTCAAAATGCTTGCAGTGCTGGGATGGAATGGCTAGCAACCCATCATCCACTGAGGTCAAGAAACCCTGTGGGAAGATAGGGAGAGTGAAGGAGAAAGAAAGTCTGGACCGGGGGGTGGGGAGGCAGAGAGAAGATCACAATGGGCACACCCCACCCCTACTACCCCCCCCCCCCCCCTCCATCTATCCTTTTGCTCAGCTCCTTAAAGTGATAATTTGTCTGACAATCATTCATGCTTCCTAGGAAGAAGATATGCAAAGCACATACGTTCACAGAGCAGGAGAGAGACCTTGGGGTGATAGTGTCTAACGATCTGAAGTCGGCGAAACAATGCAACAAGGTGATAGCTAAAGTCAGAAGAATGCTGGGCTGCATAGAGAGAGGAATATCGAGTAAGAAAAGGGAAGTGATTATCCCCTTGTACAGGTCCTTGGTGAGGCCTCACCTGGAGTACTGTGCTCAGTTCTGGAGACCGTATCTCCAAAGGAACAGAGACAGGATGGAGGCGGTCCAGAGAAGGGCGACCAAAAAGGTGTATGGTCTTCATCGAATGCCTTATGAGGAGAGATTGAAGAATCTAAATATGTATACCCTGGAGGAAAGGAGGAGCAGGGGGGGATATGATACAGACCTTCAGATACTTGAAAGGTTTTAATGATCCAAAGTCAACGACAAACCTTTCCGTTGCAAAAAAATCTGCAGAACCAGGGGTCGCGATTTAAAACTCCAGGGAGGAAGACTCAAAACCAATGTCAGGAAGTATTTCTTCACGGAGAGGATGGTGGATGCCTGGAATGCCCTTCTGGAGGAAGTGTTGAAGACTAAAACTGTGAAGGATTTCAAAGGGGTGTGGGATAAACGCTGTGGATCCATAAAGTCTAGACGATGTGAATGAAGAGAAGAGGCATGGAGGTGGATTGTGGGAATGACGGCTACTACCTGGAGATAATATCTTTATTCAATAAACATGCGACTCCAACTTTGCTCTGTGCTTCAATGGCAAGAGGAAATGTGGAAAATAGGATTAGCATTCACAAAAAAGAGGGGAGTAGCTTGCTTGTTACGGTGGTTACTACCCCAAACCAAATAATGCCTGATACTTCACTTTCACTGCATATCCAGCATCGCTCATTGCTTCAATGGCAGGGGGATGTAGAAAAGATGATTTATATTCAGACAACAATGAACAAGGACTGAATTATAGTCTGGATAAGCAAATAAGCATGGGTGTAACTTGCTTGTTATGGTGGTTACTACCCCAACTCAAGCATGATACTTCACTTGGAATACATATCCAGCGCAGCTCACTGCTTCAACGGCAGGGGGAAATGAAGTAAAGTGGAATTATACTCAGACAACCAACAAGGACTGAATTGCACAGGCTGGGTAAACAAATAAGCGTGGGAGTAGCTTGCTTATCCCCTTGGAATTCGTTATATAATTCCCGGATAGCCCAAGAGCTGAGTGATACCTGCAAACCACATAGTCCTCTGACATACCCAGCAAGGATGTTCATGCTGGAAAGATGCGCTTCCTGTATCTCCACCATCGTGGCCGCCTGTGTGCCAAGTGCTGCCCTGGGCCCCGACCCTGCGGGGCCTGTGGCTTGGCCTCTGGTGCAGGGACTTTCTTAAGAGGGCTGGAACAGCCCTTGCCTGTTCTTGAGGTTGCTGTTGTTCTGCTTGTTGTTGTCTGCGGTGAGCCTCCTGAAGCATCCAGTAACCCCCAACAATTAAACTTGTCACAAACATTATGGCTTTAGGAAGCTAGACCAGGTAAGAACAGGTGTTTTTATTGGGGCAGGAAGGCCTGGTAGGTGTGTCCATTATAATTCCTCTTTATCATGCGCGATAATTGTTGTGATAATACTCGCGATCAGTGATATCAGCTGCGGGTGTGCGATAAACAGTTTTTTCACCGTACCTCAAAAAAAAAAAGGTGTAGTTATTTCTGGCGTTAAATCCCACGATAGTGTGCATTATTCTATCGCATTCCGTACTAGCAGACCCTCATTTCCATTTACTCCACCCAAACTCCTCCCACTTAAATATTCAATTTTTAATTTACATACACATTTTGCGTTGCGTTATTTATCGTGTGCTTTACAGTGTTATCGCACGCTATAAGGCCCTAACATGAAATGATAAATAACCCTGTTGGTGAAAGTAACATGAACAGAAAGTTGGTGGTCCAGCAGGGGTCCCAGGAGCGATCTCGGGCTGTCGGCTGCCAGTAATTGCTCCTACCATGTGACAAAGGCCTGCCAATGGCACCGATAGCCTGTTACATGGAAAGGGCAAAGGGCCATCGGCGCCATTTTGATTACTGGCAGCCAACAACCCAAGAGCAGGAGATCGCTCCTGGGACCCCCGCTGGACCACCAGTGAATTTTGGAAAGTTTTTGGGGGTCGGGAGGGTGGGGGGTTTGCAATGAATTAAATTTGGAAGGTTGGGGTGGGTTTGGGGGTTTTTTTTGTTTTGTTTTGTTTTTACAACCCCCCTGTCTGCCTCCCCGGGTTTCGGCCCCCCCCCCCAGGGACTTTCGGTAAGTCTTGGGAGGGGGTCAGGCAAGTCTTGGGGTGCAACCGTGCCTCGCTGGTACACCTATAACTAGGGCTTATTTTTGGAGTAGGGCTTATATTTCAAGCCCTACTCCAAAAATCCTGAAAATCAAGCTAGGGTTTATTTTCAGGGTAGGGCTTATTATCGGGGAAACACGGTATTGACTGCTGCAGCCAGCATCATAACATTCTGCATGTTTTCAGCAGCCTGATCTCGCAAAATCTGGTTCTGCCTGTTAGCCCTCCTGAGGGGTACTAGCTCTGACCGTATGTGTCGGCGGTGTACCCCATGCCTCCTTTCCAGCTGATCCATCTGCTTGTGCATGGACTCCTTTGTTAGTGGCAGTGATGTTGTTGATGCCGGTGCTGGTGGTGATCCTGTGAAGGTGGTGTGGAGTGCAGGAATTTGGGTCTCCAAATGTGACATGAAGGGGCTTCTGGGCTGCTCCTGCTGAGAGCGTGGTGCTTCAGACTGGCGCTGTGGTGTGCTGGCTCGAGGTTGTGATGAATCTACTAGCTCCTGCTCAAGGCTCTGTTCTTCCATGAAGCCAGAGATGTTGAGGTTCACATTGAGTGGGCAGGGTGAATGCTGCTCCTCCTCCTCCTCACTCACCTGGGTCTGGGCAACTATTAGGAAGGACCTATGCAAAAGGGCTGCTGCACTGCTGGTCCCTGGGGCTTGCTGGCTGGGATCAGCAGCTTTGTGGGCAAGAGCTGTAGAAACAAAACAGAAGACATAAGTACCAATGGCAGCAACTATCCTTTTTTCATTTGGCATCAGAGGTGCACTTTGCTTCTTAGCATTGTGAGCATCTTATGCCAAATGATGTGTACACCCATTGCAGCCTGCCCATTTACAGGTGAGGTGAACTTACCTGCTGTGGCTCGCGTGGTGTCCAGCCACTCAGCCATGCCCTCAAAGACATCTAGTCCCAGCCTTTGCATGAGGCTCTCCTCCATGGGGGTAAGGACAATGGGACAAGGAGCTTCTCGTCTGGTCTGCTGTATACATTTATTTCTGGCCGCCACCTTGGCATACAGCTGCTCCTTGATGTCCCAGTACCTGTGGGTCACCTGCTCCCCACTTTGTTAGACTCCACTGTGCCTGGAGATGCCCTGGCCTATGTTCTATTATGCCGCAGACCTGGCCTTTGGATGTCTTTGAGGTCTTGGCCGCCCGGTTGCCAAACACCATGGCATAATACTGCAGGACCCTTGCAATGACCATCTCATTTTCCTGGACACTAAACTTGATAGCCCTGAGACAAGGGTTTCCTGCTGCCTGGCTTCCAGAAGGGGGTGCCACGTCCACTTCTGGAGAGGTGTTATCCCTTTCCTCACTCTCTCTCCCATGCCCCTCTCCTCTCCCTTCCTCCCCCTCCTACCCCTGCCCTACCAACTCCCTTCCTCTCTGCCCCTCTTTCCCAAGTCTGCCGTCCTCCTCCCTCCATCCTTGCCTGCCTATCCCCTTCCCCTCCCACCGTCTCCTATCCCTTCCCTCTTGCCTATCTCTACTCCTGTCCCTGTCCCTACTCCTTCTCCTCCTTCCCCTAGCAATCCTGCCCTCATCCTCCCCTCACGCATCTCTTCTCCTCTCTCTCCACACCTCTCACGCTCCATCCTCCTCACTCCTTCTCACCACAAACACCACTCCTCCACACTCCACCATCACCACACCTCCTCATTCCTCCTTACTCCTCCACACAAAAGATGGTCAGACAAACTGGACTAACAAACAAAACTTTTCACTCCAACAAAAAAGACAAAAGACCAAGGTAAAGGAAAACAGATGGCAACAGAAGACCAGACAACACACTCAGGTAATCAAATCAGAAAAAGCTCCTACTCCCACTACACAACTCACCAACTATCCTCTCCTCTCTCCCACAGCTGACACACCCTCAAAGAGGCAGTTGCAGGAAGCCGGGATCATATAAACTGAAAAAATAACGCACCACACACTAATTTACGCTAGCTGCGTAAGATGATGTGGCACGCGATGACGTTATGCGTGACGTGGTGACACAACACGCCGTGCGCTCACACAACACACCGTGCATTGACACAATGTGGCGTGCATGATTTACCTATGCGATGCGGCAGGCTGAATATTAGCATAACCACACCCTTTTTTTTTATCGCGGGTGCTATTTTCACTATATTTATAACGATTTGATGAATCTAGATCTAAATTTGCTAGACTGGGTTGTTCTGAATGTAGTGCCTGAACAAGGAAGACCATGTATTACTGTGACAGTAATGTCTGATTGCCTCTAAAATAATAGTATAGGTGATATCTGTTTAGGGTTTTATTCCCTACTCTTTCTTTTGAATACTGGTCAGTTCTATATTCAGCAATATAAGGATATTTAGAAACAAATGTCACCTTGGGGGTTAAATATGTCCTTGATTATTATTGTTGATCGTACTTAGTATGCTAAGTTATATGAGATTTTCAAGAAAGGTTGAAAGTTAGAATGTAAATTTAAAGTATCATTGCATATGTCAATGTTGTCATTCTTTTCCCTAGCAGTGAACACTACTCCAAGCAGCTGGAGCCTGGACAGTGGGAAAGAAGCCAGAAACATATCAGAAAATGGAAGACTTACATGTCCACCGGTGCCTCCGCGACCCACACAAACAGGTATAATGATATTTTGGACAAAATTACACATTGATTTAAATGACTTCTTTAACTCCATGTGATGTGGTTAAAAATTAACTTTTCTGGAAAGTGATAGTGTGTCAGTTTTCATAAGTAAATGGTTTGTAATGGTGTATCACATGGGCACTTATTTAATGGCACATACTTGCTAATGTTCAAAATTGCTTCTGTAATTTGCAAAACATTGCTTTCAGATTGTAGTGGAGCTTGTGATAAATGCAAATAACTTTTATGTAGATAAATTAACATAAAAAATTTGATTTTTCAGAAAGAAAACAAACTGAGGACAGCTAATAATAATCCTTTTGAATTATGCCATCAGTTCATGCATGCATAGTACTTTCTTAGAAAGCTAAAATGTGGCTGAACTGATTTCTTAGGATTTCACCTCACAGTTTTCTACATCTCCATTCTATCATGACTTAGAGGGTTTGATCACCTATACATTGAGCACATGAAATAAAAGAGCAAAAATAATATTCTACCAGAATTTCTTATTTAGTAGAGAATATCTTTTCTTTTCAAACATGCAATAATTCTATGTGGGAAAACTGAAAGAAATGTCTCTGCTCCTCTCCTGCAGAGGTATGGCTGTATTTTCAACTATTGGAAATTTAAATTGTATTATAAAGGTTGATATATTATGATTCCAAGACTAGATCTTTCATTTCAAATTTAACTTGGAACCATTTAACCTTCACAGTTTCACCAGCAAGAAATGTGGCCTCCATTTCCCCTTCGCCTATTGGAAGATCTCCAATGAAGGTACAGTTGTTTTCAACATACACACACACACACACACACATACATATATCTTAGTAAGAGATACAGATACAGGCGGTATTCAACTTTCAGATGTTTGCATAATAACGATCAGGCATTATCCCACTTTACTATGTTTCAACTGTACGATATGCAAGCATCTTCTTGGCGTGCACGTATTGACACACTGATGAATGTACCGGTAAAACCTGGTGCGATGTCTTCAGTAAAATGAGCACCAGGGACTTCCTCTACTCAGAAAAAAACTGTAAGCATGCCTTAGCACTTTCTTCTTCAGACATAAAAAAAGTAATGCTTGAAAATATCTGCGCTATTTACAGTACGCTATAGAATCATGGTTCCCTTACAATTCAAGGCCTCTTATTTTGCCTACAAGTCCCTTAATGGCCTAGGTCCACTTTATCTAAATGAAAACATTGATCCATATAGCTCATCTTTCACCCTTAGATTAGAAAATGAGGCACTTCTCCAATAACCAGCCCTTCAGGCCAGACTGACTAGAACACAAAAACATGACTTTTCTCCTCCTTTGCCTCTGCTCTCTGGAACTCCCTATTGAAGGAAGTTAAATCCTCTAACCTTCTGACCTTTTGCCAATAGGTCAAAGGCTGACTGTTTCACCAAGCTTTCACCTGCTAAATTCTACCTCCTTCTATGTCCATGCACAGATCCAAGTGGGGACCAATGGTCTTTGTTTCAACCAGTGACTTATGGTGGAACCAATGATTCTTATCTCCACCGAGCTGATGCCTACCAGAATAGGAGATCTACCACCCTTCTGTTAGGCACAATAGCTGTATTCCTCAATTGTCCATGTTTAGATAATTCTGTAACATCTGAAAAAAAATCTTTCATATTGATGCTCTTTCTTTTAGTTATGAAGTCTACATTACCCTATCACCTATATTTATCCACTGCCATAACTCGCTTTGAGTACCTCGGTAGTAAAGCCTGTTATAAATTTTTTGTTATAATAATAAATTCAAGGTTATTTTGGTGATAATAGGATATCGGGCCTCTGTGCTAGAGCCAACCCCCCATTTATAACATTGTTCATATGGGGTTCTCACTTAAGGCATGCTTTTCAGTAACTAGTTGTGTCTTGTCTGAGGACTAACTCTAATAGGATATATGTCCTATGTTCCTTATCTGTCTATTTTAGGTTTGTCAAACTGTAATCCTTATTGGCTGCAAACTGGTCTTATTTTTAGTATAGCCCCCTAGGAATATACCTGTGATAGATTTAAATATAGTTGAGATGGTGCATGCAAATATATTTGATCCATATTCATTAGGGCTATCCTGAACACCTAACTAGAGCAAACCAAGGATGTTAGATACCCTAAGTGAAACTTCAACTTTGCATGCTAGGGCAAAGGCCAGTCTGCACCATTTTGAAATATGTCATCGACCGGCCTGGGGCCTAGGGCATGCCCCGGGCAGCCACTGGACCAACAGGGTACCATTTAAAGGCAAGGGAGAATGGTCAGTGGGGCAGATGGGGCTCCACTAAACAGGGAATTATTTTGACCTAAGGGGGAATTGGGGGCCCATTAGACACCAGGAAGTTCATTTAGTATATGGGGGAGACCAGGGGGGGTTGGATGCTGTGAGGGGAGGAGAACCCGGGGAAGAGGTTGAACCAGGGGAGAGGGGTCTTCTTTTTTTCTTTTTTTTTTTAAAGGGGAAGGGTTTGGGCGGGAAGGAGCAGAGCATTGCATCACATGACACTTGGAGCCATTTAAAAAAGATTTTTTTTTTAAACTATGGGCCATCTGAACAGGTGGCAGGGGCTTGGGCATGGGTCTACCCAGACCCTTGGGGGTATTTTACACTTTTATGGGAGGGAGGTGATATTTTGGACCACTGATGGCCCATTAAGATCATGGCAGCCCCAGGTGGCTATCATGTGCTATTTCCCCTATCACCGCAAAATCCCTCTGCTGCTCCTTGTGACCTTGGACAAGTCACCTTCCGTTGCCTCATGTACAGGCTTAGATTGAAGCCCTCTGGAGATAATCAAATACCTACAATACCTGAATATAATCTGCTTTGAAATGCTGAAAAGTGAAATATAAATAAAATAAATATTTTTGGCTGGATTTTTCACAAGAAAAAATAGTGCAGTAATACCACTCTGATATTTTCTCATGAGAGGGGCTAAATATCACAGGGTACCTCCCCAGTGATATTTCACCTAACCTATGAGAAAATATCATGGCTTAATCAATAGACCTCTTAGATTGTAAGCCTTCAGGGGACAGGGAAATACCTGGGCCTGAATGTAATCCACTTTGAAGTAAAGAAAGACAGACTATAATAAAATAAAAGATAGTACTACTCCACCTGGAATACTCTTGGACCATCCCTGACATAGCTGGATAAGTTTTTGCCAGGTAAAAACTTAATCAGCTATGTCAAGAGCAGTCAGAGCAGCAGGATTTTCAAATCTTAGCATTTTTCCGGCTAAGTGACAGACTTAGCTGGAAAAATGTGCTGAATATGGACCTGAGAAAGACCCTCAGCAAATACAGAATAAGGGAACACAAATAGAAAAGGGCAGACAAAAACTGAACTCTTCTTTGAATTGCTCTGTCTATTTCAGCCTCTTCTCTTTCCTCTTATTCCATGTTCCTCCTTTGATGCAAAAAGAAGACATCCCTGCAGAGGGTTCAAAACATTTAACTTCTAATTGGTGACTTATGGCCACAGCATAACAATAATGCATACTAAAACAGAATATTTCTTAATGCTGCCTACATTTCAAGCCTGTTGTATCTAATTTTTGTGGGGTGAACATTGTTAGTAAACATAGCTGTATATCTCAAGCTACTATACAATTGGCTATAAAAGCCGATTTGTCTCTAACATTTTGCTTTGAGCACCACCATCAAAGGTTTGCTTTTTTTAAAGTCATTTCATCCATTGTATCCATGAATTGCGAAGCTGTCACCCATTCTATAAAATGTCTAGGGACATGGATTAAGCAGTGGAGAGGACGGAGCATCGCCTTTGATATGCTACCTCCTAGTAGCTGCAATGCTCATGGTGATGAAGACGACTGACTTTTTTTCCACCTTGCCAAATATGCATATCCAGTTTTCAGTGTACTTTTCAATACAGGTCACCCTGTTTATACTGCAACTGGCCAGCTCTCTTCCAACCCCACATTCCCTGCTGGGTGGATGGGTGAGAAGAGATTGCGCCAATCCAAAGAGAGGTCTGGGGAGGGTGCAGCTCAACTTTTTGCCTCAGTTGCGGTTCTATCATGAGGCAGAGTGAGGCGGCGGCCTCAGGTGGCAGAATTTTGGAGCGGCAAAAAGTGCCCCTCGATAACACCTCTACCACAGCCACCGCCTCACCCTTTCTCCAAAATCAAAAACGGTTTGGGCAGGGATAAACCAAACTCCTGCTCGATCCACTCAGTGGCAACCCTGGGCAGCATGAGTTGCATTTTTCCCAACATCATTTCCTGCTGCCGCGGGACCGGTCTCACGGCAGCAGGAGATGATGTCAGGGGAAAACATGACTCCTCCTGCCTGGGGTTACCACTGAGCAGCTCGGTGGCTGAAAAAAAGTCCTAGGCCCTATGGGCATGTGTGGGTGACTGTGTGTGTGTGTGTGTGTGTGTGTGTGTGTGTGTGTGTGTGTGTGTATGCCTATGCCTATATGTGTGTGCAGGTGGGTGCCTGCCTGAGTAGATGGGTGACTGCTTGTATGTGTGTTTGGAGGGAGGTGAGAGGCTGTGTGTATATGTGTTGGTGGGAGGATGAAAACCTCCATGCCCCCTCCCCTTTCTTTATTTCCACCTCTTGCTATCATGAAGTTGTCCATGCAGCACACCCTCCCCCCCTTCCAATTACCTGCAGGCACACTCACCGGCCATATTGTGTAGTGCTCACCTAAAGTGAGCTTGCATGGATCTTTATTGGCATGTCAATTTGTACATGCGTTTTCATTATTACTCTTAAATTGGAAATTAATGCCAAGCATGTTCTGCTTTTTCCTTTTCCCTAATCCATTGTGATCTCTTAAAAAATAATAAAATTAAATTAAAATAAGGTTAAATGTGAAATTACTTCTTACCAATTTACTTTCCTTGAGTTCAGTCAGACCAGTCCAAATGAATGTGTTATGCTCACCAACCAGCAGATGGAGCAGAGATCAACAGGTTCACTGATGGTCCCCCTTACAGGCATCTGTGCTGACCTCAGCCACCCAATATTACCTGTAACAAACTAACTGAGGACAACCTCAGTGCAAATCAAAAAAGATTATCAATTCTCTTTTCCACTTTTTTAACTCCCAGAAAACTTTCAGAAAGAACAAGAAAGCAGGAGAAACAACGTTTTATACCAAATATGCAATCACTCACCAGCGTAGAAACAGATAATTGCAATCCTATACTATTATTCCAGATTGTGCCTCAAGAGTTATGGAAGGTTGGCAGCATAGGGAGGGTCCTGGACTGTTCTGACTGGACTCAAAGGAAATTATCAGGTAAGAAGTAATTTCACTTCATCTTCATCCAGTCAAACTAGTCCAGACAAGTGGGATGATCCAAGCTACTCCTGAATAGGGTGGGATGCTGCTATATCCACTCCCAACATCTCGCAGGCAAAATAAACTTCCTCCCTGACACTATTTAAGTGACCATACTTAACAAAGAAATGCCAAGCAGACCAAGTCACTGCCTACAATTCTTCAAAGGAAGTCAACAACCTAACTCCTGCCTCAGAAGTAACTGAGCTCATGTGGAATGCGCCTTCACCAGTTTAGGTAAGGGACTATCAAAAATCACAT
Source organism: Rhinatrema bivittatum (assembly GCF_901001135.1). NCBI lineage: Eukaryota > Metazoa > Chordata > Amphibia > Gymnophiona > Rhinatrematidae > Rhinatrema > Rhinatrema bivittatum. The sequence goes on from NC_042623.1 coordinate 98,777,413, forward strand.
TGGCAGCCATAATAACCTCTGTAATTGAACACGCTGTTGTAGCTCTAGTTGCTGCATCACCATTCTACATTCCACTTTAGAAAACCAAAAAAATGATTGAATCTCCGAAAGATAATACCTTGAAATATCACAAAGGCACTCAAGATAAACAAAGGCCATATTCATCTTTGGCAGAAAGGAAGAAGCCACTCAAATTTCAAGCATATCTTTCATGCCGATAAGGGACTCTCTCAGCAGAAGGGCAATCCAAGAATAAACCCCAAGAAGAAACAGGATTCCTCAGCAGAGGCCTGGTATATGATATTGTATTATTCCAACAAATGATGGGCTGGTGAAAATAAGTAAATAACTCAAAAGCAAGAGAAATCTTTCACCTACACATTAAAAGATTTTTCAATAATTGAAACCTGGATTTTCAAATGTGAAAAATGGAGGAAAAGACCTCAGACCACCAACATATCTTGTTCAGTGAACCTAGGATATGTCATGTCCAGCTGTCCAATAATCTTTATTCTACCAATTTGCATAGAAGGCAAATCATGGCAATCAGTGTGGCTCGCAGAAGAGTAGCCTCTATGGCTTGAGAACATACTTCTCTCACTTTATTTAATTGTTTTTATAATTTATTTACTTTCACCAACTGCATTTACAAGGTCCAACATGAAATAAAAATTGCTATTTTGATCCTCTTGTAGCACCCACACCCTACCAAGGTCGCACCTTGTGGGACAGAAGCTTCAGGGCTTCCTGAGCATCAGGGCCTTGCGAGCTGCAGACGTATGAGATCCGCATACCAAGAATACTATTTTGAAACTAGGACTACTACAAACAGAACCAGAAGTTCTGGGATTCTCAGAAGAGTGCTTCCTATCATGGACCAGAGTAGGAACGTATATTGAATTGCTTCCATTGGCCAGTCCTGGACTAGTATATTGAATGCAGCAGGAAGAGTGCCTAGCTGCCACTACCAAAAAATAAGAGACCATCTCACCCCAGGATTATTGTAGGTTGCCATAAGGACCAACACCAGAATGCACCACCTGGCCACAATTAGAATGAAGCTCCTTGTGACAGAGCTCCTTCTCTTGGGTCGACTACATTAAGACTGAGACAAACTGCCAGAACATTGCCCACACAGAATACATGCAATGCAGAAAATCCTATAGATATATTTCCGCCCAAACAAAAAGCACATCTACATTCCATGACACCTAAGGACTTTTCGCCCTTCCTTGATAGATTATACACGCCACTGCTGTGAAGTTTTCAGATGTTAACCTGACCACCTGACCCAGTAGTCAAGGTGTGAATTTCAGAAGAGCTAATCACATTATTCAAGCTTCCAATCAATTGATAGTCACTTGACTTCTCGGAACTCCACTGTGCCTGATCCAGCTGTTCCAAACAGCGAGCTCTCCAGCCTATTAAACTGGCAATCACCACTATTCCTAAGGTCAGGATTGCTAGTTACACTCCCAATTCTGAATTTCTGCAATTTAATCACCACTGCAAACTTGACTTGACTGACTTTGGTACTGGAGACTTATTGAATAGTTCTGAAACTGGAAATTCCTCTCTATTTTTTTTTTTTAAAAGATGACACAAGCATCCTTGCTCAGAGTACCAATTCAAATGCCACTGTCATGGAATCTAGAAGCTGAAGCTGCTAGTTATAAATGGTCTAGCGCTGTATCGAACCTTACTCCCAGATAAACCAGTCTTGGGTGGGCACAGACTGTTTGGACGAAATTGACTATGCAACCCAAATCCTGCACAATTGACCCACTCACTGTGTGGCCAGCCCACTGTTTGAGGTGGCTTTGTCCATATTCACCAGTCCTCCATGTATGGATGAACCAACATCCCTTCAAGCTCCCTTTTTTTAGCAAAGTGATAAGGGGAAAAGAGCATAATGGCATGAAGGGGATCAAGATTAGTGCTGCCACAAATGGCCACCCAGATCTGACAATGTAGATAAGACTTTCAAATCCTTATTGGGTGCTGTGGGAAGGACTAGACCCTGAGGACCCCCTCCCTTTATTTCCATACTGACCAAGAAGCATTTATGTCCTGCCATTGCCCTCTTTTCAAGATCTTCACCAGACAAATCTGTACCTTAAGGAGAAAAGAAGAAAATGCAATATCTCCCCTGACCTGTCTTTTGGGAGACTTGCCAAACTGAGGGGCTGCACTTTAGATTTACCACAAGTCCTTCCATCTTTAAAGCTCCTCTCCAAACCAAAGCTGTCCCTTAAAGGAAAAGCTCCATTAACTCTGTCTTAGATCATGAATCAGATGACCAACCATACAACCTAAGTTCCTGTGGCTGCTTATGCCCCTGGCAGAAAAATAACACAATACCAAGACAGTCCAGGCATCTACCCAGCATGTTGCTATAGGCTCCAACTATAGAATTATCTACTGATCCCTCCTGGCATGCTGTACTAGATACAATTACAGAGCTGCAAACTGCGATCTGTAACACCCATCTCCGTCCTGAGAAGCCAAGGGGCATTACTTGTCTAGAGCTCAAACTCCCTGAAAGGAGCTTCAGGAGTCAATGCTCCAGACCAATAAGATACTGACATCCCCACAAAGAGGAAGGGATTTTTCAAATCTTGTAATACTAACCATAAGAGGGTCTTCCATTGAGTTAGAAGGATTCCTTTCTTAACATCAGGAATATTCCGAGAAAGCATGGAATCAAAAGGATAATTCCTTCCTGCTGAAGAGATAGAAGACAGAGGTATTTTTCTCTCCTTCCAGAGGAAAATTCCACTCCTGGAATTCCCCTGAAGCCAGGGAATCCCTTGAACCAAAGCAACACTCCTGTTTTATTTATTTATTTTTTAAATCTAGCACCTGGAGACATGCTCAACTGAGGAAGTGAGAAACTGGTATTTCATCTCAGGAGCTGTGTCAATCCTTGATTCCTATTCAACCTATCAGGCCTCAGTTCACAGCATGGGATTGCTTGTCAAACCATCTGTTGGAGACAGAGAATACTGACTGGCTGAAGTCAGCACATATGCCTGTAAGGGGTGACAACAGCAAACCTGATAATCTTTGACTCTATCTGATGGTCGGTGAGCATAACCTATTCATCTGACTGGATGAAGCTCTCCCATTCTGGATCTGACTGAATGTAGCTTTCCCATTCTGGATGCCAGTGAGTAGCTTCATTCACTTATTTTATGTTACTAAAACCAGCAAAATATTTCTCTCATATTGTTGTGAATAGATTATGAAGCATTATCTGTTATTTGGCATTTTTAGTGTTTTAAGAATATTTTACCAGTGCTTCCTGATGCATTAATACATTTTAAGGGTGCATTTGGTCCAGCAGCTTTATTAATGAACATTACTAATAAAATGTGTTTCCATAGTTAATGACAGAAGATGCTTATGTTTTTAATTAACTTTGTCCTATAAGGCAGTAAGAATCACTACAAGTCTGCATTATATAGCTAAAATCAATGAATAGTAATAATAGCGGTAGTTGTAATAGTAATAACAGCAAAATGAAATTAGAAATTAAAGAGAGGACAATTGCAAACATAATTCAGGATTCTGATAATGTGTAGTATTGACTTTGCATATTATATTTCTGGCCTGGTGGCTGGAAACAACATATTATGTTGCTGTTTCTCCCATTTCTTCATCAACAAGCAGGCATGAATTAGCCATAAGATGTGGATGACATCATTCAATAGCACAGACACTGATCCAACTCTCAGAGCTTAATAAAGACTTTAGTAATCATGTGTGACTGGCCTCACTCACCAGCCCTTGCTTGATGACATACTGCTTTGGAGCAGCTGGGCCGCCACCTTGCTGGTGCAGGCCCTGGTCTCTCTAGGCGCACATGCACCACACAGTGCCTATTGAAGACCCCACAGTGGAAAACTTGCACTAGTACCTCCTGATGAAGTCAGCCAGTCCAAGGGATTTAAGCTCCAGCGTATCAACCAGTTGGTGCCTCAGTAACAGGTCTCCTGCCTAGCCTGCAGTGCGTGCTGCGATTGCTCCTATACTTGTCCTGCATCCTGTGTCTCCTTGCCTGTCTTGCCTTCCACTGCCATGCTGTCTTGTGCCTTCTGCTCTGCTCTGCTCCTTGTCTCCCTGCTTCGCTTGCCTTGCTCTGGTCCACCCTTGTCTTGATCATCCTTGTCTGCTTTGTCCTTGCCTGCATCATACCAGGACCACTCTTCCCTGCTGCCTGCTATTGACCTCTTCTATGGACCTGGACCACTCTCTTGCCTGCCACCTCGTTTTGACCTCTGCTATAAACCCGGACCACTCGCCTAATTGTCACCTGGTATTGACCTCTGCTATGGACCCAGACCTCTCTCCTGCCTACCTCCTAGTATTGACCTCTGCTATGGCTCTCGACTACTTTTTGATCACTGCCTGCTCTGATTCCTTGCCTGGATCTGGTTATTGTCTCCTTACTTACCAGCCCTGAACTCAGCTCGTACCTGGACTCACTCTCTCTGATCACCCTTAAGGGACACTCACCTAAGACCTTCGGCCCCTGGAACCCAAGGGGTTAACCTGTGGGGAACAGGGTTGGTATAGGCAAAGCTCCCGCTTATTCCCAGTAAGAGCGTGTCTGCCAGCTGTCAACATGACCTAGTAAGTTCACTTATTAGGTTGCATCAGCCATGCCACAGCACAAGGGCTCACAACAGTGACAAGGGAGTTCTCATGTAGGCACACTGCCTCATGAGCCCTTAGTTTTTCTTCAAGCTGCCACATGTGCATGTGCTAGTATCTCATTTAAAGTTTTTTTTATTTTTGGCCTTTTAGTGGGCCTTAATTATCTTGTTGCTTCTTCTGATTTTTGTCACTGCCTCAGCAGCCCCTCAAACAAAATTTTTTTTTTAAAGTATGGAAAAGCCCAAGACGAAGAAACCACAGTAAGCAATTTCAAGGCCTGTATTTGTGGACATCGGAAGTCAATAACAATTATGTACTCTGTTGCTTTCATTGCTTGAGCTAAGTCCATGACTATTCCAATTGCTATAGATTTGATTGGATGTCTCTTAGGGCGCAGCAGTACAGCACCTGGAAGATGAGCTCAAAGTCCCAGAACGAGGCTGAGCAGAACAGCTTTTCCTCTTTCAGGCATGAGGTGTCGGCACAAAAAAATCAAGGTGGGAATCTTCCCCCTTTCATTCTACAAGCATGAGAAAGCTCCCCCCCTCCCCCCCTTGGCACCGGTTTCTGGATCCATCAGAGGTTGAGCGTGGCCCAGAAGCCTATTGCACCAGTAGAGGTGCCAAGAAGAGTGCATAAACATGAAGGATCTCCTTTAGAGCCATCTCCCTTGATGCCAAAGAAAAGATTAGTGCCATCTGTGCAGGACTTCACTAGAGTGAGACTTTCATGAATATTGAGACAAGAGATAACCTTATCGGTACAGGTGCCATAAACCTTCATGGTATGGATGATCTCATTTGTTTTACCTGGACTCAACATTGACCAAAGTGCCATTTGTATTATTTGCACAGAGCTCGCATTCAAGGTTGCAGTCAACACAATGCATTAGGACAAGGTGCCGACATTTGTAATTGAGTGAAGCACTTTGGCGCATAAGACCATAAGTCCTATGGAGGGAAAGGAGGTGCTTCTGCTGCTGTTCAAGAGCTGTCGATGCAACTAGCACAGAGCATCCTGGAATGGGCCACCTCTACAGAAGATGCAGCTTTCACAGCATTGCTCCTTGGCTTTTCCAACAATTCTCAGTGAGGATGAGCCAATCTGGATTTCTGAAGAGGATGTTTCTTCTCCATTTCCAGCACAGTGGGTCCCTTAGCCAATGGGAGTCCAGTTATTGGAGCTAGTGAAGAATTTCTTTGCCAGTTCAAGCCCTAAAGATAGGGAAGAGAGATCAGAACCTCTCCTGTCTAAGATGGAGGACATTTTCCTGCATAGTGGGGCTGCCCAAAGTCCCACACTGAGCATTGGAAGTGAATCCTCACCATGAGGTGGTGGATTCACTTTCTCAATAGGAAGAAATAGCCTCAGTTTATTTTAAAACCCTATCAGACATTTCCCCCTCAGACCAATGGAGATCTCCTCAATCACTCTCATTATCATCAGGGTCATAGCATAGTATTCTGTTATGCTCAAGAGAAGAAGAAGATTCCACAGAGATTCCTAAAATTGCTTCAACATTCCACAGAAATTGCAGGTCTTGCCTCAACATACCTCTCTGCCGGAAGATCTCTGCTACTCACTGTTTTTGGATAAGCTGGAAAAGTTGCTGTCTATCAGTATATGGAAGGAAATGGACCCAAGAACAAATGTTTTTAGGGGGCTTCAGTTTCTCCAACCTTCAGTAGTCTCCACAGCTATTCCAGTTCACAAACTCCTCAGAGACCTACAGATGAGGATGTAGCAGATGTCAATATCAAGTCTTCTAGTAGCCCAAAAGTTGGACCTAAAGTATAGTGTCCAGGTCTCCCTGAGGTTTGGGGGCAATGTGATTACCACACCACTCTGTGGTAGTGAAGTCAGCATTGTAACATAAGTGTACTTGTAATCACTCTCACTTATCTCCTGAGAAGGATCCAAAAGCATTGGAAGCAACCACTGGAGAAAAAGGGTTTTCAGGGATCCATACTGTGCACCCGGAGTGCAACACACCAACTGTACATGGTGCAGTATTTGCAAGAATATGTGCAAATGCTAAAACCTTTGATAGAATCGTCAGACCCAGAACAGGCAAACTTCCTACAAACAGTGGAGGACATGGAAGAATGAGAGAAGCATCTGATCCATTCCCTTCACAAAGTTTCTGATACTGTGGGCAGGACTTCGGCTGTTTCTATGGGAACCCAAAGGCTTACATGGTTGTGAGTGAGTAGCCTCTGTGAGGATGTGCATGATCATCTCGTGGATGTACCGTGTACCAGGGACAACTTCTTCCGCAACAAAGTTCAAAAGATGGTGGTACTGATTGAGAGATCAATCCTCCTTACAGTTGTTATCGGTTGAGGCAGAGGATACATCAGTTCCTGCCTGATACCAGTATTTTTCCTACAAGCGTTCATTCTTCCAAAGATGTCTCTTCCACTTTTTTCAGGGTCATTGAGCTCCTCCCTCTTGAGCAGCAGTAGCTGCCCACATGAGATCTGAAGTCGGCAAAACAATGCGACAAGGCGATAGCTAAAGCCAGAAGAATGCTGGGCTGCATAGAGAGAGGAATATCAAGTAAGAAAAGGGAAGTGATTATTCCCTTGTACAGGTCCTTGGTGAGGCCTCACCTGGAGTACTGTGTTCAGTTCTGGAGACCGTACCTTCAAAAAGACAAAGACAAGATGGAGGCGGTACAGAGAAGGGCGACCAGGAAGGTGGAGGATCTTCATCGGATGACGTACGAGGAGAGATTGAAGAATCTAAATATGTACACCCTGGAGGAAAGGAGGAGCAGAGGTGATATGATACAGACTTTCAGATACTTGAAAGGTGTTAATGATCAAAAGACAACGACAAACCTTTTCCGAAGGAAAAAAATCAGCAGAACCAGGGGTCACGATTTGAAGCTCCAGGGTGGAAGATTCAGAACCAATGTCAGGAAGTATTTCTTCACGGAGAGGGTGGTGGATGCCTGGAATGCCCTTCCGGAGGATGTGGTGAAGACCAGAACTGTGAAGGACTTCAAAGGGGCGTGGGATAAACACTGTGGATCCATAAAGTCAAGAGGCTGCCAATGAAGAGTGGGTGACTCGCCAGAATGATGGCTACTGCCTGGAGTCAATACCCTTATTAAATAAACATACACAGGCTTACAGTGACTCCAACATCGCTCTAAGCTTCAACAGCAAGAGGAAATGTGGAAAAAAGGATTCACACTCACAAAGAGGGGAGTAGCTGGCTTGTTACGGCGGTTACTACCCCAAATCAAATAAGCCTGATACTTCACTTTCAATGCATATACAGCAAAGTTCTCTGATTCAACGGCAGGGGAGAAGAAAAACTGATACTTCACACATCCAGCAGAGCTCTCTGCTTCAACGGCAGGGGAGAAGAAAAGAGGGTTCGCACTCACAAAGCGGGGAGTAGCTGGCTTGTTACAGCGGTTACTACCCCAAACCAAATGTGCCTGATACTTCACTTTCGATGCACATCCAGCATGGCTCTCTGCTTCAACGGCATGGTAGAAGACTTATACGTCACACATATCCAGCATAGCTCCCTGCTTCAATGGCAGGGGAGAAGAAAAACAACCAATAAGGGCTAATAACATAGTCTGGGTAAAACAAATAAGCATGGGTGCAGCTTGCTTATTGCGGCGGCTACTACCCCTAACGAATCAAGCTAGATATTTCACTTGGATGCAGCTCCATCACTGCTCTCTACATTAAAGGTGGGGGTGGAAGGGAAATAGAACCAAGAGCTAAGAGAAACAGATAAGTATGAGAGAAAATATGTGTGAAGCTTGCTGGGCAGACTAGATGGGCCATTTGGTCTTCTTCTGCCGTCATTTCTATGTTTCTATGTTAATAGAGAGAAAGGCGTCAGCCAAAGGATAGTAACATAGTAACTTGCTGGGGCAGTTACTATGTAATGATGGCGGAAAAGGACCAAATGGTCCATCCAGTCAAAACAGCAATTTTCTTATGATAGTAACTACCGTTCCATGCAGATTACTCCCATGTTTCTCTTAAGAGTAGTAACTGCCTCTCCCTGCCAGTTACCCCAAGCCTTATGTTAAGGTTAGTAATATTTACAATTAAAACCAAGCAATTGTCAAATCAATAACAAAATTACTGCTAGCAACAATTTTACGGGGTGAATAGCTTCCTTGATAATTCAGACAATGCTGCTTGAACATACTTTGCTTTTGTACTTAGCCATAGAAGCTGTCCTGTCCTTTTATTTATTTATTTATTTAAAGGCTTTTCTATACCGACATTAGTGGGTACATCATGTCGGTTTACATCAAACTTTAGATGGAAAATACAATAAACAGGGACGTGGGGGGGGGGGGACAATGAAAGTACAACAACTAGAGAAAGCTAAGACAGGTTAGCAGGAAGGGAGGAACTGGAGAGTTAAGAAATCAACATAATAACATGGATGGCATAAATTAATAGAGTATGACTGGATGAGCATGCAGCTAGTCTGGGTAGGCCTGGTGGAAGAGCCAGGTCTTAAGTTTTTACTGCGGCAGTAGCCACAGAGGCATTCACGGAGCGGGATGCCAGAGGCCAGTAGTTGGTGTTCCACCTTCACGGAGCGGAAGGATGGAGGGCTGCTATCTCCAAAAAATAAATAAATAAATAAATAAACAAACAAAAAAATAAAAACAGGGGTGGGTAAGAGTATGGGGCAAGGGAGTGGCCTGCTTGTTACAGCGGTTGCTACCCCTTTTTGAGCTGGATGTCACTTGGATGCAGATACGGAGCTGCTCTCTAAATTGGTGGTAGGGTGGAGGGGAATTAGGGCTGGAGGGTACTGGAAGCCAATAGTAACAGGTGGGAGAGAGAAAAAGGGAAAAAAAATGGATAAATTGCGTAGCTTGCTGGGCAGACTTGATGGGCCGTTTGGTCTTCTTCTGCCATCATTTCTATGTTTCTATGTTTCTTGAATTTGAAAGAGCAGGGTTCAAGGTGGAAGTTTGTAGGAAGTGCGTTCCAGCAGGTGGGGCCAGCTATCAATAGGGCACGATCCGTTGTAGAGGTGAGGTGAGCATTCTTGATGGATGGTATGTGCAGGGTGCCTTTAAGGGTTGCTCTGGTGGGGTGGGTGGATTGTGTGAATCTGAAGGGCTCATTGAGCCAACTGGAGTTGTGTTTGTAGATGGATTTGTGGATGATAGTGAGGGTCTTGTAGAGAATGCGAGAAGGGATAGGGAGCCAGTGAAGTTCTTTAAGGATGGGGGTTATGTGGTCAGATTTCCAGGCATTCATGATGGTTCTAGCAACAGCATTCTGTAGCATTTGGAGTGGTTTGATGGTGGAAAAGGGTAGGCTTAGATATAAGGAGTTACAGTAGTCCAGTTTAGATGAAAGGGTTGCTTGAATGACTGTGCAGAGATCATGGGAGTGGAGTAAAGGTTTGAGTTTTTTATGACATTGAGCTTATAGAAGCCATCTTAAAGGACCAAATTGATGTGTTTTTTTAGGTCTAAGTGCTGATCAATTAGGACACCAAGATTTCATACAGGAAGCTGTGAAGTGAAGGTGCTGAAGGCTGGGTCACTTGCTAGGGGGAGCTTGAACGTATGGTGGTTGGAGATGAGGAGCAGTTCTGTCTTGGAGGAATTGAGGGCAAGGTGGAGATTGGTAAGTAGAGAGTTAATGGAACTGAGGCAATTCTCCCAGAATTTTAGGGTTTTGGAAATGGATTCTTGTATAGGTATCATGATTTGCACATCATCTGCGTAGATGAAGAATTTGAGGCCAAGAGCAGATAGTAGCTAGCAGAGGGGCAGGAGGTAAGTATTGAATAGTGTGGACAAAAGGGAAGAGCCTTGGGGGAGGCAGAAAAGTGTGGATTCTGAATTGCCTAGTTTTACAGTGAACTGTCGGTTGGCCAGGTAGGATTTGAACCAGAGGAGGGCTGCACCAGTGATGCCAATGTCAGATAGACAGGAGAGGAGGAGGTTGTGGCTTATTGTATTGAACGCTGCAGAGATGTCAAGAAGGGCCAGGATGTAGCTATGACCTTGATCTAGGTCAGTGAGGAGGGCGTCAGTAAGGGATAGTAGGAGGGTTTCAGTGCTCATGTTTTTGCGAAAGCCAAATTGAGAGTGGTGAAGGATGTTGTTGTTTTCCAGGTAGTCCATTAGTTGGGAGTTGACCACCTTTTCCATAATTTTAGAAATGAAAGGAAGATTTGAGATGGGGTGGTAGTTAGCTGGGTCCTTGGGGTCAAAGGAGGGTTTTTTGAGGAGTGGTTTGACAACCGCGTGCTTTAAGGCATCGGGTACTGAACTGCTGGAGAGGGAGCAATTAATGATGTCTGCCAGGGGTTTGGCAATGGTGTTGGGTATGGCTAGGAGTGCTTTGGTGGGGATGGTGTCAAAGGGGTGGGAGGCAGGTTTAATCTTTTTGAGGATAGATTCAATTTCCTTGGAGGATGTGAGGTCGATGGAGTCTAGGGTGACATCGGTGTTAGTGGGGTAGGGGAGGAGATGGAGGGGGAGGCGATGGGGAAACGGAGGAGGATGTTCTCTATTTTTTTGTGGAAAAAGGGTGAGTTCCTCACATTTGTTACTGGCTTCGTTGTCAGAGATGGGAGGTGGGGATGACTTGGTAAGGGCTGCACCATAGGAGAACAGGGCTTTGGGATTGTACTTGTACTCATGTATCTTGGAGGTATAGTGGTCGTGTTTAGTTTTTAGTATAGTCTGTAGGCGTGCAGGTTAGACTTGTATATGGCAGCATGCATGTTGTGGGGTGGGGCCATATTCTCTCTCTGTCTGAGGTTGTTTTCATTTGGAGTAGTTCTGTGGTGTACCAAGGTTTTTTTATTTTTTGTGCAGGGTGTTGGTTACGGGTAGTAAGAGGACATAGTTTGTTTGCTGTATTATCAGTGAGGTTAGTCCATGAGCTCAGGGTGGCTTTAGGGGCGGAGCAGTCAATTTTGTTAAGGGATTCTGAGAGAGCAGAAGCTAGATCCTCAGCAGGGCATGGTTTTCTGAAGGTAAAGGAGTTGCTGGGAGGGGGGTTGCGGGTGGGGGGTATTTATGGATAGGAGAGCCTCAACAAGTGAGTGGTCTGACCAGGGTACAGGGGTGCAAGAGGTGGGGAAAGGAGAGTGGATACAGGAGTTAATGAAAATGAGGTCGAGGGTGTGCCCAGCCTTGTGTGTGAGCGAGGAGATGATCCTTTTACCTTATCGTCTGCATATCAGTATCCCACAAAAGTCGTGGCCCGGTGTTGTCTGAATCCAATTCCCCTTTCTCCCCTGCTCTTGTTATCAAAGCAGAGAGTGATGTTACAGTTGCGTCAAAACCATCAAGGGTCATTTGGTTATGGATATTGGATATTGGATATTGGTATTATTTGGTTATGGATATTGGATATTGGATATTGGTATTAACTACTGCTCCATGCAGGTTACCCCATGCACTCTTTTCTACATTTGGACCCTCTAACCTATAGGACTCCATAGTGTTCATACCATGCCCTTTTGATTTTGTTTGCTGTTTTCATCGCCATCACCACCTCCAGAAGGGCATTCCAGGCATCCACCACTCTCTCCATGAAGAAATATTTTCTGATGTTGGTTCTGAATCATCCCCCCTGGAGTTCCATTTTGTGATCCCTAGGTTCCTTTCCAATGGAAAAGGTTTGAAATTCATGCATCTTTAAAACATTTCAGGTATCTGAAGAACTGTATCATATCTCCCCTGCACTTTCTGTCTTCCAGAGTATATGAATTCAGATCCTTCAGTCTTTCTGTATAAGTCTACTGAACAGACCCCACACCATTTTAGTCACTTTTCTCTGGACTGCTTCCATCCTGTCTATATCCTTTTTAAGATAGGGGCTCCATAACTGAACACAGTTCTCCAGGTGAGGTCTCACCAAGGTCTTGTACAAGAGCATTTTCACTTCCTTTTGCTTGCTGGTTATTCCTCTCTCTATGCACCCCAGCATTCTTCTGGCTTTAGCTATCGCCTTGCATAATGCTTTACAGCCTTCAGAAAGACAGACACTATTACCCCAAAGTCCCCTCTCCTAGTCTGTGCACATTAGTCTTCCACTTCCCATTACATGCAGCTCTTTTGGATTACCAAACCCCAAAAGCATGACTTTGTCCTTCTTAACAGTGAATCCCTACAAGCTTTCTTAAATCACTCATTCAGGCGTGTCCACTCTTTCAGATCTTCGCATCATCCACAAATAGACAAACTTTACCTTCTATCCCATCTGCAATGTCGCTAACAAAGATATTGAACAGAACCGGTTCCAAAACCAATCCCTGTGGCACTGCACTTAATAAATTTCTCTCCTCAGAGTTGGTTCCATTTACCATTACATGCTGTTTCCTGTCAGTCAACCAGTTTGTAATTCACTCTACCACCTTTGTGCCCACTCCCAAACTTCTCATTTTATTCACAAGCCTCCTATGGGACCATATCAAAAGCTTTGCTTAAATCCAAGAAGATCACATCAAGCACTCTTTCTTGATCCAATTCTCTAGTCACCCAATTAAAAACATCAATCAGATTTGATAGGACCTTCCCCTAGTGAATCCATGCTGCCTCAGATTCCGCAACCTACCAGTTTGTAGATCATTCACTATCCTTTCCTTCAGCAGAGTCTCCATCAATTTTTCACAACCAAGGTGAGGCTAACTGGCCTGTAGTTTCCAGTCTCCTCTCTGCTACCATTCTTGTTCAGCAGGACCACAACCACTCTTCTCCAATCTCGCAGCACTATTCTCATTTCCAAGTATCTATTAAATATGTCTTTCAATGGATCCGCCAGAACATCTCTGAGCTCCCTTAGTTTTCTAGGATCTACCTCATCTGGTCCCATGCCTTGTCCACTTTCATTTTTCCCATACATTCTCTTCTGTAAAAGGAGTTACGTCTACCCCACCCCTTATCTATCAACCAACAGTGGTCCTTCTCCAGAGTCTTCTTTAATGAACCCCAAATTGAAGTATTTATTTAATATTTCTGCTATTTCATCATCTCTCTTTACATATTGCTCCTTGTCACCTTTCAATTTCATTATACCACTTCACTATATCACCTTTCTCTGATATAGTATGTGAACAATATTTTGTCACCATGCTTTACCTCTTTGGCAATTTTTTCTTCCACTTGACCTTTTGCTTTCCTAATTTCTTTCTTTGTCTCCCTGTGGGAACGAGCAGTGATTCCCACATCCCATTCCCTTTCCTCTGACTTCCCCCGCTTGGGAATGGGAGTCCTGTGGATCCCTAAAAGGCTAGAGGATGAGAATAAATAAAAAAGCTAAACTGGCACAGAGCGGCAGTTACTACCCTTAAGAGACACATGGGGGTAACCTGCACAGCGTGGCAGTTACTACCCTTAAGAGACACATGGGGGTAACCTGCACAGAGCGGCAGTTACTACCCTTAAGAGAAACATGGGGGTAACCTGCTCGGAGCGGCAGTTACTACCCTTAAGAGACACATGGGGGTAACCTGCACAGAGCGGCAGTTACTACCTTGGGAAGCTTGCTGGGCAGACTAAGTGGACCACTTTGGTCTTTTTCTGCCGTCATTACTATGTTACTATGTAGTGACATGCTCACCCACTTAAGAACATAAGAAATTGCCATGCTGGGTCAGACCAAGGGTCCATCAAGCCCAGCATCCTGTTTCCAACAGAGGCCAAACCAGGTCACAAGAACCTGGCAATCACCCAAACACCAAGAAGATCCCATGCTACTGATGCAATTAATAGCAGAGGCTATTCCTTAAGTAAACTTGATAAATGGACTTCTCCTCCAAAAACCTATCCAAACCTTTTTTGAACCCAACTACACTAACTGCACTAATCACATCCTCTGGCAACAAATTCCAGAGCTTAATTGTGCGTTGAGTGAAAAAGAATTTTCTCCGATTAGTCTTAAATGTGCTACTTGCTAACTTCATGGAATGCCCCCTAGTCCTATTATCCGAAAGTATAGATAACTGATTTACAACTACTCGATCTCTCATGATCTTAAAGACCTCTATCATATCCCCCCTCAACCGTCTCTTCTCCAAGCTGAAAAGTCCTAACTTCTTCACCCTTTCCTCATAAGGGAGCTGTTCCATCCCCTTTATCATTTTGGTTGCCCTTCTCTGTACCTTCTCCATTGCAACTATATCTTTTTTGAGATGCAGCGACCAGAATTGTACACAGTATTCAAGGTGCGGTCTCATCATGGAGCGATACAGAGGCATTATGACATTTTATTAACCGTTCCCTTCCTAATAATTCCTAACATTCTGTTTGCTTTTTTGACTGCTGTAGCACACTGAGCCGACAATTTTAAAGTATTATCCACTATGATGCCTAGATCTTTTTCCTGGGTGATAGTTTCTAATATGGAACCTAACATCGTGTAACTACAGCAAGGGTTACCCTCAACAGCATCATGACCACCATCCAGTGTGCCATTCATGCAGTAGTCATCCCCAGTCCTTTAATTAAGTCTTTTGCTGGCTCCGGTTTTGAATTTCACCCCGATGGAGCTTTATGGACCAACTGGGGAACCACAAGTGCTGGTTCCTCTATAAACAGCTGTGCCCACTTCCTGGCAACTTGTATTTCTGATGTAGAGACTCTTCTGTATTCTCAGTTGCTGGAGTCTCCACAGCACCATCCTCTGGGCTCTCTGTGGACTCTTCCTCATCTGTACACTGCAGCACCTCCCCCTGAGTTCTCTGTACACTCTGGCCACTCACCCATACCGGTCGCTGACTCTTCTGCAGCCTTACTCACTGGGGTCTCCACGGCATCTCTCACTTGCCTTTCCATGCCCTCTCTCTTTGGGCTTCTCATGGAAGTTGGCTCTCGGCTCCCAGCAGTATTTGGGCACCCTACAGGGTCTTCCTTGGGACCTCCTGTAGCACCTCCTTCTGGCTGATCAATGCTGCAGCCCACTGACTATTCAGTAATACCTCTTCCTGGGAAGTTTGTATCACCCTCCCTAGAGCTCTCTGTGACCCTTCTCTCAGGGTTCTTCATCGCCCCCTTCTCTGGGCTTGTCACTGGAGGTGTTTCGAGTATCTTGGTAGTGTTTGTGTGCACCCTACAGGGTCTTCATCTGGATCACCTGTAGCATCATCCTCTGGCTTCTCAATGCTGCCCCCTTCTGGGCTCACTGCAGCCTCTCCTCCTAGGGCATATTGCCAGAGCTCACTGAGCACCTGGTCAATCTCTGCTGCAATCACCTTTATCTCTGCAACTGTCTGCACCCATCAATCTCACTGTCCGCCAGGGCACCTGAAAGTGGGCTTTCTGGCAACCCAGCCTCGGCTTGCCTCTCAAGCACCCGTACCTCCAGCCTCAGGTTCTCTCTTCCCTCTGGCCCTGGAGAGCTGGAAACTCCTACCAGGCAGATGTACATGGCTGCACTCCTTCCCTATAGAGAGTAGTTTGCTTGCTGGAATAGGGCCTTGCCCTGTTTCCATTCACTACACTTACAGCCCACTCTGGTAGCTTTTCCAGGGCTTCACCAAGTTCAGCAAGCCCTGCTGCACCAGTGTTCCTTCCTCTTTTCTTTTTCAAGGCAAAATAAAAGGTAAAAAATAAAGCCTGTATAACCAGAAAGAACTAAACCACTTTTAATTCCCTATCTACCTCCAGCCAGGCTTTTCCCATTAGCCAGTACAAACCGACCACTTCCTGGGTGTCTCTGCAACCAGGCCCGCTCACGGTTTCCTCTTTACCTGAAACTAAATTTTGGAGTTTTTTAAATTGTTCTTCACTGCAGCTTCTGAACCACATCCTTTCACACAAGCTTCCATGTTCTCTGCACCCCTGCACTCTGTACTTTGTTTTAGAGCCACAGGCCCCCTATGTTCTGTACTATGTTTAGAACCACAGGTCCTCTTCACAAGTTTCTGTACTCCCAACAGACACTTTCTTAGAGGCTGGGGGTTTTCTATGCAAAGCTTTAGAAAGAAATCCCATGCATGATACCATATATGAGAATAAGCAGTGATTCCCACAGGCCTGAAGGCAGAAATTTAGTCTGACTCCAGCCTTTCTTAAAACATAATCTTTATTCACAGCTTCAATCATATACACAACAGTAGACTGCCTTTACCTTCAGACAGTGTACTCTCTCTACTCACAGTTTGTACTGCTTCGTCTCAGCTCAATGTTTGGACAGTGTTACGGTACAGGAGCTGCCTTCCTTCTGGAGACCTGTACCTGGTCTGGTTATCCCCACCTGGATCTCAGCTGTTATTCCCCAGTCTCTGGTTATGCCCTCTGAGCCCCACCTGCCCCGCAGGATCCCTCCAATAGAGCATACTCTTCTTAAGGCATTTAAGGTGGACCCAGGTGCCTAGCCTGGTCCTGCACAGGTAAATAGGGGAACACTAGTGGCACTGTCTCACACTCCCTCAGTTTCACCAGATATTATTCCTTGTGTTCCTCTTTTTGGGATTCTTTATACTTCTTGAACACTGTTCTTTTTGCCTTTATTTTTTTTTAACCATCTCCTTTTAGAACCAGATCAGTTTCCTTTCCCCCCTACTTTTGTTTACTTTTCTAATACAGAGATTTGATACCTTTGTAAATGCTCCTTTTAATTTGGCCCACCCATTTTCTCCCAGTCTTCTTTTTTCTTCCTCCAGGTATGTTCCCATTTTGACAAAGTCTGTATTTTTGAAATTCAAATCTTGGGTGTTCGTGCAACTTCTCTGTATCCTGTTTGTGATCTCAAACCATACCATCTGATGATCACTGGTGCTCATGTGGGCATCTGTTCAGACATTAGAGACATTATCCCCATTAGTGAGCACTAGGTCGACGATCACATCTTTCCTCGTGGGTTCTATCACCATTTGTTTGAGCTCAGCCCCTTGAAGGGCATCCACTATCTCTCTACTTATAGATTCTGCAGAAGGGATACTTCAATCCATTTCTGGCAAATTAAAATCTCCAATGAGCAATACTTCTCCCTTCTTTCACACCTTTTGGATGTCTGCAATTAGATCTCTGTACAATTCTTCTGTTTGAGTTGGAGGCCTGTAGACTATGCCAGTAAAACTGGAAGCACCATCATCTGTTTTTAGGTCAGTCCATAATGCTTCTTCTCTGCCCCATGTCCCTTGAAATTCAGTTGCTAGGATATTGTTTTTGACAGAGTGCTGCTCCTCTCCTTTTTCTTTCCTTTCTGTCCTTCCTTAATAAGTTATAGCCTAGGATGGCTGTATCCCAATCATGAGAATCTGTATCCCAATCATGAGAATCTGTTACAGCAATAATGCCCAAGTCCACCTCCACCATTAAGGCTTGCAGATCTGGGATTTTATTGCCAAGACTACAAGCATTTGTGCTCAAAGCTTTGCAGCTTCTCTCCCTCTTCTTGGACATCTTTTCTGCCCTATTCAGATGATTTTTGTTAATTTCTCTACCCACTTCCTGGAGTTGTAAGGATGACATTCCAACTTCTTTCTTTCTGTCACCTCTGTTCTCTAGTCTAAATGCCTTATGGTATATGCTTTGAATTTTTCACGTATCCTTTTTCCTGCCACAGACAGATTTAAGCCTTGTTTGACATAGAGCCTTTTACTGTTCCATACATGGCTCCAGCCCCCACTGTATCCAAAACCACCTTCCTTTCACCAGGTTTTTCAGCCATGTATTGAAGTTATCTATATCGCTTAAACTGTCCTTCCTCTTTCCATGCACAGGTATCATTTCTGAAAAGGCATTAGTCTTTGCCATATGCCCAATATGCTTCCCCAGATTCTGAAAATCTTGCTTGGATGCTGTTTCTAGCAGGGCCATTGGTTCCCAGATGAATGATTATATGAGTTTCAGCTTCCTTACTTTCTTTGATTACATTGACTATCTGATTTGCATTTCTACCAGCTGAGGATCCGAGATGGCATTTAACTATAGTGAGCCCCTCAAAAAGAATTCCCAAATTGGTACCTCTCATGATAGTGTCTTCCAGCACAAGGAGCTTTTTGTTATGGTTTTTGATTCTGTTATGGGATTTCTGTGTGCATTGGCTATTTTCTTTCCTTTCAGTCCTTTCCTTCAGTCTCCATTGCTAGAGCATCCTCATTTTTCAAAACAGAAAAGGCATTTTGTACTTCTGTCATTTGAGACAGTGAGTGTAAATGTGTCACAGGTCTTATCCTACTAGACCCCACTTTAATCCATGTATTACTGGTTTTCTGGATGCCCTGTTTAATTAGGAAGAATGGGTGTTTAATTAGGAAGAATGGGTGTCTTTGGGTCACATGTCTTATCCTACCTGAGTCCATCGTAAACCACTTGTTTCAGGGTTTACAATGGACTCAGGTTTCCTTGGTAGATGCTAATTCCATTTTTATTGTAGCACATTCTTCATCTTTAAGGTGAGTTAACTCATTTTTCAATGAAGAGAGTTGTGAACAAATGGGGGAAGACCTATGCCTCCAGATGGTTGTCTCAAGACAGAGGCACCACAGTTGTTACATTACTGCAGTTAAGTACCCCAGCAGGACTATATCAGAAGAGCAAGCTCTATGGTGGCTGGGTAGATGGGGGTGGGTTTTTAACAGTTAATTCTTCCATAAACAAAATATTCCTTGACAAGTACTTAGTGTGAGTTAGTATAATCCACTAAAAATTGGAGGGGATTCTTTTTTTTCCCTTACTTCTACAAAATTACAAAAGCAGTCTAGATTCCACACTTTTCTTCTTAAATTGTATCAGCCCAGTAAAAAAAACAAAGTCTCACAATAATGCAAATATAGACAACTCTTATTCTTGGCACTTAGATAATTTAAAACAGCAAAAAGTATACATAGGTCTTTTGGAAATTTCTGTGCCCAGGAATACTTGTAGACAAAAAGTCTAGGCCCTGTCTCAACACAATGGTGTTATGACAGTTCAGTCACCCCCCCCCCCCTCCCCAGTAGGTATATGTAATACGATGGGTTAATAAAATGCTCTCAGAACAAACATTATGCTGTCCTGTCACTTTTTAGCTTGGGACTTGTTTTTTTAAGCAAAAATCTGTATCAGCAGGGCTTACACAAGTGGTTGTGGGGGAGAGTAGCTTGTCTGTGCCTGGGACCTGATTCAACAGGAGGAGGAATGCCTGGCCAGCAGCCCTACAGAAAGGTTCCCAGACCCAGGTGCTGGCTCATCTATGTACACACACTTGTTTACAAAGCCCTATAAAAGTTCAGGGTCTTCCGGTGGGAACTTGGAACCTCACCTGTGCACTGACGAGTGGTGCAGGATCTTTCCCGTTGAAGCTGTGTGCTCCTGTTTTTCGGTCGCACTGGGGTTCCCCGACCTGATGAGTGGCAGGATGCTGATTTGGTATGTATTATAGTCACAGGAAATGAAGTATGTGTGCTGTAAATAAAGCTATATTTTCATTACTGTATATCTCGCATTTTGTATCATAGTGTTTGTGTTTAGTACTATGCGAGATCTGCCTACCTCCCATTCGGGCATCTTGTTACAGTATAAGACCAGACACAAAAGGCAGCAGATGCAATCTAAGCTTGGGACCAATTTTAGATGCTCTTGAGACCTGCTTCCCCACCTTCTCCTATGGCATGTCACCATTGGGTCCTGAAAATTGTTGAGTGTGGCTACTGCTTATGCTTCTTTTGCCTTCCTCTGTCCCAAAGGATTTCAGTCTTCAGCTCTGACTCTTCTCAATCTGCCCAGCTGCATCTGGAGGTGGAGTCTCCTTCAGCAGAACACCAAGCCTGTCCTTTCCCAGAAGTATGACTAGGGATTCTTTTCCCAGTATTTCTTAATCCTCAAGGAGGCTTGAAGCCTATACTAAATTTGCAGAAACTGAACAAGTTGTTGGTTTGGGAGACGTTGAAGATGGGAGAGTCAAAAAAATGACCAGGGAGAGATGATGTGGGAGATGGAAGGAGGGAATGCCTAGAAGGAGAGAGGAGGGGAGGTGGGGGACAGAGGAAGAGAAAATGTTTGGAGGAGGAGGGGGTACAGGATGGTTGGAGGAGAGGGAGAATGCCAGGAGGATTGTTTAGAGGGAGGAGGAAGAGGAATAGAATGCCTGGATAGAAGGAGAATTGGGTGAGACTGTATGGAGGGAGAGGGCACCAATGACATTTTTTGCCTAGAGCATTGTTTGCCCTAGAGCCTGCCCTTTTTCAACTGTTCATGTCCTTTGGTACAAGAAAATGGATAAAATGGGAAAGGCATTTCCAAACTAAAACTGTTTAAAAGGCTAATGGACTATATACCACACTTTTACAACCTGCCAGGCTTACCGATTATAGATTCTCTCAAGACTCATCAAGAAAGAGCCAAGGTGACTTCAGTAGCTCATTGAAGGGCCACCTCCATTTAAGACACTTGCAAAGCTGCAACTTGGTTGTCTGTTTACTTATTCATGGGCCTCTACTATCTGGACAGCATGTCCCAAAGAGACGATAAATGGACAAGCAGTTCTCGACAACCTGTTCATCCAATAGACCACACAACCTGGTGGGGCCAGGTTGTATTTAATTGTTTCTGCAGTTCAGTCCTCAGCTTGGGACTCCTCACATTATATGGCTAATTCATGCCTGCTTGTCAACCGAGAAAACAAGTTTGTTTTCCTATAAGCAGGGTTCTCTGAGACAGCAGGTTGAATTAGCCATTTTTAATACCTGCCTCCCTGGAAGTTCTTTCTGGAAGAGACTGGGGGGCTCATGAGGCAGCGGTGTATGCAGGAACTCCTGCACATGCTTAGCAAAGTCTTTATTGAGCTCTGAGAACTGGCTCTGTGTCAGTGCCATCGAATGACATCACCCATGCGTTATGGATAATTTATGCTGCTGTTTATGGACAACCCTGTTTACAGGTAAGCAAACTTGTTTTCCTCCAGAATTATAAAAGTGATATTCTTGCTCATTCTTTTGTGAGATGTCTTTTATTTTCATCATCAACGTTGGAAAATGTGCATTTCCTATCTTTGTATATGCACAGTATAGGAAGTATGCATTTCTGTTTCTATTTCTCCAGTGTTGCACAGCATGCATGGTTTGGCTTTCAGCAGTTTTCATTATAATATCTGTCTGCATGTTTCTAATTAAAAGGCTAAGCATGATCCTCTCAAGTTATCATCTTTTCCTTTGGTTGTGCATTTTTAACCGCTCTTCCAAAAGGAGCTGTTAAAAGTAGGTAATGGAAATGCATGTTTTATCTCAGTGCCCATATTATTAATTGTAAGCCTTGTCTAGTATCTTATTAAATAATTTCCTTGTTGTTAAACATAAGATATTTGCTTAAAAAAAAAATGTTGCTCAGTTTGTTGTAGTTCTATTAAGCAGCACTATACACAAACTACCCAAAAATGATAAAATTAATATGCATATATTTATGTAACATGTACTACATGCATTTCCTGCTTAATAGTAAGGATGGTTTATTACAAGTACCATTATCTTTACATTTTAGATAGAATTTTCATTTCTAAAACTTTATTCGATAAGCTAAAAAAGGTAATTCCAGGGGCTTCATAGGTGTCTCAATTTTTTGATCATATTGTGCCTTTTTTTC
Source organism: Rhinatrema bivittatum (assembly GCF_901001135.1). Lineage (NCBI taxonomy): Eukaryota > Metazoa > Chordata > Amphibia > Gymnophiona > Rhinatrematidae > Rhinatrema > Rhinatrema bivittatum. The sequence goes on from NC_042623.1 coordinate 98,799,605, forward strand.
CCATGGAAAAACTGCATTTTAAAAAGATTTTTTGTTTACTTTTACTTTATTTTGTCATGAATTTGAATATGAAGTTGAAATCCAGCTAATGGTAAATAATGGTGGGGTGGACTGCCATGCAGATCCAGAGATGTGTCACTAGAGGGTGCAGTATTACTATAGTAATGATAACATGGCATTCCATCCAAGGAACATTTAATTTTTATAAGATCTCATACTGTCAGTATAAAAGCTAATGGTAGCATTAGACTTTATTAAAAAAAAAAGGTGTTTCCTTCCACCAGGAGATGAGTTTCTAATATAGAATGAGCATCAGATTTATTTGTAGAAACATAGAATATGTCAACAGATGATGACCACATGGCACCTCTTGTCAACCATCTTGAATGTGTTGAGCCAGCTGCATTTTTACCATAAGTTTATATCATGCGATTTACCAAGTTCTTACTTAGCATTCATTTCAAAGAAGTGGCATTGTCTGTATTAATTTTCATATTCTATGTGTACAAAACCATGATTCAGTGTACAGGGTAACATAGTAAAAAATGCTTGAAATAAAATATATTTTAAAACCCTCGTACTTCAATAGGTAAAGTTAAAGCTATCCAATTAGAGTTATACCTCTTTTTCTAATACCATTGGAAACAAAATCTTTATAATTTATATTGTGTGGCTAATCATTGCTTTTCTTTTCATAACAGGGTTCTGCACAGTCATTCACTCCATCGCCTGTGGAGTATCAGCCTGCAGGACTGGCAACCAACTCCCCAGTTCTCTCTGGAAGTTACAGTAGTGGCATCTCTTCCCTGAGCCGATGCAGCATATCAGAAACATCTGGTTTTGAAAATCATGCCAGTGAACAAACAGTGATGATGTCAAACTATAGCATCTCTGAAGAGCCAATGAGGAAAGACAATAAAACTCCACCACCATACAGCGTGTATGAACGGACTTTAAGGCGTCCAGTTCCACTACCTCAATGCCTGTCCATTCCTATCGCGATTGACCCACCAGCACTTCCACCCAAGCCCCAGCTCATCCGTCCCACCAATCTGGAAAACGGAAGCAGAAGGACTGAACCCCGACCTAGACCTCTTCCTCGAAAAGTTTCTCAGTTATAACACATTGCATTTGCATTAACATGAAGTGAATATCTTGCAGATGACAAAATGGTTAAGTGTGGTGTAACTGTAGGCACTTTAATAGTTTACAAAAAAATTTCGTTCAACTGAACAAATTAATGAAGAATTCCATGTTGCACATTACAAAAGGTAATGCGCCTAGATATACCAGTAATTATTCAGAAATAATACAATTCCATTTAAGTATTCCAGTTTGAAAACTGGGGGAAATGTTGCTACAGACTTTTTATAGTTTTATTATGATTTAGGAGAATTCTTTGCTCCTTTTTTATACTCTTAAAAAAAATAAGCATTAAAATCAACGCACATTTGATTTCTAGTCATATAATTAGTACCACATTCTTGATTTTACTGGTAAGATTAGCACACATTCTAACAAAACTGCTTTTAAACTGGAACACAATGGCAATCATGTTCTGTATTTTGTTTATGATCCATGGTGATCTCTTAAAAAAATAAAAAATTAAAAAAAAAAGATTAAATGCAGTTCTCACAAGCTGAATTGCAGTAAGTAGCTTCAGTTATAGTTATTTTACGATACTAAAACCAGCAAAATATTTCTCTCAAGCTGATGTGTATAGATTAAGAAACATTACTTACAGTACTAGATGACATTTTTGGTGTTTTAAGAGTATTTTACCAATGCTTCCTGGTGCATTAATATATTTTAAGGGTGTACTTGGTCCAGCAGCTTTATTAATGAACACTAATAATAATGTGTTTCCATAGTTAATGACAAAAGATGCTTAGGTTTTTAATTAATTTTGTCCTGGAAGGCAGTAAGAATCACTACGATTCTGTATTAAAAGGCTAAAATCAGTGAGAGGGTGAACATCAAGAAAATGCACGAGCATGATTAGATCTATGCATAAGCAATTACAAGTTGGGAGGCGGGACATTTTGGGGGGCTTTTGTTTTGAAGTTTGTTTTATTCCAAAAGGCACTAATTCAAAAGTATTCAGTATGCACATAAGAGAGAAACATAATGTTCCACAGTACTCTGGGTTGCCTGACTGTAAAAATTACCATTCCAGTATCAAAAAGCAAGGTCACTTTACTGTAGTGCAAGTGAAAACATCCAGGTGGAGTTGTGATTTCACAGCATTCATGAAATGCACAAGCAAGGTTATGAGGGAGTGGAAAGCACCTTGTATGTTATATCGGTTGTTTCTTTTGTTCAGTGGCATAAGACCTATGATCTTTAATTTTGTAATTTAAGTCACACACTTGACATACTGTCCTTTTTTTTTTTTTTTCTTTTTAGCTACTCCATTAATTTTGGCTAAATGTTTGGAGCTTTTTGTTTTTGCTAGCTTGCCTGGAAGGAAATCACTTTTTACATTCTCCCTATGGAACCGTTCCAGCAAGTGTATACTGTTGAGGTTGGCTAAAGAGGTTTTCTACAATAAATGTTCAAGTATTTTTGTACATAACTGGCTAGTTTTAATAAAATATGCCATTATGTGTATAAAAAAAGAAAACTTGTGTATGCAGTATGATTGTTATTATTATGCCAAATACTTTGTGTATTGAAAAATGAATCTTTGTACATATAAGCTTTTAACAATATTTCAGCCATATTGAATTTACAATTTTGAATGTCAGAAAAAAATAATATATGTTAAAATATTTATGATTTAGTTGGAATATTAATAAGTGAGAAAGGAACACATTAATTTTAGCTTTGTATTTTGCAGACTGAAATTTCTGCAGTTTCTTAAAACAGCTTTGGCTTTTGATTGTAACAGTTTTGTGTTTGTAACACACCATACAAGTTGCAGAATGCTACATAAACATATATATATATAAATATATAGATATCTATATATAATATATATTGGTATGATGAGGTAATGCCTCCGATTTATGTAAGGTATCACAGCTATGTTAACAGAGCTATTTTGATTTTCCTGTGTCGTTTAATAGGTTTGTGTTTGGAACACAGTATGAATCTGTGTTAATATTGCTCCTGCAGCTGCTTTTTTACTTGAGGTTCCAGGCAGCATTCTTCAATTGATCATGTATGCTTTACTGGAATCAGTTTTTCAGCAAAACATTTTCTGTTGTTCTCTTTATCAGCTGTTCATATTGGTTGCCAGTGAAATGGAAAATACAAAATAAAAAGCATTGATTAATAGGTCTAGCAAATGTTTCTCTGGCACAGTGGCTGAATATTTTGTTCAGCATGGACGAATCTCCTCTCATAAGCTATAGCTGAACTTAAACGTAAGGAAATTTGCCTGATTAAGCAAGCTCTTCCCCCACCCATCCCCAGTTCATTTCTGGCAGTGGTTTGCAATGTCTGTGAAAATGAAAGCGAAGATTGAGCACCTGCACATCTGATTAATACATAGGAAGCAGAATATATTTACTGTAAGGGAGTCTCATAAAACAACCTCTCTTTTTTTCTTGCCTTTTAACAACTAAAGCATAAACATGTTTTGAGTGCTGTACAACAGCAGCCTAAAAATAATACTACTTCACTACTGTAAGGAGAGAATGATATGTGTTCTGCATTTGCCAGCTTTTGATAAATTGTTCCTATAAGTTCATTTTCTATTTTTTTTTTTTGTTTGTTTGCTTCCACTAGACTGTGGCATGACTTTTTTTATACATACTGCAGCACAGAGAAACTGGAAAGACTATTGTAAATAAAGCTCTCGTTTCAATTTTATGAGCTCTTCACATTTTCATTGTGGCTGTGTGACATTTTGTGACATGAGCAACTTCTAAAAGGATGCATTTTAAGTATGAGCCTGGCGTGTCATCACCCACAAAGGTGTGATTTCTAACATCAGTTAATCAGTTTATAATTATGTCTAATGTTAAGTGAACTGTAACATGGGTTCATGTTAATTTCAAATTAGCAGCGTTCTACAAAAGTTGCCCTGCTATACAGCAGTATAGTCCATGGATTCTCAGAATATATATATATTTCTTTTTATTCAATGCCTAGAGACATGGTGCATATATTAAGTATATATTAAGAAAATGCTTGAAAGAAGCAATTACACATTGCAGCAAAACCTGTATTTTTATTAGAGAATACCTGGCTATATATAGAATTATTAACTGCCATGTTTCACATATACAGCATCCTCTACATTATGATCTGTCTGGAATGCTGACCACAACTTTCAGGCTGCATGCCAAGCTGTTTTTGCTTACTGCAGCAGGTGAAATCGAATTCAACCGTCCTTGTTCCTCATTTCCCCCTTTTGAGACCCTTAAGGGATGAGATTTCCATCTCAAAAGAGGCATAGGCTGAACCGATAGTGAGTACTTGCTATAGCAGGAACATGCCGACACTCAGGTTAGCTATGTGAGAAGGGTCAAAGGACCAAGACAACTTATGTGTAGGATGATGGTAGCAATTATAAGAAACCCTTATTATCCTAAGACTAAAATGAGTTCACCCTCCAATTCACAATTACCCTTTCCTCACCTAATATCCTTCTATGAGATCTTGCTGTTTAGCTAGAGCTAGAAATTCATATTACATGCTACAGACTATAAGCACTTATACGGATAACTAGTTGGGAGCTTTACGAATGGTATCATAACTTTGGTCAGTATCCCAAACTGGGGAGAGTGGTGACAGAGATAAGGCAAACTACAATTCTTTGCAATATTATCTTCAAACACACAATGATAAAAGCTACTGCAATACAGCATGCAAATCCTATAATAAAATACATGAGTACCTTGTTCCCCATCTTCTAATCTGTTCCCCATAAAGATAGGAAAGACTTTAACCATTCTGGCTTAGCTAACCAGTCAGAGGGTAGATTGTAGTATTCGTTCAAATGCTTAGTCAGGTTAGGAATTGTAGGGGTATGGTCTGTAATTTCCACACAACACTGACGGCCATAAGTGGTTTGGAGAGTGTGGTAAAGGCCTTCTTGTGCCATTAAGAGCAAGTCCAGGGCTAATCTATGGTCTTGTAAGGTTTCTGTTATGGCACATTAGAGGGGCCATTAATTGTGTTGATGTGTAAACATATAAAAAATTCATTAAGAAGGGAGAAAAGGCTGAAAAACATTTGAAAGTCTTAGACTTGTGGGAGAAATGTCATGTGGCTAGGGAAGGGGAAAATGATAAGCCCCCATCATATCCGGAGGAACCATGCTCTGTTGCTAAATTTGTTGACTCAGGTAGGGAATCCTCTTATAATACCCTATACCCTTCCATTCCTGTGGCAGATGGGTATAGACCCATCCTGGAGACAATTTTGGTCCCAACAGAAGATTCTGCCCCAAGAATTGATTCTGGGAAAAAAGTTAATGTTCAGTCACAGTTAGAAGTTGAACTAGGTGGAGGAGCCCCATGGCTGCGCCTAATAGGTGCAGTACGAGCTGAGCCCCTTATGGACCCTGAACAGTATTTTTGGGAACAATATAGCCCAGTCAAAGCTAAATCTCCAGATTTACAGGAAGAAGATTCTGATAAGGAAATGGAGGAAGAAGTGAAATGTTCGCGTAAAGAAGGGAGCCAAGTTGAGGTGAATAATTTTTAAAAGGATAAGGACCAAGGGACAGGGCAGTCAATATCAGAGATCCCTGTCACATGGAAAATGAAGTTATGTAGTCATCAGCTAGATAAGAAACAGAGTTTTTTTCTCCGGACATGGGGCAATGGAAATGGCTCCGTTATTACCCCAGGACATAGTGGCAGAGAAAGAGCATACATATATTATTTCTTAGTCCCATGGTTAGACAATGTGGCAGGATGGATGGAATCTCTGGACTCGCAAATGACTCTCTTCCCCAGAGTCGATTCCTTCCAGCATTTAGACATGAACAATGCCCACCTGTGCATTTGTAGAGGATGGGGAGACCCACAGTGGGACTATGATTATATGGGGAAGGGTCTGGACGTATGGGAAAAGTCAAGGAGAACCCAATATGCAGATACCATTAATTTTTGGATAGAGAACACTGAATCAAGTGCAACCTCCCATCGTTTGACCCATGGCCCTTTATAGACTTGATTAACTTGATTACCCGCACTATCCAAAGGGGTGAATGGTTGGATAAATGCCTTCGAGAAGCAAACATCAGGTCATATGCTGTGTTTAGGAGATATAAAAGCCATTCTAGCCAAAACTCCAAGGTGTGACGTGGATTTTATCTTTAGATAATTAGGCTTGAGAACTATAACCTTGTTGGATACTACACATGATGGGGCTGCTTTCAACCCTTACCGGAATCAGATCTAGGGATCTTTAAGGATGTCTTTCCCCTCAATAAAGGATCTTACACTTTTGATGAATAAATGATGGGATGGTAGCACCAATATACAGGAATATCTCAATAAATTTCAGGAGGATTGGGAATGTCAAATGGAATCTAAATTTGATGAACTGGGAACCCTGCTCCATTCTATTAGACTTTCAAAAAAGTCTTTCAAAAAAGTTTCAAAAACACATTGCCAATAGAGGTTCAAAAGAAGTTACAGAATGTTGTGGGACTTGAAAGTAAGCCTTGTTCAGAGATTTTTGCCCATCTAACATACTTTGGTTGCCAACACATGGCAGATAAAGTAAAGCCCCAACAGGACTTGTTACATTACAAACCCGGCTATGCAGTTACAGCAAGTGAAAGATAAGGGACAAGTAAAGGGAACCAACAAGCATAAGGGTGATGAGTTGTCACCGGAGGACACCCCATTCAAAACTGTTTTGGAGCTTATGCAGTAATAAATTGGAGAGGTAAAAAAAGAGGTGGAGGAAATGGACGGGGGATGAGGTTGAGTGTAGATTGTTAGTCCTGTGGAAAATGGGGACATTATGCAAGTGAATGTAGGAATAATGGAAGTACAGAGAGGGGATAAAGTGGAAGAACGGGACAGATGTTTCCAAGATGGGATCTGGAAGAACAAATTTGCCATTATTGCGAGGAATCTAACCAATAACTATTGAGTATGATTACCTTAATGAAAGTCATTTCTGGAATCAGCTCTTACAGCTTTTGATGGAATAGTACGAGGTGCCCACACAGGGATAAGGAGGACAAACAAGAAGGGCTTGTATGCAAAAAAATGCTTGCATGCACTAGATAAAGAATATGGGTAGGGTGCAGTCATGAATAAAGGGTGTGTGAGTAAGAAAGAATAGGCACAAAATAGTGCAAAATGTAACTTGGCAGGGTGACAAAATGTGTACATGCAGAATGAAATGTACAGCTTGGCAAAATGACAAAATATACAGTACAAAAGTAGTAGAGAGGATCTTGGTAAGAAGTTCAGTTGGAGTCTGCTCTGCTGTCTTCCTTCCATGAGACACCAGCTTTTTAGTGATAGAGGATATAAAAATTCTTACTATTAGTGTATGGTGCGCTTAATAAAGAGATTTCCTATGTCGTCTATAGAAGTCTTTTTGTGACGTTTTCTCATGCAGTCCAGAGCAGCTAGTGCATGGTAAAGGGTTACCCAGGGATAAGCACCCAGTAAGGACAAACATTTAGCAACAAGGTCACTTGTTCACCAAGGCCGGACATTTAGGGGGTAATTTTGTAACATTGTGCATAAGTTACATGAGTTTTCAAAGTGGGCTTAATGTGCTCTTAAAAAATTATCTCAGCAAAACTATGTGCAAACAATTGCCCTACTATTTAATGCACCAAACCTGTCCAGACTCCAACCCCTGGAATACCTCCTAATTTTATGCACATATCAGTTGCCCGAGTTTCCAACGGCCATTTCAGTGAGTAAATCACTATTTGACCCACAGAAGTCCTTTTGAAAATTACCCTCACAAGGCACAGTGGCAGTCTTTATTGGTAGATTTACTGTAGAGAATTGATTTGTTCATGGACGTATTTTTACATAATATTTATTTAACCATTTGAGTAATAATAACTATCGTTCAAGAGGCTATACAAAAAATCTTAAAGATTTCCAAGGAAAACTGCACTTTTCCTTTCTCGCTGTCTCAGTGATATGCAGTTAAATACACAAGTTGCATATCCAGCAAAATGAGTTGGAGATTGTATATTATATCTTCTTCCTACAAAAAGAGAAGCATTGCCTTCCAAATCCAACTTGATTAGATTTAAAGCTAGAAGTAAAGTTAAATAGGATACATTTGTATAATTAAAGATTTTTACAGAATATTTTAATAACCTTTGCATTATGCATCACTTTGAAAATAGATTTTACTTTAATAAGCTTTTCTCTTCACTAGATTTATTAGACTTGGAAATAAACATCAGGACAAACTTTTAGCATTATGAGCTCCACTTTCTAAAATTACAGCATAACGTAGCACACAGATTGTGATGAGAGGATTATCTTAAAATAGTATTGGCACTAGATGTATAACACTATCTTTGACAAAATGTACAACTTTAGTTATAATGTCAGCCAAACACACTGGGGCTGATGTAACGAGCTGCACTGACCTTACCGAGGGTTTTAACTCCCTTTAAAGCACAGGTTTTTTTGGTGCTACCCTAATCCTGGTATGTAATAGGGGTTTTAGGGCCAGAAAAACTCATGCTATAAAATGCTTGGCAAGGTTAGTATGTCTCATGCTATTTGCAGAATAATAAGCCTTATTAGCTGTTACTCTCAATGCGAGGAGGCATGCTAAGGGAGGCGCTGTCTAGCACTATCTCACCACAGGAAATTGAACTCCTGGTCAGAGGCAGCAGTTAAATCCTGTGGTAAAGAGGAGAGTACACAAAACCTACTCTGTCCAGGCGAGTCCTCCCTCCCCTCCCAGGCAGGCAGGAAGGAGGGAGGAAGGATTCACTTGGCTCACCCCTAGGAAACCTCAGCGGTTGTAGTGTGGCCAGGTCTCCCCTCCCTCTCACCTTATAAAAAAAAATCAAGTGGGGTCCAGGTTGGCCCTCCTTCCCTCTCCTCTCACCATACTGGATATAACTCCCACCTCTGCAACCCTCAGCCCCCAGCCAGAGAAGGCTTTGTCTCCTCCAGCTGGACTGTTCTCTTTCTGGCAGCTGATTGATCCTTCTACTGTCACATGGCAGTGAAAGGACAGCCTTCTGAAAAGGAAATGTCCTTCCACTGACAGGTGACACTGGAGTGACCAATCAGCAGACAAGTAGTTACTATCTAACCATTAAATTCATCCGCACACCATAATTGGTTTAATTAAACTGAATACCTGCTCATATTATGTTATAGACCTGCTCCCCAGAGGGGAGGAGTTAGCAATCTGTTATGAATCTGGCTGCTGGATACTCCCGTAGAAGGAGGAGTTAACAAAATGTTAGCAATCACCCCGCCAGGGAAAGCTGAGTTAGCACTCTGTTACGGATCTTGCTAAGGAGTAGCAATCTGTTAGTGCTCTGCTCTTCTGGAGGGAAGGAGTAACAACTGTTATGCTTTGTTCCTGTAGAAAGATGAACCAGCAACCTGTATGGGAGGTGGACTGCTAGACACTGCTGGCGGTCACAGCTGGATTCAAGCTCGGCAAAGCACATAGGCTGAAGTTCTTCGATTGGTAATTGGACTCCTTAGTGAAGACATACTGCTGATGCTCAGGTGGGTAGAACTGGCAGCTCAAGTAACTGGTGGTGAGAATCAGGATTAGAGCAGTGTAGAGGATCAAAGGCACAAAAGTTCAGTAACTCCCGTCTAGGAGCGAGTCCTAAGACTGGGCAGAATCTTGGTGTTGCTTGGATAACTGACACACTCGAGTAGTCCCAGGCTGATGGTAGAGATGGACATCTTCTGGATGGCTTGTGAGCAAGCTGACAGTAGGTTACTTGGAAAGGCACACTTGGACCAGTACCTTTGCTTGGATGGTGAAGCTTGCAGTGGATTCCAGAAAAGAGGTCTCTGGCTTTGAACTCGAGGTGGTGAGCGAGTCAAGCACGTGGTCACAGGGAGTACTGAAGAAACTGAGCGGGAAGAGTGAAGGAATTTACTGGTTGAATGCGAAGAGATGATCGATGCTCCAGGCCCCACTGGATGGATGACCACAGATGGGGTGCAGGCGCCTCCTGCAGGTCGTCTGGAGAGGAGTGCCACAGGCTGGTGTGAAGTAGACATCTCTTGTAGGATGGTGAATTCTATGAACGAGATGCGCAGGATCTCCAGCAGAATCAGCTCTACGGAGCAGGAACCTCTTGCTGGTGAACAAGCATTCTCGGAGGGAAAAAATAAAAAATTCTGGACAAGATGGTCGTGCAGAGCAGGAACCAGGTGCTGCAGCTTGGAAGATGGTGGTGAACCTGGGTGCAGGCGCCTCCTGCAGGTCGTACAACAAGTGTACCCAGGTTAAACAAAGTCCCAAGAAGGCACTTGGTGGAAACGGGTGCTAGGCCTCTAGCGGTGTGGGAGAAAAAAAAGTTCAAGTAAGCTGGCGCCTCCAGCAGGTCGGTAGAACACAGCGAAGAAACTGGGACTGAAGTTTTTTTCTTTTAAAAAAAAATTCTTTAGGCAAGAAACTCCGGGACTTGGCACAGGCCCATCACAAGGACATGAACGCCAAACACATGGCCTTTGCAATCTGTTGTGGAGCGCTAGGAGAGCGATCCCACTTCCTGGGAGATGTGTGTCCTTGGGCCACGGTTCGACCCCAGAGGAACTCTGAAGAGGGCCGCGGGAGGCGTGGCATGCCCGAGCATGGGCTGGATGGGAGCAAGGCTGGAGTGATGACTGGGAAGACAGGCCCTCCTCCAGACCTGCACGCTTCGGAAGACCCAACAACGCAATGTTGGTCTTGTGAACAGTCCTCCGACCGTTCCCAGCCCTTTCTTCCTGCCGCAGGGTACGGCACGAAGCGGCAGGCCGGATGGAGGCCAGGGCAGCGAAGACTGGAACATGGAGATACTGACGAGACTTCAGGAACGATGAAGGCTCAGGCACAGACGTGGACTCAGGAATGAGGGGCTGGATGCATAGACGTGGACTCAGGCACAGACGTGGACTCAGGACGAGGTACTGGATGCACAGAGGTGGACTCAGGAACGAGGGCTGAAGGAAGACATGGGCACTGTCCCTCAGGGTGCCCTACTCAGGCCACCCGCGGGACTGAGTCACGGACCACCCTGTCCCATGCGCGCCCTACACAGCCCAGGAAGGCTGGTTGCGGACCACGCTGAGAACGGGAGAGCGCAGGGAAGAGGAAGCGGTGGTTTACTGCACTCCTGGCAGTTGAGGCAAGTTGCTGCACTCCTGGCAGCCGAAAGCTGGTGCTGCACTCCTGGCAGTCGAAGGCGAGTTGCTGCACACTGGCAGCCGAAGGCAGGTTAAAGCATCAGGGTCAGGAACAAACACTAAGGATACTGGAACAAGAGACAGACCTCAGGGCTGGAACATTGGCATCTGGAACAGCAGGTAACATCAGGACTGGAAAACGGACACTCGATCAAGAGACAGACCTTAGGGCTGGAACAGAAGGCGGACATCTGGACAAGACGAGGAGCTCCAACAAGTAACAGGAAACACAGGACCTTGCAGAAGTGCTGGAACACGGACGACTCCTGGAGCGACGGATCTCAGGAGTGACCAACTCCTTGCGAAGGCAAAGTTAGACTGGAAGCTGAGCCCTTTTGTAGGGCTGATGAGGACAACGCCCAGGGAGGGGTCAGCAGAGGGCCACACCTGGCTGGCCCTTGAAGAGGAGGAGAGAGGCACGCGCCCGCACCCAAGGAAGCTGGAGCGATGAGCTGGAAGCTGGTGGCGTCCTCAGCCACATGGAGGGCCAAAGGAAGCCAGCGGAGCAGCTATGGACGATGCTGGGTGAAGGCAGGTCGCAGGAGCAGCTCCCAGCCGCGAAGACGAAAGCAGGAAGGCTGAAGTGAAGAAACGCTGGCTGCAGGGAGAACAGAGAGCTGCAGGCACAGACGTTGTTCTCATCAGCCCGGGTCCTGCCGGGCGAGGACCCGGGCTGAAGCAGGCACCGGCAGGGACGGCCTCCCTGCCGGTTGAGGACCCCGGGATCGGGTGCAGCACGCCGGAGAGAAGCAGAAGCAGCCGCAGCTGTCCCAGCCACGTGGGAGAGCTCCCGATGGTCAGACCCTGCTGCGCAGGGCTGGAAGCAGCCGGGAAGGAGCCCGGAGACGGCGGCACGCCTGCCGCGGAGGCAGCAGCGTCAGCGGCCCGACTCGGCTGCATGGAGGTAAGAGCCTGCCCGCGCTCCTCGCGGGCAGGATCGCAACAGAATAGCCATTGCTATTAATTGCATCAGTAGCATGGGTGGTTCTTAGTGTTTGGGTAATTGCCAGGTTCTTGTGGCCTGGTTTGGCCACTGTTGGAAACAGGATGCTGGGCTTGATGGACCCTTGGTCTGACCCAGCATGGCAATTTCTTATGTTCTTATGTTTCATGTATCTTCAATTGAAACTTCTTAGGCAATATTCTTCTCCACAATAATTAACAGAAAATATTCTTTTACAATTATATGAAATTAAATAAATTGAAATCAGCACAAGTCTAGTTAATACCAATTTCACCAACCTTTAATTTGTCCAGCTTCCTCTCATGCTCACATTAAGGTGAATAAAGCCCTGTGTGCGCCAAAACTGGGAAATAGCACACAGATCAGGCCAGCCCTCGCCGAGCAGATTTTAAAAGCTGCCCGAGGATGTGCGTATCTTCCTCTGCGCGCATAAGTAAAAGGTTTTTAATTGGAGCAGAGCATGAGCATGGTCCGGGTGGGGCATGGGCATGTCGTGTCCTAGCCAAAAGATCTTCACATAAATACGTGCACATTCTTGCCTGTGCAGGGGTTCCCTGCTGCATAAATTTACTTCTGCTATGGATGGCGTGTAAGTAGTAAAAAAAAAAAATATATATATATAGAAATATCAACGGGGTTTTGTGTCGGGGCTAACAGGGAAGAAGGGTGGCTATAAAACTAGGGAGGGTTGCAAGTTCTATCCCTAAACTGGGAATGAAGTAAGAAAAATATCTCTGGTGTCAGCACGCGTCCCTTGTAAACTTTCCTCACTTATACGGTAGACATAGGATTTGCACGCACATGTGTACGTCCATTTAAAATTCTGTGCACATGTTCGCCCATTCAGGCTAATTTATAACATGTGCGCAGAGACGCACATGTGTGATAAAATGGATGCGGCTATGGGCCGATGAACGCACCACATGCGCGTCTGTGCATCAGTATTATAGTTACTGTCCCTGTGTCTTAGCATACGAGAAGTGAAACACCATTAACACTTCCACTTCTACACTAATGCATATTTGATGAATAAGACAGCACTATATTTTAATGAATCTGATTAAATAATTGAATACCATTCAATATCTGCATTCAGAACTTGAGGGTGTACTATTAGCCCTCACCAAGCACAGACCCGGACGCCCAGCCTTCTTTCCTTCTCCTGTATGTTTAGTATAAACAGCAAAATCTTGTAAATTACTGGGGTAGGCTCCAGGTGCCCTGTTCAGCCTTTCAGTGGGGACATTTGGTTCAGGCAGGGATTGGACCCTAGGCCCCAAGTTTAGAATAAGCCGAATCAACATCTTTTCCTCCTGGTCAAGGTTTGTTTCTGTTTTGGATCCCTGACAAGTACAGCAAGAAGTAATTTTAGCCAAGGCAAGGATCATGGGACATAGAGTTTATAAGGCTGTATTTCTTACATAGGTGGCCTTCCCATCAGGGAACCTAATGAACTAAATCCTTAATTGTGACCCTCAGCATCCAAGTGTGAAGGCAGGATTGAGCATACTGAAACCAATAATTAGCCAGCTCTACTAGTGAGTTAAGAGTTGTGAGAGAGAGCATTCTTTTACTGATTAAATAATAACATGGAAGATGACAGTGGATAAGGACCAGTTGGCCCACCCAGTATTGGCCTAGTTGTTTTCCTCTCTTGTTTTCTACCGCCTTGAATAGATAAGCATATACATTCCAATACTTTAAAATAGTACAAGTTCCCTCCCACTGGTTCACAATCCACATTATTTGACATGAACTGAGTGAACTTGTCTTGAAACTCTATCCAACTCTCTTTAATAATTGTCACAACTCTTGTATTTTAGCACCTGGACTCTCTGGGCTCATCGAATCCAGCCTGTTCTCTCTCATGTATGCCCTCTTTAAAACATATGGCTCAGGATTTTAAAAATTCCATCACAGCCATTCTTGCATTGCGTATAAAGTGTATTAATAATATTCATATCTATTTTATTACATCTAGAAGATGACCTTTGGACAACAGTAACTGACATGAAAGGAAGTTTTGGGGTTATTTAATAATGATTTTCTCCCACTTTGTGTCTATGGGAAAAATACTTAGGACTCTTTATTGTTTAAAATCATGATGACTAAATACAGTATGTAAATTCCCATAGTTTTGTTATTATATGCATATGCTGCTGAATATCAGAGAGTTAGGAATAACCAAAGCCTGTTGTTTCATAATCTGATTCATTGTGAACTCTCATACTGATAACGCACAATAATAAATGCAGTCTGCTATAATGTTTTAAGAGACAACATTCATCTCAATGTTGTAAAGATACTATTCCCCCAGAAACTAGTGAAAAATAATTTCAAGATTTTATATTTTTAGCACAAGACTATGTGGACATATCCATTTGGTTTAAGAAGCAGGTTAATATGAAAATATTGATTACTTTGAAAATCAGACCCTGTTTAGACTAGAGCTTAGAAGAACTGCATTAAACCTAAAATCATTAATGGTAACCTAAGGCAAATAGAATATAACTGTGTAATCAAATTAAAATGTTTTTATGTTTTAGAATTCTACATTGTTTTAATTTACAAATAGATGACATAGAGAGAGCTACTTTGTTAATAATGTTATCTATGATGTTTGGGTTGTACTTCAATTTAATTTCAATACTTTTTCTTTTTGTTCATAATTGTTTTCTTGGAAATGTATGAAGGTGAAAGACATGATAGCAGTAAAGGAAAATGCTCCTATTTCAGTGGGCTTCTAGTAAGGTAAGACATGATGATAGACCGAATAGTAAGCAATTCTCTTTTAAGAAAAAAAAAGACAGAGAAGGAGAATGGGAAGAAAAGAAAAGAGTGGGAAAGAGAAAAAGAAGAAAGACCAGGCAGAAAAGATACTGGGGTATAAAGTCTAAGTATATTGTTATTAAGAAAAATCATAGCAAAAAGTCTTTGAAAACTTCAGTAATCAGCATATGCTGACAGAAATAGACTTTTCCCTATGGTTTTACTAACATGGAGCTGGGTAGCTCATTATTTTGCTTTTATTTAGCATGTGACAGATGGAAGGAGAAAGGGTCAGAACCAACAGGGAGGTTGTCTTGATATCTCCATCTTCCACAATCTTTTAGATATTAAAAAAAAAAAAATGCAAGAAGACCATTAGGCACCAAAGTTAAGCATTTTGAAACCAGATGATAGCTTATTTTCAAGAATAAGTGATTCAGATTTCTGAGGCATTTTTGTTACCCATAATCCCCCTGAAGCAGAGCAAATGTATTTTTCTATATTCCATGATGATTCCATATGAATGAGGGTTACACATAAAGCTTTATTTAAGAAAGGCATGTCGTACATTCTCCATGTACAAGCAGGACATATATCAGCCACAGAAATGGGTGACATCATCTGATGGCACCAAGATGGATAGCTCTCTCAAAGTTCCAAAAGACCAAAAGGGTCTTTCTGAGAATGCACTGGTGGTCCTTGCACCACTGCACACAAGGTTTCTCGATCTTTTTCCTTCCAGTAGCACAAAAGGACAGGTTATTGTGCGCTCTATTCTAAGCCACTCATTGTTTTTCCCATTTCAGGTTTCTTTGTTTTTAATTTTATAATTTTAATTTTATTTTGTTTTTCAATCACAAGCTTCCTAAAAAAAAAAAAAAAAGATAGAAAAATAATTTTGTCTTCAAGTCTGAATTTGATTTAACATCACTCCTCTTCAACCTGGCAGAGAATAAACCAGGGTTCAAAAGTGTCTCCATCACTCTTCAAAGATGACTCTCTTGAATCAGCATGACCACTGTGTCTGTTGTTTAGATTCTGATGTCTACATTCTGCCCTAAGTGTGCAGTGTGTGAATATGTCACCAAGGGCTATTAAATCAAGAGGTTATACCTTAAAGGAGGGCTTTTTTTGTTTTTTTTAATCTCCTGAGGTGTCCACCTCAACAGTTAAGGTAACACATTCTATGCTCCAGAACCAAAAAAGGCATAATCCTCACATGATCAGTGCCAGTGTGTGAGCGAGAGTGAGTGTGTGTGTGTAGGTGCATGAGAATGTGTGAGAAAGAGAGCATGTGTGTATGAGCAGCAGCTCATACACACATATATATATATATATATATATATGTAAGAGAGGGCGAATGTTTGTGCACCACAATCCCACTAATCCACGACGATTTCAGGATGACTGGAAATTTAAAATTCCCAGGTATGGAGAGCATGAATTTTTTAAATCTTTATTAGTTTTATTTTTTGTGTTTGATGTGTCTGCTTTTTTGAAATATTTTATTGGTGTTTGGGAAATTAAAAAAAAAAAATTGTATATGAGAGTTTAGTTATTGGATCTTCTGTTTTTCAACTGTTTTTTTTAAATATTCTTCTTATTGGTATGTTTTACTACTATGATTATATTTTTTATATTTCTTGATTTTTATAGTTTGATGCTTGAGGAATGGTGATGGTTCTGTTTTGCCATTGTTACACTGCATAGAAATAGCAAGCCTGTGTGTGTGTGTGTGTGTGTGAGAGCCTGCATGTGTCTATGAGAGAGAGAGAGAGAGCCTGCATGTCTGTGAAATTGAGAGTGTATGTGAGAACCTGTGTATGTGAAGGAGAGGAAAGTGTGACATTTTTTGACAGTTTTGACATTTTTTCTTTTCATTAGTTTATTTTTAATATTATGAATGATGTTTTGAATTTCTGGATTTTATTGCTTGATCTTTGTACATAACACAGGCAGACCTATGCAAACACAAAATAGAGAGATCATAAAGTATAAATAGAAACTTGCTGACAAAAAATAAACTGGAAACCACAACAAGCCCAACTGTAACAACGGAAAAACACAATCTTCCCACTCCCACCCCCTCACATTGGGGGCATTCATGCCGCTGAAGGCACACTCCTGCACCAGCCTCCCTTCGCAGCCCCTTCCCCCCCCCCCCCCTCCCCTCACAGCAAATGCCGCTCTTATTTTTAAACATTGAGGCCACACTTGTTTACCTGGCCTCCAGAGCTCCAATTTAAAATATATATATATATATGCCCATGCCTCCACGTGTCCACAACAATGGGACAACCATGGGGCCTCCTCTGTTTAAAAAATTGGGCCTACATCATCAGGCTATTATTAAAATAAAATCTGGCCAGCATCCCCAACAGGGCTTTCACTTATCAATTTTTTTAAGTTGGGCCAAATGACATCAGGCCTACATTATCAGACCCACCGCAGACAGCCCAGGGAAGGAGGGTTTCAGGTACCATGGACCCCAGGGACAGCACCAGGGCCCAGGTAATTCATTATTTATATATATTTTCACCTTGTTTACATTTATAAATACGTGTGTGGTGAGAGCAGGGGGAGCATGGGCACAAGACTGTAAACTTTGACTAGGGTCCTAATGCCCTTGCCCAGCCCAAAGAGAGTGTGCCACAAAAAGACCTTCACCATTCACCCATCTCCCACTTCTCCAAGAAAAAATGTTGGGGAAAAGGTAGGAGGCAGATCTGAGGGTTCCTGGGAGTATGTCAGGGTTGCCAGCTTCGTAGAAACACTATCACTGACACTCTACCTGCTACTCTTCTGGAAACCTTGACTCCTGCTTTCCTCCTGCAGCATTTCAAATCATCAAAAGGGCCAGACCCCCTTTGCTCTTCTTGATGATTTTATCTCTACCATGCTTTAAAGGAGAGTGGGAGAGTTGGGGGAGCACCATCTCATCCCTCGCCTCAGGCACCAGATTGCTTTGAGCTGCCCCTGTCTCCTAGCATCCAGAAAATTCTCAACAAGATCATTTTTTTTAAATTAATTTCACCAATATAACAATACAATAAATAACATCTTGATACGAAAAATAGAGAGAGCTTTGAGAAAACTTAGAGTACATAAGTCATCAATTACAAATCGAGGAAAAAATATTGCTCTCTCATACAAGTCCTCAATAGAGGGGACCTAATACCACAACTGCAGGAATAATTTTACTGTCAATACAGAAAAAGAAAAACCTGCACTACGTAGAGCAAAATTACAGTATTCAACTTCAAATACCAGATTTTACACTTGCTCAGTCATAATCGGAGAAGTACTTAGAGGAACTACTTTATCTGACAGAAAAGAGGAAAGCTGGTTTGGGGCAAAAAAGATATATGAAAGGCCTTGATATCTTATAGTGCACGTGCAAGGAAATTTAAGGACAAATAATGCTCCAATCTCAGTTACTTTAGGCTTTAACAAAAGAAATTGTTTTCTTCTTCTCTGCATCGGTCTGGATAGATCTGGGAACACACTGTACCGAAAGAACATTCTCAATGTCCATTGTTTATCCACTTCTAAAAGGAAGGAAACCACTAAAGTTGCAGGGGTAACAACATTTTTCTGGGATGTTTCTAATATTTCAGTCAGATTCATTACAGATGGTTTAGCTGGTGTCAGAACCTGAACTCCCTTCTGATCTTGTAAGTCCTTCTTCTTAAAGGGTGGAATGTAGAAAACCCTTCGAAGTAAGAGGGAGGGCCTGCTCAGGAATCTTTAATTTTTCCATCATGTATTTTTTCCACATCTCCTTAGGAGGAGTATATTGATCCTTAGGAAAGTTTATAAAGCGAAGATTCTTTGCTCTAAGCTGGTTTTCCAACTGCTCCATCCTCACAGAAAGCATCTGATTTTCTTTAATCAAAGAAATATGCATTGAGGATTTTTCCTTTATTGCCTCTTCCATTGAATCAATTGATTTCTTGCTTCTCATCACTTCTTTTTCCACCATATTTAGCCGATTACCAAAGTTCCCCATAAACATACACAGGTGCCATTTGATTGTATATATTAGTGTTCAAAACTTGTATTGCTTCCCATATCGATTTAAAGAAATCTCGGCAGGTCTTACCAGGTCTATTTTGTTGATCTCTGGAAATGGAAGTGCTTCTCCAACTAAAGGCTGAGGCCTCATGTTACTGGCATCATCTCCGGTTCCCAGCTGGGAGGTGTAGAAGTCTGTTTTAACTTCAGCACATCCTTCCTCAACCCCAATTGTACCGAAGACCGTTTCAGATCTCAGCTGATCCAAAAATCTATCCTTAGCTGGATTCACCGGAGCCACCCGATTCACCGGGGACAGAGTTGTTCGTAGTTCAAGGGAGGTATTGGGTAACACTTTCTCCCGATGTTCTCCCAGCGAGCCTTCTCCCAGTTCCAATTCTCTCTGTCGGACGTGGGCATCCATTGGGCCCAAAATCGCTGAAGCAGATGCAGGCAAGGCTTCTCTTTCCCTCGCCCGCCATTTTCTCACGGAATGAGGCATTGAGGTAAGAAACTCAGCAGGACCAGGACGGACCGCTCTCACGTTCAGCATGCAGGGTCGACCATCTTAGGTCCCCAACAAGATCTTATAACTTCAAATGGAAAAGAGTCTCTGTTCTACAACAAGACCCATTTACTATTCTTGTTTCCATGTTACTTCAATACCTGTGTAACCTCATGATTCAGTGCATAAAATGATTGAATGAGACTTCCAGTGTTGGTAGTGGTCATCCCTTCCAAATTTATAATGTTCTTAGCATGGTCATGCAGATGTTAACGTGGACCTTATGGTGACAGCATGATGTAACATGACCCTATTTTCACTTGTACTGTAAGGATAGGGATGAAACTCCCTCACTCTCCCCTCCATGATCTCTGACTCCATCCATAGGAATAGGCTGGCATAATAATGGAGATGACACACACCCAATTCCAAACACAACAGCAACTATATTGTCTGAAATATCCAGCTAGCCAAAACTATACAGCTGGATGAGAAGGTGCTTCACATAGATGCTGGGCAAGTCAGGATTCATGGACTTTCAAAACAGTGAAATGTACAAGTTTTTCCCACCAGAAGGGTCAACCAGTTATCCTCACCCACTGTCTTTTTTCTCTCTCAGCCAGAAGGGAAGCTGAGAATTTCAAACCTATCCATATCAAAAGCCTCATCCAATGGGCACCAGTTATATAATCATACTCCCCATTTCCACATTCTTCACCTCCCAATCCTCTTAGTGCAAGTTTCCCAGGTCACTGCGCATCAAGGACATCTTGGGCATACCTTTACGTGAGCTCACCCCCACTTATGCTCCTACTCTGAACATCTCTTGGGCAATTTCTCTGGGGGAGGAAAAAAGACCACTCCACACACAGGCCCTGGCCTCTCAGTTTTGCCACTCCAGTAAACTCCTCGGTGGAAGTAGAAAACCCCTCCTTTCTCTCTGTGCTGGTTCTCTGGACCTCAGCACATCAAAGGATTCCCTGGGCAAATCCCACTTTTGTGACTCACCCCACTCCTACGCTTCTCCTGGAGGGAAGAAGACCCACTTCACAACCACTGTCTCGTGCTTCTCTACGCAGAGCGGGGAGTGTGAGGCTTGGCCAATCAGGAGGTACTCCGGAGGGCAACCCCGAGGGGAGGAGCTGCACAGCGTAGGATGATGATGTAACGCCATAGGCCAACCCACAGGACAGGTAAGCCCGAGCTGAGCCTCTGGTGATGACGTAGCACCGCCCTGAGGAGCGGGGAAATGTTGGCAGTCTCGATATAGTACGTAGGCACAACCCCAAAGAGTGGGAAAGCGTGCAGAAAAGCCGGAAGGTGCTACCCCAAGGAGCGGGGAAGCTCTGATGATCACTGTAAAACGTAAATGCAGTCCCAAGGAGCAGGAGGCACAGACAGTCTTGTTAAGGTTGCTAGCGCAACCCTGAGGAGTGGGGAAGCCCCTCTGTAGAACTCATGGATAGCTGAGATGTCCCAGAGGTAGTCCTGAGGAACAGGAGGCCTTGTAGGTTAGAACCCAGGAGACACAGAGCCAGCCCGAGGAACAGGGTAGGCGTGGAGAGTGAGTCCCCAATGTGTGAACTGGCCCCAGAGGAGCGGGTACTAGACAGGGTCCAAGGCACGAAACGTAGTCTCAGGAACTCATAGGCAGTAGTTGAAGACGTACGGAACTTGTTGCCAAGTCACTAGCTGAGGGCAAAGGTGGAGTTTAAATACACCGGTCTGATGATGTCATCAACTGGAGATGCCCCCGAGGTTCCCGCCGATGAGGCTTCAAAGGAGGGCCCGGTGGCACGTGCATGCCCAGGAAGGCCCAAAGTCAAGGAAGGCAGTGGTGGCGGCATTTAGACTGCTACGAGGAGTCCCGGGGAATGCGGCGGTGAAAGCTGGCCTGAGCCGCGAGCAGCCCCGGGGAGGGCAGGAAAGCAAAGCAGGAAGTAAGTACATGCAGTCATAACACCCTTCAGCTATCACATAGGTCAAGTCCCAGCATTCAAAGTAGGGAGCCCTGGTTTGCTACAGTCAAAGCCCTAGGTCCTGTGTATTAGACGTGAGCTCACTTATTTCTCAGTCAGTTGGTCTGTCCTCTAGAGCGTATGCTCCCAACCCCCAAGTCCAGCCAGGCAAAGGGACAAAAGAAAGGAAAAGAAAACAGAATCTTTTAATTATTGTTCCTGCTAAGACTCAGATATTATTTGTCACAGATACTTAGCTAAAGAAGGCAGTAAAATGAAGAGGGAAACTCGCAATCTTAGCCAGTTGTCCTCCTTGCTGGCATCCTTTCCACACATATAGCAACTTCCAGACACCCAGTCCATTTCCACAGAAGAGGAAATAAATGTCCCTAGCCTACTGCTTTCATGCAGGCCTCCACATACTCAGCGGGCTGGTGTCGCACCCTTAAACTTACAGCTCAGTTTATTAGAGGAAAAAACCCACAACTGTTCTAGCCTGTTCTCCTTCACAGGCTCTTGCACTCAAGCTGGACCCTTGCCAGACCCTTGAAGGTTCAGCTCACTTCAGTTCAGTACAGCAAACAAAGCAGTCCCTTTTTATCCACAGGGAAAAAACTCAGTCGCTGCTCTCTACAGCTGTGCTTTCTACTGGAGGCTTACTGGGCTCCTTTGTCATACCTCACCCAGTTGCCTCTTGCCCCAGGTCGTCTGCTCTTCATTTCAGAGCAATAGGCATAGAATTAGTCCTTCCCTTCCTCTCCACTGAACTCTACCCCAGGCCTCTTTGCTCTTCTTGCCTGCTCCTCAGCCTAACATCTTCCTGCACACTTGAAGGACGGGAGCAAACTCCATTTGCTGCATATTTGTGTCTTTACCTTGTCTGGGTGTTCCAAACTGAATAAAAATCCAGTTACAAGCAGCATATCATGAACATTTCAAAGGTCTTCCTATTTCTCAACAACCTGCAGTTGCAAGATTCATGAAAGCCCTATCTTATCTTAAACATCTCCAAAAAGATCTCTTGAACCCTTGGATAGAAATGTAGATCTGGCTCAGCTCATAAAACCACCATTTGAACCTTTGGCCAAAGCAGAACTGAAGTTTCTCTCTTGGAAAGTTTTATTCTTAGTCTCTGGGCAGTCAGAACTGCTATTAAGTGAGCTACGAGTCTTGGTATTATACTCTCCCTATATTCAGATTTGCCATTAGTAGTAGTTTCAAAAACTGATCCAAAATGTCTACCAAAAGCTTTCTCTCAGTTTTATTTAAATCAATCTATTGTCTTGCCAACATTCTTTCTAAGGTTGCCTGCCAATAAAAGCGAACAGGCTCTTCAGCCCTCAGACTGCAGAAGAACTTTCTGTTTATAAAGAACATGCTCTTACAGAAAACCTTCACATCTTTTGTTGCTTTCAACCAAGAAATCAGAGTTCTTCAGTTACAAAGAGAGCTCTTTCAACTTGGATATCTGATTGCATCTCCTACTGTTGTAATCACTCAGGACAGGATCTTCAGGGTAAAGTGAAAGCCCATCAAGTCAAGGCTACGGCAGCTTCCTTAGTACATCTTTGCTCTGCCTCCATAGGAAATATAAGTAGGTCTGCCAATTGGTCTTGAATTCATACTTTTTATTGCTCATTACTGCCTAGAATGCGCTTCATATCAAGATAGCAGTTTTGGATCGGCAGTTCTAAAGAGTTTATTCAATTGATTCTTTCAACAATCCCTTCAGCTTCTGGCATTATACGAGTTACATGTTCTTCTATAAAGTGTAAGGATAAGAATTATTCCATGCAAACCCTTAGCTTGAGAGTCCACATTTGTGTGGCTGATACTTGTCCTGCTTGTCCATAGAGAAAGCAAATTTGATCGCCTGCAACAAATGTTCTTGGTGGATGGCAGGACAAATCAGCCTCAAAATCCCATCCTTCTTCCCTTAGAGTTGAAGGTCAGCTTGCTTCAAAGACTGAAGAAATTTGCACAGTGGCAGATGAGTGGGAAGGCTCTCGGATGTTCAGAAAGACCTATCCATCTTGGCGCCATCGGATTACATCACTCACTTGTGTGCCTGTTTTATCCTGCTGTCTACGAAGAACACTTGTTACAGGTGAGCAACTTTGCTTTCTTGTCCATGTTATTTTGTTTCGTTTCAGAAAATATATTTTGTTAGTAGATACTTAATAGTTTATTATAAATATTGGGAAAACTGGGAGTGGGCACTAGCCCTTTGCAGAGCAAACTAGGTCCATACCTGTATTTATTTAGGAAAACAATAATTCAATAAAAAAGAATCTGGACTTAACTGTGTTCTAAAATTATTCTAAAAGCATATTCATTTCAGAGTTGTTTAGAACAATATTCTGACAAGGATTTTGTTAACCAACTATACAGAATAGTTTAATGTATTATGTGATTCTGCTTCAGTTCAAGGTTGTTATAGGTAACAAAACCTTTCATAAACAAGTATTAAATATGCCTGTATGCAGAGTGTTCTCTAATCTAAGTAAAAAATAAAAAGATTCTTTATTGCTGCGATACTAGTTCCACAGGGAAAAAGTGAGGTGGTACATAGTTTGCCTTCATAATGCTTAAGATCCATTCAATTTTCCCTGTGAAATCAGGGACTTAATAGTAAACCATCCTTCCAGAAGTTGTATTTCGCAAACTGAATGATAAAATAAAATGGTAATAATAATAATAATAAAAGCTGAGGGGTCTCTCCTGTGTACAGCTGTGAGTTGTAGTATTCATTGTGACTCCCATCTCATGCACAATAAGCCCAACCCTCACCCCAAACTTTGCCCTCCATCCTCTCCCACCCCTTCAGCTTATCCTTGCAGGTCCCTGGAGTATTTCTATAGGAACATGAAAATTCTGCCAGTACCACCCTGGAATGTATTGGAAGTAAAATGAAGTAGGAGGAAACTGCTGATTTAAAAAAAAGAAATCATAATTAAACTTTCCATTTACATTGTTTTGCTGGTAAAATTGTACTTATAGGAAGAGTTAACTAAAACATTTTATAGTATTAATGAATGATTATATATATATTATATTGGCACTACTGAAATGTATTTTATGGTGCTAGAACAGAACAGATGACATCAATAACTACTCCTATGTTTTAAATGACTTTTATTACTGGGGGAATTCTGCGCAAAAAAATTTAAATTCTGCACACAAAATTCTGCATAATTTATATTGGGTCAAAATAACACAATATTAGGGATGTGAATCGGGCTTCGGACAATTGAAAATATCGTCGATATTTTCAAAATCATCTGAAATCGGGGGCTCCCCTGAAACGATAGGAAAACTCCACGATATTGTTCGTGGGGGTTCTCTTAACGTTTTGGGGGAGGGCAGGAAAAACGGCACACAAAAATAACCCTACATCCACCCCGACCCTTTAAAATTAATCCCTTTGCTTCCCCCACCCTCCCGACCCCCCCCAAAAAAACATTTTACAGGTACCTGGTGGTCCAGTGGGGGTCCGGGAGCGATCTCCCGCTCCTGGGCCGTCACTGCCACTAATCAAAATGGCGCCGATGGCCCTTTGCCCTTACCATCTGACAGGGTATCCGTGCCATTGGCTGGCCCCTGTCACAGGGTAGGAGCACTGGATGGCCCGCGCCATTTTTAAAGATAGCGCCAGCCATCCAGTGCTCCCTCCATGTGACAGTGGCCGGCCAATGGCATGGATACCCTGTCACATGGTAAGGGCAAAGGCCATCGGCGCCATTTTTATTAGTGGCAGCCGACGGCCCGAGAGCGGGAGATTGCTCCCGGGACCCCCACTGGACCACCAGGTACCTGTAAAATGTTTTTAGGGGGGGTCGGGAGAGTGGGGGAAGCAAAGGGATTAGTTTTAAAGGGTTGGGGTGGGTTTTTTGTTTATCGGCTCGGGCGCAGCCAATAAACAAAACCGCGATCGGGCCCGATGAAAAAAACCCCACATGTGAATCCGAACCGGAATCCGAACCAATTCCGGTTCCGATTCACATCTCTACACAATATACATGATAGTCTAAGTAATTAATTTAAAATGTAATACAGAAAATGTTATTACTTAAAAATGCAGAGTTTTAAATATTTTAAGCAGAATTTCCCTAGAAGTTCACTGTAAGAGTGTTTCTTCCACCCTCTCTCCCTACTCCTCTGGCCAGTCTCCTTTCCCGTTACCCTCTCAAGCCTCAGCTCCTCCAGCACTCTCTTCCCCCTCTAGGCTCAATCCCTTCCACTCTATATCCACTCCCAGAGTTTGACCCCTCTCTCAAAACTGCCCCGCACACAGGCTCCCTCTGACCCTCTCTCTTTCTCTCTCTCTCTCACACACACACACAGGCTCCCTCTCTCTACTGCACATACACACCCCTCATACAGGCTCCCTACTCTTGCTCTCTCATGCACACATACTCTCATACAGACTTACCCTCTCTCTCACACACCCCTCATTCAGGTTCCCTCTCTCTCTCGCATACATACTCCCTGACAGAGGTTCCCTCCCTCTCTTGAGCAAACACACCCACACAGACTCTTTCTTTCATGAATATACCCTCTTAGAGGCTACCTATGTCTCTCTCTCTCATACACCCCTGCATACTGGGTCCATCTCTCACTCACTCCCCTACACATAGGCTCTCTCTCACATACACACATACACATCCCTTCACATAGGCTCTCTGTCTTAATCATACACACACCCGCACACAAACAAGCACCCTCACATACACACAATCCCTTTTTCCACACACACCAGCTCCAGATCTCTCACACAAACACACACTCCTTTACAATCCCCTCACACAGGCTCGCTCTCTCTAGCACCCTCACCCATGCACCCTCACACATGCTCTCTCTCACTCCCCAGGCTTGCAGTCTTACACACACATACACACACTCTCACCGAGGTCTGATCCATCTTTGCCACGAGCAGGACGGCCTCTGCTCATGGCACACTAGGCCTGTTCATCTTTGCTGGGAGCGGAGGCCGTCCTGCTCACAGCAAGCCAGGCCTGCTCCTTCTTTGCCACGAGTGGGACAGCCTCTGCAGTTGGCATGCCAGGCCTGCTCCTTCTTTGCCATGAATGGGACAGCCTCTGCGCGCAGCATGCCATGCCTGCTTCTTCTTTGCCGCGAGTGGACGGCCTCTGCTCACGGTACGCCAGGCCTGTTCCTTCTTTGCCGTGAGTGGGACAGCCTCTGCTCACGGCATGCTGGGGCCTATTCCATGTTCGCTGAGAGTGGAGGTTGTCCAACTCATGGCGAAGAAGGAGCAGGCCCTGGCTTGCAGCACGCAGGTCCTACCAAATTCTGTGCAGCTGAGCAGGAGGGGAATTCTGCGCTCTGCATAGCGCAGAATTCCCACAGGACTAGACTTTGTTTATTTTATACTGTATATGCACTGAAAATTAAACTCAGATTAATAATGGTGTCCTTAAAGAATTACTGGGTGACATTGTTTTAACTTTTCACTCTAAATAAGTGTCTTTAAATTTTGATAGGAAGGGAAATTATCTTGAATTTGTAGCCAATAGGGACTTGGGACTATTTAATTTATATTCTGCCTTTCACTAGTACAGGGGTTTTCAACTCCAGTCCACAAGGATCGCAAATAACATAGAAACATAGAAATAACGGCAGAAATAGACCAAACAGCCCATCCAGTCTGCCCAACAAGCTCCCACACTTATTTTCCCATACTTAGCTGTTTCACCAACCACGAAGCTCAGTGCCCTTGTTGGTAACTGCTTGATTTGAATTTCCTGCCACTCCCTGCCATTGATGCAGAGGGTAATGTTGGAGTTGCTTCAAAGATGAATCATAAGGCTTAATGGTTAAGGGTAGTAACTGCCGCATCAAGCAAGTTACCCCGATGCTTGTTTACCCAGACTGCACAGATCAATGCCTTGTTGGATGTTGTCTGAATGTAAATCCTCTTTTCCACTTGCCCCCTGCCGTTGAAGCAGAGAGCAACGCTGTATATTCATTCAAAGTGAAGTATCAGGCATAATTGGTTTAGGGTAGTAACCGCCGCAATAAGCAAGCTACCCCCATGCTTATTTGTTTACCCAGACTATGTAATTCAGTATTTGTTGGTTGTTGCCTGAATGCAAATCCTCTTTTCCACATTTCCCCGTGTGAAGGCTTATTGAGTAAGGGTGGTCTTTACGAATTTATTTATATGTAGTTGTCTTTATTTGTGTTGTTTTTATTATGTATGTAAATTTTGTATATCGCTTAGACCTAACAGTGTTAAGCGATTAATAAATTTTATAAAATGAAAAAAAAAAAATGGTAATCACCAGGTAGTAGCCACCAATCCAGCAAGCCACCCCCATGGCTCTTCTCTTCATTCCCATTCTCTAGCCTTTATGGATCCACAGTGTATATCCCATGCCCCTTTGAAATCCTTCACAATTTTAGTCTTCACGCTCCAGAAGGGCATTCCAGGCATCCACCACCCTCTCCGTGAAGAAATACTTCCTGACATTAGTTCTAAGTCTTCCTCCCTGAGGTTTCAAATCGTGACCCCTAGTTCTACTGATTTTTTTCCAACAGAAAAGGTTTGTTGTTGACCATGGATCATTAAAACCTTTCAAGTATCTGAAAGTCTGTATCATATCACCCCTGCTCCTCCTCTCCTCCAGGGTATACATATTAGGGATGTGAATCGTTTTTCAACGATTAAAATTATCGTCCGATAATGTTTATATCGTCTTAAATCGTTATAGAACACGATACAATAGAAATTCTAACGATTTATCGTTAAAAATCGTTAAATCGTGTTAGTGCGCACTAACTCGAGTTAGTGCGCACTAACTCCCCGTTAGTGCACACTAACTCGATTTAGTGCGCACTAACTGAAAATGATACAAATAAACACTTTCCAGGTCACTGAAGGTCAGTTAGGAATGAATATGTGTTCCTATTGGCTGGCTGCCCTCTTATCTATTGATATTACCAAGGTTACCACTGAGGTGATGGTTGGGGGGATGGGAAATGGAACTGGAAACTAACGAACACCAACAGAAAATGAAACAAAGTGTTCACACTTCCCAGGTCAGTAAAGGTCACTTAGGAATGAATATGTATGTATGTATTCCTATTGGCTGACTGTGCTCTTATCTATTGATGTTACCAATATGGTTGGGGGGGATGTGAAATGGAAACAGTTGGAAGCTTGACAAAAAAAGTAATGTAATGATCAGCACTCACGTGACTAGAACTTGTTTGTTTATTATTTTTGTTAGCAGGCACCTGAAATGCTAGTGCATGTTGAATTTGCCAATCACTGTGCATTTTAGAAAGGTGGTCCTGGCTGGAACTGTACACAGTTCAAATATATGTAATTGATTGTTGGTAAGTGTATTTTTTAAGTAGCCACACTGGCACCAGTATGTTTACTTTTCCTCCTACTTAACTCACTAGCTCAGCTTTGTAAGAAGGGCTTCTCTGCTTGTGTGTTGTTTTTGTTTGGTGTGAGGAGAGCAGAAACATCAGATCTTTATTCAATCTACTACAGTCATCTCTTACAGTGCCCTATCCCTATTAATACCAGGAGTGTTGTGATCTTCCTGCACACAGTGCCCTAACCCTGATACCAGTCTGAGACAGCTCCCTCCCTGCATTACTAGTGAGAGGCTGGCTTCACAGACAGGGGGGAGCTGCCTGACCCTCACTCCTGACTTCCCCCATGTCCCAGCTAGTGAATGGTGTGTGGGTGAGGGGGGGGGGGAGGATGGTGAAGTCTGAGACAGCTCCCTCCCTGCATTACTAGTGAGAGGCTGGCTTCACAGACAGGGGGGAGCTGCCTGACCCTCACTCCTGACTTCCCCCATGTCCCAGCTAGTGAATGGTGTGTGGGTGAGGGGGGGGGGGAGGATGGTGAAGTCTGAGACAGCTCCCTCCCTGCATTACTAGTGAGAGGCTGGC
The DNA here is from genome assembly GCF_901001135.1 of Rhinatrema bivittatum. Taxonomy (NCBI): domain Eukaryota; kingdom Metazoa; phylum Chordata; class Amphibia; order Gymnophiona; family Rhinatrematidae; genus Rhinatrema; species Rhinatrema bivittatum. The sequence continues at coordinate 98,829,080 of NC_042623.1, forward strand.
TTCACAGACAGGGGGGAGCTGCCTGACCCTCACTCCTGACTTCCCCCATGTCCCAGCTAGTGAATGGTGTGTGGGTGAGGGGGGGGGGGAGGATGGTGAAGTCTGAGACAGCTCCCTCCCTGCATTACTAGTGAGAGGCTGGCTTCGCAGACAGGGGGGAGCTGCCTGACCCTCACTCCTGACTTCCCCCATGTCCCAGCTAGTGAATGGTGTGTGGGTGAGGGGGGGGGGGGAGGATGGTGAAGTCTGAGACAGCTCCCTCCCTGCATTACTAGTGAGAGGCTGGCTTCACAGACAGGGGGGGAGCTGCCTGACCCTCACTCCTGACTTCCCCCATGTCCCAGCTAGTGAATGGTGTGTGGGTGAGGGGGGGGGGGAGGATGGTGAAGTCTGAGACAGCTCCCTCCCTGCATTACTAGTGAGAGGCTGGCTTCACAGACAGGGGGGAGCTGCCTGTCCCTCACTCCTGACTTCCCCCATGTCCCAGCTAGTGAATGGTGTGTGGGTGAGGGGGGGGGGGGTGGATGGTGAAGTCTGAGACAGCTCCCTCCCTGCATTACTAGTGAGAGGCTGGCTTCACAGACAGGGGGGAGCTGCCTGACCCTCACTCCTGACTTCCCCCATGTCCCAGCTAGTGAATGGTGTGTGGGTGAGGGGGGGGGGGAGGATGGTGAAGTCTGAGACAGCTCCCTCCCTGCATTACTAGTGAGAGGCTGGCTTTGCAGACAGGGGGAGCTGCCTGACCCTCACTCCTGACTTCCCCCATGTCCCAGCTAGTGAATGGTGTGTGGGTGAGGGGGGGGGGGAGGATGGTGAAGTCTGAGACAGCTCCCTCCCTGCATTACTAGTGAGAGGCTGGCTTCACAGACAGGGGGGAGCTGCCTGACCCTCACTCCTGACTTCCCCCATGTCCCAGCTAGTGAATGGTGTGTGGGTGAGGGGGGGGGGAGGATGGTGAAGTCTGAGACAGCTCCCTCCCTGCATTACTAGTGAGAGGCTGGCTTCACAGACAGGGGGGAGCTGCCTGTCCCTCACTCCTGACTTCCCCCATGTCCCAGCTAGTGAATGGTGTGTGGGTGAGGGGGGGGGGGTGGATGGTGAAGTCTGAGACAGCTCCCTCCCTGCATTACTAGTGAGAGGCTGGCTTCACAGACAGGGGGGAGCTGCCTGACCCTCACTCCTGACTTCCCCCATGTCCCAGCTAGTGAATGGTGTGTGGGTAAGGGGGGGGGGGGAGGATGGTGAAGTCTGAGACAGCTCCCTCCCTGCATTACTAGTGAGAGGCTGGCTTCACAGACAGGGGGGAGCTGCCTGACCCTCACTCCTCCGGGGTATTGTGATCTTCCTGCACACAGTGCCCTATCCCTGATACCAGGGGTGTTGTGATCTTCCTGCATGCAGTGCCCTATCCCTATTAATACCAGGAGTGTTGTGATCTTCCTGCATGCAGTGCCCTATCCCTATTAATACCAGGAGTGTTGTGATCTTCCTGCATGCAGTGCCCTATCCCTGATATCGGGATGTGTGCAAGAAGATCACAACACCCCCGGTATCAGGAATAGGGCACTGTGTGCAGGAAGATCACAACACCCCCAGTATCAGGAATAGGGCACTGTGTGCAGGAAGATCACAACACCCCTGGTATTAGGGATAGGGCACTGTGTGCAGGAAGATCACAACACTCCTGGTATTAATAGGGATAGGGCACTGTGTGCAGGAAGATCACAATACCCCTGGTATCAGGGTTAGGGCACAAGTTCTAGTCACATTGACTGATCACATTACTTGTTTTGTCAAGCTACCAACTGTTTCCATTTCCCATCCCCCATATACTGTCAGTAGGAAACTTGGTAACATGAATAAATAAGAGGGCAGCCAATAGGAATACATATTCATTCCTAAACTGACCTTAACTGACCTGAAAAGTGTCAAATTGTATCATTTTCAGTTAGTGCGCACTAACTCCCAGTTAGTGCGCACTAACTCCCGTTAGTGCGCACTAACTCGAGTTAGTGCGCACTAATCGGGAAAAACGATTTTTAACGATTTTTTAACTAAAAAATCGTGCCTAAGACGATTTTCTTGCCCTGCCACACGATTTCTATCGTTAAGACGATATGGAAAACGATTCACATCCCTAATACATATTTAGGTTCTTCAATCTCTCCTCATAAGTCATTTTATGTAGACCATCCACCTTTTTGGTCGCCCTTCTCTAGACCGCCTCCATCCTGTCTCTGTCTCTTTGGAGATAAGGTCTCCAGAACTGAACACAGTACTCCAGGTGGGACCTCACCAAGGCCCTGAACAAGGGGATCATCACTTCCTTTCTCTTACTAGATATTTCTCTCTCTATGCAGTCCAGCATTCTTCTGGCTTTAGCTATCGCCTTGTCACATTGTTTCGCTGACTTCAGATGGTTAGATACTATCACCCCAAGGTCTCGCTCCTGCTCCGTGCACATCAGTCCTTCACCCCCCATCAAATACAGTTCTTTTGGATTTCCACACTCCATATGCATGACTCTGCACTTCTTGGCATTGAATCTCAGCTGCCATATCTTCGACCATTCTTCCAGCTTCCTTAAATCCCATCTCATTCTCTGCACTCTTTCTGGCGTGTCCACTCTGTTGCAGATCTTAGTATCATCCGCAAAAAGACAAACCTTAGCTTCTATCCTGTCCGCAATGTCGCTTACAAAAATATTGAACAGGACTGGTCCCAACACCGACACTTGCAGCACTCACCGCTCTCCCTTCACAGTAAGTTCCATTTAACATCACACATTGTCTTCTGTCTGTCAACCAGTTTGCAATCCAGGCCACCACCTTGGCACTCAATCCTAAGCTTCTCATTTTATTCAGAAGCCTTCTATGTGGGACCATATCAAAAGCTTTGCTGAAATCCAAGTAGATGTCATTGAGCGTTCTTCCTCGATCAAATTCTCTAGTCACCCAATCAAAATCGTCAATCAGATTTGTCGGACAGGACCTTCCCCTGGTGAATCCATGCTGCCTCTGGTCCAGCAATTCTTCTGACTGTAGATATAGTTCACTATTCTTTCTTTCAGCAACGACTCCATTACTTTTCCCACCACTGAGGTGAGGCTAACCGGCCTATAGTTTCCAGCCTCCTCTCTGCTCCCACTCTTGTGAAGCGGGACCATCACCGCTTTTCTCCAATCACTCAGCACCACTCCAGTTTCTAGGGATCTATTGAACAGGTCATGCAGCGGACCCACCAGCACATCTCTGAGCTCCCTCAGTATCCTGGGATGAACCTCATCAGGCCCCATGGCTTTGTCCACTTTCAGTTTTCCTAGCTCTTCCAATACATTCTCTTCTGTAAACAGAGTTTCATCTACTCCCCTCCCCTCCAGTTTCTTGTTAACTAGCGACTGTCCTTCTCCAGGGTCCTCTTTAGTGAACACCGAACTGAAGTATTTGTTTAATATTTCTGCCATTTCTTCATCTCTCTCCACACATTGATCCTTTTCACCTTTCAATTTCACTATATCACTTTGGACTTTTCTCCGTTCAGAGTAATGAAGGTATGCAAATTAGCTTTCTTAGACCATATGCGTACAATTATATCTAAATATTCATTATGGTTATCCTGAAAATCAGACCTTTTGTGGTCCTTGCTGACAACCCTTGATTTTATAGGAATGTAACCCCTTTTTTGAAGGCTTGTTGCTCCACAGGACACACAATCTAATATATATCTTCAGGGGCTGCTCTGGCTAACCATTCCATCCCATGCTGACTTTTAATCCTTGTCGGGGAAGGGACTTTTTTATGGGAGGAAGCTCTTGCTTATAGCCCAGATGATGAGAAAAGGTTGCCAGTGTGTGTTAGAACTGTAGGTGCTTCTCATGGGGTGAGAGGCTGAAATGACTCAGACTCTAGACATGACCAGGTCTGGGTGTTAAAAGTTTACTGATTAATACTTATAAATTAAAGTCCAATATCCAGAAGTGCACTTACACCTGACTGATGGTACAGGTATAATTCTGGGTAGGTAGGTGTCCTTTTACCAGACCTCTGGGTAGAGTCCATGGTGATTTTTATATGCGCAATCTCTCCCAGTGGCTGTGTGGAAATCCTAGTGGAGGTGTTCCCAACTTTACTGCCAAAAATCCTACCTTTGAACATCATCTTCTCAGACACCCAGCCCATCCTGGGTCTTTGATGGTAGAGATCCGGATGTGGTCTCTTGCTCTTATTCTTCCTTCTTTAAAGATTCTTTCATCCTTATACTCTGATCTTTCTGGGAACTTCTCTTTGGGAAAAGTTAGTGGGATCAGGCAAGTTCTCTGCTCTGAAATCACAGTAGGGACGTGAGATCGAAAACTTCCCCACCCTTCTTAAGTCCAAAAAATACTTTAAAGCTTAAACTGCATATCTCACAATCCAGTGGGAGCACTGAGAGGAGAGGATCACCTTGCTGGTGGCTGAAAGGAATCCGTAAGTTTTGCGTGGGATTTTTTTTTTTTATTGGGGAGAAGTAAACTATTGGTGTGTTTGTGCTTTAAATAGTCATCAAGGCAGCTAATAAACAGAAGTTAGTGTGTTTGTATGGCTGGTGGGCATGAGGATTGCCTGGTAACATGTCTACCTGGTGCAAATATGGTGGACCTCACGTGTCACCTAGATAGGATTTTAGACAGTGCTGGGGAGGAGCCGGCTGTTGTGGCACATGTGGGCACCAATGACATAGGAAAATGTGGGAGAGAGGCTCTGGAAGCCAAATTTAGGCTCTTAGGTAGAAAGCTTAAATCCAGAACCTCCAAGGTAGCATTCTCTGAAATGCTCCCTGTTCTTTTTTTTTTTTTTTTTGTAATTGAAGTTTTTATTGAATATAGTCAAACGAACATGACAGCAAACTGTGTGCCAGTACCATAGGCACCAATTAACAACAATAGATACAAGCATCTTGTAATGGTACCGAACAATAAACAAATAGCGTCAACCCCATTAAACTGGTTTCATCTGGATTCCCCCCCTAATACCCCCTCCCCTCAACCCCTGGGCATTAATACAGAAAACAAGGCATAGATATAATGAGAAGATACGATGGGATAGTTGTGATCCTCAGTCAGCCAAATTGGGTGCATTGCCAAGCTTCCATGTTAAATAGTGCGACCAAATGTCCCTGTGGAGGGCCAATCTCTCCTGGCGGGTTGCGGTGAGTTTACTCATATAATAGATTCTATCTAGCCTAGACTGGACGGATCCCAACGTAGGATGCCCTTGCATTCGCCAGCAAAGCGCTGTCTGAGGCACCCCTTTAATGAGTGTCAGGATCTTGGATATAGGTTTAACTACCTTCACTGCATTGGAGCAATAATTTTCAAAAAGAGATTTGCCTTGCTCAAGCCCCTCCATTGTGTGCTGAAGCATAGTAGTGGGTAAGTTGACTGTAAGTCAGAAAATCATTAGGAGACAGAGAGTGTGACCTTTGGAGATCGCTAAAGGGTAGTATGGTATGACCATTCCATTGATGCTCCCAAGTATAAAGCCCTCTGTCCCACCAAAATCTGATCGTGTAGGGCAGTGTGCCTGGGGAGAAAGACTTATCAAACAAGAAGGATGTGAGGAAAAAAGCGGTTTTCCCTCCAGCTAAACGAGGCCTCCACTTCTCCTATATTCCCAGTATCAGTTGTGAGTGAGGAGATAAACCTGAGACATCCAGCCTCCCTCTTTGCCAGGCCCTGATAAATAAAGGTGGATCTCCCGCTCCATCTGCGGTGATTCTGACCCAAGATTTCGGAGGCCTCTGACATTGTCACTGAATAAGCGCACTCAGCTGGGAAGCACTGAAATACCAATCTAGGTTTGGCACCTGTAAGCCACCCCTTCCTTTGTCCTGATACAAGGTAGTCCTGACCACCCTCGGCGGTCTGCATCTCCAGAGGAACCGGAGAAGCTTATGTTGCCAAAGAGCTAAATGGGAGGCCGGGATTGGGACAGGCAGTGTTTGGAAAAAATAACAAAGTCGAGGGAGAACATTCATTTTGATTATAGTGATTCTGCCGAGCCAGGAAAAGTCTCCTCTGTCCCACCAATTTAGGTCCTTCCCAATGCTTATAAGAAGCGGTCCATAATTAAGGCAGAATAGCTCCCTGTGATCTGGGCCAATCTTGATGCCCAAATACTTAACCCAATGCTTCACAATCTTAAATGGAAGGACCCCTGTGATAGTTGAAAAACTGTCCGGCGGCATGGAAATATTGAGAAGCACCAATTTATCCTCGTTAATTTTAAAACCAGAGACTGTGCCATAGGCCCTGAGCTCTTGTAGTAAGAGTGCTAATGAGGAGGCTGGAGATGTAATTATAAACAGCAAGTCATCTGCGAACATAGATAGTTTGTACGCAGAGGACCTTACTTGTACCCCCTGAATAGCAGGATGGGCTCTAAGGCTGCAAATGGTTCTAAGGAGAGAGCAAATAGTAGGGGCGAAAACAGGCAGCCCAGGCGAGTGCCTTTGTTCACTGTAAACAGTTGTGTATATTCTCCATTAATTTTCAGACTTCACCTAGGATTTTCATAAAGATGTTGAATCCATCTGATATAGAAGGCCCCAAATTGAATTTCTGAAGGACATTAAAAAGATACGGCCAGTGTACCCTGTCAAATGCCTTTTCTGCATCCACCCCCAGAAGCACCATAGGGGTGTTCTCCTGCTGTACCCTCCATATAAGTTCTAACCCTTGGCGTACATTATCAGAGGCCAGGCGACCTGGAACAAACTCTGATTGGTCTTCATGGATTAACAGAGGCGCCACTTTTCCCAATCTGGTAGCCAGTATTTGGCTAAGAGCTTTAAATCAATATTTATAAGTGAGATAGGGTGGAAAGATCTGCACAATATGGGGTCCCGACCTCCCTTAGCTAAGATGGTGATACCCGCTAAGTTGGTCTCCGGAGATGAAGATATTCCCTCTTTTCAATTCGAGAATAAAGTATCAATACAACCCACTTTCTTTGTAAAAGATTTAGGAATAATACTAGACTCAGAACTGAGCCTACAAAAGTACATTTCCACTAAACTAAAAGATGGTTATTTTAAATTACTCACATTATGAAGGTTAAAACCCTTATTGGATACTAACGACTTTAGGACAGTTCTTCAGTCATTAGTTTTTTCAAATATCGACTACTGCAATTCATTGCTTTTGGGACTTCCTCTTTCTACACTACGCCCATTATAGGTGTTACAGAATGCCGCCGCCAGGATATTGACAAACATTCAACTCCATTGCCTGCCTATTACATATTGAATTCAATATAAAATAGCATGTATTATTCATAATATTATCTACGGTGAAAAAAAACGAATGGCTCAATACAACCACTTGACTGCACATACCACAAAGAAATCTCAAGTTGGCTAACAAAGCTGTATTAAATATACCTTCCATAAGGTCTGCTCATCTAAGTCAGGTTCGTGACAGAGCAATCTCAATTGCGGGTCCAAAGTTTTGGAATACACTACCCACTCAACTAAGACTGCAAGCAGACAGTAAGAAGTTTAATAAAGACCTCAAGACATGGTTGTTTGAATGTGCATACGCAGATACAGCAAATTAATGATACACACACTTTTTATGGCAACATTAAGGTATATATGCAGACATTATTAATTATTGGGCTTTTACGGTATTTATGTTCTTATGATATTTAAAACTGTTTTTATTATCTTTTCATGCTCTTATGTTGGTCACCTATAATTCTTAAGTATTTTTATATTTTATATGTTCTTAATTTTTAACTATTTATTTGATACATGTAATCTTTTTTAATTGAATTATTGTATTTTCTCGCTTCCACCTCAATTGTAAACCATTGTGAAGGTCCTGACTGAGACAATGGTATATAAAAATCAATAAACATAAAGCCCCCCCACCCAGATCGCAAGGCATTAAAAGTTTGGAGCAGTGGTGGGATCATCTTAGCCTGAAAAGTTTTATAGAATTTGGCCGTGTACCCAGTGAGACCCAGTGCCTTCCCTAGCTTCAGATTTTGAATGGCCTGGTAAAGTTCAGCGTGAGTAATCTCAGCATTAAGAAACACACATGCTTCTGCCAACAAGGAAGACGTCACCATCCGTCAAAGATATTCATCAATTAGAGAGTCTCTCAACCTAGCTTGATTCATCAATTAGAGAGTCTCTCAACCCAGGCTAGGGTGAGAGAACATTGTACAAATCTCATCTTTGAGTGAGTTTCCTCACTCCGAAGGTCATCAAATCTTCACAAGAGTGTACCGTTCTGTTCGTACGTCTCACTTTGAATGTCAAAGTGGCCCCTAACCCCTACACTAATACCTAAACCTCACCTCGAGTTACTAGGTGGACCTCCCATAGAGATATAAATACCTATCTAGTATTAGAGCATTATGGCTAGTCTGTCTGTCTCTTTCACAGCCTGGTGCTCAAGGAGCTTCAAAACTACTAAAACAGGCATTTGAGAACACATGGCAAAATGCAATAGTGCCTTAACCCTACTGAAAAAGGTGTAGTCCACCCCTTGATTTGTATCACACCTTATATTATGGTGCTATCGCATGCATTAAGGGGTTTTCGCATGCATTAAAGGTGCTTAACGCATGTAAAAATGCCTTATAGCATTTTGATAAATGACCCTATTAGTCTTATACCTATTTTTTGTTTTTTGATTTTGTTATCTAAACATAACCTTATATCAGGGCTACTGCTGCTCTCTTCCCATAGGAAACTTTTTTTTTTTTTTTAAATACAAGGCCCTTCCTTTAAGGTATGGCATTGAATGACTATTTCCTATATGAGGTTAGTGTTGTACCCAATACTGATGTTCTGAGATACCTAGCCATGAAGATCAGCAATACAGGGTAGGGCCTGAAAGTCAGAACTGTGCTGCAGGGTATCCAGCACAGTGCTTACTGAAAATGCTACTGCAGCAGGGGGAAAAGAGCACAAGCAGCATTGTGCAGCCTGATGTAAGAAACTGTTTTTTGGGGGGGAGGGGGGAGTGGAGGAGACCAGTGTTGGACATCAAAAGCACCTTTGGCAGATAACAGAAAGAATACAATTAACTTGGACTGCCTGGCCTATGGCCCCTAATGAACAGCAGCCTGCCCCAAGTTGAGGCAACCTCTTATCAGATGTGCAAGTACAGAGATGGTCATGAATAACTATGTGATGTGCAAGAATAGAACTACTGAAAAGCAGAGCGATGGGTCCAGAGACTCTGGGGTAATAAATAAATCACTTTAATGCAAAGCTGTAAGAGCTGCTGGAAACTGATGGAAGATGTCAAGGCTGTATAACCCATGTAGAGAAGTTTTGAATGCATGATGGAAGGCCAGAGATATGTTAACGCATCAGCAATGTTACTTTGCTACTTTACCAAGATCTTCTAAAGCTTGCTCATTTGCACTAGATACTAGACCCAGAGTACAAACTAATCATATCAGAATTTTCTCCCATGAATGAATAAGAGAAGAGAATGAGGAAAGAGCCAGGAATGAGGTAATTAACCAGCAAGTAACATCACTGCCACCCTTGACATGCCATCAATGTGGTGAGTTGGGACAGTTGAACTGAACTGTCATGCCTGGAAGTAAGCAGTCATTAGTTGAGGCAAGAGCTTGCAAAAGACAGCATGAACCTGGCAAATGGAAACGTGTTTTGTAACATGGAGAAAATGGCTTGTGAGAACTACTATCACTGGAGTCTATCATCAGATGCTCAATTAAAGATGTGTTACATGTCATCAGTTCTGGACAAGTATTGTGCAATTAGTGACACCTGATAGGCAAGAGCTTCGCTGTACCTCTGGCAAGAAATATTTAGCATGGAGCAAGCTTGGTGGCACAAATAGTTGCAGGAGTTTCCTCCAAAGGAGTTAAAGATAACTATTCCACACACTCCTAATGCAAACCAAAATGGAACGGGAGCCTGATACAATAAATAACTTACTGACCACAGGATGATAGTGAATTTACATCGCCACACACAGGAATACTGGCATGCAGGGCCAGTAGTTTTCATTAGGCGAACTAGGTGGTCTTCTAGAGTGCCAACCCTTAGGGGGCCCCAAAACTACCAGTGTGACCCCTATGCCAGTCAACAGAGGCCATGGCAGAAGACAAGAAAAAGAGGCCTGGATGGAGCCCATCCTACCCATGGCTGAAGACAAGGAAGGAGGCCCGGGAAGGCCACGGGTGGAGCACATCACATTCACAGCTGAAGACAGTAAGGAGATAGGGCCGTGGGTAGAGCCCATCCCACCCATAGCTAAAGACAGGAGAGGGCCATAGGTAGAGCCCATGCCACCCACTGTGAAGACACAAGGAGAGCAGGCCGTGAGTGGAGCTCATCCTGCTCGCAGCTGGCTGAAGAATCAAGAGAGGCCTGAGCAGAGCCCATCGCACCTGTGACTGAAGATAGGAAGTTTCAGGAAGGCCATCTGAGGAACCCATTCTACAGGCAGAAGATGACGGGGAGAGGGACAGGCCTGGAGTGAGAGAGCAATGAATGGGGATGAAAGAGGAAGAGGTTGCTAGCACATGCGCTTGGGGGGTTTAATTGAGTAAAATAGCATGTGTGGGTGTGATTGAAAGCATGTCTGTGAGTGACTGAGAGCAGGTGTGTTTGTAATCAAAAGTATGTGTGGAGAGAGCATGTATGTATGCGACAGCGTGTGTGTGTGTGTGTGTGATTGAAAACGTGTGTGGAGAGAGCATGTATGTGTGTATGTGAGACAGCATTGTGTAATTGAAAATGTGTGGAGAGAACATGTATGTGTGTAACTGTGTGTGTGTGATTCAAAGCATGTGTGGAGCAAGCATGCATATGTATGTACGTGTGTGTGTGTGTATGTGTGATTGACAGCATATCTTTGTTTGTGATTGAAAGAGCATGTGTCTATGGGTGAGAGAGGAGAAAGTCTGGATGCAACAATTCTGCCCCAGCCACAACTAATCCATGACAATCTCAGGGCTTCTAGAAATCAAAAGTGCCCAGGTATGAAAAGAAAGTAATTTGTTTTATCCTTATTAGTTTAATTATTACTTTGGTTGTTATTTGATATGTCTGTTATACTGAAATATTTTATTGATATTTGGAAAATGTTTATGAATTCTTAATTTTTGGATGCTATTCTATTCGTCAGCTGTTTTGAAATATTCTTTTTATTATTGTGAATGTGGTAAAAATAAAAAAAATTGTATTTACCTCTCCCTGGTGCCTTGCTGGGCCATTGAGCCCAAGTGGATTGGCCAGATTTTAAATAAAGTGTGCTCCAAGGTGATGAGGAGGGGGGTGTGAGCCCCCCCAGGGCAATTTTTTTTGGGGGGGGGGGGGGTTGGCTTGAGGTGAGGAGAGGCTCCATGCCATGTTTTGGGGTTTTTTTTAAACCGAAAGCGGCGCTTGCCACATTAGTGAGGGCAGCTCTGGGTGGCCTCAGGGAGCATCAAGGAGCCAAAGCAGGCAGCGATGAGTGACACGGCCACTCTGGGGCATCCCCGATGAAGAGCGCCTGCATTGACCTGAGTGCCATGGGAGCCTGGGGAATTCCCACACATACAGAAGAAATAAATAAATAAATAAATAAATAAGCGCTCTGTTGCGTGCATGGCCATAAATAGCGGTGGTAGCATTGAGGGACTCCCGTTGCATATATAAACACAGGGGGGAAGGGGGGGGCTACATAATGTTGCTGGTTGACATCAGTGGGTGCCTGCAGCCAGTTTTTAATATTAAAAACAAAGGGCCGGATTTTCAAAGATTTATGCATGTAGAGGGGGTTACGCGCGCCGGGCCTATTTTATAAAGGCCCGGCAAAGTGCGTAGGATAGGGCTAGGGGGCAGGAAGGTTAGGTAGGTTAGATTAGGGGGGAGGGAATGGGGGAAGCCACGGACGTTGACGCACACAAGATGCACTAGTGTGCACCCCCTTGCGCGCGCCAACCCCCGATTTTATAACATGCGCGCACGTTATAAAATCGGGCATGCATGTGTGTGCACCGGGTAGCATGCGTGCATGGACGCCCGCGCGTACCTTTGAAAATGTATCCCAAAAGTTTAGGAAGATTTATAATTTTAAATTATGGCGATTTTTATAGTGAGCCAGGGCAGAGGTCGCCACTGTAATTTAAACACCCGGGAAGCACCATGGTGAACCCAGCACCAATTAGTTAAAATAACTTTCCTCAAAGTAATTAAGTTTCAATTTTGCCAGTGGTGATCACCTGAGGAAGGCTCAGTTACATGACCAGGACTGAAATTTGAGTTCTGATATAGTTTATTTAAGAGTTATTTGTCTTGTTGGAGATTGAGACCCCCAAAGGATCAAAAGAGGCTAAAAATCTTTTCAAAAATAAGTTTTAATGAGTTTGGTCAGAAGATAAAAGACTATAAAATATAGAAAAACTGGTAGTTTGATAAAAAGTGTTACACATTTTGAACAATTACATTAAGTAGCTCTGAGAGAAGCTATATTAAACCTTTATGGCAGAATTTGATAGTGGAAGTGTGTAAGAAAATTAGGAATGTGCACAGGGTGGTTTTGGATATTTGGTTATTTTGTTTTGGAATTTATATGAGGAAATACATGTTTTATTATTTTCAAAGGGTTTCTCTTTTCTCATTGAAGTTAATGGGGGTTGAGATATAAACAAGTTCAGTCACTTGAAAAAACTAGTTTAATCTGAGCATTCTGAAGCCATCACCAGGGAGACATCATGGTAACTCCATAGTTACTAGAGTTTTATACTAAGTAGCAGGTAAACAGGTCTGAGGAATAATGCTAGTTTTCAGACAAAGCACCAAAGTGTTTTTAAATGTAACTATGTTTAGAAAGATTCTGATGGCCCCTAAAATTCCTTTATCACAGTTATGTGTACCAGAGGGTTTTTGAGTAGAAATTAAGATCTTATATACCTTATTTGAATAGCTTCAGCACTATTTTTGGTGACTTCATCAAATCAGTGTCAGCACAATTTTGAAAAAAAGTTGCTGACAATTTAGAAATGAAGAGACCCTGGCAGAAGAAGTGCAGAGAGAGGACATGCACTGCTAGAGCCCAGTTTTTGAGGCCTAGCAGCAGTTAAAAAAAAACAAAAAAAAAACACACACACAATAGACAGGGAACATATAGGGGTAGATTTTAAATACTTGCGCGATCGCGTACTTTTGTTCGCACACCAGGCGCGAACAAAAGTACGCTGGATTCTATAAGATACGCACGTAGCCGCGCGTATCTTATAAAATCCGGGGTCGGCGCGCGCAAGGGGGTGCACATTTTTGCAACCTGCGCGCACCGAGCTCAGCGCGCGCTGCCTGTTCCCTCCGAGGCCGCTCCGATTTCGGAGCGGCCTCGGAGGGACCTTTCCTTCGCCCTCCCCCCACTTTCCCCTACCTAACCCACCCCCCCGGCCCTATCTAACCCCCCCCCTAACTTTGCACGCATCGGCCGGCAGCCCCACTCCGTCCTCCGGTCCTGGGGGCTGGTCCAGAGGCCTCGACCACACCCCCGGGCCGGTGCCACGCCCCCAGGCCCGCCCCCGAAATGCCACGGCACGCCCCCGAAACGCCGCTGGACATGCCCCCTCCTGCCCCTTTTCGAAAGCCCCAGGACTTACACGCATCCCGGGGCTTTACGTGTGCCGGCGCGCGAGGGCCCTGCACGCATAAATCCAGAAGGATTTACGCGCGCAGGGCTTTTAAAATCCGCCCCACAGGTTTTAATGACTGTGAATGTGAGAGAAAGTGTTTAAACTTACAAAAACCTTTATAAAAGAAAGGTAAGGAGAATAAGGTTAGTTAACTGTAATTAACTGCCAAACTGTGGAATTTAATTGGCATTTATAATTATAATGGAAAATAACTAAATGTTACTTATTTGAATTACACTAAGAATATTAACGTATGTTCTATAGAGAGCTAAGCCCTTATAAATCAGGCCTATCCTCCTATAGATAAAGGACAAAAAAGGATTGAGCTAACCCTAAAGCTGGCCCTCTCCTGTAGATAAGGGAAAGGGGAGTGAATGATAGAAATGACTGATATAATCCAGCTGATTAATAGAGAAATCTGTACAACATAAAATTGTTGAGAGGAGGGGCGTTAATGCTCAATAATAAAGCCTGATAAGCTCTATTTAAGAAATTTCCCCTTACAGAATATTAAAATTTCTGATAAAAAATACTGAACAGATTTTTTTCTGTTTGAGATATTTGTCAGAGACAAATCAATAGTGAGTGTAAATGAATGTGTGCATGAGAGACTGAATGAATATAACACCAACACTAAGTCCTTTGTCACAGCTCATATTAGTGTGAGGATACATTATTCAGCAGCTCCATCTCAGTACTAATATAGATCGGGATTCAAATGATCTTTTATTTATTATCTAGAAAATATATCACTAAGGTATCCTGTCATCAATAGCTTACACTGAGACAGAAATCATTTTGTAAAAGAAAGTTAGTCCTTTGAGTTTTAAAGTTAGGATAGTAGATTGGAGTCCAGATGACACCGTGCTCAAGAGTTAGAGTGCACTGCAGTCAATGCTCTGAAACAGCGCCTCCTAGCTTCATCCTCAAAACCACAAAAGCAACTCACCAATCGGGAATTCCGGTTAATCAAACTCAATCGGTGAGCTCTAGCTCCATCCCCTAGAGGCAGTAAGAAAGCTAAGTGCACCAACAAACAGAGACTGGATCTAGCGTACTAGACACAGACATTTAAAGAAATAGCACTTACCTAAACCCATGGTTTTGCAGACTACTTCTTTGATCCTATAGAAGCAAACACAAAGAATCATATCTAAATTGAAATCCTAAATTGCTGTATGAAGTAGTAGTAAGAAAGGTAGAATAATATCAGAAGTATACTTATCGATAGGAATTCTTTTCATTGCGAACCAGTTCTCATAGGTTTTCATACGTTCACATCCCATGGTAATTGTGGTATTTCTCTGAAAGTTGCAGTGAGATAACAGGTGATACTGAGCATTCACAGCATATATTTTATTGTTGCTAACTATGTCTTGAACATATACTTTCATTATTATCAAAGCTGAACCTAATTTATAATTGCCACTTCAGTTCTCTAAATAAAATCATTTTTTATAACAATATTCTTTTCTTATTTTTAATCATATTTATTTTGTTGTAAGTTTCCTATGTAATCCATCTGACGAGCTGTATAAACTAAACAAAAGGGAGCTCCTTTTAGCTTTTCACCCTCAAACCACCTATGTGACCATGCTAGGTAACAGCTCTATGCACAGGTGATCTGTTTTATGAAACCCCCTCCTTAATGTACAAGTCCAGTACGGATAGGCACATAAATATATTTGTACTCTTTGGGGCAGGAACCAGGCTAGCTATACTACTTTCCTTCCTTCCCAGGATATAGGTTTAATAAACTTGGGAGTGAAAGGAGTCCTCTCGGTTCCCAGTGCGGGGTGGCTAATTCTCTCTCTCTCTGACTTCCTTTTGTGATGCGATAATTAAGGTAATGGTGTGTGCTAGGATGCCAAATAAAGACTGGAATCGCTGTGTTAGTGTCCAGAATATCTTAGGCCGCCCGAGGGAATTCCTACCATCCAGGGCTTAGAAAAATAGGTTCCCCAGGTGGGCAGAGTGTCCGTTGAATGGGCAAAAACACTCCTTCCAACTGGCAAGAATATTCAATTTCTGTCTCTGCACAGAAAGATAAATCTCTTTCTCTCCCCAGGATTGACTGAAGCACCAGACAGGTGGCTTCACTGATGTTAGGCTTTGCCTTTTACTCTGTTAGTTGATTAAACCCTTCTTTGATCTTACTGCAGTCCTTAGATCTCTTCTTCGAATCCCTTGGAGCAGGACGTTCTGTGCTCCAATTCAGGCAGGAAGGGGCAGTCAAAACGTCCTCCTGGATGGTGAACTTAATCTTAAGATAGAATACAGGGTATTTCCTCACAGGAGATCACTGACACCCCAACCTCATCGAGGATAAAGGGGGGGGGGGGGGGGTAGGTCTTTCCTAACTGCATAGTCCCAGACCCAGAGTTCCCCAATCCCTGAACCCAGATGATGTACAGGATCCAGTAAGGCCCCTATGCAGCCAATATGGAAAAATATGCTACTCTGACACATGACATTTCCAGGAGTACAATTCTGCAGTTTCTGAAGCAGTTCTCTGGACTTGGTTGCCTCCTTTCTCTCAGCTATTGTCTCATTTCTATCAAGCTTACACGTTGAGGCACATTGGTGCTCTTCCTCCGCCTTGTATATGTCAGTAAGTTTCCAGCATGTCGTCGTCATTTCTTTTGTCAGCGCATCATTTAGGGCATCTTGGCAGCTGTGTAGGGTGGCCATCACTTGGCTGCAGACAGCAAATGTGACAGCACCACTTTTCTTGGCGATGATATGAAATTCACTGTTGTCCTTTGGTCAGTAAGTTATATTTTGTGTGTACGCAACTGATTTTCAAGTACCCGTTCTATGTTTGCAGCTTGGGAGTGAATTTGGTCAGCTCTTTGCAATTTCTTTTATCCTTGGTGAGGTCGGGGTTGTCCGTGATCTCCTGTGAGGGAAACACCCTGTATTCGGTCTTCAGTTTTTAAGAAAATTAAGTTCACCATCCAGGAGGAAGTTTTGACTGCCCCTTCCTGCCTGAATTGGAGCACAGAAAGTCCTGCTCCAAGGGATCCCTCCCATCAGGAAAAGTACAAGTTTCTGTGTTTTTCCATAAGAATACGAGCAGGATTGGGCAGAGGACAAGCACAAGTGGTTTCAAAGGATCCTCTGTATGTAGCTACACTAACACTAGAATACAGCCATGGCATATGGCACTTCCTCACACAAGCTCCTATGCTCTCTCAAACACACAGGTTCTCACTCTCTTTCACATACCTACAGGCTCTCACACCTATTCTTTCTCTCACACAAGACCAGACAGGGAGGAGAGCTCTCAAAAAAGCCACCGAAAGAAGAGGCTGTGGGTGGGCTGGCTGATACTTAAAATGTGTCTCCGCCCCTTCTTCCTGCTCAGGAGGTGAAGCATCTCCCCGGTTGTGGCCTCCCCCTGGTTACCTGGGATGGGGGTGGCAGCTCCTTTGTAGGTGCAATAATCTGGATTGTTCTACTACATGCGTAGTTTTGTCTTCACTGTCTGGAGGCATTCCCCCAAGGATGTGTTTAGGTCAGTGAAGGGAAATAGCACGGGTATATGATATTTTTAAATTTATATATATTATTTCCAAGGGGGAAAAATACTAATTAGAAATAGGAAACAATTCTCTTTGGGTAATTTTTCCTAGGGCAATAATCAAAGCAAAACTATGTGCTTAGTTGGCTTTACTTATTGGTGCAAACCCTGTGGGTAAAAAGTACTGGCATTATTTGAATCAATACAGGCAATTTGATTATTCCCCCCTCTACAACCACCAGACCATTGCAAGCAATGTATACAAAGATGCCTCATCTATATTCATTATGGATATTCTAAAAACAAGATGGTTTAAATGGGTCTGAACAGATTTGGTTTGAAACCGGTGTCCTAGCTCTATAAAATAGGAACAAAGTTTGACAAAAAGTGAGGTGACATGTTTTGACCAACATTTTACATTGTAATGAGCATAATCTATACAGCTGGTTTACTTCTAGTCATGGGGTTCTGAGTTCCAATCCTTCAGGTCCATAAACATGCCTGTTTTTCAAGATAATTATAATATACCATTATAGTAGTAGTATACAGTTATAGTATACTCATTAAACTGGCTCTTAAAACAAATGTATGCAAATATATCTGAATATTCATTATGGATCTCCTGAAAAATCTGACCTGTGTGATTCTTGAGGACCAGAGAATTGTTTTTTTTATTAGAAAGTCTTATTTTCTGCCACTTCTACCATGTATACAGGGTGGATTACAATGAAACATTCATAAATTACAAAAATACAAAACAAAACAAAAATCAACACGTCACAAAATGCCTACGCAAACCATGTTGTTTTAATCATTTTTCTAAATGTCTTGATGTTGTCTTCCCCATGATTCCTGTAGATAAAGTATTCTCGGTATAATCATTTGTTCATGGGGTCAATTCCTGCTAGTTGAAGGATTCTTTAGAAAGTGGTCAGTCAGGTGATACAATGGACCATGGTTGAAAGCATTCATAAGCAAGGGTGAACAAATCACCTCTGTGTCAGCATTCATAACTGGAGTCAGTACCAGAAATAATTGTAGAAAGATCTCACTGGCTATGAGCAATTTCCTGCTCAGAAATCTCAAATGTATCCAGAGTTAGAAGATGAAAACTGAATTTTAGATGTGCCTTTTCTCAGTGATATCACTGATCACCAGAGAATGTTAAATGAGTTATTGCTGGGGAAAAATCACCTTTTGCCCACACTAATTGATAGTGACAGAAAATTAATGCAACAGCAACCGTTGATACCAACTCAATTACTCTTACTTGACTTCCCAAATTAGACAAAAATATGGAATAAAAAAAATTCTCTGATCTAGGAAATGTCTATGATCTGACAGTTCACATCAATGTCATAGCTACTATTAAGTGAGCCTAGCAAGGAGCCCAGATCCAACTGCGGGGTGGGGGTGGGAGTGGGCTTACACCTATTTGTTCAGCATGGCAGAACAAAAGGGTCCACTCCGGCTGTTGGTGGACCGAAAAAGAGAAGAGGCCTTGTCAGGGCTGCTGGTGGAATCCATCCTGCCAGCAGCTGAAAAGAAGAGATTGTATCAGGCTGGTAGTGGAGCCATCCCACCACTGGCAGAAGAGAAGAGGCCCTGTCAAGGCCACGAGTAGAAGCCATCCCACTGGCAGCCAAAGAGGAGAAGCCCAACCTCACTGAGTGAGTGTGTGTATGAGAGGGAGCACATATGTGTAAGAACATAAGAAATTGCCATACTGGATCAGACAGAGAGTCCATCCTGTTTCCAAAAGAGGCCAATCCAGTACCCAATAGTGGCAAGTACCAAGCCAATAATGGTTATTCCTTAATTCAACCTGATTAATAGCAGTTTATGGGCTTCTTCTTCAGGAACTTGTCCAAACCTTTTTTTAAACCCAGCTATGATAAGTAATACATACTTTCTGCTTCCCTCCATATTCTCCAAGCCAGTTTCAGACCCACACCCCCTGGCACTCAAAATGCAGACCTGCTGTCACCCGAGCCACAGTTACACACACAGCCTGGCTTTTTTTTCTTTTTCCTAATAGGAGGTGTGATAAAGCATGTGTGTGAGTGTTTGGGTGTATGTGAAGGAGCTTGTGAGTGTTTGGGTGTATGTGAAGGAGCTTGTGAGAGAATGAATGTGTATGCTAGTGTGTGTATATTAGAAAGAAAGGAGAAAGCTTGTGTCTCCCCACTAATCCACAACAATCTCAGGATGATTAGAAAGCAAAAGTTCTCAGTATGCAGAGTGAGGGATTTTCCTATCCTTATTAGTTTTAATTATTGGGTGTTATTTGATATGCTAACTGTTTTGAAATATTTGTGTTTTGAGAAATTTCTTAAAATTTGTATGAGTGTTTAATTATTGTATGTTCTATTTGTCAGCTTTTTGGAAATATTTATTCTTTATATTAGTATGGATTGTCTATTTTGATTGATGTTCTATGAGAAATCATGATGTATCCATTTTTCTATTGTTGAACCGCATACATAATCTGGCTTATTGCATTTTTGCAGTTCAGTTATTGTGTGCACATTTTTATTTATACCTTATGGTCACTTTATTCTATATTTGGTGAGGGTCTGTCTGTGTTCTGCATCTATTACTGTAGTGAGGTATTCTGCTAACAATTATTTTCTGTGTAGGGATCTATAGCAGCCTGGCTTTTTTTTTGTTTCCTAATAGAAGGTGTATTGGAGTTTTAAGGCCAGGTGTAATATTTGCAGTGTTGCCTTTTAGATGCAGGGTTGTTACTATTTGAGTGCTGTTGACTATATTGTAATTGTTTATTCATAGCTTTCTGAGGGCCAAGCCCACACCCAACACACGTTACAATAGGCTTAATGTCATATGGGTGGGATATGATAGAGGTCTATAAAATCATGAAAGGACTAGAATGGGTAAACATGAACCAGTTATTTACTCTTTCAGATAACAGAAAGAGTAGGGGACATTCCATGAAGTTAGCAAGTAGTACATTTAAAACAAATTAGGAGTGGAGGACTCCAAGATGGCGCTGGAGCATTAGCATCGAGAGCGTGGGGCGCTTACCTGTGGTAGTTTTCTTCAAGGATTTCTTGCTAATATGCCCCATTCGGCCAGGAAAAGGCAGGCCAGGGAGAAAGCCATCCCTGGGGTTCTCCCTGAGACGCCAAAGAAGGGCCTGATGGATGCCCACGTTCTTAGAGGTGCTTTGACATCGGGTGGTGAGTCACAGGATCTGGGAACTGAGTTGGAGGAAGCAAGTTCCCTGCCGGACTCTGAAACTACTCTATCCCCTATGATGAGGGAGGTGCCGAGGAACCCTGCGTTGCTGCGAAACCCGGATGGAGACCCGGAAGCACCGCTGGCCGAAGTTTCTGCAGGATGTACCCGAGCAGGGAGTCTCAATTCAGGAGAGGACAGCATGGAAGAATGACCTATTGGGCTGGATGCGGCCACTGGCAGCCCAGACAGAGGTTTAACGTGACTGAGTATACCGGGAAGCTCATCGACTCCGCAACAGATAAGTTTGAGTATTTCTCCTTTTTCTCTACAAAAACCTACTCAGATAACGCTGGAGTTATTATGGGAAGCAATGGAGAGACTTGGTGATTTAGTTATTAAACGAACTGAGCCTCTTGTAACAAATATGCAAGACCATGAAGTTCGGATTAAAATGTTGGAGAACACTGTTAAAGTGCTGCACCAACATGATGCTGATAAATTACCATTATTAGAATCTATTAAAGTTAAGCATGAGCTAATGGTAAAAGATAACTTGGCATTACTAGGTAAAATTGAAAATATGGAAATACCTTAAAAAATAAAAATCTGCGTTTAGTGAACTTTCCAAAAATTTTACACATCGCCAAGATATCTTCAAGAAATTTTGAAAGTGAGACAAGATCAACTCCCACCACTTGTACGTGTGTTTTATATACCAGCGAGAGAAAAAGAAAAGGAGAATCTAGTAGACCAATTCCGCGAGATGATCCAGAATTGTTGGGAACGACAGGAGGGGAAAAAGAAACAGAAATTGGGATTAATCTTACAGATTTTTTGGAAACTTCGGATCATGCTCAGGCTGAGCCTGCAACTTTAATAGTTACATTTGCAATGGAAATGGATAAAGAATTGGTGTTGAAGCTTTTCTTTAAATATCGTATTGATAAATTTTTGGGAATGCAAGTTAGAGTATATCCGGATGTCTCTCAAACTACTCAAAAAAAAAAAAAAAGCGATTTTTATTGCTAAGACAATGTTAAAGATAGGGGCATCATTCCTACTTAAATTTCCATGCAAATGTTATGTTAAATTTAAAGATAAATCTTTCCTGTTTTTTACACCCTCACAGCTAACACAGTTTTTGAGTGATAAACTTGTAGAGCAATTGTGAATGCGTTCCCTGATACTAGGAGGAATAGCCTAGTGGTTAGAACAGTGGACTATGAACCAGGAGACCAGGGTTTGAGTCTTGCTGTCGCTCCTTGTAACCTTGGGCAAGTCACTTTACCCTCCATTGCCTCAGGTACAAAAACTTAGATTGTAAGCCCTCTGGGGATAGAGAAATACCTACAGTACCTGAATGTAAACTGGTGTGATATCTTGAATGTCAGTATATAAAAAAAATAAATAAATACTCAGTTGCCAATGTCTGAGAATGTACCACCTCATAATTATAATAGTAGCTAGCACCTGCCAATGCTAGGTTTAGTCCTTTCTTCCTTTATATATGAGTTAATAGTAATAGGTAAATTGCTATGCTTGGAGTCTGTATAGTGGACTTAGCATCTATACTTGAGTTATGATATTTCCTGGAAACTATAATATGAAGAATATCTTTGTATACATATATATTAATGTCAAGAAGGATTTCTTAATGTAAATTTTGAAAAAGTGAATAAAGAGAAAATAAAAAAAACAAACAACAAATTGGAGAAAATTCCTTTTCACTCAATGCACAAAGAGGATGTGGTAAAGACAGCTAGTGTAGCTGGGTTCAAAAAAGGTTTGAACAAGTTCCTGGAGGAGAACCTAGGGAATAGCCACTGCTTATTACCGGTATTAGTAGCATGGGATTTATTTAATGTTTGAGTACTTGCTTGGCACTATTATCCTGGATTGGCCATTGTTAGAAACAGGAGACTGAACTTGATGAACCCTCGGTCTGACCTAGTATGGCAACTTTTTATATTCTTATGGGTTCCAAGTATCTTTTGTACAAGGTTTACTGGTTGGCACCACAGTAATGCATGTAAATATAATATACATGTCGTTGTAGGTAATATTTTAACCTCGGAAGACTGTTCTTTGAATGTCCTTTCTCATGTAAAATCTGTTATAAATGAATACATTTTAACTGTGTATGGAGAGGGTTGTGCGGAAGGGTGCAAAACTGTAAGGTTCACCTTGGACACCAAATATCCTTGCACATGGTGTTACAGGGGACTCATCTTTATGTCTCCACTAAGGGCCCATTCACTGCTAGGTACCACCACAGGTTCACATATAAGTCCTGAATACACTGGCAGAATATTTTTAGAAGCACTTCTTTTCTCTGAGTGATCTGAAGCCATTCCTCTCATTGCTCTCAAATCCATTTAAATTTAATTTCAACCAATCTATCATGATATGTCAAGAGTTGGGGTTGTTAAAAGGAAGTTTGAGGAGGAATTACTCCATGTTTTGACATGAAGACTAAATTATCCAGCTGAAGAGGAAAGATATAAGAGAACTCTGGAAGAATATACCCAGGCATGTTGCCCGGCATTGCATGACAAAGCTGATGTCAATCTCTGGCACAGCATGTACATGTGAGCAAAGTTTTTTGTTATGGGACACATCAACTGCAAGAAGTGCAACAGACTAATAAAACCTAAGTGATGAATTGTGATGTGCTTGTATAATCTGCTACCATATTGTTTCTAAAAATGAATTCTCCAAGTGGTTAAGCTTTTGTAGTACCCCCCTTCTCATTCCTTCCACCCACCATACTCATATGCAACTCCAAATAAAACCATGGGATACACTCACTTTGAGTCCAACTGTCTTATGTGTTTCTTGCACATAATTCAGAAAATGTAGGTTCAAGTTAAGAGGTAGTATGTTGCATTCAATAAAGTTCCATAACTGCCAGGTCTTCAATTAATGTTAATGCTATCTGATGCAGTTTAATAGTACATCAGGCAATACTGCTCATACTTCTGAGGCTTCACTTTTAGTAGAACTAGTGTAACCTCATGATACTCACATCAAGATAGCTTGCCTCATGCCTTTGCAGGAGGAGTCCCAGTAAAAACTGACATTTCCTCCTTGAAACTTACAATAGCTCTAAAGGGAGTTTGGTCAGCTAAAGCTGCATGCTAGAGATTCCATGCTTCCCAAGGAGTTACCTCAACTAACACTGGAAATGCTCAGATAAAACAGCAAAGAGCATTAACAGTTCCACAAGAGGTTGCTTTAGTGTCAAGTCAGCTTGGAATCATGGGTTTCACTTGAACATCCCTGACTCCTAATCTGAGAAAATTTATGGAGGACATATCCAGCCAGGTGTCAGATTGAGTATGATACATTTATTTTATTATACTGAAAGAAAAGCATAAAATATTTGATATTGATGGCAATTCTATTAATATATGAAATAAAAAAGCACTTTCTATAATTCATTATGAAATATTCAGCTATATTAAATGTATTGTAGATTATTTGGGAGGGTCATGGTAGTTCACATACTTGATTTCAGTCTTGTGGCTCTCTGAGATAAAGGAGGGCTATTCATGTGGCCCACTCACTAGCCTAGGTTGTCCATCGCTTTGTTATAACCTACTAAATACCATTCAAATATTGTCTTATGTGTTCTACTCGTCCTTGCAAGAAGCTTGCAGTCCTGTAGGGAATATTTTGCAATTTCTGAGCTGGGTAAGTCACAGAATATACCAGAGTTCTTATCAAAATAAAGACCCCTTCTGTTTGTCAAGTTTTATTGGATTTTATTAAAGGTTAAATGCAATAGTTATTAGGGTTTATAGAACATTAAAAAATTACACATTTAGTTTTATCTCACATAAGAAAAATTTATGTTCATGTACTTTATAAAAATTAATAAGGCACTAGCATACCACATTTACAAATTTGCACTTTGCAAAGATATCACGGCCTAACTATTCCCAGCATTAATGAGATTAAATAGCCCAAATCTTACACAAGAAACCAGGAGTCTTTATTTCAAATACTGGTCAGTTTTCTTGTCTTCAAAAGGATAGCAGAGCAGACCAGACCAGGCAAAATGAGATATGAGAGCAATAGTGAGGATCAGATTGTGTCCAGTGGCAAGGTCAGTGGTGTCAGTTGGTGTTTGTGCTTTGTTCTTTTCTTTTAAAGGCTCAAATTTGCATTTCTGAGCCCTATGCTTTTTTCAAATAAGTAAGAGTCAACCTTTGGTAAATTCTGAGACTGAAACATGTTGACAGGAATTTCTGAAGCTAAAGATACACAGTCACAGGTTGGTTCCTTAACAATCTTTTGTTTGTGGAAGGATTAAGACACAAGACTTTGTGGCAACAGTAACAATTAGTACAAGGTAAACAGTTCTCAGCCATAATGAATATAGTAAAATATCCCATAATCCTTGTATTCTGGTGCCATATTTTTTTTAGTCATCTTAGCACACAAAAAAAAGAAACCCTTTAAAGACATGGTCTGGACATTATTCCAATAGTCCACATGCTGATCTTTGATAGAGATCAGCATTCATCAAAGATTACTCTTGGAGAGGCATAGGTGTATCTATGGAGTGGCAAATGTCCTCCCACAACAAAAAAAACGTGCTTGCCATCCCAGCTAGAGTGACCTTGTTGGAGGCATAGCTAGAGCCGCTAAAGGGGAATTGCATAGCTGGCAGATATTCCTAAGCCCTATTAACCAACAAAATCAAGCCCATACAGAAGGCGAAGTGAGAACCTATTCCTTCACTCTGCCTCCTGCTACAACCAGCTGGAACCACAAGCACATTTGCCAGAATAAACAGACAGACAATGAAATGCTAACAGAAATTAGGCAAGCAAACAAAATTAGCAGCACAGTGATAATGAGTGATTTCAGTTATCCCAGTAATTGTCATATCAGGACATGCTAAGAAGGTGAACATAAGAAATTGCCATGCTGGGACAGACCAAGGGTCCATCAAGCCCAGCATCCTGTTTCCAACAGAGGCCAAAAACCAGGCCACAAGAACCTGGCAATTACCCAAACATTAAGAAGCACCCATGCTACTGATGCAATTAATAGCAGTGGCTATTCCCTAAGTATAATTGATTAATAGCCATTAAGCTCCATGAAGCTTCTACATACAATAAATGACTGCTTCATGGAGCAATTCATACAAGAACTAGCAAGGGGGAGGAAGCTATTTTAGACTTAGTTCTTAGTGGAACATAGAACTTGGTGCGAGAAGTAATGGTTTTGGAGTCTCTTGGCAATAGTGATCACATGATCACATTTGACTTAATAACAGAACAGAATTTAACTTTCAAAAGGAAGAATATGAAAAAATGAGAAAAATGGTTAAAAGTAGCAGCTACCAAGATTAAGAGTTTATAGCAGGCATGGACTTTGTTTAAAAATACCATCTTGGAAGCCCAGATCAGATGTATTCCATGCATTACAAAAAATGGAAAGAAGACTAAACAACTACCAGCATGGTTAAAATGTTAAGTGAGAGGCTATTATAGTTAAAAGAATATATCTCAAAAAATGGAAAAGGGATCCAAATGAAAAAAAAACAGGAAACAGCTGTTATGGTTGTGGACCCCTGAGCAGTGGCATAGTTGACTCAATCACACAGGCACATCCATGGGGCCTTCACAAACCATGGGCCGAAATACCTGGGTGAAATTATCTAGAGCTGCACCTATACTAACCATCATTCCTGCAGTTGAGCCTTTGGTACAGATGGCTGACAGGACTTAGATGAGTCCCAGGGGCAAGGAAAGGGATGTCCAGATCCAAATAAAGGTTGAAGCAGATGGCAAGGAAGGAAGTCCAGGACCCGAACCAATGTTGGGGCCAGCAGCAGAAGGCAGAATCCGAGAGACAAACCAGAGTCTGGGTATGTAGTAGGCAAACAATCAGGTCCAAAGCCAGGGTCAGATCCAAGAAGTGGTCAGCGGAGTCCGGGGCCAAGCCAAGGTCAACCAAGAAGTCAATTCGAAGAAGTAGGGAGGGCCAGGAGAGGAACCAGGGGCAGGACACAAGAAGAGACAGAGAAGAAGAAGACACTAGACAATCAAGAAACTGGAATGCAGGAGCAAGAGCAGGAACAAGAACAAACACCATGCAGTGAGAAGCAGGCTACTCAGGAGACCTGTTGCTGAGGTACTGGCTGGTTACAAGAGAATTCCTTATATAACCCTGGAGAATGTGACATCATCAGCCAGTGCCACAGGTAATCCCAGCTAGGGGGCCAATAAAGGCAGTCCAAATCTACAAGAAGTTCTATCCTGGGTCCTTGGAAGAGCATGTTGCCGGAGGTTTCACCAGAGTTGCTTCAGATCAGAGGTGAGGAGATTACAGGGGAGAGGCAGCTGGAACCTAATAGTATCTTCCCTTCAATAGGCTCTTGGGCATGGGAGTTGTGGGGAATCAGTGGTGAAATTCCTGGATTAATTGAGGAGCCTGTAAGGTGGAAGCTGGTTCCCAGGAGTTCTCCTCTGGTCTGTAGCCCTTCCAGTCTATGAGGTGTTGAAGTTTGTTCCTTACTTTTCTAGAATCCAAGATTTTGGCTACCTCATATTGAGTATCCTCCTCCAACATGATCTCCATGAGTTGCAGAGGAGATTTTAATGGCCAGGATAAGACAGCTGGCTTCAAGAGGGAGACATGGAATACATCATGGATATGAAGTGTGGGCAGTAATCTCAGCTTGTAGGCCATGTTTCCCACTTGGCATATCACCGGAAAAGGCCCAACAAAGTGTGGATTAAATCTGAGTGAAAGCAAGCAGAGCCTTAGATTCCGGGTACTCAGTCAGACTAGGTACCTGGTTTGTAGCTGGGGTGCAGGTCGTAATTTGCTGTCCACTTGAATCTTGGCATGGGTTGTGGCTTGGTCCAACAGTTGATGAGTTGACTGCTACAAGTCAATTAGTTCCTGACTTTTCAGGTTGTCAGTGAGGCAGGTCCCAGGAGTGGCTAAAGACATGGGTATTCGGGGATGCCTGCCATAGACTAGGTAAAAGGGAGAGGATCCAGTGGCTTTATTAACATATTTGTTATGAAAGGCATTGATTGATGTGGAAATGGAAGAATCCTTTTAAAGACTGATTAGACCGCACAGTCTTTCCATTGGTCTTGGGGTGGTAGGCAGACGACAAATCTAGCACAGTTCCAAATTTTTTGCATAGCAACTGACAGTACCGTGCCATTCAGCTGGATTCCATGGTCAGAAAGAATGTGGCAGGGAAGCCCATGTAGACTAAAGATATGTCGAATAAATAATTCAGCCAGCTCAGGAGTGGAAAGTAATCCAGGCAGGGGCACAAAGTGAGCCATTTTAGAAAAATAGTTCACTACTACCCAGATGGTAGTATTGCTGGCTGAAGGTGGAAGGTCAATGATAAAATCCATTGCTAGATGCATCCAGGGTTCCCTAGGCGTAGGTAAAGGATGGAGCAAGCCTAGGGACTAGACTCGGTAACTCTTGTTCGCAGCACAGACTGGGAAAGATCCTATATAACTCTTTGCATCCTTTCATATGTGGGGCCACCAGTAATAACGAGTGGTTAATTCCAGCATTCTACTGACCCCCGGTGTCTTGCCAGCTGTGAGTCATGGGCCCATTTTAAAACACATTCCTGGAGTTGTCAAGGGACTATGGTTTTCCCTCGGGGTACCGTTATGGTTGTGGCCAGTATGATTTTGGCTGAGTCAATGATATAGCTGGATGGGTCTGGCAGACTCTCACAGTTAAAGGAGGTTAATAGAAATAGTAGTATATTATTCCTCTCAATATCTGCACTTGTATTAGACTTATTATAACTTGTGTTTGGTATAAGCTTGACCCTCAGAAAGCCATGAAGAAAGACTTGCAATTGCAATATACCAAAAGAGTACTAACTGCCAGTACTCAAACTGTAACAACCTTACCTATGAAAAGTCAACCCTGCAAATATTACACCAGGCTCTAAAACACCAATACACCTCCAATTAGGAAAATGGAAACAGCTAGACTACTATTGATCTGTACGCAGAAACTACATAACAGAACACCTCACCTTGGTCACACATGCAAAACATAGTCAGATCCTCACCAAATACAAAATAAAGCATCCATTAAGAATTAATGACCTGGAAATAGGACATAAACTGAAATGGAAACTGCAACAAGCCAGACTCTATATAAAATAATTCAAAACAACACATACAATAAACCACACCACTAACTGATAAGAATTAAAAATATCCCCTGCTCTCCATATCTAGGAACATCTGCTTTTCAGTCATCCAGAGATTATCATTCATTGGTGAAGGGAAGGGGGTAGAGCACAAAATTTCTCCTCTCTCTTGCATACATTTATGCTTATGCATATGTAGACACCTCCAAACATGCATGCTTTCACACACACACACACACACACACATGCACACAATGCTTTCACACACACACACACAAGCTTTCACAGACCTGCTTTCATATTTGAGCAGTAAAGCTGAGCACCAGCAGGACTTTTGATAACTGCACCTCCTTTTTCCCGCCCCCACAGCTGGAAGAGAAAGTTGTGATGCCTGGGCCATGGGGGCAGGAAGAAGGAGGTCCAATTGCAACAGCACACATACATGTGCTTTCACATACACACACAGGCAAGCACGATTCACACACACACACACACACACACACACACACACACACTTAAGCTCTCCCGCCCTTCCTCCTCCCGGAACGCAAAAGTGGTAGCCTCCCTTTGGCAGGCTTACAGTCCCGACGCCTCCTCTATCTTGCTCTCTCTCCTGTTTGTAGCCGCGCAAACCCAGCCGAGGCTGCTTCTGCTCACTGTTCCTCTCTTCCTTCCGCTGCTGCGTGCATCCAACCAAAGCCCTCCCTCTCTGAGATTGCCCAGATCACCGACGTTGCTACTGCTTCTCTTTGGCCGTGAAGGTTGGCTGATCTGCTCCACCCCAGGAAGCCTTTCTTCCGGTCTGCAGGGACCAACAATGCTCTTCCTGCTTTGTGCCATTGCAATTGGACCTTCTTCTCTCTGCCCCTGCGGCATCAAGCAATACCCTCTTCTGGCCGTGGGGGCGGGAAGAAGGAGATGCCATTAGCAAAAGTCTGGCCCACAGTTGCCAGTGCTAAGTTTATGCTGCTGCTCGAATGTAGTATTGGAGCAGGACTGGTAGAGGTTCTAGGCTGCTGCCACTCTCTAGGTGGTTGCTTAGTCTGCCTAGTGCTTCCATTGGCCCTGGCTGGTGGCGCTCAGTACAACCGAGACAATTTTTCTCTCTTTCTGCCACATTTCCTTGGCCTCTGCATCTTTTGGTTCTTGAAGGACTTATTTCTCCCATATGTTCTACAGAACAGTCACTTTGCACAGACACTGCTATTATCTATGCCCTTCTTTGTTTTGATCCTTTACTGTTGTGATTGCTTTTCTTACTTCGAGCTTTTTTATCAGTTTGAATGGGAATATCCCAGCTGGTTACAACATCTTCACCGTTTTATCAGGTTCATGATCCGGTGCTTTTCTGGTAAAGTGATGTCATGGTTAGGCCGATGCAATATTGGCATGAGTAAAACAGGTGCTCATGATTGAGCGCCGGCTTTTCTAATGCACATCCAGCCACCTCTCCTGGTTATGCCATGCATTATTTGAATGAAGGGTCGCGCTTAAAAGGATGCGCTAGGGATAAATTGTGCATCCCTAGTGCATTCATGGCATCGGACGCCCAGGAGAAGTGGCTACGTGTGTCCATTTTCCTATCCTGCTCACAGCCGTGGGTTAGAAAAACAGACAATGGGCATCCGTTTCCCTATCCTGATCACTGGCAAAATCTTTTTTTAAGTTGCTTCCTGTGGTTCCTCCTACTTAGCGTCAGGACAATACTAATTAAGAGGAACTACAGAAAAGCAGTATTTTGGGCTTTTTTGTGATATTGTGGGTTTTTTGTTTTTTTTTATACGGCTCAGAGCACATAAGACAACACCAGCCCTGGGGCTGGCATTAAGTTTTCTGTGTTAAAACATGCGAATCAGGCGCATGGTGATTTGTTGCATTGGGGGGTACTAGATAATAGCTTCATCTACACCGCATTTACATGTGATGAGCGCTATTAGCTACACACTGGTTTGGAAGCATGTTTTGGATGCGCTAATCCCCTTATTGCATCGGATGTTAGCCTAGCGTGTCCACAGCACACATCCAAGAGCTTGTTAGCCTGTGCACTAGGCTCAGCGCACGATATAGCATGGGCCTGAGAGTTTGTACAATTCCAGTGATTAAGCCATGCCACTTTATTGTGCCTCTGTGTATAGGCCTTCTGCTGTATATATTATGCCATGTCATCTCTGTAGGGGTGGGCATGGTGTGCCCCCGCCCCTCCGTACTTAGTTTGGTTCCATGTTGTCTCCCCAAATACTTCTATCTACAGATGCCACGATGGAGGGGAAAAGTTTTATAAAAGCCCATGTAGGGTTCTGGGTGCTTGGTACTGGGTTGTCCCGAACAGGTATAACTTTCTGCATGTACATTTACATGCATTCATTTGAAAATCAAAAGTATGTGCAGACATGCCTTTCCCCAACTGAACGCCACCCCCAAGAATCTCTCTTCCTGGTGCAAGTAAAAGTGTAAAATGGGGTTTAGTGCATACTTTTAAATGCACAGATCCTAACTGATTTTCAGTGTCACGCACATAAAACAAAGTTTATATGTGCAGGTCACTTTGAAAATCAAACCCTAAGAGTATTATTATGTTTGAGAATTGTATCTCCTCAATGAGATTTTTCTACATCTGGATTTTTTCATCTCCAGAAGTGCATGTGCAGACTATTCTTTTTGCAATACATGGACCAGGGGAAAGCATAGATAAGAGGTTAGATCTAATTGACTGTAAATGTCAGGTTTTTCCTACTTTAACACAGTGTTTACAAGATGATGTGAAGTTCTTGCAGCAGGACACAATTAAAATCAATACTCAATCTGAATCCAGTAGGGCAGTGATCAAGGTTTTAAACAAGCCAAATGCAATTTTACAGTGTCAGAATGAACTGATGCTTAATTATGTAGGGCTGACTAGGCCCTACTGTTCTTTAAAGGGAGAATCTTCAAATAATGGAGTATAGCTGTCTAGGCGTGACAGGAGGGTACCGAGGCTGAGGAGGGGGCTGTACTCTAGTGAAGGAAAAGGCATTTGCCTTTCTTTGGGGAGAATGTGCTTTTCCTATCTTCTTGTTGCTGGAGTAAGTTCCAGAAGGATTCTGGGAATTGATCCAGTAGGGTTGCTATCCCAGGACAGGGTTAGGTGTTTGTCCATGAGGTAGCTTTAACCAACATGGGAGTAGGCACAAACAAAAGTACGCTGTATTTTATAAGATACGCGCATCTTATAAAATCCGGGGTCGGTGCGTGCTGCCCGTTCCCTCCCTTCCCCTACCTAACCCACCCCCACCCCCCCGGCCCTATCTAAACCCCCCCTACCTTTATTCAAAAAGTTATGCCTACCTCCGGGCAGTAGTAACTTATGCGCGCCGGCTGTCTGCTGGCGTGGCAGGCCCCGACACAGGCCGCTGTGTCGGGGCACTCGGTCACGCCCCCGGACCGCCCACACACCCCAGGCCACCCCTTTTTGCAAGCCCGGGACTTACGCGCGTCCGGGTCTTGCGCGCGCCGCCGAGCCTATGCAAAATAGGCTCAGCACGCAGGGGAGTTTTAAAAGGGTTACGCGCGTACCTTATGCTCGTAACCCTTTTAAAATCCGGCCCATGGTGTAGAGAACCCTTCTGGGTCTCTACTAGAAGAAATATGCCATCTCTGTAGGTAAAAAAGAAGCAAATCTAGTTGTGTAACTGCTTCCCCTGTGTGGGCTGCTGCATTAGTAATTTCCTGGCTTTATAAAAATCATAAAACACAAATAATCTGGCTAAATTAAACACCAGCCTCCCCGAAACAGTATATAGTAACATCAATAAATAAGGGTAAGTTACTCACTTTGAAGAAACAAAACAAAACTTTTTAAAACAGCATTTTCTTACTAAATTTCCATAAACTAACACTTTTTTTTATAAAACAGCATTTTCTTACTAAATTTTCTTAGACTAACATCTCTAATAAAAGATTTCAATATTTTTCAATTTTACATTGTATGTTCACATACAAATATTTGTATTATATCATCCAGACTCTCAATGAATGAAATCCCATTAAATATTATATCAAAACAACTAAACCCACCATTAATATGCAGTCATATCACATACACAACCCACATACTCACATGCATCATCAAACTCACTACATAATTAAAATCTCATTCCACAATCCATTATTTCTAATGCTCCCCAATATTATCCAACCCAGTTTTCCTCAACCCAATGATTTAATATGCGTTAGCAATATCACATAAAATTATCTAAATAACTCCAGGTCTCTGAAAATTACTTCCACATACAAAATCTTCAATACGGTTCTTCCAAGCTGTTCTCATTCTCATAGTAATTTTTTTAAATCTCTCTCCATTCTATTCCTCCTTCGTAATTCTGAAAATGCTCCAATATGGAAAATCGTCAATATACTTTCTCCAAGCTGTTCTCACTCTCATAATAATATTTCTTGATTTTTCTCTGTTCTATTCCCAACAAGGGCATAAGTTTTGCCTCATGAAGAAGCTGCTTCAGGGGAACTAATCTGAGAAAATTCTTTTTTACTCAACGCACAATTAAACTCTGGAATTTGTTGCCAGAGGATGTGGTTAGTGCAGTTAGTATAGCTGTGTTTAAAAGGGGATTGGATAAGTTCTTGGAGGAGAAGTCCATTACCTGCTATTAAGTTCACTTAGGGGTAGATTTTCAGACGAGCGCGAACAGCCTACTTTTGTTTGCGCTCCAGGCGCAAACAAAAGTACGCTGGATTTTAGTAGATACGCGCGTAGTCGCGCGTATCTACTAAAATCCTGGATCGGCGCGCGCAAGGCTATCGATTTTGTATAGCCTGCGCGCGCCGAGCCGCGCTGCCTCCCCCCGTTCCCTCCAAGGCCGCTCCGAAATCGGAGCGGCCTCGGAGGGAACTTTCCTTTGCCCTCCCCTCACCTTACCCTCCCTTCCCCTACCTAACCCACCCACCCGGCCCTGTCTACACCCCCCCCTTACCGTTGTCGGGGGATTTACGCCTCCCGGAGGGAGACGTAAATCCCCGCGCGCCAGCGGGCCTGCTGCGCGCCGGGC
Source organism: Rhinatrema bivittatum (assembly GCF_901001135.1). Classification (NCBI taxonomy): domain Eukaryota; kingdom Metazoa; phylum Chordata; class Amphibia; order Gymnophiona; family Rhinatrematidae; genus Rhinatrema; species Rhinatrema bivittatum. Next base: position 98,862,671 of record NC_042623.1, read on the forward strand.
CGCGACCTGGGGGCGGGTACGGAGGGCGCGGCCACGCCCCCGGGCCGTAGCCACGCCCCGTACCCGCCCCCAAAACGCGGCCGACACGCCCCCGAAACGCCGCGTCGACCGGGCCCGCCCCCCGACACGCCCCCGACACGCCCCCCTCCGAGAACCCCGGGACTTACGCGAGTCCCGGGGCTCTGCGCGCGCCGGGAGGCCTATGTAAAATAGGCTTCCCGGCGCGCAGGGCCCTGCTCGCCTAAATCCGCCCGGTTTTGGGCGGATTTAGGCGAGCAGGGCTCTGAAAATCTACCCCTTAGAGAATAGCCACTGCCATTAGCAATGGTTACATGGAATAGACTTAGTTTTTGGGTACTTGCCAAGTTCTTGTGGCCTGGAGTGGCCACTGTTGGAAGCAGGATACTGGGCTTGATGGACCCTTGGTCTGACCCAGTATGGCATTTTCTTATGTATAAAAAGTATAAATAATCAAAGTTAAAGACATTAATCCCTGGAGCACAATCACTTCCAAATAAAAATACTATCATCCTACTTTCAAAATCCTACAAAAATACTAAAATTTCATCCTACCTTCAAAATCCTACTGCATTAGTATGCACAACAGCATTTGCAGCCAACCTAAATAATGCCGCTAAAGAAACAAACAAAACCACATGTAATAAATTAGCTAAAAAATACCCCCCCAAAACACAAAAAAACCACCCAAAAAAACTTTACCTTAATGCAGTCAAGTTCTACAAAAAGGCAAAATTAACCAGTTCTTTTTTAACAATGTACCCAAAAATGCCAATCTGGAAAACAAAAAAGAAAAATTTATGTATAACTTAATAAACCTATGTTTTATTTTAAACCCTCCTCATTTCAAAATACAAACACTTACCTCACATAGCAATTATTTTTCACATAATGAAATGACCAAATCTCTTTCAAGGCATATATATATCATTTAGCCTCATTTTAAATATCCAATCAAATCCACTGACGCATCATTCAAACTGCCCAATCAAAAATAACCCTCCCTTCATAAGGGAATGTACCTATGTTGCTATCACTGAAGACAGGCAGACCCCTTTACATAAAAAAAAAACCATTCTTTTGATTCAGGCCATTAGGGATGACCGAATTTAAATGGAAAATCCATTTTTGTTCAATCCTGATCAAATGATTTGATAAATCACCTCTTCATGGATGAGGATGAACCTGCTGCAAAGCTAGAAATCTAAGATCCGAGTGACTATGTCCAACCTCAATCCAATGTTGGACCTCCACCGGCTCATTCATCAAATCCAGATTTTTAGTATAAAATTGGTTTTATCAACATACATCAATCCACAAGAGCATGTAATTACATATATTACATTACTAGACAAACACATTGTGGACGGTCATAATTTACATCATTATGAGGTTTTTGGATGTACAAATTCCAATAATGATAATGAAAGAGAGCACATAATGCACTCACCACATGGATGGTGCCCGCCCTCGTCTTTAAAGATTCTTCCACTAGACAATGGCAAAAAAAGAGGAAACCAAGTCATCCTTTACATTCTTCTCCCATTTATAAGCAAAAAGGGATGGCTTAGAAAACACATTAAACTCACAAAATGGGGCCAATGTGATTCAATGATTCTAACCACATTATGTGTCATTAGGGGTATGTGGTAAAACACAGACCACCCTATCAGTCATCACCACAAGTTTCTTCTGTAAAAGCCATTCTCGATCACAGTAATGGGCACGTTTATAGGCCCTCTTTATGACCTTGAGTGGATACCTTCTCTCCAAAAAAGATGCTCACATAGTTGCCATCTGTTCTTTGAACTCATCCAGCGCAACCGAAAAAACTGGCTAACTGGAATGCTTTCTTTCATACTCCGAGGATGATAGCTGTCAAAACAAAGCAAAGAGTTACAGTCCATTCCTTTTTCTGTAGTATAATCTCAAACGCCCACCCCCCCTCCCCAAGAAAAGCACCCACATATCTAAAAAAGCCAAATCAGGAATACATCCTCTATATAGCAAAGCCACAAAATGATTTTTCCCTAATTTTCACTAACATGGATGGAATTCTTCCAAAGTTAAAACATATTAACATGTTATTTTGGGGGCCATAGTGGCCCCCTTCGCTGTCCCCTTTATCGGTTGATACTATTCACCCTGAGAAAGGAAAAAAAAATGTGTTAAAGCTAGAGCTGCCAACTGAACCAAAAAGCTAGTTGGAACCTGTATGTGTCCCATACATTTATTCAAAGTCTCCTCAATAATCACAATAGCCCTGGTCTGAGGAATATTCAAATAAAATGATTCAATGTCCAATGTGATTAAAGTTATATCCTCTCTAGTCACAGGTAAAGGTTTAAAAATTTCTAAAAAATGCAAAGTATCATGTACAAAAGAACGCACTTGTGATACAAATAGAAGTAGAAATTTGTCTACAAAAATTGACAAAGGCTCCAGAAGCGAACCTATACTGGCAACAATAAGCCATCCAGGGGGATGTGTAATGGAGTTATGCATTTTAGGCAAGACATAAAAGGTAGGTGTAACTCGGTGAATTCTATCAAGAAATTAGCCTCAAGGCATTAAAGATCAAATCTGAAATATCCTTGGCCAATGATATACTAGGATCAGCTGGTAATTTCAAGTAATACACAGGATCCAAAGCTGGCACTGCACCTCTGCAACGTAGGTGTCACGATCCATAATCACCATCCACCCACCTTTATCTGCCAGTTTAATAACAATATTTTCATCTGAGGATAAAGATCTAACCTCCTACTGTTCCAAAACAGACAAATTTCTAAATCGGACCCTAGGAAGAAATCATGCTCAACTAGTCTCTCAAATGCTTAAATTAGTGGATGGATCAACTGGTAGATTTTTTAGATACCATGGACATGTGTGAACTTGTGGTATTTCTCATCTTCCTTTTCAATCTTGAAAATGACATCAGGATTAACAAATAAATAACCTTGTGACATGAGGATGCTATGAATCTCCTTGATGACCTTCTTGTACAGCTGCTTTTGCCATTCTCCCAGAATGTCCCACTCCACTTCCAATAAATAAGCAGCAACGTCACTGAATGTAACCAATGCCTGATCAGAAACCAGGGCAGACTTTTCCCTCCAAATTCTGCAACTGCAGGAATGGATTCAGGCTGGAGATTTCTCCCACTATTTTTATCGGTAAATGCCAGGGCATCTCAGAAAGAGAATTCTAGAAATGTGTATTCCACATCCCATGGATTTCACACGAGAAAAAACATGTTCAGTTTACCAACAAAACAAAGTGCCTTGGTATAGTATTAGGCAATCAATTAATAATGCTGCTAGCTCCACCTTTCGAGAGAGTTAGAAAGGTAAAAGGAGGGGGAAAAACAGGGATTCAGTAGAATCAGTCTGCTCAGCAACACACACTGCGCAGAGGCAGAAAGGAATCACTGACCTCAGCCAGTGTCCTTTAGCTCATTATCGCAGAACCAATTAACTGGGGGGGGGGGGGGGGCGGGAGGGTGTTGCAGTAGTGGATGGGAAACTAACAAAAATACCAAAAGTCCTAAATATATAACTGTAAGTTATATGCTGGGAGAAGTGGGTGGCGGGCAGAGGACGCAATTTACCGTCCATTCATAAATGAACTTCTGGATGTTGTTCTTCTGTATGGCAAATGCTAGGGATGTGCATTCGTTTCATCCGTTTCATACGTTTCCTATACAAGCCTGTAATATGAAATGGATGAAACGAATGCACATCTAATTGACATTTAATGGGAAATGGATGAAACGAATGCACATCCCTAGCAAATGCATGCTCTGCCCGCAATCGAGAGCACACCAAGGACCTGAAGAAAGTTTCACATGCAACCGGATGTTCTCAGCTAGCCTCATCTCTCTGGTCCATCTGATGAAGGTCTTGGCTTCTGCCAGAAGGTAGTTAATGAGGCGGGCCCGATTGCGTGCTACTGGGGCTCTGGGTATGGCATGCCCATATTTTAGGAGGTGGGGGGAGAAAAACAGCCAAAAACATTAAAACAACTTTTTCAAAAAGGTGAGGAAGGGGGTTAAGCAAGGACAAAACCAGTAGATATGTGCCACATACTTCTTCATTTGGCAGAAGGGGCGGGCTGCGGAGCCGGTGATGGCTTTATGTGTTATTGTTTGTAAGGTTTTGGGTGGACCCTTGGACACTGTGACAGCTGACCATGCCCACGGGGGAAGTCCCGTGAGGGGCCACAGGTCAGGCTCAGCTTTGGGACACACAACATAGAGTTATATCTTTTATTAGAGTTGAGAAGCCACCAGAGGTGGCAGTAGTGAGTAGAGATGAAGCCTGGTTGGGCTTAGGGTTCCTCAGGGTACTGGAACAGCGATTCCCTCTATGGCTGTGCTATAGTGGAGAAAACTGAGATAGTGAGTACAGTGGAGCATACACAGAGTTCTGGTATAGAGCCTCATTGGTAAAGTTACTCACACAGTGGTTTCTCCCAGAAGGTGACACAGAAGCTGGAATTGAGGCAGACCCTCGAGGAGCGAGTACCTGGTTCCAGGGAACAGCTCTGAGGAAATAAAGTTGGTAACTCACTGATGATTTAGGCAGCGGTTTCTTCCAAGCAGAAGCGATAGGTTCAGGCAGCAAGTCAGGGAACATGGGCCCTCGAGGAGCGTGTACCAGTTCCTGATAGTGACCTGAAAGAAATGAGAGAGGCCCCCAAGGAGCGGGTACCCCGTTAGGATAAAGTCCAAAGTTGGAGAGGCAGAGTAGTTAGGTACGGAGAGCGAATCCCATCCATAAGGAGTTCCCTTGCTAACTCGATTAGCTAGCAAAAAGTGTAGACTTTTGTATCTGGGATGCGTGACGTCATCACAGGGGAACGCCCCTGATGTTCGCGCCAGAGAGAGAATAAGAAGCAGGGCCACGCAGCGCGCACCCTATGGTACCTGGCAACATGGCGGGATGCAGCATCCAAGCCGGACCAGGGATGCCGGAGAGGACGGCAGGCAGACGCCGCAGCAGCCAGATGTCCATCAACCGTGAGAGGAGTTGCAAAAAAAGGTAAGGTGGGCGGAGTGGAGACATCGGGCAGTGACATAACAATATGGCCCCGTGCGCTACCCTCCATGCTAGGTCTGTGCTCTTCCTGGAGGTGGGATAGCCATATTATGCTCTCCAACATGGTCCTCTATACCCTCCTATTGCACTTCTCCACACAGTGTCTGGATGGGAGGCAAGCGCCAAGAAGTGAATCATGTGTACCATGAGGAGGTACATCGCTTTCCTGTCCATAGCCTCAAAGTTGGTTGTGGAAAGGGAACGCAGCCAACTGAAGCTTTTGACTGGATGGGGGTGAGCAGAGAGGGGGAGGGGATCTGTTATGATGGGGCCTATACTCAGGTCCGGAGAAGGGAGGGATGGAAGACTGGCAGGGACCTCCGGTCTGCAGACTCCTCCCCGACAGAGTGGACAAGCAACTGGGTGCCCTAGCCTGGATGGACTTGATGACTGCAGCGGTTGGCATGGGATTTCTTATGCCCATCTGCCGCACCAACGTGCGTGACGGCATCCATGTTGATCGTCCTCTAACAGGAGGTGATCGACCTTCATGGTTCTGGCCAAGGCCAGCCAACGGCATACCGTGGAGGACTCCAAAATCCCCACACCCAGAGCAGGGTTGTGAAGAAGGGGTTCTTCTAAGCAGGCCTCCACGGGGACCGCTGGCTTCCTCATCACGGAAACCATGCTCCAAGACTTAAAAATGTCTAGATAGAAAGACAACAGTGATGAGAAGCTGGGTTTGTACCTCTCACCTGAATTACAAATAGCTGCCAGTCATACTGCAACCCACTCACCTGGCAAAAGAAAAAATCTGCCAGGCGGCGCCATGGGGGTGGTGGGTCTGCATACAGAAATCTCTGCAAGGCCTGTAAGCGGAAGGTGTGTACTTGGCTCTTAAGACACACGAGGCCCTGTCCACCCTCTTCCAAAGGAAGAGACAGGGTACCCACAGTGCTTCTTGCCGGCCCAGAATAAATCCAGCAAGTTTCTCCGAGTCTGGCAAGAAACTCCACAGGGGGGCTCAGGGAGGTCAGCCTGTGCCACAGCATGCTGGACACAAGCTGATTATCCTCAAAGACCCTTCCGTGGTATGACACCAATCATAGCAGCCTCACCCACGAGCTCAGGTGAGCCTCGACTTTTGTCGTCCAGTTCTTGCCAGTTTATCAGGGCTGTGGTTTCCTCCATGGAGAGGTGGACACCCAGATATTTTAGGGTTTCCCAGCTCCAAGAAAAATTAACAAACTCACTTGGGAGCGCGTCCATCTGCTGCAGTCTTATCACAAGCCCTGAGCATTTGGCCCAGTTGATTTTGGCGGAGGATGTGGATGCGGATGGCAGGTTTGCATCCTTGCCATATTAAGTGGATCATGGATCATGAGGAGCACATCATCGGAGAAAGGTGACGTGAAGCCTGGGTTCCTGCAGCGCTAAACAGGAGAGTTTCCTGCGCAATAAGCACAGGAAGGGCTTAATGGCCAGCGCGTACACAGCTGCCCTGTTCCTGATCAGCTGGTGAGAAAGATGAATAGGAAAGGAGGAGGTGGGGCTGATTCCCGAGGGTCTCAGAAAGCCCCTCCTTTCCCTGGTGGGCAGATCTGCGGCTGAGCCTTTCAGGAATTTCCTGTACTGGGGAGGCAGAAATTTTCTGCTTTTATTCCGAGTCTTTCCTGCTCTTTGCAGCCCCACAGTCAGATAGGAGTAATTCAGTAATAAAATGCTGTTTTAAAAATTTTTTTTTGTTTCTTCAAAGCAAGTAGGTGATGAGTAACTTACCCCTATTTATTGATGTTACTTTATAAAACGCGTACCATTTTATAAAACCATTTTAGAGTATAGCTTTTTAGTTTGTTTTCTCAGGAGGCAGGATGATGCTGTTCCTGCTCCTGTTTTCTATTTTCTCTTTTTTTTGGGAGAAGACATTTAGGGCCTTAGGATTGAGGATTAGGCATGGAAAAGACAGGAGTGCCTTTTTCCCATCTTCAAAGAATATTATTTCCTTCTGGTTGTATATGTCATTTTTTCAGAAAGGTTTTGTCCACCCTTTCTTCTATTTGATTGTCTTTCAAAGACTGGTTTTATTTTTATCAGCCAAGGGAATTTAGTTGCCTTTATTTCTGGGGGAGTCTGTCACCCAAAGAGATCCAGTGACCCTTCAGAGGTCATAACATAGAAACATAGAAATGACGGCAGAAGAAGACCAAATGGCCCATCCAGTCTGCCCAGCAAGCTTCCACACTTGTTTTTTTCTCTCTTTCTCTCTCATACTTATCTGTTACTCTTGGCCTTTAGTAACCTTTTGGTTCTATTTGCCTTCCACCCCCGCTATTAATGTAGAGAGCTGTGCTGGAACTGCTTCTAAGTGAAGTATCTAGCTTAATTGGTTAGGGGTAGTAACCGTCGCAATAAGCAAGCTACTCCTGCTCAAAGGAATGGATCTTCATTCATTCCTGTGATCAGGAGAAGACTGGGAAGAAAGGAGACCTGCGGCACCTATCGGGTGTTAACCACTACAAAATCATCAGTATATTCTAGGAGGAATGTGGCTAAGAAGTAAGAAGCCTATTCTTGGCATCTGAACCAAGATATGAGTAATGGGACTTTGAATTGTGCCAGCTAGACTAATTCAAGCAACATGCTCACCAATTTGGGAGGAAGCTCCAAAATAGCCCTGAAATTGGGATGGAATTTGAAAACCAAAAAATCAGATTAAACTATAAGTACAGAGTCACAGATTAAATGGAAAATGATAATGAGACGGATTGCATTGAACAAGGATTTGTAAATTGCTGTTTATTTCAACTTACATTTATCAGTAAAGTTATGGTGGCTGACCAGAAAACAGTCTCAGACTGGATTCTGTCTGTTTCCTCCTAAGCTTTTTATGAATCACAATAAGAATGTAACAAAAGTCACTCTGCTTCCCTTAGCTGTTCTCAAATACAGCAGTATTGGTCTCCTCTTCCCTGGTGCCCTCGTGTTCTCCCTAGGCCTAGGTTCTTATCCCTTTCTAAGTAGAAGGCCCTCAAAGTGGAACTCCCTTCCTCTCTGTGGCTTAAGATGAACCAGGCTAAATGCCTGGTCCCCAGCTTTTAGGGAGGGTGTAATCTACAGGCCTTCACATTATGTTGGAACTGTATCTGTTGTTCAGTGGGATTATTACTGTAAGCCACAAAGACTGTTATGGGAATCGAAGAGAATTCTCCCCACCCTGACATGGAATCCTGGAATAAAAAGGGACTTATGAAAGATATAAGAAGTTTACACATCTTCAGCCCTTGGAATTGAGGTTGGCCCTTGGACTCCTCAGTGAGGACCTCAGCCCAAGGGTACAATGGTATTTGAGAAATATTATTAGAGTGGGGAAAGAGGATTCCTTCAGTCTGAGGGGTATCTGGGGAAATTTAGGGAAGTCCAAGATTTCCCTGCTTATTTTCTTCAAAGTCCATAGGGAGTTGGATTTTGAATTTAAGAAGTGGCTAAGATCTGTCTGATTTATTGTGCCAACTGCTGAATTTAAGAAGAATTGATTCTTGTGGTTTTTTTCCTACACTTTTGTAGCTGCGGGACTTAATTTTAGCTTCAGTAAATTAACAACTAGAAAAGTTTCACAGATGGTTTTTTTTTTTTGTGTGTTTTGTTTTGTTTGTTTCTTTCCCTGCCATGGTGCAGTCAGCCTGTTTTCCAGAGCCCACAGCAGGAGCTGACTGAGGTCGGCAGAGAAGCAAGCTCTTTGAGCAGTGGAAAGCACAGGTTGTCACTTTAATAGCCTCTGCAACCCTGGAAGGAAGCCCGGTAACTGCATAGTTGAAGGCAGAAGTTCTGGAGGCAGGGCTGAGACGAGAGACATAGAAGGAGGCACTGCCACTGCAGCAAAGGTCTGAAGGGAATTTTATGACTCAAAGAGAACGCAGAAACTCCACCTCTCTGAGCCTTCTACTTCTGGAAAGAGTGCAGAGTCAAAGTTTATAGCTTATTAAAGGACCCTATGTGGCTTGCAAGATGACAGTTAGCCACCCCGCTTCTAGATTATTGTGTTCTGCTCCGCTGCCTGAAAGCAATAGGTCCTAGAGATGTGCCTTCGTTTTTCACGATTTAGCCAATGCCAACGACATTGTCTAATTCGTCATTGTTGGGGAAGTTGGGAAAAAGAATCAAAATTCCACGAATTTTCGGGTTAAAGTCGGTTTTTTATTACTGCGCACTAACGGATGTTAGTGCGCATGGACTATCCGTTAGTGCGCAGTCGCTGGACGTAGTGCGCAGTACATGGCGCCTCACCGTACTGCGCACTAACGGATTATTAGTGCGCACTAGGTACATGGCAGTGCGCAGTGATATATGTTAGTGCGCACTAACGTAAATTGATACTAAATTGACACTTTTTTTAAAATTGAAGGTTGAATATGTATTCCTATTGGGTGTCTTCTTGTTTTTTATTCATTACCAAGGTTACCAACAGCCAAGGTGCTGTTTTTTACAGATTGTTTTATATGGGGGATGGGGAATGGGAATGGGGGATAGAGCTATTAGCTTGAAGTTCTAATCCTACTGTAGTAGTGTGTCTGTGGATATTGTGATTATGTCATCAATCATGTGACTAGAATTTGTTTGATATATTATGCATAATATTCATTTGCATCATTTTTGAATTGGCCACTTAAATTAATAGGTTTATTTTCCCTCCTACTTTTAGTCAATAGGTAGCAATAATAGCTATATAATAAGGGGTGCTCTGCTTATGTGTTGCTTTTGTTTTGTGGGTTTGAGGAGAAAACATCAGTCAATCAGTTTATAGCTAGCTGCAGCTGTTGATTTGATAGTTAGTTAATATTATACAGCCTTTATTGTTATTAAGGGGTACTAGCTGCTAGCTGGCTTAGCTAGCTGATACTAGTATCAGCCTATGATACTAGCAGCCAGCCAGTAGCCAGCCATTGCCACTAGCCACAGTAGCATATAGCTAGCTACTGGTAGCAGCCAAGCCACTAGCCAAAATAGCCAATAGCCACAACCAGTGAGCTGAGCTGAGCTCTACTCTTTTTTTCTGTTTCTTGAGTGAGCTCTTCGTTCGCAGCATTCCTAGCCTAGGCATAGGCAGGCACCAGCACTCCAGTCCAGCAGCAGGGCTTGCTTATAAAGGACAAGGTGAAGGTATTAAGGTAGGTGCGTTGATTGCTTTCTGAACATTGCAGCAGTAGAGTTTTAATAGATTTATAAAGATATAAAATTATATAATATTATATTTATCAATATTATATAGATGTATGTGTAATCTACCAGATTTATCACTAATAGTGTTTATAGCTAGCTAGCCCTAGCCAGTGACACTAGGCTAATAGCTAGCTTGGCTATTAGCCTAGTGTCACTGGCTATATTGGCTAGCTATTAAAGCCAGTGAGTCACTACTATCAAATCAATTCTACTACTAAACCTATAATTGGCCAATAGTCTGTCCAATATCCTATATTATGTATCTTGTGCTTGGCTTGAGGCTTCTGCTCCTGTGTGTGAGATCTGTGGGTAAGACTTGAAGTGGGAGGGAGAAGTTATTTTAGTTCAAAGAACAGAATAGGCCTGAAAAGGATATGAAAAAATAGGAATAGGACTTCTCTAACCTCAATGCAGAAAAGCCTAGCCACTAGCCAGTCCTGCCAGGAGGCTAGTGTAATGAGTGAACTGAAGTATTGCAGCCTAGTTTCAGTCTCAGTCTGCTGCAGTTTGATGCTCTGGCCAATGCATGGTATAAATTGCAATATAATATATTAGTAAGTATACTATATCAAATTATCAATTGTCAGTGTCACTCACTGACTAATAAATAATCACTATATCCTTCTTTGTCCTGTGGTCTGGGGGTAGCCTTAGCAATAGCTAGCTAGCTAATGCTATTAGCTCAATAAAGTTTTAAAAATGAATACCAAACTAATTTATTAACTTGTTTAATGTACTATATTTATTATATATTTCTTTGACCACAGAATCATAATGCCCCTACCAGTACCCTCTGGAAAAAAACGTGTTGCTAGTGATAGTGCTACTGGAAAGAGCTGTCTGCCAGTCCCTAGGAAAAAACTGCGATTTTTTTGAGAAGAAAGAGGATGTAGAAGTGCAAGGAAACTTGTTGCAAGGGAAGGAACGAGCAAAATTTGAGGGAAAGGTGAAAAGATTAGATGAAAGAATGGTGCTACAGAAAGTATTGGATGATGATGATGAATCAGATATTGAGGAGGAGGAGGAGGAGGAGGAGGATGATGATCAGGAGTTTTTGGCTAGTAAACATTCTGAGGAGAAGGAGGAGGAGGAGAACAGAAGCAATGACAATGTTAGTCAGATTGCAAAACAAACAACTACTGCCAGTGCCAGCAGTATTGCTGGTACCCTGTCCCCTACACCATTTGAACATCCACGTGTGACTACTACTACTACTACTATTTCTACTACTAGTATGAAAATGACAAGTATCCAGCCTAGAGTAAGGAACAGTACAAGGACATCAAAGATTTGGAATCATTATCATGTTGTGGCTGACCAGAGATTTGGACAATGTATCCATTGTAAAAAGATGGTGAGCCGTGGAAGAATTATTGGACATCTTACTAACAGCAACATGAAATATCACCTTGAAAGAGAACATAGAGCACTGTTGCTTGCAGAAGAAGCTGGTCCCACTGTGCTTGCCCAGGCTTCAAGTAAAGCAACAGGGAAGCAGCCACAGAAGGAAAGTAGTAGTAGTACTAAAGATAAAGAAGATACAGATTGTGTGCATCTGCAGAAGCAGCAGTCTCCTCTTCCTCATCCCCAGCAGCAGCGGCAAGCTACCATGGAGCAGATGGGGTGGTGTTCTTCTGCAATGTCACAGAGCAGGAAGCAGGCAATGTCTAAAGTGGGTACACGACATATTGCTCTAATGATTGCTTTGGATGATCAGCCGCTGCAGATTGTAGAAAATGAGGGATTTAAGCGGATGCTCCATTATTTCGCCCCTTACTACAAACTTCCTTCAAGAAGTACATTTAGCCGTCAGGTGCTTCCTTCCCTATACAGAAAATGTCGTGCTGAAATGCAGATTATGATGGCAAGGGCAAAGGGGAGGAGCATCCATCTCACCACTGATGTTTGGACTAGTATGAATGCAATGCATGCATATTTATCTCTAACAGCACATTGGTGGCAGCTGGATGAGGCATTAATACCTGTAAGCACTAGCAGCATTGGCAGTGGCAGTGGCAGCAGCTCCAAAAAGGTTTCGCCAGGATACCATTGGGCTTTACTGCATGCTCAAGTGCTAGACAAGAGACAT